>NC_140586.1:493569626-494294626 GCF_964204655.1 Triturus cristatus | reverse complement strand
GCAAGGGTTATGCCCACTGGAGGGCCCGAAATATGATGCTCTTAATATAAACCCGCCAGGGACCATGAATGTAAGCCCACCAGAGGGTTTTAATTTCAAAAGGACTCAGCAAAATCCACAAGAGGGTCGTATAACCGACAAAGGAACATTTTTGGAAAAACATAATGAGAATGTAATTTACATGAACATTAAAACAAGAGAATGCATCAACTGTTTCAAAAATGACTACATCACCCATAATCCAAAGGGTGAACGGGTCAGAGGCATCAGGAAATGATGTCAGAGAACTTCCTTCAATTTACTTTATTAAAAGAACATTTTGTTATATGCATTGAGCAAACAAACAACCGTGAACAAGGTATATGGTATACCGAAACGCGTTGGGAATTGTTGGTTCTGCAATCATAAGGATTAAAAAACGGAGTAAAAGCTGTTTGGAGTGCGACCTCTTGTTCCTTCTATGGGAGTGCTGTGGTGGATATATATATATATATACATATATATATATATTTTCCAAAGAAGTCGTTATCCAGAAATGCAGAATAACTTCCAGCGGCACACCAAAGGACGAGTTCAATAAAGATTTATTGCCTCAAAAACCAAACAGTACGACGCGTTTCGGCGAAGCCTTTGTCAAGTAAATGACCTGTGCCCAATTCCCCATAGAAATAGGGGTTACGGTTGATAGACAGTGAAAGAATACTATCGAAATATCGGCACTCATGGGAAACAGACTGAATCATGTTGCACAGAGTTTCTTCATGATAAAAGAAATAAATACCTAAATTATAAATACATATATATATGTATCGACTGCATACTTCTGCAATTGCGATCATTATGCACATCATGATTCATTTGGAGCCAGAATGCCATTTTTTTAGGGGCAAATGGCTGGTTACATGGTGGCTTAGAGTTAATCATATAGTAAATGCCAAATTTACATTTTCACAATTGTCTAGTGCCTGATACAATCAATTAATATTGGTCGATTTCCTTTCAATCAAATCGCTGACCACATGCTAAGTCCGATAGTATCCTCCAACGGAGGATTGCTGGAAAACACTTCAATTTTTCTAGATTATTTTTTGTCACCATATGTCACCAGATTAAGATC
This sequence comes from Triturus cristatus, assembly GCF_964204655.1. Classification (NCBI taxonomy): domain Eukaryota; kingdom Metazoa; phylum Chordata; class Amphibia; order Caudata; family Salamandridae; genus Triturus; species Triturus cristatus. The sequence continues at coordinate 494,293,509 of NC_140586.1, read as the reverse complement.
CTATTGTCGAGATAGCACAGATTGTTTGCGTCGTATCCATGATATCACGTGGGAGGATAGCTATCACATGATAGCACTAGACGTATGCTCATTATACACCTGCATTGAACAAATGAAAGGAGTAGAAGCATGTATGTATTTCCTAAAGGAAAGGCACATCTCCCTATGGGATCACACACAAATGTTGAGAACGATGATGCTTTATTGCCTAAATGAAAACATCTTTCTTTTTGACAAAGCCCTCTATCGCCAGAAAGCAGGAGCCGCGATGGGTACCTGCTTTGCCCCTAGTCTGGCAAACCTTTTCCTTGGTTGGTGGGAGGAGCGCGTAGTCTGGGTGGAGGCTAGTGACAGATACACCGAACATATCCCCATCTGGATCAGGTATATTGATGACCTGTTCCTGATTTGGGATGGCCCGGTGGATCTGGCATTAGAGTTCATACATGAACTCAGTAAAAATGACCTTAATCTCAAATTCACACAGTCCATCAGCCGGTCCTACTGTGAGTTTTTGGATGTTGCCATTACCATTCAAAAAGGCAAAATGACTACGAATCTTTTTCGTAAGAAAACGGCTGGAAATACTTTACTCCATGCCGGAAGTAACCATCCTACCCCTTTAAAAAATAGCATTCCCTATGGTGAGTTCCTTCGGGCCCGAAGGAACTGCAGTACTGACAATATTTTTGAAAAAGAACACATCATGATAGACAGATTTAGACAAAGGGGCTACCAATATAAGATCATTGAAGTTGCCAGTAAAAAAGTCAAAGCCATTACCCGTCACGAAGCACTTTTCTCGACCAGAAATAGGCCTACAAACAGCAGCGGGGCCCCAAGATTAATTACCACCTTCAATGGGAGATCTAATCAGTTAAGGTATGTCATGGGAAAACACTGGGGAATCATAGAGATGGATCCCATTATAGGTCAGGATGTGGGAAAAGCTCCAGCAATAACCTATAGAAAATCCAAATCACATCGAGATCATTTGGTCCACAGCTATCAGCAAACACCCAGCACTCCAACCTGGCTGGGTACGGCTAGGGGCTTTAAGAAGTGTAACTCTTGCAAAGCTTGCAAAAACAGTGTAAATCGAGACAGCTATTTCACAGGTCAAAATAGAAAAAAGAAAAAAGAAATCAACAAACTCATAACATGCACGAGTGAGTTTAGCATTTATGTCCTGGAATGCCCCTGCGGTCTAAACTATGTGGGCAGCACCAAATTACAACTAAAAATGCGGGTGCTACAACACATGAGGGCAGTCACCAACGCAGATCTGAATTACCCTGTCGCAAGACACTTTCAAGAAAAACATCAGGGCAATGCAGACCTACTTAAATTCTATGGTATTGACAGGATCCTACCACACCCTAGAGGGGGAGACCGGGAAAAAGTGCTACGAATCACTGAATCCAAGTACATCATAGATTTAAATACAAAAATCCCGTATGGCATGTATTATGGGGAGGAATTGGCAACTTATATAGGCCATAGATGATACCACTGGATGCCTCGACCCTTCTTTGTTCTCCAGTATGTTTCTTCAGCTTTTGCTGTTCCAATTCACTGAATTGCACTTTTATGAAGGTTTGTTGACACATAGTGACCTAGCTGACGGGTGAGGATTCCTGTGGTTAAACGACAGATTACAAGTATCTGACCCAGCGCCCTCACATGCCACACTATGATTAGTGTAGGTAGCCTGAATGTTATGATTTTATTACATTCAGCCTAACCCTTAGTCACTCTATTCTCTCTTTCCTTTCACCAATTTATTAATTATTATATATATATTTTTTCATTTTACACCTTTTCACTCAATGCATTCATACACGTTAGAATCACTGTAGACATTTATAAACTCTCCTCGCAAACAGAAGTACTCCCTCGCCCTCTTTGACAGTAGGATACTATGATACCTTTGATCTATACCACATGAGATGAGAGTTGTGTGCGTTACTGATAGTACATTACTATGAATATCACTATTGATTTTGTGGTACACATGAATCATTAGGTACATTACCTATCATTCTGTGGTTAGCGATTTGATCACAATAATTACGTAGAACTTTCCATCATTAATTGATTGTAAAAGGCATTACACGATTGGGGAACACAATCTTGCACTCATTATTTTTGCAACTGTGATGGATACTTCTTTGCATTTATTGGGTACATTACCCATTGTTCATGGACTTAGCATGTGGTCAGCGATTTGATTGAAATGAAATCGACCAATATTAATTGATTGTATCAGGCACTAGACAATTGTGAATATGTAAATTTGGCATTTACTATATGATTAACTCTAAGCCACCATGTAACCAGCCATTTGCCCCTAAAAAAATGGCATTCTGGCTCCAAATGAATCATGATATGCATAATGATCGCAATTGCAGAAGTATGCAGTCGATATATATATATATGTATTTATAATTTAGGTATTTATTTCTTTTATCATGAAGAAACTCTGTGCAACATGATTCAGTCTGTTTCCCATGAGTGCCGATATTTCGATAGTATTCTTTCACTGTCTATCAACCGTAACCCCTATTTCTATGGGGAACTGGGCACAGGTCATTTACTTGACAAAGGCTTCGCCGAAACGCGTCGTACTGTTTGGTTTTTGAGACAATAAATCTTTATTGAACTCGTCCTTTGGTGTGCCGTTGGAAGTTATTCTGCATTTCTGGATAACGACTTCTTTGGAAAATAATAATAGCGGTACTGTGTCCGCTGCTGGCACCGGCGTCGTCAGGAGGGTGAGCGGCTTTTCACAGTGACTTTCGTAAACAATATATATATATATATATATATATATTCACTGAAAAAACCATAGGTTTCAGGGGTGTTATAGTTAGCTGGACTTTTCACTTGTACAAAACCATTGAAATTCCCCCGTTATAGTTAGTTCATATTTCAGCTAACTATAACTCGCGCGCCCGCAATGCACTGCTGATGACGTCACATATTACATCACTCATGACATGGTCAGTGACATCACTCATGACATCACTGATGACATCTCAAATGACATCACTGATGACATCACTGATGACATCATCCAGTGAATGTCTGTTTTTCTGAAAATTAAATATGTTTTATATATGTATTTCTCAAGGTCGATGGAAGAATAAATGGGTATATAAGTGTCTAAATGGATGATTTGTTTTTGAAAAATTGATTGTGTAACTGACTGATTAAGTGTATCATAGTGAATACATGGCTTAGTGAGTAATGTTTAAATATGTAAATATCTGTATCAGTCTCTCACTTTGAGTATAAGTGGCTGCATGGGTTGGTGAGTAGCTACATGGGTGTCTATATAGGTTATTAGTTGGTTTTTTGAGTATCAGTCTGCATGGTTCGGTGGGGGGTATTACGTAGTGCATAGGTGCATGAATGAGTGACTCACTGTTTGTATGTGTTGAAGACAGCATGTGTGCAGGACTGTATGGGTGGATGAGTGTGTGTATGGGTGTGTTAGTGAGTGAATGACTGTCTCAATAGTGTCTTTATGAGTAATTACGTATGTTTTAAACTAGTATATGTGACTATTGGTGTATATAAGTGAGTATATGTGAGAGTGAGAGATTGAAAGAGTTCCTGTATGAATAAGTATGTGTTTCTATAAGTGATTGTTTAACCTCTTCAATGCCCATGACGAGCTGGTCTCGTCATGGGCCGCGGTGGCGCTGTGCCCATGACGAGACCAGCTCATCATAAACCCCGCCCGCTAATGAAACGGCCGGCACAGGGCGGGGAAAGGGGCAGGCACTGAAGGGGTTAAAAGACTAAGTATGTGTAAGTTTCCGTAGAAGTAAGTGTGGTGGTGTGTGTATAACTGTATATGCAAGTAAATGTATGTTTGATTCTTTATTAGCATGAGTGACTATGTGTGAGAGTAACTCTATGGATGAGTGGCATTGTGTAACAGGATGTATAGGTGTATGAGTACATATGATGAGTGAGTACATGTATGAGTGACTGTATAGGACTGTTGGTGAATGAGTGGATGTGTATGTGGATCTTAGAATTACTGAAGAGGTTGTTGTAACTGGTATTGGTATGTCCATTGTTTTGAAAATTTTAGTCTTTATTTTTGAATGTGTGTATCAAAGGTTATATTAGGGTGAGAGGAGGTCTGCCACTCTATCACAAGGATGATGTTATCAGTGATGTCATCAGTGATGTCATTTGAGATGTCATCAGTGATGTGATGAGTGATGTCACTGACCATGTCATGAGTGATGTAATATGTGACGTCATCAGCAGTGCATTGCGGGCGCGCAAGTTATAGTTAGCTGAACTAACTATAACGGGGGAATTTCAATGGTTTTGTACAAGTGAAAAGTCCAGCTAACTATAACACCCCTGAAACCTATGGTTTTTTCAGTGAATTTCTGAGGTTTTTTAAATGCTAATTCCTAACTATAACGTGCCTGAAACCTATGGTTTTTTCTGTGAATTTCAAAGGTTTTTTAAATGCTAATTTCTAACTATGCCTACAGAGATAGGACATGTGAAGAAAGAAGAAAAAATGCACAGAAAGAAAAAAAAGAAGTGCAGAAAGAAGCAACAGAAGTCCTCAAAGATGAAGAAAAGTGCAGGAAGAAGGATAACGTGCAGAAAGAACAAAAAGAAGAGCAGAAATCATCCTGTACCCTCAACTTTTTCAGACGGATACTGGTGGTAACTGAGTCTGACTAACCAGTCCTAGAGCCAGTGCTATGTTAAAAGACACTTAGAATACAGTGAAAACACCTACATACACTAGGGAACATTATGCGTTGGGGTCCCCCTGTGATTAGCATTATCTCCTCTGTAAGCCCCTAGTATATAATAGGGCAGGGGGATTAAAATTACCTCTTAAAACAGGCCACAGGGCATTTTTGCACACGTTAACTCAGGCCCCGTCCCCTCCCTTCACCACTGTGTAAACACGCCCTGTGTCCATTTTTAGTTGGGAGATTAAGTTCATTTGAATCCTGAGGGTCCCTAGGGTCCAACTAGCCCACTAGGTACCTCCAGTAAGTGCCACAGAGCTGCGTTGCAGAGAGGTGTAAAAAGTGGCACGGCCTGGACCACCTCTCTGCAATGCAGCTCAGTGGCGCTTACTGGAAGCACTTGGTGGGCTAGTTAGCCCCCAGGGGCCCTCAGTATTGAAGGGAAATTATATCCCCAATTTAAAACATGCCATAGTGCGTGTTTGCACTCGTCACCTCAGGCCCCGTCCCCTCCCTTCACCACTGTGTAAACGCGCCCTGTGGCTGTTCTAAGTTGAGAGATTAAGTCCCCTTGAATCCTAAGGGTCCCTAGGGTCAAACTAGACCACTAGGTACCTCCAGTAAGCGCCACAGAGCTGCGTTGCAGAGAGGTGTAAAAAGGGGCTTGGCCTCAGAACACCTGTCTGCAGCGCAGCTCCCTGGCGCATACTGGAGATGCCTGTTGGGCTAGTTGGCCCTCAGGGACCCTCAATATTGAAGAGGAATTATTTCCCCAACTTACAACTCGCCAGGGGGCGCGTTTGCAGAGTGCTGCAAGGAGGGGCGTGGCCTCCGGCACAATGCCAGTCTTTTATTTATTTTAATTTTTTAAGAAGGGGGCGTGTGGTTCCCCTTCTCGTTCTAATTTATTGGCCCTGATGACCCCATCCCCCAGGGCCTGTCTCCTAATTATATTTTTTTGACCCCAATCCCCAGGGCCGGCCACTGTTTTTTATTATTTTTAAAAAATATATATTTATAGACACACCTAGGACATGCTGGACAAACCGTACGTACCTATCACCATGACGATTTGCGTGATATTCATTAAAAGGCGACTATGCATACAATGAATCCACGTGGAATGTATTTACACCACTAGTGAAGCTCTGACATGTCTGATGCCCTACCGTGCCTAATCCCGGTAGACACCCTTGTCGTTTATTTATACAAACATGGGTAGCTATTGACGGGCACATTTAATACACATGCACACCAAGCCATTCAAAGGGGATTCGACAAAAATTCAACCAAAACTATGCAAGAAACCCCCCTCACGGTTAATAAAACACACATCCACTGCCGGATGTGTAATACTTTTTATTTTACTCTTTGGAAAGGGGACGAACATCACTTGAGAGTCACAGCGCGCTCCTGGCAGAGCCCAATGCTGTGTTACACCCACCATTGCCTGCCGAGTGCCACACACCTCTGTGTTGTATTCCACCAGCTAGTGCATATGCTATGACACTCTCTAGCCCATGTGCACTGTAACACCACCCCGTGAATATGTCATGCCACACTTGTCTTCACACGGGTTATATTGCCCCATCTAACGTGCCTTCCTCGATGCCTATGTTATAACGCACAGTGCTATGCCATACATATTACAATCTGGGATCCATATCTTTGTCACAGTGCATATGCAACGTTACACTCCCCAGCACATATTTTATATTACAACTTTAGAGACTAGTCAGGTTACACAACACTGCCCTGTGCATATTACACTCCAAGGCGCATATCGCATAGCACGCGCTAGTGCCTCGCGCTCTCCAATGAATCTGTCATTGTGCACAATGTATTACATATTATATTTCACGCCCGGTTCATCTTATATCACACTTTTTGGTGCATAGTTTATACCATACACTATATCTAGTTTTCATTTTCAATTGTGCTCTCAGGACTATGTTCTATATAACACTGTGTTCACCTGCCCTTTTCACGGGCATTACATTTTGCGATAGGGGGTGGAGAGTCAGGGGGTGTTTCTGCCAAGTGAGCCCGGAGTCAAAGTGTTCATATTTTAAGTAGTTCGCACAGACACACGTTTTAAAAACAATAAAGTTCCTAATACCCGCCTTCTCTGAACAGTTAGCTTGCTGCCCCATCCCCCTCCTCCCTATCCTCTGTTGTGTGACTCCATGGACTAGCCTCCTCCCTCCTGCCATGCATGGTCTGATGTGCTGCCACTGCCCTCAATTTAGTATGATGTACCAGTCCACTCCTCCTGCCCTCCATTGCCCAATTCTATGCCCCATCATTGACCTCCTGCTTAAACTCTGTGCTTAGCTTGCTGCCCCTATTCTCCTTCCCCCTGCCCTCCGATGTCTTTGTGCTGTGGTAAATATTTCGTTACCGGTACTATTTTTTATGCGGTAAAGTCTATTAAGAACAACTCAGTAAAATGAGAGGCAGAATCCGTGGTATTAGAGGTTTTAAAAAGGCTTTATTCCTATACAAAGGAATACAATTCGAATTGTAGGCATTCTATTCCATCACCACGAAAGTTCAGGAAGGAAGGGCATATATTATTGACAGGTGATCATTTTTATAGAAAAGGCATTACAGTGAAACAGATGTAGTAGGCGTAACAACTGATAAGACAAAATAAAATATGCATGCGTAACCAGAATAGGCGTAACTAGAAAACGTCATTATACATGATGTCACAAGTGGGTGGATCCATAAGAGAATCCTGCAATGTCAGCAGAAATATTTGGCAGAGATGCGCGCGCAGCCGCATGACGTGTGATTGACGTGCAACTAGGGGGTGAAGGGGACTTGACATTTAGCTCTACATGTGGAGACAGAAGTCTGGGGTTATGTCAACCTAATCCCAAATCATATCTAATATCCTATGTTTGAAGAACTGTGTTATCCAAAAAGAGAGGTCTCTTAGGATAGAATCTTATTCTATACTGACTATACTGACTGTTAGTGCGTGTACAAGCGTCTAAGTGTCTACACTAGATGCGAGGGGGTAGGAATATTCCATGGTAACAGGGCTATGAATTACTTGCATGAGGACAGCGAGGCCTGGCCCTTTGCACGGTAGCTGGAGGAATGTTTACCTAAACAGCTAGACAGGAATGCATCGGATGAGGGGCGGAGGAGATAATCTTGAAGGTGAAATACAGTTTTGGCAGGCGACGGGCTGGATCAGGCACCGTTAGCCGCGCAGGGAGTAAGACAAAGTTCATGGTCACAGATGCAGGCTCAGACTGGAGCTTTCAGAGTCAGAAGGCAGGAAAAGGCTTGATGACAGAATTCGGGCCTACTCGCCTGAATCTGCAAAATGTGGAAAGTGAACCACATAAAGTCGGTGGCCTTTCATACTTAGGAAAGGAATATCTGACCCATTCATGGTGGATCTGAAAGAGGACATGTTGACGGTGGACGCACATATATTTGCGTCTTCAAAACTGGAGCAGGAGGGAACATACATGTACTTATAGCATGTACATGGAGCCGTTGGGGTCTACGATAGGGGACATAACTGATCACAAAATTCATATTTCCTCATTCTCTCCTTGTCCCCTACGGACCCTCAGGAGATATCGATCTTCATCAATCCATCGATCTGTTCATATAGCATCATTTGTTCTTCTTTCTTCTTCCGGGATCTCGAACGAAAACTTGGATGTGGGATACACGAGGTGGCACACAGACCACAAATCGCTGGCCCACATTGTAGACATAAGCAGCAACTGAATAATATGAGAAAGCCAATACCTAGGAAGGAGAGCATTCTCCATCCCCAGGCTGACAACACGCCCCAGAACCAACCGGACCAAGTCCAGGTGCCTGGACTCTGGTGTATCTGGCTTACAATCTTATGAAGGCGGGTTATGGCTTTATATACTGACGGCGAATTTTCTGGTATGAAAATGCAACAACTTGATCCGATGACCCTACAAGCTCCGCCCCTATCGGCCAGGATGACGTCAAGGACAAGACGATTTTGAAGCACAACAATCCGCATAGCAGACTGCTCTTCTGTTAAATTGCCTAAGGCGGAAATAGTTTCGTTCACTACTGCTTCAAGGGTTCTGGTTAATCTACGTATCAGCTTACTATTAGTGACTGTACCTATATAAGGAAAGAAACCTTTATTGAAATCTGTGTATTTTTCCCATGCTGTTTCAGTGTAATCGACAATTGGGAGATCTCTCTGCTGTCTATTGTGTACTAAATGGGTATTTCTGTGATAATCAGGAGGGGCTAGGAAAACAGGTGGTAGAAGGAATGCTATGTAACAGGTACCATCCCAATCTAAAGGTAGACGTATATATGCGGTCTGGCCACATATAAAGTAGGAATGACGGGAAGCTCTAAATGTAGACTTGCCTTGATCACTGAATTTTATTACAGTGGTGCATTTACTATGGCCCATGTGTATGGAACCATTCTTTTTTACACATAATTCCCCTTTTACTGGGAATACTGACATGGCGGGCAAGATTGGTGTAGCCTCTGATTCAACGTTCAGGATCATAAGGTTAAGTGTAAAATTACCTAATCCATATACTTCATTTTCTAGATCAGTTCCTGTTCTTTTGGGAAGTCCCTCCTTGTTAGGGTAGCAGACTTTAAGCAGAACTAAGTTCAGGTTTCCCCATACCCAGTTGTCTTGATAAACTGCGGAATTCGAATCTAGGGAATTAATCAAACTAAACCATGCTCCACAGGAGCCATTGTGTGTGAACGGATAGGGAAAGAGGGGCAAAACTCCCTTATAGTTCTGATAGGGAGGGAGTCGGCCACATATCCAACAATTTGTGGCATTGCTGGTTTGATGGGAATGATGTAGCATACTAATGAAAGTGTTATTGCGCAGCGCAAATCTATAAGACAATTCATGTGGAGGTAATTCACTAAAAGAATGTTCTGCAGTTATATTATAAGCACGCTTAGGAATAGGGTAATGAATGTGCAATAGAATGCTGACAATGATGATCAGAAGACTTAGAAAAAACAAAATTAATAATGTTACTGTGCAGTGACTACGAAATGATTTACAATACGTATGCTTCTTGAGCAGCATTTGATGATTTCTTTCTCTATTCCGGTCTAGAGGATACATGTCAGAGACAAATTCAACCGATTCACCTTGGAGAGGACTTAAACAATCAAATTGTCTGACTTACTAGACCTCAATTTTAGTTTATACAGTTCTGGTTTTGTTAATTCAGCCAAGGGGAGCTTTGAGTCTGTCTGTGAGGGAATACAGGGTGGATTATCTACACTGGATGGTAGTCCATAAAATTTCTTGATATGACTCGAGTGCAACCACCCTTTCCTTCCCTCGATTTTCACAGCTGTCCTTGTGGTGAGTAGAACCAACTTCGGTGACTTCCACCTAGGATCCAGTTGGGTCTTCCGGTCAAAATTCCTGACCAACACCAGATCCCCAGGAACCACGTCATGGGGTTTCACCTCAGTATTGTCGGGAAAAGCTGCGGATACCTGTGAACGACAAGATTGTAGTGCAGACATCAAGGAAGCCAGGTAATCTGTCAGCATATTACAGTCAACATCAGTTATTTTACGAGGTATAGGCGTCCCCCACATATTTGGTGGTCTACCGAAGATCACCTCATACGGGGATAGCCCTGTTCGAGAATGTGCTACCATTCTCATGTAAAAGAGCGCAACTGGTAAGGCTACTATCCAATCGACTCCTTTTTCTCTACATATTTTGGACAATCTAATTTTCAGAGTTTGATTATGACGTTCCACGAGACCTGCCGCCTCAGGATGTCGGACACAATGGAATCTCCATTGGTAGCCTAATAGAAGGGAAACGTGTTTCATTAGTTCGGATGAGAACGGCTGACCGTTATCTGAGTAGACAACACGTGGTAAACCGTACCGTGGGAAGAATTCTCGAACTAACTGTTTGGCAGTAGTCGGGGCAGTGTAATCTGAAACCGGGTATGCTTCTGTCCAACGGGAAAGAGCACAGACAACTACGAGAACATATTTGAATCCTCGACATCGTTCCATCTGGATATAATCCATCTGGAGGACTTCAAAAGCATGATCGGGAGTTTGAAATCCACCCTGCTCTACGGGGATGCTTTTACCTGGATTAAACTGACAACATATCATACAGGTACGAACTTTTTGTTTAGCTGCGGCTCGCAAGTATTTGTTGAACCAAATGTGTTGAATGCTGTCTAGCATAGCTTTTTCTCCTAGGTGCGCTGGACTATGTATAGTGTTAATGATGACTTGGACCATTGAGTCGGGAAGAAACCATATAGATTTTTCCTTCGTCATCCATCCTTGATCTGTTTGGATCCCTCCTAATTCAGTCCATTTCTTTATTTCTTCTGGTGTAGCATGTGTCTGTATGTCAATTACATCAAGGGCGGGATCCTTAACTGTCATGCAATGTGTTGGTGTCAGGACTATTGTCTTTGTCATGTCAGTTGTGTGAGTCTGATTCTGAGCAGTCTGTTTAGCTGTTCTGTCAGCTAGGTCATTACCCTGAGAAATGATATCGGTAGCTTTTGTGTGGGCTTTGCATTTCATAATCGATATTGCAGTAGGTAGATGAATCGCGTCTAATAGGGCTTGAATGAGGGGTCCGTGTTGGATGTGGGCACCGTGAGAAGTTAAATAACCTCTCTCTCGCCACAGTACGCCGAAGTCATGGACGACTCCGAATGCATAACGTGAATCTGTGTATATGTTGACTTTTTTATTTGTGGCTTGAATACAGGCTTGTGTCAGAGCGATGAGCTCTGCTGCTTGAGCTGACAAAATGTTAATACAATTTGTTTCAATGACTTCAGTGTCTGTTGTGACTGCGTAAGCGGCCACTAACTCTCCTGTACTTGTTCTCATACATGACCCATCTACATATAATGTCAAGTCTGGATCTGACAAAGGGATGTCTGTCAAGTCTTGTCTGGGTTTCGTCGTGATAGTAATGACTTCGACACAATCATGTGCCAATGGATCTGTTCCGCCTACTGGTAACAGTGTGGTAGGATTTAACGTATTACAACGTCTGATTTCTATGTGTGGCTGAAACAATGTTAATTCGTAACCGGTGAGTCTTGCTATAGTCAAGTGTTGTGTTTGTGTGCGGTTCAAGAGAACCTCTACTGCGTGTGGTACTTGTACTGTCAATTGATGTCCTAACACTATGGCATCGCTTTGTCTGATTGCTAAAGCTGTTGCTGCCACTGATTTCAGGCACGCTGGAAGAGCCTGAGCTACTGGATCTAATGTACTAGAGAAATAAGCACATGGTTTGTGTGATCCTGCTTGTTCCTGAGTGAGTACTGACAAAGCAGTACCTTCGCGTTCTGTAACAAAGAGTGTAAACTGTTTACTGTAACATGGTGTTGCTAGAACAGGTGCTTGACATAAAGCTTTCTTTAAGCTTTCAAAGGCATGTGTATGTTCTGGAGTCCAAGGGAGGACAGTCGATGTGGCTGCCTCCTGTGTTGTCAACTGGATGAGTGGTTTTGCTAGAAATGCATATTGAGGGATCCACTGCCTACAGTATGAAGTGAGGCCTATAAAAGCCCGCACCTCCTTTTGTGTCTTGGGTGGTGGCATGTTAGCAATTAACTGGATGCGATCGGGTGTAAGCTGCCTTCCCTCCTTGGACAGCGAGTGCCCAAGATAAACAACTCGCTGGACACAGAATTGCAGCTTGGAAGGGGACACCTTGTGCCCCTTGTCAGCCAGAAATTTCAAAACCGTCAGTGACGCTGTTTCACATTCAGGTTCGCTTCGGGCGGTGATCAGCAGATCATCGACATATTGAAGCAAGGCAGTGTTAGCTGGCATGTGTATACTGTCAAGTTCTCGTTTCAGTGCTTGGCTATAGATGCTGGGGCTTTCTGTAAATCCTTGAGGTGCGCGGGTGAATTTAAAACTTCGTCCATTTAAACTAAAACCGAAAAGATATTGACTTTCCGGATCAATTGGGACACTAAAGAAAGCATTCTTGAGATCAATTACAGTGAAAAACGTTGCTTCTGAGTCAATAGCTGTGAGTAATGAGGAGATATCTGGGACCACAGGGTATTGTGGTACAATACATTTATTTAATTCGCGCAGATCAATAACTAATCGATATACTGGTGGTGCTTTTGGGTCCGTTCTTTTAAGGATCGGAATTATCGGGGAATTACATACATTGGAGTCAGTTTCCACAACCACTCCTTGGGCAATAAGCTCGTCAATGATTTGCAGTAAAGCCACTACAGCATCTGGAGGTAACTTGTATTGTCGCATTCGTGGTAGTACCACTCCTGTCTTTAGTGTGACTCGATATGGTGTAATGTTCATGCAACCCACATCAGTGGGGCCTTGTGCCCATAAATGTGTAGGTAAATTCTGCAGTCGGTGATCCATGTCTCTGGATACGTAGTGACCTTTAAAGTCACGTAAAAATAGTCGTACTCCTTCCGGAGAACAACATATTATGGCTCCTAGAGCTTTCAATGTTTTTATACCTAACAAGTTTTCTGGACATGATTTAGTAAGCAATAAATCTGTAGTACGTGTTAATGGACCGACTGTAAGTGGAAGAGGTTGTGTTACGTCATTTATTATCGGTTTTCCTGAGAATCCAAGGGAAATATTTTGTGAGCCTGAGAGGGGTGCCCCTGGAACTTCACTGCGTCTTATAGTTGTTCTGCTTGCCCCTGTATCAAGTAAAAACTTTCTGTCTTCCCCTAATAGTTCACTATGTACATAAGGTCCCTCTTGGTCTACAGGAACCTCTATAAGGGGTAAGCCAACTTCCCTCTCTAGGCTATCTCATGAGTATCGCTGATAATCGGGATAATCTGTTTGTGCATACTGATACATTTGTTGTGTTGTTGCTTGAGTTGCAGCAATAGGCTGCGCTTGTGGTGGTGCTACGATCTGTTGTGGAGCTGCCTGTTGCGGAGCTAATTGTTGCGGAGCTAACCTAGGTTGTGCATTCTGAGGTATTTGTTGTTGATTCTGATCCTGTCTAGGTGGACGTGGTCTCTCATGCGTTCTACCTGTGGCAATATTATGTTTCAGGACTGGACAATCGTGTATATAATGACCTGGTTGTTTACAATAGTTGCATGTCCCTTTCGCAGGACTTGCGGAATCACCCTTTTGATGACTATCGGCTGGAACTGATTGTGCAACAAGCATTTTCATTTTCGTATCTTTCATACGTCTTTGTTCGTGTTCTTGTTCTTCTCTAATTCTATTGTGGTGATATTGTAACATCTGTAGCATCTGTGATGGGGTATTACCTTGCCAGGTACTTTCGAATTTCAATACTCTATTCTTGACTTGTAGCAGAGAATTTTCAACTAATTTTGTCACAAACAGATGTGGATATGACTCACTACTGGCTTTTATGCCACTATTTATACTAAAACATTTTTCAAATCGGGAATAGAAATCACTAGTGTCTTCATCTGGTTTTTGTTTACAGGCTGAGATTGCACCCCAGTCTTCCTTTTTCGTAGTTAATAAACGTGGCAGTACCTGTATTAGTAATCCTGCTAGTGCTGTAGTCTTTTCCCCAAGCCCTGCTCCTGCAGCTCGGGCCTTTTCTTCGTTTTCTAATGCTGTCCAATCTATCTTTTGGTCTCCCACCTCCCATTCTTTTTATTTGAGTTTCTCATAAACACCGGCGGGTAATAGGACTTTTAATATTTTCATAATATCGGGGTAGGTATACTCTCCCATGAGTAACATGTCTTTTATCTCACGGTGGAAACCTGCTGGGTCCTTGTCATGGCTGGGTACTACTTTCTTCATTTCTAATAATTCCAGTTTAGTTATAGGCGTGTACACAAACACGCGTGTAAAATTATCACCGGCACCTTTAATTGGGTGTACTTCGCGTAACGGGTTCTGTCTATCTATGTGATACATTTTTCTTCCCATGATGGGAACTGGAACGTGTTCTGGGCATACGAAATTTAAATATTGGTTTCGGGATTCTAGAATTTCCTTAATCAAATCAGTACCTGACCCTCTCCATATATTCGTGAGTAGTTCTGTCAATATGTCAGGTAAGGGTCCTGGATCAGAGTGTTGGCCTTTATATAATATAAGGAGGTGTTGAATCATGTATATACTAGCTAAGCGCTGTTCATATGGGTCTAGATTCAGAAACGTGTGTGCAAGTACATCGTCATTGTATTCGCCGGGACTGTCAGCCCATTGTACTGCTGACCTGGCTAATTCTTGTTCGTCCATGGAATCGAGCACGTGGTACCCCCTTCGATCTCGGAGTAATTTATCAGCGGCTTGGAATAAGTGTTCGGGGGAGTTTGTTTTTAGCATAGGGTTTGGAAAATGTCTATTATAGGCCGGACGTATTAGACGTATTGGGTCGTTAAAACCTCTGGTATTATTATGGGATCTTCCTTTACCTACATAAGCTATCGTGTCTAATTGCTCTGATTCTTGCTCCTCCTCCTCCCTGTTTAGGTCAGTGGCGTCTACCTCTAATCTTTCTTCGTGTATTCGTTCTACTTCTTTGCGGATCTTTCGGTACATAGCTACTATACATAACTGTTTATCATGTCTCCCTTCTGATATATTCTGGCCCCAAGTGACAAGTTTTTGCATTTCTTCCGGATTTATCCCAGGCCGGTCTTGATTTCTTATTACACAGTTTATGAGGAAACGTAACAGTTGTCCCTGTACCTCCGCTTTCTGGTACTCCATGGCTCTGCTAATACTTTCAGGACCTCGTCCTGACTGGACAAAGTGATATATATTTTCTAAATGTGTAGCCATTCCTGGTAGCTTCGTTAAATATATTGCAGCTCGTCGAATACGTAATGATGACAGCAGCATTTCGTCCCGTTTACCGGGCACAGGATCATATCTACAATCTACTAGAAGTTCCTTAAGCATGTCGGGAGTTGCTAGTTTGGGCGTACGTTGGTGTGCTAATTCTCTAAGGGAAAATTTATTTCCTCTGGGTGGCGTAGAAAAAATGTCTGTCGTACCTCCTGTAGCACCGTCTGGGGTGCTGGACGTGAAAGGATTTGTTGAAGGTGAGACAGCAACCGTTGTTGCGGGAAAAGCTGTAGAACCAGATGTGCTTGTCGGAATGTGTGTCGGAGCTTGTTGTTGCGGAGGTACAGACGGAGGGTCTTGGCGATGAGCACCATCGGTAAGCGGTCTATGTGGTGCGGTATTAGCATACTCGGGAGCTGCGTCATCTAAATAAGAGGAAAGAAAAACATCTTCTGCGGTTCTGGGATGCCCCTTGGGATGTGCTTTTATCGGAAACAATGGAGGTGGCAAGTCTTTTGGTATTTCCGGAGTAGCCTTAGGTAACCCTTCGGCCAGAAGTGGATACATACCATTCATAAGGGCGTTTCTTTGTCTGTCTACTTGTTCTGATTTTACTCGGGTACCTTCCTCAATTAATAGATTTTCTCGGACTTTATTTGAATTCTCCTTACCCTTATCTTCCTGTCTGAGTGCTTTTTCCGTACGTCTATATGATTCTTTACGCCATAATTCAATGGCATCTTTCTGTGACTGTCTGGCTTTCTTTTTCCATAATTCTTCTTCTACTCGCATGATGCAATCTGCATCCCAGGTCCCCGCTGCGGGCCATCTCTGACTCTCTGGTAATTCTTTGGTGTAGTCCACCCATAAATCAAGAAATAATACGGCATCTAGGCCATGCTTATGATACATAAAGTACCCTGGAGTGTCCCTTGGTGGGATGGGAACAGCTTCTTCGAGTACACCTTTTCTAGTTTTGATCTGTCTTAGTTTCGAAAAGAGCGGCATTTTTAGACCTTATTACTAGAACACACTTTATAAAAATACAATAATGAACAGTCATTCACACCACAGTATATAGAACGTATTTCAAAACATTTAACACTTAACAGTTTTACGAACAATGATAACTAATAGAAAACTAGTTACTGACATAATACTGACACTAGATAATACTTATTTATATTTATTTATATGCAAAACATACTATATATACTGCTAAACAGTACAGATACACTGCTAAAACAGTGCAGACCGGGTTTGTGTACCCAAACCCGTGTTGACTGGCACAGACTATGTGCACGTTAAATGCCTCCCCGGTAATGGTACTCACCGGGTAGCTCGGAACGGAAGGCCTCGGAACGGAACTGAAACTGGACTGGACTGGACTCGACTCGACTGGACTCGGAACTTCGGAACCTGGCGGGTCTCTGTATACCTCGGATCTTGCCCTCTCAGCTAGGCTCTGGTCGGGATACTTCGCACTTCTCACCGCCTCGTCTGGGTGTTGATCGCAGCCTCAGTCGTCCCCGCTTGGCCGGAGGGAGATACAGGAAATCCTGCAGGTACGCGTTTTTGTCCGTTCAGCTGTGGCAGGAGACCGGGCCTGCAACGCACCACCGGCGCGTGAGATGAGAAAGTGTCCCTGTTCGGGTGCCAATTTATGTGGTAAATATTTCGTTACCGGTACTATTTTTTATGCGGTAAAGTCTATTAAGAACAACTCAGTAAAATGAGAGGCAGAATCCGTGGTATTAGAGGTTTTAAAAAGGCTTTATTCCTATACAAAGGAATACAATTCGAATTGTAGGCATTCTATTCCATCACCACGAAAGTTCAGGAAGGAAGGGCATATATTATTGACAGGTGATCATTTTTATAGAAAAGGCATTACAGTGAAACAGATGTAGTAGGCGTAACAACTGATAAGACAAAATAAAATATGCATGCGTAACCAGAATAGGCGTAACTAGAAAACGTCATTATACATGATGTCACAAGTGGGTGGATCCATAAGAGAATCCTGCAATGTCAGCAGAAATATTTGGCAGAGATGCGCGCGCAGCCGCATGACGTGTGATTGACGTGCAACTAGGGGGTGAAGGGGACTTGACATTTAGCTCTACATGTGGAGACAGAAGTCTGGGGTTATGTCAACCTAATCCCAAATCATATCTAATATCCTATGTTTGAAGAACTGTGTTATCCAAAAAGAGAGGTCTCTTAGGATAGAATCTTATTCTATACTGACTATACTGACTGTTAGTGCGTGTACAAGCGTCTAAGTGTCTACACTAGATGCGAGGGGGTAGGAATATTCCATGGTAACAGGGCTATGAATTACTTGCATGAGGACAGCGAGGCCTGGCCCTTTGCACGGTAGCTGGAGGAATGTTTACCTAAACAGCTAGACAGGAATGCATCGGATGAGGGGCGGAGGAGATAATCTTGAAGGTGAAATACAGTTTTGGCAGGCGACGGGCTGGATCAGGCACCGTTAGCCGCGCAGGGAGTAAGACAAAGTTCATGGTCACAGATGCAGGCTCAGACTGGAGCTTTCAGAGGCAGAAGGCAGGAAAAGGCTTGATGACAGAATTCGGGCCTACTCGCCTGAATCTGCAAAATGTGGAAAGTGAACCACATAAAGTCGGTGGCCTTTCATACTTAGGAAAGGAATATCTGACCCATTCATGGTGGATCTGAAAGAGGACATGTTGACGGTGGACGCACATATATTTGCGTCTTCAAAACTGGAGCAGGAGGGAACATACATGTACTTATAGCATGTACATGGAGCCGTTGGGGTCTACGATAGGGGACATAACTGATCACAAAATTCATATTTCCTCAGTGCATGCCCCTGCTCCATCCTTTTTGCCCACCATGTTCCATGGACCTGCCACTCCAATCTACTCTGAGTGTTCTGTTGAGCTGCCACTCCCCTCCCACCTGCCTAGCATTGTCAGATGACTGTAACCTGTCCCTGCCACCTCCACCCTGCCTGTCCACATGCCATGCCCCTATCCTCTTCCTCCTGTCCTACATGGTCCATTGTACTGCCACACCCTTCTGCCCTCCCTGGTCTGTTGTGCTGCAACTGCTCCTCCTGCCTGCCCCGTGCGGTCTGTTGTGAGGCCCCTTCCCCTGAACTTTCTTGTCTGTGCACAGGTCCTGACCCTCCCTTCTATCCTCCATCGTCCTTTGTGCATGCCTCTGCACCCTCCTTCTTGCCCATCATAGCAATTGTGCTGCCACTAACCCTCCCACTTGCCATGCATGGTCTTCTGTGCTGCCATGGCCCCTCCCACCTTCCCTGTGTGGTCAGTTAGCTGCCCCTGACCCCCTCACACCTTCCCTCCATGGTCTGTGTGTATGCCATAACAGTCTCACTGTTGCTCTTCATGGTGTGTCTTGCTTCTAGTGCCCATCCTGCCTGACCTCCATGGCTATCTTGCTGCTCCTGCCCTGCCCCCTTGCCCCCAGCCCTCTGTTTACATGTGCAGACCCCTACTCCCTCCCTCCTGGCTTGTCTGTTCCATTGTAATGCCCCTGATCCGTCCCTCCTGCCCTTTATGGTCTATTATGCTGCAGCTTTCTCTCCTGTCTGTCCATTATGGTCAGCTAGCTACCATTGCCTCTTGCCCCTCTGTTCTCTGTTGTCCATATGCATGGTCCTGTCCCCTCCCTATTGCTTTCTATGGATTGTTGTGCTGCACTCCATTCCTGCATGCCCTGTGTGGTGTATTGTGCTGCTGCAAACCTTGATGCCTGCCCTGCAGGGTCAGTTTGGTGCACCTCTCCATGTCCCTCCTGTCCTCTGTTATCCAAGTCCATGTCCCTACCCCATTTCCTTCCATGATCCAATGTACCATACTTGCGAACATTTTGAACTTGGTAAGAGGGAGATTTTGAAAAAAAAACTGGGGTATTGATTTTCCCCTTTGAGTTACATTGAAAAAGAGGAGATTGTAGACAGGAGACAGATTAAATAAAGCCCATTTGATCTTAAAAACATTGGACGTTTCCTGGCTGAATCGGGTCTGTTGGCATGTATGGTTGTACTACCATTGCCTCTTCCTTCTGCCCACAATGGTCTATTACATTGCCACAGCCTCTCTTGCAAGTCCTGTATTGTTGGTTTGTTGCCCCTGCCCCCCTTTCCACTGCCCTCCATAGTCTGTTGTGCTGCCACGGCCCTTCCTGCCTGCTCAGTGTGGTTAAATTGTTGCCTTTGCACCCTCCTACCTGCCTTCAATTTTCAGTGTCCGTGCCCCTGGCCTCTGCCTCTCAACAGTATCCTAATGAACAACTAGATTGCTAACATTCTATATTTATTACAAAAGTGTGGAACGCCTGACGTCATCTTGATGTAATCAAAACTGTAATACCTAGAGCATTTCCTTTAGAAATTACATATTATGAGAGGGTCTTATTGGCATCAAAATTATGGTTAGTGCTCTAAAAGACTAAAATAAGGACATATTTTCTGAGTTTTCAAATAGCGACAAAGCACTTTTAAATTATTTGTTATCTTTATGTTTTTTTATCCAGTTGACTACTTGATTAAATGTTGCACTTAGGGGAGAGGATGTGGTGTTACATCCAGAACTGCAGACTTTGCAACTGGGGAACCAGGTTGGAGATTCTGCTTCAGCTCGACATTCTGTGATTCTGGTCAAATCACTTAGACTCCCCATGTCTACAACCAAAATTAATTTGTTCTTGTGTGATGTAACCAATGCTCATGTAAAGCACTCCAATACCTGACAAGTCTGCACTATATAACACTGCAAAAACACAAAATAATAAGTGTTTTGCACACTTCTGTCATTGGGCTATATTTGGGCTACATCTGGGTGATTTTGGGCTACATTTGGGCTCTTTTGTCTCCGGTGGCCATCTTGGGAGATTTATTTGTTATGAAGTTTCCTAATTACCTCATGTACTGCAGTCTCCTCAGTAGGAAATGCTTTCAGTTTTTTACTTTGATTCCATCATGAAGGTATTCAGATATGTCACACATTTGCCATAAATTCTGAAAGTTAGCACTCTAGTGGCTCATTAGATCACTGTAGTAAAACTACTGTTCACCATGGAAGTCTGCTCCTGGTATTAAAAGTGCATGTTTCAGTCTGCATGTCAGAATTCTTTTATGAAATAGAAGAGGATTTGAGAAGTCACTCAAAATGTGCCCTCATTTTCTTTCTTCAGCATTAATCATAATTTCTATGGCAAAATGAACCCCCTCATTGTGTTCCTTTTTAAATTAAATGTTTTAAGTGTTACCAGTTTATTCCAATCAAGATGGCTTCAGGTGTGCCATACTTTTGTCATAATGAAGACAGTAAGCGCTCTAGTTGTTTTTAAGAGCACTCTGGGACATTCTGTCATTGGGCTATACTTGGGCTACATCTGGGTGATATTTGGGCTACATTTGGGCTCTTTTGTCTTTGGTGGCCATCTTGGGAGACTTATTTGTTATGAAGTTTCCTAATTTCCTCATTTACTGCAGTCTCCTCAGTAGGAAATACTTTCAGTTTTTTACTTTGATTCCATCAAGAAGGCATTCAGATGTGTCACACATTTGCCATAAATTCAGAATGTTAGCACTGTTTTTGCTCATTCGATCACTGTAGTAAAGCTACTGCTCACCAGGGAAAACTGCTGCTGGTATTGAAAGTGCATGTTTCAGTCTGCATGTCAGAATTTTTTAATGAAATAGAAGAGGATTTGAGAAGTCACTCAAAATGTGCCCTAATTTTTCTTTCTGCAGCACTAATCATACTTTTTATGGAAAAATGAACCCCCTCATTTTGTTCCTTTTTAAATTAAATGTTTTAAGAGTAACCACTTTAATCCAAGCAAGATGGCTTCAGGTGTGCCATACATTTATCATAAGAAGGACTGTTAGCGCTCTAGTTGTTCTTTGGAACACTCTGGGAAGCTGCAGTAGAACACAAAGGAATCAACTGGCAGTCTCTGCCCTTGTTGGATGTACATGTTTTACTGAGAATGTCAGACTTCATTCTCACATGACTGAGAAAGATAATGTGAATTTACAGAAAATAAGCTCTCAGTTTAGCTTATAGATCACCTTCCAAACCTCTGTGGGAAAAGCATGAGAAAATATTTTTCTCTCAATCATGATATCCCAGCAGAAGGCTTTTTCACATGGTGAAATCACCTTAGAACATACCACAATTCCTAAAATGAGTATGGTACCATCAACAAATGATTTATAATGTAACTAAAGTCTTAAAACCTTCTATTAACTGCAATGCTTTTTAATGAGGTGCTATCATGTATATTGGTCCCAAGATGGCTGCCAACACTTCTTGGATGAAGTGCTGACAGCCAATCAGATCTCAGGATGAGATGTGTGGTTAGGCTCCGCCCACATATATATATGATTTTACTTTTGATTTTCTCAGGAACTACTGAACAGATTGACACCAGACCTGCAAAAGGCACTTCCCTGAGCTGAGGACTACCTCTCTGCCAAATTTCAAGTAATTCTGTTCAGCCGTTCGGGCTGTACCCTGGACTAAAGGTCCCTATGGAAAATTGCATGGGGAAAACGTGTTTTGGGACCCCCCTTTTTTCTCAGCCCCCGCTTGACGAATCCCCCCGAGACTTTCAGAGTAGGAGCGGAGTGGAGCGCCCCACCTATTTTGAAAATGTCGCAAGGATTCGTCAACCGGCGCCAAAGTTATTTCAAATAGAATGTTGCGGATTTCCTATGGAAACACGGTCCTAACTATATCTATCTACTGGCGACCGCCAGTAGATAATATATATATATATACGGGTCCTTGAGTATGTTAATTCAGGATTAGAGGAGGTTTGAAACCCTTATCAACAAATACTCCTGTGAGTCTCACAAGAATGATTGTTACCCAGAACGCACCATACTCATATAATGTGCAGGTGGTTTCCTGTCTTGAGTTTGCACGTTAGCATTGAGCCTTCACTTTTACCGGAGGGTCTAAAAAAGCTAATCGTGGGCTGTATTTTATAAACAAATGGCAAAAAGTGTACCACTTACTCATTGAAAAGTCTATTGTTGACCCTAAGTATGAATTCTCTGTTTGTCTTTATCATTGCTCAGTCACTAGGCTGAGTCCTCCTTTAATAATAGTCTGAGCTGTGTATTCATTTTAATTTGTTAGTCCAGAAAGTAGAGTACATCTTCCTTTTCAGGTACTTCATCTAGAGACTTATCACTTCCCATACTTGAGATGTCAGACAAATCATTCTCATCCACTGCTTCGTTTTTTTGGGTAGTTGTGTCTTGGAGCAATGATTGCTTTATCACTGTTGGGTGCTGCTTGCAGCATTTGCATTATGTTTCTGGACTCAAAGCTAACACTGTGCTCTCCTGAGGTTGTTGAAGAAGGCACTTCATATCCTAGTTGCATTTGAAGTTGCAAAATTTCATCTTCCAGTTCAATTGCTTTTTTGATGATCCAGTAGAGTGAATACCCTATAGGGGTAGAGATTTACTCTCTAGAAGAAAAAATCGCTTGTTGCAGTGTGAAATTTGAATCCAGATGAAGAATTAAGTTGTTAACCAGACCAAAACAGTTTCTTCTTTATTGACAACGGTAAATGATTCATCTATCTTATACAAATGGTACAATCCTCCTTGCTGATTTCCTATGTCTTAATCTCAAACTGGACTAGCGCTTGGATCGAGCACTGTATAAGCTTCCATTTTTTAACCTCCATCGTCATAGCTTTGAAAATTGTAGCCCATCTCTTTTGTAGCACATAAACATTTTTAAATCTGTACTGTTCAAACAAGTAGTACAGCATGTAGAAGGTGGAGTTCCAACTGGTTTCAGGTTTGGGCCTTCAGTGTAAGGGCTTTTACAGGGACACTATTAGCACATTGAATGGGCATGAATTACTTCCAGACTTTAAAGGAATGGATGAAATGGGTACAAATCTTGCAACAGGTGTCCAGCATGTTGTGGACTACTTCGAGGAAGTCCTGCATGATTAGGTTGATGCAATGAGCTAAACATAGCACCCTGAAGGATCCTCCATCTGCCATGATTTTGACAGTATTAATGCCTTCGTAAGTGGAAACAAATTCAATATGGAAACCTCTGGGTTGAAGCCATTTATACATTTTGGTATTGAAGTTTTTCTGGATTTTATCTATTTTACCTGTGGAGAACATTACAAATGTTGCATGTCGATGAATGCATTCAAAAGCCTAAGCTATGGTTGACCCAATAGCAACATTTTGCTTAAGCCATTTCAAGGAGATACAACGTGCAGTGATTTACTAGTATCCTGTAGCTTGACAACTGGTCCACATGCTTGTAGTGAGATATGTGGACTGCACAGTGCTCTAATTAATTGCCTGAGCAACAACAATTTCTGCACTTGATTCTCTAGCCCTGACACAGCAAAAGTTGAAAAACAGGTCTGGCTTGTAAACCTTCATTTTGGATAAATGGCCACCTCAAATACCAGAAACCTCTCTCCTTCCACCAAAGAAAAAGGGAGGAGATCAAGCTCTAACATTTTGGACAATTTCCTATTGTATATATCAACCAGATTATGGGCTCTGCGATAGTGAGACTGCTTCATGAAAATTGCCTTGCTAGTGGTTGTTTTGTATTTTTATTTGTGACCAGACCAACTCGCTGTAAGTGACTTCTGTGAAGGGAAAATGCTTGGACGCTTTAGGGTGACCAAGGACTTCCTCTTTTCATTGTGCCAAACTCTGGGTGCTACAGATAATGAGTACACACTTTGAGTGACAGATAATGAGTACACACTTTGAGTGACAGGTTGCCTCTTTGACAACATCATCTCCATCAGCAACACCTTGTTCTATCTGTTCAGGTTTTTCTCTCTCAGCAACAACAATCTTTCTAGGTGGTGTTTACACAGGATTGGATATTTATTTTCATATTGGACAGTTGATTCCCATTACCATAAAATCCACCTGTCTTGACATGACACGCATGTCTGCGGCAAAGTGTGCAGTCTGCAATGTAGTTCTCATTTGGACCAAGTACAAAACCGTGAAGAGAGTTTCCTAACATAGCCAAAGCCAGAAGCTGTGGTGGAGTTATGCTGTGTTTGCTTTTCCTAAGGATGGACTGTCACTACGGCAGAGGTTGTTGGTGTTTTTGAGAGCCTGGAAGAAAATAGGGGAGGTAGAGGAGTAGGTTGAATAGAAGTGTTCAACACTTCGTCAGGGCTGCTCATGACATGAACGTTATTTTCCTCACTCTCACCTAAGCTTTCTGGAACTTTGTTTTTTCATTGCCTCCCATGCATGAGGGATCCACTCCATGTCATTTTCATCTGAAAAGGAGCTTGGAGGAGATACGGGAGTGGTCTTTCTTTTGCTCAGAAGAGATGGTGACAACTTGTCTGATGTGCAGTCACAATATCCTGCGGTGGAGCAAGTTGAACACCATGCTCTGATCTTACCTCAGGAAGATAAAGTTGAGCGGACTCTTGTTCTGACTGCATTTCCCTTGTTGATTTGAAAGTGCGTCTGACGGACCCTTGCTCCTGGACTCTTGGCCTTGGGCTGTTGTACTGTCTCTGTCTCTGAGCCCACTGTTCGCCGGACCCGCTTCGCGGGTCCCGCTTCACCAGGATTGCCGCTGGGGAATCTGTGGAGAGGCTGTGCAGTCTGTGTTGTGCTGGGGCTTTTTGGGCAGGGCTGCGAGCGTTTCTGCGGGGACTCCGTTTCCCAGGAGTCCCTGCCTGGCGGATTGAGAACACCTGGCCCGCTATACCTGTCAGCCCCGCCCCCTGCGCACAGAGTGTGTTAAAGAGCCAGCCTGCCTCTTACCTGCGGGATCCCTTGTTGATTTGAAAGTGCGTCTGACGGACCCTTGCTCCTGGACTCTTGGCCTTGGGCTGTTGTACTGTCTCTGAGCCCACTGTTTGCCGGACCCGCTTCGCGGGTCCCGCTTCACCGGGATTGCCGCTGGTGATTCTGTGGAGAGGCTGTGCAGTCTGTGTTGTGCTGGGGGTTTTGGGCAGGGCTGCGAGCGTTTCTGCAGGGACTCCGTTTCCCAGGAGTCCCTGCCTGGCCGATTGAGAACACCTGGCCCGCTCTCCCTGTCAGCCCTGCCCCCTACGCACAGAGTGTGTTAAAGAGCCTGCCTGCCTCTTACCTGCGGGATCCCTTGTTGATTTGAAAGTGCGTCTGACGGACCCTTGCTCCTGGACTCTTGGCCTTGGGCTGTTGTACTGTCTCTGAGCCCACTGTTCGCCGGACCCGCTTCGCGGGTCCCGCTTCACCGGGATTGCCGTTGGGGAATCTGTGGAGAGGCTGTGCAGTCTGTGTTGTGCTGGGGCTTTTGGGCAGGGCTGCGAGCGTTTCTGCAGGGACTCCGTTTCCCAGGAGTCCCTGCCTGGCCGATTGAGAACACCTGGCCCGCTCTCCCTGTCAGCCCCGCCCCCTGCGCACAGAGTGTGTTAAAGAGCCTGCCTGCCTCTTAGCTGCGGGATCCCTTGTTGATTTGAAAGTGCGTCTGACGGACCCTTGCTCCTGTACTCTTGGCCTTGGGCTGTTGTACTGTCTCTGAGCCCACTGTTCGCCGGACCCGCTTCACCGGGATTGCCGCTGGGGAATCTGTGGAGAGGCTGTGCAGTCTGTGTTGTGCTGGGGCTTTTGGGCAGGGCTGCAAGCGTTTCTGCAGGGACTCCGTTTCCCAGGAGTCCCTGCCTGGCCGATTGAGAACACCTGGCCCGCTCTACCTGTCAGCCCCGCCCCCTACGCACAGAGTGTGTTAAAGAGCATGCCTGCCTCTTACCTGCGGGATCCCTTGTTGATTTGAAAGTGCGTCTGACGGACCCTTGCTCCTGGACTCTTGGCCTTGGGCTGTTGTACTGTCTCTGAGCCCACTGTTCACCAGACCCGCTTCGCGGGTCCCGCTTCACCGAGATTGCCGCTGGGGAATCTGTGGAGAGGCTGTGCAGTCTGTGTTGTGCTGGGGCTTTTGGGCAGGGCTGCGAGCGTTTCTGCAGGGACTCCGTTTCCCAGGAGTCCCTGCCTGGCCGATTGAGAACACCTGGCCCGCTCTCCCTGTCAGCCCCGCCCCCTGCGCACAGAGTGTGTTAAAGAGCCTGCCTGCCTCTTACCTGCGGGATCCCTTGTTGATTTGAAAGTGGGTCTGACGGACCCTTGCTCCTGGACTCTTGGCCTTGGGCTGTTGTACTGTCTCTGAGCCCACTGTTCGCCGGGATTGCCGCTGGGGAATCTGTGGAGAGGCTGTGCAGTCTGTGTTGTGCTGGGGCTTTTGGGCAGGGCTGCAAGCGTTTCTGCAGGGACTCCGTATCCCAGGAGTCCCTGCCTGGCCAATTGAGAACACCTGGCCCGCTCTCCCTGTCAGCCCCGCCCCCTGCGCACAGAGTGTGTTAAAGAGCCTGCCTGCCTCTTACCTGCGGGATCCCTTGTTGATTTGAAAGTGCGTCTGACGGACCCTTGCTCCTGGACTCTTGGCCTTGGGCTGTTGCACTGTCTCTGAGCCCACTGTTCGCCGGACCCGCTTCGCGGGTCCCGCTTCACCGGGATTGCCGCTGGGGAATCTGTGGAGAAGCTGTGCAGTCTGTGTTGTGATGGGGCTTTTGGGCAGGGCTGCGAGCGTTTCTGCAGGGACTCCGTTTCCCAGGAGTCCCTGCCTGGATGATTGAGAACACCTGGCCTGCTCTCCCTGTCAGCCCCGCCCCCTGTGCACAGAGTGTGTTAAAGAGCCTGCCTGCCTCTTACCTGCGGGATCCCTTGTTGATTTGAAAGTGCGTCTGACGGACCCTTGCTCCTGGACTCTTGGCCTTGGGCTGTTGTACTGTCTCTGAGCCCACTGTTCGCCGGACCCGCTTCGCGGGTCCCGCTTCACCGGGATTGCCGCTGGGGAATCTGTGGAGAAGCTGTGCAGTCTGTGTTGTGATGGGGCTTTTGGGCAGGGCTGCGAGCGTTTCTGCAGGGACTCCGTTTCCCAGGAGTCCCTGCCTGGCCGATTGAGAACACCTGGCCCGCTCTCCCTGTCAGCCCTGCCCCCTACGCACAGAGTGTGTTAAAGAGCCTGCCTGCCTCTTACCTGCGGGATCCCTTGTTTTTTTTTTTTTGTTTTTTTTTTTTTTGAAACCGTTTATTGCAGTTTGAAAAGTTACAGGTATGGGCCTACAACCACACGGCCGGCCGCTAGAGCATCAAAAACATATTACATGCGTACAGCAAAAAAAGTCTCACAGCGGTGCAAAGTAGGAAAACAGGAGTAATCAATGGTGCTGGCCTCACGGCTCCAGGCCCACAGTACGGTTCCATTTTCTTAAAGCAAAACAACATAAACAAACCACAACCGCAAGGCAACCCTCGATCCAAAGTGACAACACGTGCTCCACAAGTGGGGGATCCAAACCAGCAGCAAAACTCTGAAGAGGGGGACGGGAGTAGATCAGGGACTGGGGGACCGCGCGCCCGCGGCCAAGGGAGGGGGGCCATCTAGGGAGACGGAGCCGGCGAGGCAGTCGGTAGCAGCGGCGGCTCACAAATACCCCCGCGGTAGGCGTTCCAGGGGCCCCAGAGTTTCATCCACGCCCCATGCTTACCCCTCGCCACATACACCACCTTTTCACGAAACATACACCAATCCATATGCTCTTTCCAGGCCGACACCGCAGGGGGCCTCTGGGATCCCCACAATTGAGCAATATCACGCTTAGCTATCATGTATCCCAGAGTCACCCACCGCGTCTGCGGTACCGAGTAGTCATTAGGTTCCCAGACATTCAGCAAGCATCTCCTCGCTTCAGGCAGTAGCGTGACACGCGTAACCACTCGCAGAACCCCATGCACACCACGCCAGAATCGCTCCACCTTCGGGCACTCCCACAGTATATGCATGAAAGTCGCCAACGCGCCACAGCCACGCTTACACATTCCGTCACCGGCAAAACCCATACGTAGAAGCCTTGGCCCCGTCACGTAGACCCGGTGAAGGATCTTGAGCTGGACGAAACGAAGGCGAGCCGGGATGGCCACCTCTTTCGGAGAGGCCACCGCGGAAATCCAATCCTCGTCGTCCAGCTCCAGCCCGTCGGCAACCCAAGCCTCGCGGAGACTAGTCAGCAGGCACGATCTATCGTTAATCAATTTTTTGTATATGAGGGAGATCGTGCTGTCCGGGACATGGCCATCCAGCACTCTGTCCTCCAGGGGGGAAGACTCCGGAATGGATGCGACATCCGGGAAGACGGAGCCCAGCGCATGGCGGACCTGTAGGTACCGAAAGTACTCACTGCCCTGCAGCTGAAACTCCGCCTGCAGCGTCTCAAAAGTTTTAAATCCCCCCCTCGTCCAGAGATCTCCCACCGTGCTGATTCCGATCGTGTCCCACTTCTCGAAGCCCTTCGACGTCCACAGGGAGCCCAACCTCTCAGATGCATACAGCGGAGACGCCCGGGTCAAACGGTCCTTCCACCCCATAGCTGCATTAGCCGCGTGCCAGACACTCACCATGACACGCGTCGGTCCCGTCAGACGGGAGTCGGGCGCGCCAGAGTAGAGCGCGCGATTGTAATCGCCACCGGGTAGGAGCATCTTGTCCATCTCAAATGCCGGATTCAGGGCGGGCCCGTAAAGGCCATGATTAATTGCAGCTAGTTGGGAGGCCCAGTAATACCGTTTAATGTCCGGAAGGGCGATCCCTCCATCGTACCACGGGAGCGTCAGTTTAGCCAGAGCAATACGCGGCCTCCCGTCCCAGAACAGGCGCCGCTGGAGGCCCTCCACCTCATGAAAGTAACGTGCCGGGACCAAGTCCATGGTATTCTGGAGGGCGTAGAGGAAGCGCGGCAGGGACATCATTTTAAATAAGGCCGCTCGGCCGAGCGGCGAGAGCGGCAGACGCCGCCAGCGCACCACGTCCTCCCTCAAACGCTGGAGGGGGGGCAGCAAGTTCCGCTCATAGCGGGCCTCCGGGTCAAGAGTAATATATATACCCAGGTACCGGAAACCCTGGGAGGCAATCTGGATCGGACAGTCCCGTGGCAGGACCGGAGCCTCCCCGGAAAGCACATAGACACAGGATTTCGCCCAGTTGATGACCAGGCCTGAGTTACGACCGAAGGAGCGCAAAACATCAACCAGGACGATCAATGATTTGCGCGGGGAGGCGAGATACAAAAGGATATCGTCAGCATAGAGGGACACGCGGTCCTCATGCTCGGGGGTCCAGCGGAGGCCACGGATAGAAGGGTGCCACCGCAGCCACTCCGCCAGGGGCTCCAGGGCCAGGGCGAACAGAAGAGGCGACAGGGGACAACCCTGTCGCGTGCCCCGCCCCAGCGCGAATGGGGCCGATACTCGCCCATTCACCACCACCTGCGCCAACGGGCCCGAATATAGCAATTTAACCCAGCTGACGAAACCCGGGCCGAACCCAAACTTCGCCAGCATCGCCCAGATATATGACCATTCAAGCGTATCAAACG
Organism: Triturus cristatus; assembly: GCF_964204655.1. Lineage (NCBI taxonomy): Eukaryota > Metazoa > Chordata > Amphibia > Caudata > Salamandridae > Triturus > Triturus cristatus. The sequence goes on along the minus strand of NC_140586.1, from coordinate 494,263,477 downwards.
CCATGGTGGCGTCCAAGGACGCCAAGATGGCCGGCTCCCGCAAAAATGGGACACGCGCGAGCACCCCGTGTAAGCGCCGCAGATTGAGCGCCGTGTTGCGGTGTGGTATAAAGCCCGATTGGTCTTGGTGGACCAAATCGCCCACCACTCCAACCAACCGGTTGGCCAACACCTTGGCAAGGATTTTGGGCTCCGCGTTCAAAAGCGAAATCGGCCTATAGGATGTGACTCGTTCACGGGGCTTCCCCTCCTTGTGGATCACCACAATTGTAGCCAGACGCTGGTCCAGCGGGAGGGAGCCCTGCGAGTGGGCCGCAAGGAACATCGCGCGCAGGTGGGGCGCCAACACATCCGGGCGTAGCTTGTATAGCTCAATGGGAATACCATTGGGGCCCATGGCCTTGCCGGATGCAACCGAGCGAATAGCCGAGGCAATTTCGTCCGAGGTGGGAGGGGCGTCCAGCGAGTCCCTATCCTCCACCGTAAGGGAGGGCAGTGCGATGTCCCGAAGCAAGGCATGGGAATCTTCCTCCGAGCAGGGAGAAACCGGGGAGTAAACTTCGCGGAAATAATCCGCGAAGCAGGAGACAATGGCTTCCGGCTCGGTGACACACACGCCATCCACGCTCTCAATCAAAGGCACCACGCGGCTCGCTCTGTCCCTCTTATCCAACCACGCAATCAATTTGCCAGCCTTGTCACCCACATCATACAATCGCCCCTGCTGCTCTCTACTGAGGCCCCTGGCCGCCTCCGTGACGAGGGCCCGATAGGCCGCCTGCTTTAAATGCAACACATGCAACTTGGCGTCTGTTACCCCGCTCCCCAGGTCACCCTCCAGTTCTGCAATCTCGGCCTCAACCCGGGTCACCTCCTCCCGCTCGCGCTGCCGGGCATTGGAAATAAAGGAGAGGGCCTCCCCTCTAAGAACCACCTTGAAAGCCTCCCACAGGGAGATGGCAGACGGGACCGACCCCACATTCTCATCGAAATAGCGCTGTAAGGATTTGATCAGGTCGGCACGAATGGTGGGGTCGCGCAAATACCATGCATTAATCGGGGCCACCCTGCCATCCCCCCTCGGGAAGACATCGAAATGCAACAACAATGGGGAGTGGTCTGAGATACCCCGTGCCAAATGGCGCACCTCCCCCACCCTCCCTGCATGGGCCGCCGGGACAAGGATGTAATCAAGCCGCGAGAGGCTACCATGGGCCCCCGAGTGGAAAGTGTACTGTTGCAATACAGGATGCTTCAGGCGCCAGCAATCTACCAGGCCCAGCGTGTCTAAAAGGCCGGGCAGCCACGCCTGCGCCCGGGGGAGGTCCCTAGGGGGATGGCGATCCATAGACCCAGAGGCAACCGCATTAAAGTCCCCTCCAACCACCAACAGGCCACTCGGAAGGTCCAGAAGGAGGCGCCCTAGATCCGCAAATGTAGTGGCTTGTAACCCAGGCGGGACATAGACTGATATGAAGATAAACACTCTACCCTCCATGCGTCCCACCAGAACAGTGTAGCGTCCCCTCTCATCATGGCGCACCTCGTCAATCTCAAACGGGAGCGAGTTCTTGACCATAATACCCACCCCCCGCGAGCCCGAAGTGAAGCCGGAGTGGGCCGCCAAACGATATCCCCGCCGATTCATTGCATGAAAGGTGTTACCTATAAGGTGCGTCTCCTGCAGGAAGACAACATCCGGTGAAATGCGTTTTAAATACTGCAGGACCACACCACGCTTAATCCTATCCCCCAGGCCGTTAACATTCCATGACAACACAGTCAAATCCCTACCCCCCATCATACGTCGAAACAATCGGTCGTCCCCCACCGAGCATCTTAAGAACAATAAAACAGTTGCGGGTTTGCCCTGCGGTGCTAACAAACAACACCCCCCCCCCACCCCCCGGTCCCAAGCGGGATCCCTTGTTGATTTGAAAGTGCGTCTGACGGACCCTTGCTCCTGGACTCTTGGCCTTGGGCTGTTGTACTGTCTCTGAGCCCACTATTCGCCGGACCCGCTTCGCGGGTCCCGCTTCACCGGGATTGCCGTTGGGGAATCTGTGGAGAGGCTGTGCAGTCTGTGTTGTGCTGGGGCTTTTGGGCAGGGCTGCGAGCGTTTCTGCAGGGACTCCGTTTCCCAGGAGTCCCTGCCTGGCCGATTGAGAACACCTGGCCCACTCTCCCTGTCAGCCCCGCCCCCTGTGCACAGAGTGTGTTAAAGAGCCTGCCTGCCTCTTACCTGCGGGATCCCTTGTTGATTTGAAAGTGCGTCTGACGGACCCTTGCTCCTGGACTCTTGGCCTTGGGCTGTTGCACTGTCTCTGAGCCCACTGTTCGCCGGTCCCGCTTCGCGGGTCCCGCTTCACCGGGATTGCCGCTGGGGAATCTTTGGAGAGGCTGTGCAGTGTGTGTTGTACTGGGGCTTTTGGGCAGGGCTGCGAGCGTTTCTGCAGGGACTCCGTTTCCCAGGAGTCCCTGCCTGGCCGATTGAGAACACCTGGCCCGCTCTCCCTGTCAGCCCTGCCCCCTACGCACAGAGTGTGTTAAAGAGCCTGCCTGCCTCTTACCTGCGGGATCCCTTGTTGATTTGAAAGTGCGTCTGACGGACCCTTGCTCCTGGACTCTTGGCCTTGGGCTGTTGTACTGTCTCTGAGCCCACTGTTCGCCGGACCCGCTTCGCGGGTCCCGCTTCACCGGGATTGCCGTTGGGGAATCTGTGGAGAGGCTGTGCAGTCTGTGTTGTGCTGGGGCTTTTGGGCAGGGCTGCGAGCGTTTCTGCAGGGACTCCGTTTCCCAGGAGTCCCTGCCTGGCCGATTGAGAACACCTGGCCCGCTCTCCCTGTCAGCCCCGCCCCCTGCGCACAGAGTGTGTTAAAGAGCCTGCCTGCCTCTTAGCTGCGGGATCCCTTGTTGATTTGAAAGTGCGTCTGACGGACCCTTGCTCCTGGACTCTTGGCCTTGGGCTGTTGTACTGTCTCTGAGCCCACTGTTCGCCGGACCCGCTTCACCGGGATTGCCGCTGGGGAATCTGTGGAGAGGCTGTGCAGTCTGTGTTGTGCTGGGGCTTTTGGGCAGGGCTGCAAGCGTTTCTGCAGGGACTCCGTTTCCCAGGAGTCCCTGCCTGGTCGATTGAGAACACCTGGCCCGCTCTACCTGTCAGCCCCGCCCCCTGCGCACAGAGTGTGTTAAAGAGCATGCCTGCCTCTTACCTGCGGGATCCCTTGTTGATTTGAAAGTGCGTCTGACGGACCCTTGCTCCTGGACTCTTGGCCTTGGGCTGTTGTACTGTCTCTGAGCCCACTGTTCACCGGACCCGCTTCGCGGGTCCCGCTTCACCGAGATTGCCGCTGGGGAATCTGTGGAGAGGCTGTGCAGTCTGTGTTGTGCTGGGGCTTTTGGGCAGGGCTGCGAGCGTTTCTGCAGGGACTCCGTTTCCCAGGAGTCCCTGCCTGGCCGATTGAGAACACCTGGCCCGCTCTCCCTGTCAGCCCCGCCCCCTGAGCACAGAGTGTGTTAAAGAGCCTGCCTGCCTCTTACCTGCGGGATCCCTTGTTGATTTGAAAGTGGGTCTGACGGACCCTTGCTCCTGGACTCTTGGCCTTGGGCTGTTGCACTGTCTCTGAGCCCACTGTTCGCCGGTCCCGCTTCGCGGGTCCCGCTTCACCGGGATTGCCGCTGGGGAATCTGTGGAGAGGCTGTGCAGTGTGTGTTGTACTGGGGCTTTTGGGCAGGGCTGCGAGCGTTTCTGCAGGGACTCCGTTTCCCAGGAGTCCCTGCCTGGCCGATTGAGAACACCTGGCCCGCTCTCCCTGTCAGCCCTGCCCCCTACGCACAGAGTGTGTTAAAGAGCCTGCCTGCCTCTTACCTGCGGGATCCCTTGTTGATTTGAAAGTGCGTCTGACGGACCCTTGCTCCTGGACTCTTGGCCTTGGGCTGTTGTACTGTCTCTGAGCCCACTGTTCGCCGGACCCGCTTCGCGGGTCCCGCTTCACCGGGATTGCCGTTGGGGAATCTGTGGAGAGGCTGTGCAGTCTGTGTTGTGCTGGGGCTTTTGGGCAGGGCTGCGAGCGTTTCTGCAGGGACTCCGTTTCCCAGGAGTCCCTGCCTGGCCGATTGAGAACACCTGGCCCGCTCTCCCTGTCAGCCCCGCCCCCTGCGCACAGAGTGTGTTAAAGAGCCTGCCTGCCTCTTAGCTGCGGGATCCCTTGTTGATTTGAAAGTGCGTCTGACGGACCCTTGCTCCTGGACTCTTGGCCTTGGGCTGTTGTACTGTCTCTGAGCCCACTGTTCGCCGGACCCGCTTCACCGGGATTGCCGCTGGGGAATCTGTGGAGAGGCTGTGCAGTCTGTGTTGTGCTGGGGCTTTTGGGCAGGGCTGCAAGCGTTTCTGCAGGGACTCCGTTTCCCAGGAGTCCCTGCCTGGTCGATTGAGAACACCTGGCCCGCTCTACCTGTCAGCCCCGCCCCCTGCGCACAGAGTGTGTTAAAGAGCATGCCTGCCTCTTACCTGCGGGATCCCTTGTTGATTTGAAAGTGCGTCTGACGGACCCTTGCTCCTGGACTCTTGGCCTTGGGCTGTTGTACTGTCTCTGAGCCCACTGTTCACCGGACCCGCTTCGCGGGTCCCGCTTCACCGAGATTGCCGCTGGGGAATCTGTGGAGAGGCTGTGCAGTCTGTGTTGTGCTGGGGCTTTTGGGCAGGGCTGCGAGCGTTTCTGCAGGGACTCCGTTTCCCAGGAGTCCCTGCCTGGCCGATTGAGAACACCTGGCCCGCTCTCCCTGTCAGCCCCGCCCCCTGAGCACAGAGTGTGTTAAAGAGCCTGCCTGCCTCTTACCTGCGGGATCCCTTGTTGATTTGAAAGTGGGTCTGACGGACCCTTGCTCCTGGACTCTTGGCCTTGGGCTGTTGTACTGTCTCTGAGCCCACTGTTCGCCGGGATTGCCGCTAGGGAATCTGTGGAGAGGCTGTGCAGTCTGTGTTGTGCTGGGGCTTTTGGGCAGGGCTGCAAGCGTTTCTGCAGGGACTCCGTATCCCAGGAGTCCCTGCCTGGCCAATTGAGAACACCTGGCCCGCTCTCCCTGTCAGCCCCGCCCCCTGCGCACAGAGTGTGTTAAAGAGCCTGCCTGCCTCTTACCTGCGGGATCCCTTGTTGATTTAAAAGTGCGTCTGACGGACCCTTGCTCCTGGACTCTTAGCCTTGGGCTGTTGCACTGTCTCTGAGTCCACTGTTCGCCGGACCCGCTTCGCGGGTCCCGCTTCATCGGGATTGCCGCTGGGGAATCTGTGGAGAAGCTGTGCAGTCTGTGTTGTGCTGGGGCTTTTGGGCAGGGCTGCGAGCGTTTCTGCAGGGACTCTGTTTCCCAGGAGTCCCTGCCTGGATGATTGAGAACACCTGGCCTGCTCTCCCTGTCAGCCCCGCCCCCTGTGCACAGAGTGTGTTAAAGAGCCTGCCTGCCTCTTACCTGCGGGATCCCTTGTTGATTTGAAAGTGCGTCTGACGGACCCTTGCTCCTGGACTCTTGGCCTTGGGCTGTTGTACTGTCTCTGAGCCCACTGTTCGCCGGACCCGCTTCGCGGGTCCCGCTTTACCGGGATTGCCGCTGGGGAATCTGTGGAGAGGCTGTGCAGTCTGTGTTGAGCTGGGGCTTTTGGGCAGGGCTGCGAGCGTTTCTGCAGGGACTCCGTTTCCCAGGAGTCCCTGCCTGGTCGATTGAGAACACCTGGCCCGCTCTACCTGTCAGCCCCGCCCCCTGCGCACAGAGTGTGTTAAAGAGCATGCCTGCCTCTTACCTGCGGGATCCCTTGTTGATTTGAAAGTGCGTCTGACGGACCCTTGCTCCTGGACTCTTGGCCTTGGGCTGTTGTACTGTCTCTGAGCCCACTGTTCACCGGACCCGCTTCGCGGGTCCCGCTTCACCGAGATTGCCGCTGGGGAATCTGTGGAGAGGCTGTGCAGTCTGTGTTGTGCTGGGGCTTTTGGGCAGGGCTGCGAGCGTTTCTGCAGGGACTCCGTTTCCCAGGAGTCCCTGCCTGGCCGATTGAGAACACCTGGCCCGCTCTCCCTGTCAGCCCCGCCCCCTGAGCACAGAGTGTGTTAAAGAGCCTGCCTGCCTCTTACCTGCGGGATCCCTTGTTGATTTGAAAGTGGGTCTGACGGACCCTTGCTCCTGGACTCTTGGCCTTGGGCTGTTGCACTGTCTCTGAGCCCACTGTTCGCCGGTCCCGCTTCGCGGGTCCCGCTTCACCGGGATTGCCGCTGGGGAATCTGTGGAGAGGCTGTGCAGTGTGTGTTGTACTGGGGCTTTTGGGCAGGGCTGCGAGCGTTTCTGCAGGGACTCCGTTTCCCAGGAGTCCCTGCCTGGCCGATTGAGAACACCTGGCCCGCTCTCCCTGTCAGCCCTGCCCCCTACGCACAGAGTGTGTTAAAGAGCCTGCCTGCCTCTTACCTGCGGGATCCCTTGTTGATTTGAAAGTGCGTCTGACGGACCCTTGCTCCTGGACTCTTGGCCTTGGGCTGTTGTACTGTCTCTGAGCCCACTGTTCGCCGGACCCGCTTCGCGGGTCCCGCTTCACCGGGATTGCCGTTGGGGAATCTGTGGAGAGGCTGTGCAGTCTGTGTTGTGCTGGGGCTTTTGGGCAGGGCTGCGAGCGTTTCTGCAGGGACTCCGTTTCCCAGGAGTCCCTGCCTGGCCGATTGAGAACACCTGGCCCGCTCTCCCTGTCAGCCCCGCCCCCTGCGCACAGAGTGTGTTAAAGAGCCTGCCTGCCTCTTAGCTGCGGGATCCCTTGTTGATTTGAAAGTGCGTCTGACGGACCCTTGCTCCTGGACTCTTGGCCTTGGGCTGTTGTACTGTCTCTGAGCCCACTGTTCGCCGGACCCGCTTCACCGGGATTGCCGCTGGGGAATCTGTGGAGAGGCTGTGCAGTCTGTGTTGTGCTGGGGCTTTTGGGCAGGGCTGCAAGCGTTTCTGCAGGGACTCCGTTTCCCAGGAGTCCCTGCCTGGTCGATTGAGAACACCTGGCCCGCTCTACCTGTCAGCCCCGCCCCCTGCGCACAGAGTGTGTTAAAGAGCATGCCTGCCTCTTACCTGCGGGATCCCTTGTTGATTTGAAAGTGCGTCTGACGGACCCTTGCTCCTGGACTCTTTGGCCTTGGGCTGTTGTACTGTCTCTGAGCCCACTGTTCACCGGACCCGCTTCGCGGGTCCCGCTTCACCGAGATTGCCGCTGGGGAATCTGTGGAGAGGCTGTGCAGTCTGTGTTGTGCTGGGGCTTTTGGGCAGGGCTGCGAGCGTTTCTGCAGGGACTCCGTTTCCCAGGAGTCCCTGCCTGGCCGATTGAGAACACCTGGCCCGCTCTCCCTGTCAGCCCCGCCCCCTGAGCACAGAGTGTGTTAAAGAGCCTGCCTGCCTCTTACCTGCGGGATCCCTTGTTGATTTGAAAGTGGGTCTGACGGACCCTTGCTCCTGGACTCTTGGCCTTGGGCTGTTGTACTGTCTCTGAGCCCACTGTTCGCCGGGATTGCCGCTAGGGAATCTGTGGAGAGGCTGTGCAGTCTGTGTTGTGCTGGGGCTTTTGGGCAGGGCTGCAAGCGTTTCTGCAGGGACTCCGTATCCCAGGAGTCCCTGCCTGGCCAATTGAGAACACCTGGCCCGCTCTCCCTGTCAGCCCCGCCCCCTGCGCACAGAGTGTGTTAAAGAGCCTGCCTGCCTCTTACCTGCGGGATCCCTTGTTGATTTAAAAGTGCGTCTGACGGACCCTTGCTCCTGGACTCTTAGCCTTGGGCTGTTGCACTGTCTCTGAGTCCACTGTTCGCCGGACCCGCTTCGCGGGTCCCGCTTCATCGGGATTGCCGCTGGGGAATCTGTGGAGAAGCTGTGCAGTCTGTGTTGTGCTGGGGCTTTTGGGCAGGGCTGCGAGCGTTTCTGCAGGGACTCCGTTTCCCAGGAGTCCCTGCCTGGATGATTGAGAACACCTGGCCTGCTCTCCCTGTCAGCCCCGCCCCCTGTGCACAGAGTGTGTTAAAGAGCCTGCCTGCCTCTTACCTGCGGGATCCCTTGTTGATTTGAAAGTGCGTCTGACGGACCCTTGCTCCTGGACTCTTGGCCTTGGGCTGTTGTACTGTCTCTGAGCCCACTGTTCGCCGGACCCGCTTCGCGGGTCCCGCTTTACCGGGATTGCCGCTGGGGAATCTGTGGAGAGGCTGTGCAGTCTGTGTTGTGCTGGGGCTTTTGGGCAGGGCTGCGAGCGTTTCTGCAGGGACTCCGTTTCCCAGGAGTCCCTGCCTGGCCGATTGAGAACACCTGGCCCGCTCTCCCTGTCAGCCCTGCCCCCTACGCACAGAGTGTGTTAAAGAGCCTGCCTGCCTCTTACCTGCGGGATCCCTTGTTGATTTGAAAGTGCGTCTGACGGACCCTTGCTCCTGGACTCTTGGCCTTGGGCTGTTGTACTGTCTCTGAGCCCACTATTCGCCGGACCCGCTTCGCGGGTCCCGCTTCACCGGGATTGCCGTTGGGGAATCTGTGGAGAGGCTGTGCAGTCTGTGTTGTGCTGGGGCTTTTGGGCAGGGCTGCGAGCGTTTCTGCAGGGACTCCGTTTCCCAGGAGTCCCTGCCTGGCCGATTGAGAACATCTGGCCCGCTCTCCCTGTCAGCCCCGCCCCCTGTGCACAGAGTGTGTTAAAGAGCCTGCCTGCCTCTTACCTGCGGGATCCCTTGTTGATTTGAAAGTGCGTCTGACGGACCCTTGCTCCTGGACTCATGGCCTTGGGCTGTTGCACTGTCTCTGAGCCCACTGTTCGCCGGTCCCGCTTCGCGGGTCCCGCTTCACCGGGATTGCCGCTGGGGAATCTGTGGAGAGGCTGTGCAGTCTGTGTTGTGCTGGGGCTTTTGGGCAGGGCTGCGAGCGTTTCTGCAGGGACTCCGTTTCCCAGGAGTCCCTGCCTGGACGATTGAGAACACCTGGCCTGCTCTCCCTGTCAGCCCCGCCCCCTGCGCACAGAGTGTGTTAAAGAGCCTGCCTGCCTCTTACCTGCGGGATCCCTTGTTGATTTGAAAGTGCGTCTGACGGACCCTTGCTCCTGGACTCTTGGTCTTGGGCTGTTGTACTGTCTCTGAGCCCACTGTTCGCCGGACCCGCTTCACCGGGATTGCCGCTGGGGAATCTGTGGAGAGGCTGTGCAGTCTGTGTTGTGCTGGGGCTTTTGGGCAGGGCTGCGAGTGTTTCTGCAGGGACTCCGTTTCCCAGGAGTCCCTTCCTGGCCGATTGAGAACACCTGGCCCGCTCTCCCTGTCAGCCCCGCCCCTGCGCACAGATTGTGTTAAAGAGCCTGCCTGCCTCTTACCTGCGGGATCCCTTGTTGATTTGAAAGTGCGTCTGACGGACCCTTGCTCCTGGACTCTTGGCCTTGGGCTGTTGTACTGTCTCTGAGCCCACTGTTCGCCGGACCCGCTTCGCGGGTACCGCTTCACCGGGATTGCCGCTGTGGAATCTGTGGAGAGGCTGTGCAGTCTGTATTGTGCTGGGGCTTTTGGGCAGGGCTGCGAGCGTTTCTGCAGGGACTCCGTTTCCCAGGAGTCCCTGCCTGGCCGATTGAGAACACCTGGCCTGCTCTCCCTGTCAGCCCCGCCCCCTGCGCACAGAGTGTGTTAAAGAGCCTGCCTGCCTCTTACCTGCGGGATCCCTTGTTGATTTGAAAGTGCGTCTGACGGACCCTTGCTCCTGGACTCTTGGACTTGGGCTGTTGTACTGTCTCTGAGCCCACTGTTCACCGGACCCGCTTCGCGGGTCCCGATTCACCGGGATTGCCGCTGGGGAATCTGTGGAGAGGCTGTGCAGTCTGTGTTGTGCTGGGGCTTTTGGGCAGGGCTGCGAGCGTTTCTGCAGGGACTCCGTTTCCCAGGAGTCCCTGCCTGGCCGATTGAGAACACCTGGCCCGCTCTCCTTGTCAGCCCCGCCCCCTGCGCACAGAGTGTGTTAAAGAGCCTGCCTGCCTCTTACCTGCGGGATCCCTTGTTGATTTGAAAGTGCGTCTGACGGACCCTTGCTCCTGGACTCTTGGCCTTGGGCTGTTGTACTGTCTCTGAGCCCACTGTTCGCCGGAACCGCTTCGCGGGTCCCGCTTCACCGGGATTGCCGCTGGGGAATCTGTGGAGAGGCTGTGCAGTCTGTGTTGTGCTGGGGCTTTTGGGCAGGGCTGCGAGCGTTTCTGCAGGGACTCCGTTTCCCAGGAGTCCCTGCCTGGCCGATTGAGAATACCTGGCCCGCTCTCCCTGTCAGCCCCGCCCCCTGCGCACAGAGTGTGTTAAAGAGCCTGCCTGCCTCTTACCTGCGGGATCCCTTGTTGATTTGAAAGTGCGTCTGACGGACCCTTGCTCCTGGACTCTTGGCCTTGGGCTGTTGTACTGTCTCTGAGCCCACTGTTCGCCAGACACGCTTCGCGGGTCCCGCTTCACCGGGATTGCCGCTGGGGAATCTGTGGAGAGGCTGTGCAGTCTGTGTTGTGCTGGGGCTTTTGGGCAGGGCTGCGAGCGTTTCTGCAGGGACTCCGTTTCCCAGGAGGCCCTGCCTGGCCGATTGAGAACACCTGGCCCGCTCTCCATGTCAGCCCCGCCCCCTGCGTGTCACGTCTGACCTATAACAGTGGTGCTTACTTCCGCTGCGCGGGAGCGCGCGGGAGCATCCCGGGAGAAGCCCGGGACAAGGGCGGGACCGTCTGTGGCCGTCAGGGGCTGAAGGAGGCTGGGCGGGGCCCGCTCTCTGACATTGCGCCTTCTGACTACTTGTTACAGTACGTTCCCTGTATCTAGAGATCTCTGGTGTTTGCTTATATAGTATTATTCCTTTTAAAGCTCGTTGGCTGCAAAGTATGTCTTCTACTTCAAATACCACTGCCCAGATCTCTACTCAGGCCGAGGCGGGGTCAGCCATCTTGGGCCCTTTAGACAAATACTTTAGTCGGGTAACCCAAGATATTGACAAAGAGATCGCTTTGGCGGAGAGGCGCGCCGAGCGTAGGTTATCTATTGAACTCCTTAAAATTCCCTTGGAGAAACGGCCACCTCAGGGTTTCCCGGCATTGGTTCCTCCCCTGTCATCCGTAACCCTGCCAGCTGTTCTGGAAACGCCTTATGCTTTTCCCCCTTCACCAGAGCTGTTGGCTGGCTCGTCTGTGGGTCACGACGTGCCCATTTTGCCTTCTACCTCGCCCACTATACCAACTGGCTTACCTACAGGGCAGGTGACCACTGCTCAACCGAGTGTGTCAACTCACGTGGTCAAAACTAAACCAAGTACCAAAAGAAGTGCTGCCCCGAAGAAGTGCTATCTTCCCAAATATCCGAAAAAAATAAGGAAGGTTGGAATATGCCTGCACCCTTCCTGCGAGCCTACTGGGGCTGGCTCTGGTGGGGTTAAGATTGTCAAGGACGGAGTTGTTCCGGCTAGTCCTGTATCTAACATGAATGACCCCTTAGCGATGGTATTGGCTGAGACCTTATCTTCTGCTCCACCCCTGCTCCTCGAGTTGGAGAGGCTGATGAGGTCTCTCCTGACTCCTCTTGAGGAACGAGTTAAAAAATTAGCTGATCGGTTAGAACATTTCGAGCAGGCTACTCTAGATAACTTTTTTTCCACCAAATCCCTAATCAAGTCCCACCCTAGGACGGGGGATAGCATCAATCTTCTGAAACCAAATGGCCAGGCAAATGGTGTGTCCATCGCTGAGCCTCCTCCCCCCGTAGTCAGCATTGCAAGTAGGCCTCAGTCGAAGGGACAAATCCCCAAGACTAATTTAGATTTGTCGGACCGTCCAAGTAATAATACCACTAAAAAAAACAAGCTGCCTGATACTGTGGCTATGGGTAATAAAGATAGCTCCAAAAGTGGCAATCCTGTATCTAATGGTTCCCAACCCTCACCAAGCACTTCAACACCCCGTCTTGGCGTTCCTGTTAGGGGTAACAAAGACAGTTCCAAAACTAATAACACTGTATTGAATAGTTCCCAACCACCACCAAGTATTCCAACATCCCGTCCTGCTGCTCCTGCCATTAACCTGCCTAACACCCTCCCGATGAAGGCACCCCGTAGGATACCTCCTATGAATCTCACCCCAGATTCTTATCCTTTCGTGGCTGTCCTCACTAATGTGCCATCTTTGTTGGCCGAGCAAAGAGAATCCTTCCAGATGCTAAAAAACAAGGTAATGCACTGGTTAAAGGCAAATAGACCATTGCCCGGGGAAGTGGACGGGCTGATTATTGGAGTGAGAAGGACAGACTGGATAGGTTGTACTCCTAAGCACTTGGGGGGGGAGTGTATAGTTGTTAATTTCCAAGATCCTAGGGTGGCACGTCTGATTACGAAGCAAAATTGGGGCACAAGCAGTGGTGGAATTGGTGTTTTTGATCTTACATTCTTTTATCCAAGACCAACAGGTGTTCAATTTGGTATGACCAGTGAATTAGGTTGCTATAACAATCTCCCCTCCCCAGGGTTTGTTCCTTTCACTGTACCCTTACAACGGGGCAACTTTTATAATGGACCAACGTACAATCGTTTTGAAGTGATGAAAGATCCGGGGTGGGTTCATTGACCAAATTCTGATTATTCCACGAACAGTAGGGAAGGTATGACCCGTTGGGATATATGTGGGAAGCCTGTGTTAACTGTTTTGACTAAAAATGTGGAATCAAATAAAATGAGAACTGGTTGGGAGACTGTGATTTTGGAGGAAACATGTGGGGAGTGTATTCCAATTTCTGGGGACTCTGAAAATGAGGAACTAATTACACTTAGCACTGTTGGCACCCAGGAGGTTGATCACAAGACTGAGGATACCATCCGAGAGAGGGAGGGGTATGACGGAATCTTAACAAACGACTTTGGGATGTCCTGTGTAGGAGTAGTACCCATGGACGGCCCCAGTTTAGGGAAGTTTTTTTCATGGAACATCGCGGGGTTGAGTAGCAAGCTGATGTCCCAAAACTGGATGGATTTCGTCAATGGCTTTGAAGTTTGTTTATTCCAGGAGACATGGGCTTGCGACCCTATATTTCTTCCTGGCTTCTTAAATTTTTCAATCCCGGCCAGTAGAGGCGCTAGGGGTCGACCGATGGGAGGCCTTACAATCTGGGTAAGGCAATGTCTTCAAATAACAATCAAAGTGGTGGATCTGGGTTGTAAGGACATCCAAATGCTAAGAATAGCCTCAGAAAAGTGGGGAGGGATAGATATATACAACATCTATGCCAGGGGCAGTACCACTGGGAGTTCACCCATTCTAGAGGCTTTGTCCACTTTTTCGGAATCGCAGTCCCTGGGTAACAAAGTTGTAGTAGCTGGTGACCTAAATAGGACTTTCGAACCATTGGATAGTTCGGACGATCCCCTAGGGCAAAAGGAGGATACGCAATGGGGTGTTCCGACTTTAAATCTGGCTCCTGTTAAGCGGTGGACGAAAGATATATTACAACTGAATGCCATTTGCCTGGAACATGGGTTGAGAGCCCTAAATGGGAGGACGAAGGGCGATAGGGAAGGTGCCTGTACATTCGACAATGGTCATAACCAAAGTCGGATAGACTATGTCCTTTGCAGCCTCAATTTGTGGCACTTGGTATGCGACATGAAAATCGAGGGTAGACTGGAAAGTGACCACAATCCCCTTTGTGTGACCCATAACTGGTGGATGCCCATATCAGGGAACCCTCAATCAAGTGATGGCCCAATGCCCACCATGGCCAATGACATGCGCAGACTTAACTGGCCGAGTGTATTGGCGAATGCAGTATCTATGGACTTTATAAGTTCCGAGGTGGATACTGCAATCGCTGCTATGGAGGCTGCAAACCCCATAATCCCAGGTTCTAGGGAAATAACGGACATACACAACAAGCTCTTTTCCCTTTTAAAACCGCATTTCTTGAGGTCCCGCAAGATAAATAGGAAACAACCACCCAAACCAGCTAGGTGGTTTAATCATCAGTGCAGGGAAGCCAGGTTAAGCTTGGGAAGAGCAATCAGGAATAGGGACAGGGCAGCGATTAGCGAGGCTAGGAAGCACTACAAGGTTAGCGTATCGCTAGCAAAAAAAACATGGGACGAAAAGTATTGGGCAGAACTAAAGGAGGCCTCGGGGGCTAAGGATTCCAGGTTATTCTGGAATATTGTCAAGTGGGGTAGAGGTGGAACTCCAAATAAACCCGACAATAACGTCGCTGAGGGTGCCTGGGTGGATTATTTTAAACCCCAATATGCTGAGACTACCGAGTTTAAGGATGTGGAAGTAATTTCAGCTGTATTCCCCACTGGGAATTTATTTTCCCTTAAAGAAACTGAAGTTGCAATATGCACTGCCCAAAGGGGAAGGGCCCCGGGTCTAGATGGGATACCCTCTGATGTTTTCATAAACGATATGGCGAGGTGGGTTAGGTATGTATTCCTTTTGGGAAACGCTATTGAGAAGGGAACGGCAGTCCCAGAGTTATGGAAGGGAGCAAATATTATACCCATATATAAAAAAGGGGATCGGTCCCTGCCGGCCAATTATAGGCCGATAAGTTTGATTGCCACTATCCAAAAAGTGGTAGGGAGAATGGTGGTAAACCTACTAATGGATTGGGTAGACGAGAACAACGCCCTGTCCCCTTAGCAGGCTGGTTTTCGGCGGGCTACAAGCACAGTTGACCAGGTGTTTCGCTTTGCTCTGCTGCAGTGGGGGACGGTGGTGCTCGGCGAGGGCAGCTTGTATGTTGCCTTTGTCGACTTGCGGGCTGCCTTCGACCTGGTCCCAAGGAGAAAGCTCTGGGCAGTTCTGAGCGAAATAGGCCTTCCGGCTGAGTTACTCACCTTGATAATGAGGCTGCATGAGTGTAACTTCGCCAAAGTTCAGTGGGGTATGAATGGTGAATCATCTGCCGACTTTCCGATTGAACGCGGAGTACGACAGGGGTGTGATATGGCCCCCCTGCTTTTTTCCCTATTTATTAACGGAATTGTGGCTTGGATGCTGGATGCCAGTGTCGATGCACCTTCGTTGGCGGGTCTCAGGGTTCCGATCCTGATGTTCGCCGACGATACGCTGATTTTATCCAAAACACCGGCTGGCTTGCAACGAGCTTTAAACATCTTCGATCTTTTCTGTGGGGAACATGGCCTGGAAGTTAACGTGGGCAAGACCAAGCTGATGGCCTTCTCACCAAAACGTAGACCCCGCCCTAAAATACTTCTGAATAATTGTGAGCTTGAGGTGGTTACTGTATTTACCTACCTTGGGGTGCAGATAGCAAACAATCTAAAATGGTCCCAACATATAGAAAAGGCGGTCCTGAGGCATCAACAGATTTCGGGGGCACTTCGGGTGGAACACAAAAAGTCTAAATCAAAGCCTATAAAACCAGTCCTGGCAGTATATGATGCCAAGGCTATTGGGTCTGCCCTATATGGGGCTGAGCTGTGGGGTTTCGAGAGGCTTCTCCCCTTGCAAATATCGGAGAATAGGTTCCTCAGGGGAATCACGGGTCTCCCTCAGAGTACACCACTAATCCCGCTTGGTCTTGATTTAGGGAGAAGATCAGTTAGTGACCGAGCGCGATTGCGCCCGATTCTCTATTGGAGACGCCTCTGGACTACCCCAGAGATACGGCATTATGCAGAGGGGTTCCTTGCCATAAATAAAGCTGACACCTTTCATAAAATAGTCTGGTTAAAAAATCTTAGGACTGTTTTAGGTGATCTGGGCCTCTCCAATCTATGGGATAATCCATCTGGGGAACCCTTTCCAAGCAAAAACATAATTAAAAGCTTATATTGGGATTGGATAGATGGCAGACTCTGGAGTAGAACGAGATCAGACACAATGGCGGGGCGTTTCTTAGAAATCAAACTGTGTCCTGCATTGGAACTATACTGGGACAGTATTACTAACCCAGGGGATAGGAAGCTTTTCTCCCAGTTAAGATCAGGTGCCCTTCCTCTGAGATCACTGACGGGTAGGTGGAGGAGTTCAACCACCTCGTGCTGCCCGGTTTGTGGTGAAACTGAGGAAAATATAGGTCACTTTCTATTCTTGTGTAAAGCTTATGCCACCCCGAGAAGAGTTTGGTTAGCTCCTGTTTGTAGAAATCTGGGGACATCCAGGGGTGTTGAGGCGCTACGAATTATTTGCACCGCCACTGATATGCCTATTGTTCTAGGAACAGCAAAGTATCTGGGGTGGGCATGGTCCATTAGACGGAGGGCAATTTCTATTAATGTAATATAACTGGGGTATCAAGTGATTTCTGTGTAAATGTACACCAAAGATTTTTATTGTTTATGTACGAACAACTGTTTTAAAAGTATGTATAAATAGGAAAAAATTTTAATGTGATGTATTTTAAATGTATGTTTGTGCTTTTATGAGTATATTCCTCGAATAAAGCTTTGAATACGACAATACGACTGCATTTCCCGTAAGATTGGTTTGCTGGGTAAATCTGTTTCTGACTCACTGGTGTCAGCCATGCCTGCAGTCACTGAACCATAGAGGGACATCTGCTTTGGTTTTGTTGGTGGTGGACAGTTGTTGTTCTGGGACTGATCCTTCCATCCTCTTCCTGTCCACAAGAGGGTGTAGCAAGTATGTTATGTTATTGTATGTTATGTTATGTTATATTGATTCTTTATAGCGCACTAATCACCCAAGAGGGTATCCAGGCACTTGGGAAGGTGTGTAGGTTTGTGGTTCCCAATATGCCTATGCAAAGAGCCAGGTAATCAGATTCTTGTGGAACTAAAGACGTGAGGAGGAGGCGCTGGTGTGCTGAGTGAGGCCGTTCCATGTCTTGGGTGCAATGTAGGAGAATGAGCAACCTCCGGTTTTGCTTTTGTGGATGCAGGGAATGTGTACAAGTGAAAGTAAGGCAGAGTGTAGGTGCCTGGTGGGTTTGTGAAAGTGTAAGCCACTTTTCAGGTATTCTGGCCCTAGCTTGTGTAAGGCCTTGTATGTGCACGTGAGAAGTTAAAATGCGCTGTGCTTGTGAATGGGGAGTCAGTGAACCATCCTGAGGTGCGGTGTGATGTAGGTGGGGTGTGGGAGGTCAAGTATAAATCTTGCATTGGTGTTCTGGATGTCTTAGAGTCTGTGTAGAAGTTGTTTGGAGATTCCGGTGTACAGAGTGTTACTGTAGTCCCGGCTGTTGGTGATGAGTGCTTGTGTGACAGAAGATGCTTTGCAGCATGCGTAGGATGTAGATGAAAAATGTGCACACTGCGTTGACTTGAGCCATCATGTTGAGCTTGTCATCTAGGATGATCCCTAGATTTCGTGCGTGGTCTGCGGATATGGATGTTGGTCCTAGCTCTGACCTATGATGCATGGCACACCTTTGAGGATAAAGGATGATGACCTGATATCAGTGACGGCACGCACTGGATTTCTTCTCCTCACTGGTCACTTTCTTGTCAGGAGCCTATTTCTTAGGTTCCATCTTCAATTCTTGCTAGTCAGCACAAGCAAAAGTACTTAGCAGAGCGGTCTCTGCACCCTGGTGTCAGCAAATGCACAGACATTTCTCTTCCTGAGTCTCGCCCATCCACCGTCAATAGAAATATGAAGGAAGAAAATCATATTTATGGAAAAAATATCAAAAATATCTATGAGCTCCTGTCTCAGAGGGCCATAAAACAGTACTTACAGCAGAAAGTTTTACAAGTGGAATAACATGGCTAATTATCAATGATCCGAAACACACACTGATCCACAAAATGGTGGACGGCCACATGGGAAGGAAAGAGGAGGCATGGAGCACAACGATAAGCTGGCCACCTATGAGGTGCACACTGGTTTAGGAAAATGGTAGATGAGCACAAGGGAAGGCAGGAAGAGGCATGGAGAACAAAGACACAATGCCCGCTGATGACATGCACACTGGTTTCACAAAATGGTGCACAAAACACAAGGCAATGAAGCAGGAGGCATGGGGTGCAAAAAGAACATACCTGTCTGCCCTCAAGCATCTTCCTCTTTCCTCCACCACAAACACATACAGTATTGTGAAGAAAACTTTGTAGGAATACATATGCAAACATTTGCCGGAGGCCAATCCATGGGCCTCTATACCACCAGTAAAGGAGTTGTATGAATGTAAAAGATCAACTAAGATAAAGCTGAAAAAACTGAAATTCCTAAAATAAATTTTTAACATGCCCCAACAGCCCTAGGCAACAAATACCCCAGCTAAAGAATTAAATGCATGTTAATCACACACACACATAATAGTGGGCAAATGCAAGGGGAAGGAGGTGTCTGAGACCAAAGGAAAATGTGTGGCCACATGAACTCCTGGAGCCACCACCACCACACCAGGCACTAACTGGCATGTCTCAATAAAAAAAAAAACTTACATTTGGGATGAAGTCATGCAACCCACAGGTCGCAAAAATATCTCTGTCACATCAATGAGAATGTGAAAAATATATTAAAACACTACAACAATGACTTACAGCAGACAAGGCTGCAAAGAGTAAAACACCAGGGTATAATCAGAAATCTGGACAAGAGCAAATAGAAAATAAGGAAATAAATAACTGGAGGTCTCAATGATCAAAAATGTAAAAATAAAATCTCCCAAAAATGACATAATTATTGGTGCATTTCCCCCTCCAAATGTCAGATATTTTGCAACATGCTGCATAGGACCTTTTCCTCAAAAAATGAAATAATTCCAAGGGTGGATTATGCAGCAGTGATTGATGATGCTTTCCCTCCTGAATCGAAAGCCAAAATGACAATGTTCGCAACTAAGAATAAATCTTAAGGACTGGAAAAGGAAGTTGATACAGTATGGACAATGTCCTCACTCTCTATGGCATTTCCTCAGTTAAAAAAATATAAAAGATGCATTGCACACTAAATAAAGTTTCCCAAATGGTCTACTTTTGTAAAAATGTACCTCAAAATTAATTTTCAAGTTTATTTATCGGTTTATTTAATGGTAATACAAAGGCTGATCATGTTGTTCCTATGCTCCTGCAATAACATTTTGTGGAAGTAAATCTTGTTTATATGACAAGTTATAATGGCGGAATCCTAGGCATTTGCACCACATTAGTCACGTGAAATGCCAGAAATTTCATGAGATTATGCAAGCATAAAAGAAATGTTGGCTGGGCATACACATTTCTGTATTTGGAATCACTACTGTATTTCTGGAAGAAAAGGAGCATGTGCACTTTTGGATTCACACCCCTAGGGCCTCATAATGAACTTTTGTGCTGGCTCAGTGCAGAGCCGAGTGCCTGTTTCATTCCATTTGCTGTATAAAAAACACCTACATTTCACTTCGAATTTCTCTGACTTTATGTGTGAACAGCAGTCAGCAAAGCTCGGCAATTACTACTCGTTTACGTGTTCTGCTGCCCGTAGCACATATATTAATTCAAAGAAATTCTGAGATAAATGTATGCTGAATTAAATGTGTGCTCTTCAGACTTTGGAAACACATAAAAACAAGGGCCGGCTCTGTGCTGAGCCACTTCAGCTGTTCATGATACTGCCCCTCGTGAGTTAAATTGTCATGTTGCTTTGTTCTAGATTAACTAGAAATAGCAAGACACCAAGGGCCGGAATTGGCAAGCCAAGGTCCTGGAATGAGTGAATCTCAACCTTTTTAAATTATCCATCCACTTACATACTTAGGGCCATATTTATGAGGCCTTGCAACACTTTTTTCCGCCTTTGAGTCAGGTATAATGTATGTAGGGCGGGCGTTCCGCCGTAAATAGCCTCATAGAAGTGGCGCAGTGAAAACTATCAGATTTTTCTGCGCCACTTCTAAGACGCCACTGCGTCAAAACCTTATGCCTGCCTCATAGCAGGTGTAAGACTGACGCAGGCCCTTTTACATAGGGCTTGCCCCATGTGAAAGGACACATTGCTGGAGTTGCGTCTGTTTTCAGACACACCCCAGAAATACATCACTTTTGCGCCTAAAATTGGGAATACAGCTGCATACAAATGCGCTTACTGACATCTAACTGTAATTTACGGAAAATACATTTTAAATTCCTCCACCAATTCTATTACACCCCAACTCAACTTCATAGATATGGCCTTAGAACACATGATCGATGTCAGAGATGTAACGCACCAGCGGCGGACTTCCTACACCTGGCTTGGGCATGCCCACAGCAAAATAAATATTGGCAGGATATTATGGAAGCACTAAACAAAATGCTGACGGAACAAGTGCCAAATACGCCGTTAGTGTGTTTGCTGGGGATATATAGACATAGTCCGGCAAAAAGGAGGAAGTTCCTAGCTGTGGCACTGCTATTAGCAAAAAGGCGAGTAGCTGTCAGATGGGGTAGCAAACGTCCACCCAGACTCAAGGACTGGCCCACGGACATGACATACTGCAGAGAAACTATGGACATGTATGCGGAGGAGCTGCCCCTCTCCTCTAGGCCCCGAGATTTCTGGGAACCACTGACGCAATATTTACAGAGGCCACAGGAAGATGAGCAACGTATGGGTAGGCCGATACAAACATGCATAGACGATGGTCAGGAGGGGATATCCTTCCTCTCTCCCTAGGCGTTGATGGGAGGGTGGGAGAGCTACGTGCCTCTAAGCAAGGTATCCAGAGAGATAGTGCAGAATACTGTGTCTGGGTCGGAGGGTATTGTAAAACAAAGATGGTAATGTGTAATTATAATGCGAACAGCTGCCTACTGTTGGAGATGCCCATATAAACTGGAAAGTGTCATTCGTGGTGTATCACAGTCTAAAATTGCTATGTTATACATTGTTTGAAAACGTAAATGTCTATGTAAGTGTATGATATACTGATGATCGGACAGCCTAAATAAAATGTAAAAAAAAACAAAAAACTTTTGCGCCTAAAATACGTCAGTAATACTGACTGATCTGTAACTCCTTGCGACATGGAGTGCCGTACATTAAATACGGCGCATCCATTGTGTCGCAAGGAGGGGGCAACAAAAACTGTAGCGTCGCTGTTTTGTCACAGCGATGCAACAGTTTTCATAAGTGAGGGCCTTAGTCAGCAGACACACTTGCTATCAAACTGGCTATCATCCCATGTGGTTGGATATTGAAAAGCAGCTACGTGCTCCAACTGACATAATCTCCTTCCTCAAAAACACAAAGTATTCAATCGCTCCTTCTAGACATTGCTGCAACGGGACACATTTCTGTTCAACAAGATAGCAAATGTATATTAATGTCGCTAAGGAACAGGATTATAATAGAAGATCTCTGAAAGAACGCATCAGTGAACATGTCAGGGCTATGCACAATGAAGATGCCAAGTATCCGATGGCCTCACACATAGCGACATGCAATACACAAGGACCACGTAAGAGCCTATCCTTCTTCGGAATAGACATCACCAGAAACAACATTAGAGGCGGGAATCGCGAATTGATACTGAGAAGACAAGAGGCGTCATGGATCATGCGTCTACAGTCGGTCAAACATGGTCTCAACATCGACCAGGAGCTACAGTACTTTTTGGGATCCTAGATCTGTTCCCATATACAGTCCTTTTCTCTTATCACTGTTATCATTGTGTTTTACTTCAGGTCCGCATGATCTTAACCTTAGAGATTGAGTATTGATAATGCCTGTGTCTTTTCATGCAGAACTAAGTTTGAACATGCAGCACACACCACTTGTATTATTTTTCATTTGACGCTGTGTACCGTAATTGTTTCCGAATTCTTCTTATGCTGAAGTTTTTCTACATGCTTTCTTAGAGATCTCTATATACACTACTCCATTTACTTTTGAACATTTTATTTATCTCTTGAGTTTGATGTAAGCAAGTCTTCCAATTCTATTTTGTCACTCTTTACCGCTACTCCTGTGAGCACTCTTTACTCTTTACTCTTCTCTCTATAGACCTGGTTTTGTCTATCCTACCTTATTTCTGAGGCTCCAGACTGGGCGCTGTCTCAGCCCACCTATTATGCACAAGCATCTCACCTAGTCAGCCTTTACTGCTTCCGTACGCACTCATTTTTCATTATTTATTATTTTTATTTATTTATATTTTACACACTGCGTTCTGTTCTTGCTCTACATTACCATTACCATTGCTACGTTTTCCTGTCCTCACTTCCGGTTTCTCTCACTGAACCACCGCTACTCGCTCTAGTCTTTTTTGCTTCCAACCCACGTTTTCTGTATTTAACTTCCGGTCTTCATTGGAGTTTGTGTCCCTCACTCTGGAGAACACGCCGATCCCGTACACGAGATCCGACTCATACTGGTAAGCCGTTGCCCTACTCGCCCGGCGCTATATACCATTTTCTTGCCATCACTTTGTTTGACTATACCGCCTTCGTTTCTACTCTCCATTCCAGACCTTATTTGAAGCCCAACGTACCCATCCGGTTTTGGCTTACCGCCCTTTCATTCTACTGTGGGAGGTTCCCACCTCCCTTCCGCCGTGCTTTGGCCTTAACCGTGCCGTAACCCGGCTCCACTTATTTGCTACACATCACAAACAGGTAGTTTTTCTAGCCTAATTTTCTTTTCTTTTTCTTTTTTCCTCACTTTATTTCTGCTGTCACAAGCATGTATCGCTCTATTATCAGCCGATGATCTTCTCTTGCTTTTGCGAATGTATGCTACGTCATTTTCTCACATTAATCGGTATGCTAGAGCACCCATCAGGTTCTAGATGTGAATGTTCACTGATATGTTGCAGTGCAGATTGTTTCTTTCACCGGGTCTTGTTGATAAAGTTCTGCTTTTCGAGACCTTGATATTAGACTTTTGACATGCTTGACTCGTTCTGTTTTAATGTATTTCTGCCAGAGATTTGCTGTTATGCGACTAACGCGTTATTTACACCTTTTTAACAATTGTAAACAGGAGTGTGTCTTGAGACCGTGTAATTCTACTATTTACATGCCTGATTCCTCCTTTGTAATTTATGGTCATCCAGATCATTGCTGATTGTAAATATTACGCCATGTTTATCTTTTCTTTAATTTTAACATCATTGCTCTACTCAATTAATCATACGTTTATCACCAGGACGCATAGTCGATCACTTTCTACTTGGTTGTTTCCATGCATTATACCTTCCATACCGTTGATTGTGATTGAACGATTTACTCTTCGTATAAACCTTCTGAAATGCTTTGAAATGTTTTGATGACCTTTTCACTTTGTTAATCATGTTTTTCTCTTCCTTAATTTACACCTGTATTCGTTCCAATTGTATTTTCTCTGCGCTCGTCTTCTTGGCCGTAATCTTTCTGTCCTAACAGCTACTTCACCATTCTTAATGGGTTTCTTATAGTTAAGTCACTAATTACATGTACTTTTCAAACATCAGTGGTCTCCACATGATTCTTCTGTTCACTTCTTAATATAGTTTACATTACAGTGGCCCATTTTAGCCCGTTGTTTTTACGTTTGTTTTTTTTCATTTTACTTATTTCTTGTGTTTTGTGTCCTTCCCAGCCCTGAAGAGTCACAACTTTACACGTTGTGACGAAACACGTGTCGGCTGATTTGTTTTCATTGTGTATTGGTTTGAATTTACGTATATAAAGAAATTTTGCTTATGATACACCTGATGTAGACCTTCATAATTTCGAAAACATGAGATATTTGATATCTGTTTGATCTTTATCGGGCACACACAGAGCATTATCCTAACACGTGTGCACAGGACTTCATTTCTAGTTGTTGGTGTGGGTCTTGACCCACTCAGTTGCAGGGGTTATTTCCTTGGGTTTGTTTCCCCTGACCTGTTAGCACCGTAATCACCAAATTCTAGTGACACCCACGTTGCACACGCCTGAGCGCCATTCTTCCTCTAATCCAACGAAACCCTTCACTATTGTTACTATAATAGAAGAGAAGACAGCCTTACAATGCAGAACTACTGATTTGGCCCTTCACTAAAACACTGGTGTAGGTGAGCTGCCCGGTCTGCAGAAAATAAAACCTTTGTAGGGGTTCACTGATGCACCTGGTCCTTAAACCAACAAAGAAGAGATTGGCACGGAAGCTGGAATATCAAAATAATATTTTATTAAGCTCACATGAGGGAGACTGCATCAATACAGTACCCTCAGGCCACTGTATGAGACAGTCTAAGTAGTACAGAGATTAGGGACCTTATATACTGTATTTACCGCTTAGCATGCAGGGAGACTCAAAAAGACGCAGTATAAGTGTGCATATGAATAGCTAGTTACATATAAGGATACATAAGAATCGCTTAGTCAACAGAGTCGGAGGGGTTACAATATTGCT
Organism: Triturus cristatus; assembly: GCF_964204655.1. Lineage (NCBI taxonomy): Eukaryota > Metazoa > Chordata > Amphibia > Caudata > Salamandridae > Triturus > Triturus cristatus. The sequence continues at coordinate 494,239,191 of NC_140586.1, read as the reverse complement.
GACATCAGTTAAAATAGCCTGGCAGTTACTCTAAGAGCAGGTGCATTCTAGAAGCTAGGCCTTTCTGAGCATGTGCAAGGCTCTGGCTCAGTGCTGAAGGAGTTAATTATAATTCATGACTCCAGTGAAATACAAGAGCAGGCAACAGTGAAGAGGGAGAAAGCACATGCGAGCACATGGCTAACTAAATTGGCTGCCAAAAACAAAATGGCTTCAGATGATGCTAACAGCCATTTCAGCTAGTTTCCACAGGTCTTTTCCACTGCATCGGGCATGCTACACAGGCATGTCCTTATCACTGGACAGTACTGCTGACCCTGCCAATTCTTTTCTAAACAGCCAAAACAGGGGCAGGCGCGCTAAACGCTATTTGCTCCACTGTCAGAGTTTCCGAGGAGAGACGCGCTACTGTTCCAGGGTTGCACTGTCACCCTACATTTTAAGTCACCTTCTAAGGATTCTTCGCCTTTCGTTCAGTTCCACTCGGGGATCTCCTCAGCCTTTGGTAGGTGACCTTGCCCACAAACACAATACTATAACAGGAAATATATATGGAACAATTACTGAAAACATCCATGGGCTCCAGAGTGTGGCCGATTGCGAATAAGGCAGGTCGTACTTCTCTGAGCTCCCAGCATCCAAAGTGCTAGCGACTATGGTGGATGCATACATTAGCAGCTGCGGGCAAATCCTGAGGAGGCACCAGTGGAGATCACTGTTGGGCATTCGTTGGCTGTGGCCCGGGGGGAGCTGCAAATGACTTAAATGGCTGGATCTTTTCCCTGCCACTGTGTGCTGCCTGAAACGGGGTGGGCCTAGGGCAGCGGTCTCCAACTTTTTCGGTAACAAGAGCTACTTATGTTCAATGAAAATTATCCTGAGCTAATAACATTATTAGCCGAGTAGTAGTGAGCACATCAGACAGACACAATTATATTAGTGGCCCCCAGCAGCGATCACCTCAGTGCATTAGGCAGGGTTGCAAGCAGTAACTTAAAAAAGTGTTTGTTCATTTGGAATCCTTTTTCATAGTTAATATATAACAGCTGTAGCTTCAATGCTCGAGGCAATATTATTAGTAAATTAGTAATAAGTCACCTGAACGTCGCATGATTTATCACTCCACTTTAAAAGGATTTTGGAAATATAAACATCATCTTATGAGTTCTGAAAATGCACTCATTTTCATCTTGAAGAAACACTTTTTCAGTGTTGGTATAAATATATTTATTCAGCATAGCAAAAACGTCTAAATTAGTAGGCTGGGATGCACACAAGGGAGCTCCTCAAAGGTACCTAGAGAACTACCAGTAGCTCACGAGATTATCGTGTGAGAAGCCTGGCCTGGGACAACATGGAGTGCATCCCATGGAGTGCCTGGGAGGAGCTCGGTCTGGGCAGATGGCCTGTGCTGCACCACAGCTTGGATTTGAGAGGAAAGATGAAAATGCCCCAGTCCAGACAACACATGCTGCAGTGCAGCTGAGGTGAGGCGGCAGGGACCCCTTTGCTGAAGTGACCAGAGGACCAGTGATAAGTACATATGTGTGGCTGAAACTGGATGAGACTCTGTGGCTTCCCTGCACTCACTTGGCCCTGGGATTTGCAAACAGTCTGATTCCTTCATCGTTTAAGAGTGCGTTTGTGATGGAAGCCTTTAGGTACTATAGTGCCTACAGTGAAGATTCCGTGGTCGATGTTTGCACCTGAGGCGATGCAGGCGGTTGGCCCTGGGGTGTTACGGTGCTGTAGCAATCACCCCCTGCATTCTAATTCTTGTCCCCCCTCTTTTTTTACTTCATGATAGGGATCCCAATGGACTGAGGCTGGTATGTTGATGGTGGAAAATTGTTGTTCAGTTGGGACAATTATTCAGCAGATACATTTATAGATGAGTATGGATTAGCTCCCGGCCAGTTTTTGATATTCCGGGCTACAATGAGGCTTTTGAAACATTGTAGGGCGAGAGTACTGAGGAACCTCTGTCTCATGAAGTGCTGCAGCTGATGGTGACGATGGGAGCAGGGCGTTGGTGACTTGGTTTTTATAAAGCATTGAATAAAATGATACATAAGGAATTGAACAGAGATAAACCTAAGTGGGAGTTTAATCTGGGGAGGGAGAATGATAAGGAGTTGGATAGAACCTTAACGTATCCCCAGAAGGTATCTTGAAACACTCGGCTTAAACGTATCCATTTCAATTACATTCACCAGACATATCTTACACCCTAAAAAATAAGTGTGATATATGGTCGCGATGCCAGGCCCTGCCGTAGGTGTAACCTGCTGTCTCAAGACTTTTTCCATATCTTCTGGACAGGTCCATGGACATGGGTTTATTAGATGCAGATTACCAGCGACTTGGGGGAGACTTTGGACAGGGAAGTGGCACGTGACCCGGAGGAGTGTTTACTGGGTGTTTTCCCTAGACCCCAGTCCAAGAAGGTGGGTAGTAGATTCCTTGACTCTGGCAAAGCACTTGATTGCAGTCTCCTGGAAGGCTGGTGGTGGTCCAACATATGATAGATGGATGAAGTATGTGTCCAGGTAGACTTGGATTGAGGAAGAGGTTCTAAGTAGGGAGGAGGCTCGTGGGTTGCCTTGGAGATCAATGGCTGACCTTTGGAGAAAAGTCATACAGGCTCTTGAAGAGGATGGTATGCAAAATGTAACAAATTGACAATTTGGTCCAGATAATGCATATCTACTTAGTGATGTCACATTTTCTAAGTGATGGCAATATTCTTTGAAATGTGATATGCAGACTTGTTATACTCCACTGCCCCTAATGGCCACTTCTGACCTAATATTTTATCCCATAACGACCCAGATTTGGGTGACTGAACTGTTTTTAATTCCTATGGGTAAATTCTGCTAGATTTGAGCCTTCCCTTGTGCTTCTGTTAGATACTGGATACTGTTTTGAATCATGAACGTTGAACGATGTAAAATGGTTAACAGGAACATGAAACACTGATGCTACATTTACGGACATGTTCAAAATAATTTAATAACAAGTCATTTCAAAAACATCTATGGGCTCCAGTTTTAAAAGGCCATACTACAACACTCCCAGCAGAAGATTTTTACAAGTGGCATAAAGTCGCTTTATAATGTTTTCCCCTCATAATTTCCCAAAAAGTTCAGCATAACATTGCTTGTACCCTACCCCCGCCCTCAACCAACCTTCAAAGGCTCATCCACCTGAGAGTTGATTCATAGGAGGCATGGAAAGAGTAATTTCTGTCCAGCCTTGACAATGACCCCCTCACATATAGATTCTTCCTACCCCTGACCCCTTAGTAAAATCCTCAATCTCTTCACTTGGAATGAACCACTCTTCCCTTCCCCGCCCCTGGCTTCCGGTTCGAGACGAGATTTATGTTTATTGTGCATCTTGCGTAAATTAAAATAATTCACCTGCACTCCAAAAGGACCCCGTTCAGAGTAGACCTATAAAATATAGGCTATGTTGGGATAACTCAAATAGGATTTAAGGAACAGCCGACACTTAGAGTTGGAATTTTCCACTCTAAAGCTTAAACCTTTTAGCTGCACAGTTCATGCTAATGCCCTAATCTGATGCTGCCCAAATCCTCCACAATAAATCTGTTGCGCCTCTCAGAGCTTTTAAACACCATTTCTACCCTCATGAAAGACACAATCATAAATGCATTCAACAGACACCTACTCAAATGCGTAAATTCAACCCAGATGGACACATTTTCTTTGAACCTGCCACCATCACAGCTTTTGCAGGGACTGAGGCGAAGAAGCATTTAAGATCTTGTTATATAGCGAGGTCAGCAATAGTGTTATTTCACAATATATTTTAGATGCTCTTAAAATCGAATACATATACTCAGGGCCCACCAAGTCAAAAAGTCATACTCTTGCCAATTATAAATTAATATTACATGTTTTGGCATCATGAACTTCATTCTTGTAGCGTCAAAGGGTTATGTTTTTATTAATTGTTGGCAAATGGAATCCCCGTTTAAAACCGGAAACTGTGTTTTTCTTGCACGAGATCGAACAAGTCCACATACATTAGTATTCTCTGAAGCCTCTTCACAAAAATCTCGGCAGACCAATAAAATCCGAAATCAACAATTATTCTGTTTTCAGTTTATTTTGGAACATACCAAAACTTCCTTGAACATTTTTCAAGTCACACCCAAAATTAAGTTCTTGGAAATGTCCCTCTACAACCGGTCAGAGGAGTGAGACGGGAGATGAATATAGGCTTTTTTGTGACTCTGAGTCCGCTGGAATTCAAACGTTCAAGGCCTCATTCATTCTTGTGTGGCACTGTCCCGTGTATTTTACAGTACTTTGGGGGATACGTACAAGGAAGTGGAGGAGAGAGCCGTTAGCCTTCTTGGCTTAACGCCTCTCTCCTCCACTTCTGAAGCGCAAGGCTGCACCATATTTATAAGAATGTGGTGCAGCCTTGCGTTTCCCCCCTGCGATGGCGCTAAGTTTAGCAATTTAGCACCAACGCAGGCGCCCTTGCACCAGAGTGCAAAGGTGTGTGTGTGCAGGGGAGGATTGTTTATTATGTTGCAAGGTGTCCCTTCCTACACATAAACAATCCTAGAAATGCCATTCTGTCACTTTCATGTGTGCTGCCTCATGCAGCATACATGAAAGTGACAAAATGGAATATTTAAAAAAAGTTTGTTTATGTACAGGAAGGGACACCTTCCTTTAAATAAACAAACAATGGCATTTTATTTTTTCCATCTGTGCTGCACAAGGCAGCACACATGGAAAAAGCAAAAACGAGGAAAAATAATACATTTATCCTCGTTAAGACCAGTTTTTACCTGGTTTTAACTCTGGTTCTGCCTCCTATGTACACCACCCTTGTACATAGCGTCAAAATGAATGGGTGTTGCGGTGGAACGGCCACCAGAAAACCCACTGCCTACCCCTTTTCACGCCAACCATAGCGTGAAAAGGGGCCATATGTACAAGGTAGCGTTAAGCCACTATAAGTGGCTTAACACTGCCTTGTACATAAGGCGCAGCCCCTATCGCCACCACAACACTATAGGTGACGTTGTGGTGGCGATAAGGGCTTGTACATATGCCCCTTTCTTTCTTTTGAGAAAGACAGACACGTGCTATTGGAATTTTTGTCCAGCACTGCACATGGATATTTGTTATAATCAAAAACATCACATTGCATAAAGAGGTAACAACTCTTTATTTGCCTACACCATATACAACGTGATATTCCCTTGGACAGCCATGGGGTAGCTGGCAAAGGCAGAACCTGACGAACACAGAGATTCCAAGGGAACTTTAATGATGCATCATTCTACAAGTTAAGCATAAACACTGTGCATGAGCACCCATTACTACACATCCCGTCCCCTTCTACCTAACTCCAAACAAAGCTGGATCAAATGCAATAAACATTAAGCTTGAAGAAGAAAAGAAAGGGAAACAAATGGTAGAACAAAATGGAAAGGAAAGGCATAAAGGAAAACCTTTCCATAACGATACTGTATCAACATAAAGCACGCATAATTCAAGACCTATGCACATAATCCTCTAAATATAATGGAGGTCTACGGTTCCTGGTATACTGTGTTTCTCTTATGCTCCCTAGAGGTGAAATGCTGTTACAGCCACGCTCATTCACAACCCCACCTCCATTCTCATCCATTCTGCTCATCCCCACTCCTGTCTCTCTCAATACACTTCATCATCCATCAACATGTAAACTGTTGAGTCCTCCTTGAGCTCCAATTTTGCCACATACCCATCCTCTTTGGTATAGAGCGACTTTACGCTTATTCCAACTCTTTCCAGTCTCCAAGTCCACATAAATGTCAAACACTTCCTTGGCCTTGAATGGGCCCCAAAACCTGGATAAACCTCCACACACTCTGACCTGTTTTATGTTTACCCAATCTCCAGTTCTTATTCCCCCTTAGGTTTCCCTAAGGCAATCACATACCCTTTTCCCATGACTGGTATTGGTCAACCATGCCGGAGACAACTAGGTTTCCAGCCTTCTGCCTCACATTTTTTAAAATGGAAAAACATTGGTCACACAATGAGCTGTAGTGCAATGAGCTCAAATCATGTAATTCATGATTGCCTCAACATCTCCCCCACTTTGACTGGCCATGGCTAAGGCACCATTGACTGCTCATTTGGCCCGTTCCACCATGCCATTGGCCTGGGGGTCGTACAGCGCGGTACAATGGTGGTCTATAAACACTTATCTGAAAATGACTTCATTACATGAGATACGATTTGTGTCCCATTGTCTGTAATTAAAATACGAGGTAACCCTTCCTCCAAGAAAACCCCTTTCAACGCCTCAATAGTACTTCTCGTCGTGACCTCATTCATAAACTTGACCACTAGCCATTTGGAATGCACATTGACAATTACCATAGCATTCTTCACACCTTCCCTCATCCCGTGCACAGGTCCAATGGAATCCAGACAAACTGTACTCTATGGTAAACCAGGGTCTTCAATATGTCCTTGTACTGCCTGAAGGCTTGTCTTCAGCCTTTTTTTTACTCTCCTTACATACCTCACATTTTTCTACCCACATCATAATCTGGAACATCCATACACGGCCACCAAAAATGTTCCCTCAACCTTTTCTATGTTATGGTTTGCCCCAAGTGCCACTCATGGTCTAGATTGAGAATCCTTGCCTTCAGCCCTTCAGGTGGCACAAACAAATCATTCCTCATAATGATTCCTTCATCTACAAGAGTCAGTCCATCTAAAATCTTCATGAACAGTCTTACTACCGGAGTCACTGTACTTTCTCTCCGTTCCCTACTCACCACCATTTGTTCAACCACTTTAAGGACTAGGTCCAATCAATCAATCAATCAATCAATCAATCATGGCATTTGTAAAGCGCACTACAAATTACCGGCGAGGATCTCAAGGTGCCGGCGGGGGGGGGGGGGGAAGCTGCTACTGTTCGAAGAGCCAGGTCTTGAGAAGTCTTCTGAAGGTCAGAAGATTTTCGGTCTGCTGCAGGCGGATGGGGAGGGTGTTCCATGTCTTGGCGGCGAGGTGGGAGAATGATCTCACTCTTCGGATGCGGGGGACGGTGGCAAGGACGCGGTCTGTGGAGCGGAGCTGGCAGGTGGGGGTGTAGAGGCTGAGTCGGCTGTTGAGGTACGTTGGTCCGGTGTTGTGGAGGGCTTTGTGTGCATGGGTGAGGAGTTTAAAGGTTATCCTCTTGTTGATAGGGAGCCAGTGTAGGTCTCTCAGGGTGTGATGTGGCTGCGTCGAGGGATGTCGAGGATCAGGCGTGCGGAGGCCTTCTGGATGCGTTGAACCCGTTTCAGGAGTTTGGCCGGGGCTCCTGCGTAGAGTGCATTTCCGCAGTCCAGTCTACTGCTGACGAGGGCCTGGGTGACGGTCCTTCTCATTTTGGTGGGGATCCACTTGAAGATCCTGCGAAGCATGCAGAGGGTGTTGAAGCAGGAGGAGGAGACGGATTTGACCTGCTTCGTCATGGAGAGGGTAGAGTAGAGGTCCACCTCTATAAAATTCCTCCACTCCTTTTCTGTAAATGTCCCTCCCACACACTCTTCTACATCACATAACTACAGTACAGACTCCCCTTGATCCCCAGCATTATTGTTATGTCCGTCAATCACCATCCACTGGAGTGACAAGCATGAAAGACAATCTGCTTGCACATTTTTCCAGCCTGGTAAATGCACAACTCTGAACTTGTATTCCTGAAGCCTGGAAGCTAACCTCTTCAGCCTGGCTGACCACTTTCCAGCTCTTCCCAGGCTCAACACCTTGATAAGGGGCTTGTGATCTGTGCGAATGCAAACATATAAACCCCACAAAAATATCCAGAAATGTTCCACCGCTTATGCAGCCGCCAATGTCTCACGCTCTATAACAAAATGATTGCACTCACTGTCCATTAAAGATTGTGAGGCAAAAGCCACTGGTTTCTCCTTGGTACCATGCATCTGGGAAAGGACTGCTTCCAGCCCACTTGCACTTGCATTCACCATCAAAAACAATCTGAGTTGAGTGTCGTAAGTTGCCAGAATACCAGTCTCACACATGTCTTTCCTTGCAACATCAAAAGCCTATTGTTGGATATCACTCCATTGAAATGCACACACTTTCCACAACACCATTCTTAACACCTCAGTTTTTTCTGCAAAATTGCTGACAAATTTGGAGTAGTATTCGATCAGACCCATGAAAAAACATAGCTGGTCTTTGTCACAGGGTACAGGTGCAGATCTGATCGCCTTCAATAAATCCTCCTTGGGCTTCACCCCTGGTATGGCCAAGATATTCAATTTCCTCATCTATGATCTTGCACTTATCCCTCCTCAAGGTGAGCCCCACCTCCTTAAGTCTCCTTAACACCGCTCTCTAGACATTATGTTCTTGCATGGTCTCCCCAAAAACCAGGATGCCATCCTGAAAGTACTTATCTAGCCTTTTGAAAACTTCAGACATTATCCGCTGGAAGAAGCTCACAGCCAATGATAACCTAAAAGGTATCCTTGTACACTGGAAGATGCCCTCTATCGTGACAAATGCCGGAATACTGTGATAGTCTTCATGCAACCTGTTCTAGTGGTAAGCACTTTTCAGATCACATTTGGAAAAGTACTTAACACCCTTGAGCAGCTCACTGATGTTGGGGGCAGGAAAAGTGTCTGTCACTACATGCTGATTAAGGCTGCAAAGGTCCACACAAAATCTGAGCTTGATATCTTTTTTCTTGTTTATAACCACTGGGGAGACCCACTCAGATGCTTCAACTGGATCTATGACACCTTCTTTAAACATGTCAGCCAACATTTTCTTGATCTCGCCCCTTACAAGCACTGGAACTCACCTTAACTTGTGTTCCAATTGAACCATACCCTTTTCCAGCACAATTCTATGAATATATCATTTCATAACCCCCAACCTCTCCGTAAAAACATCTTTAATTTCATTGAACACTTCCTCTGCATTCAAATCTCCCATAGCCAACACTTGCAGGGAGCATGAGGATCATTCACAATATGCAAGTCTTATTGATGAAGCCATCCTAAAATGAGCAGATCATCTTAGGCTACATAAACTTTGCCTTCATCCATCGAGACTTGATTTCAATAGGTGAAAGATAATAGCCCAACACATCTATGCTCTCCACTTGATACCCCCTCGGATTTATATCTTTGGGCAAAAGGATTATTGCTGCAACTCTCTCTACCACATGTTCTTCGGCAAAATGGTGAAAAACGAACCAGAGGCCACCATAAATTCAATAGCTCTGCCCAAAATCCCTAAGGAGGCTTTAGGTCTGATAGCCTTTAGTTCCTTGTCTGATTCAGAGTGTCTATCAATACTTGATCTTCATTGCTGTCCTCCCAGCTCGCTTCTTCAGTAACTGGTAGCAAGACTTAATGATATTGTTTTTGTGCATGCGAGCACAGTGCCCTTTGCACTCACATCTTCTGCATTCTATGCAGGGGGCAAAGCGCCTTTTAGAATTAGTGGAATGATATGTGCTTCCACACCTCGAGTACCGTTTTGAATTATCTCCATTCTGCGGCTTAGTAGTGGGCTCAGAAATTCTCTCTTGCTCATTTCTTTCATGCATTGTTTGGACATGTCAATGACCTTGCCGATAGCAAACGCATCTTTCAGGGGCAGATTCTTAGCAGCCCACAGTCATTCCTGAATTTTCTTGCTATGGAACTGAACAATAAGCTGGTCTCTGAATAATTCATCTGTCATCTGACCAAACTTACATTTGACAGTCAACTCGCGTAGGCCAGAAATGAAATCTTCCAATAATTCTCCAGGCTTCTGTGGTCTGGTATAAAATTTATATTGAGACATAACAATGTTTTCATCCTTGGCGAATCTTTTCTCTAGACGTAGTTTGGCCTCTTTATAGACATACTCAATGGGTTGATTGTCATTTCCCAACATGTGAGGCAAATACTTAAATATGTGGTGAGCTTCTTTTCCAACAATGCCATTTTCCTTTCAGGTGAATATTCCAGACCATCTAAAGTTACCTGGTAGTTATCAAACAGTTCTATCCACTCTTCCCACAGAATAGATTTTTGCCCATGATGTGTTCAAAATGATGTAACCCTACACAATGGTTCAAACCTCTGAATCTGCATGCCTGCCAACAATGAGTTAAAATAGCCATTGCCAAGGTGCTTTCCTTTAATGGTCACATGGGGTGTGATACAGACGTTGTGGGAACTGCAAAAGGAGGAAGGAGAGGAGTTTGCGGAGCAAGTTGTGTGGAAGCAGCCACAAGACAGACTTGAGGTGAGGTGTTGCACTTGTAAACAAAGAATCAACACCTGACAGGGGGACAAGGAAATGGTGTGCCTGCACTCGGACAGCGCATGCGAGTGAAGGCGCGCAGAGATTCTTCGTACTGCCAAAAGTGGGCCACTGAGAGTGCTCAAGCCGATTAGGCCGCTAAAGGCACCGCGCTTGGCCAACTTGGTTAACAGTACTCACAGTCCTGGCTTGGTCCACCACAAGTGCTGTTTGTTGCCCAAACTGTATGTCACTGGGAACTCCTATCTACCCCACTGCCTGAGAGGCCCAAATTGACCACCGCCAATGAGTCATGATCACATTGATTAGTCGGCGGGGTCCTCCTTGGTGGCTGGGGATTGCAGTGGCGAAGCTAGACCTTTTGCCGCCCGTGGTGGTCCATGCATTTGCCGGTCCGCGATGGCTGCAGGTAAGAGCGGGGGTGGGCTGCTCGTGATGCTTGCATTTGCCACTCAGTGATGGCTGCAGGGGAGAGCGGAGGGGAAGGGGGCCACTGCCCAAAAACCCATGCCACTTGGGGCGGACTGCCACCCCACCCCCACCCTAGTTACTTCACTGGGAGAGCTCCACCAACAACTGTTGTGTTTGAAGACACCACACCTCAGAAAGAGGTATAAACTCTTTATTCGGCAACACCATATACAACGTGATCCTCCCTTCTTCAGCCATGGGGTAACTGACAAAGGCAGAACCTGACCAACACAAAGATTCCAAGAGAACTATAATGATGGCATCATGCTACAAGTTAAGTATAAACACTGTGCACAAGCACCCATTACTACAAGTTTTTCCAAGTTGCTCCTGCAGTGGATATTACTTGAAAAAGTGCTTCCGCTGTGAGTGGTAAAATTACATTTTTCGATCTGCCTATTCAGGGTTGGTATTTTCTCGCCTCTCTGTACGACTGAAGTGCGCAGCGTATGTTGGAAATGTGTCTTGCATTTTGAACAGAAGAGCGTGTTTTTTGTAGGGTGAAACAATAGTGACAAACACAAGCAGTCTTTTTTCAAAGGAAGAACGTACGTTTTCTAGAGATAAAAAATAAATTGAGTGTAGCATTTTACAAGAAGAACAATATACACCACTCTCAATTATCAATGTGCTTGTAGGAAGGGCCAAAAGCACTTCCACTATAGAATATTCTTTCTCATACCACGGCTCTGACATACAATGCCCAAGCCCCATCACTCTGACGCATAATGAAGCAGACAGAACATGAGGGTAATGACAAATGTTAGTAATACCCACCACTCTTTCTTTCATCTTCTAGGTAAAGGCTTATAGCAGACTCCCAACTCCCCATATACAAGTGTCTTAGATGCTTTACGTGCAAGTGTAATAGTATTTCATCCAGGAGTCAGTATTCTTGAACCTAATGCCCAGGTAATTGCCCCAAAGTTAAAAATGCATCCGACCAATAACTTTTATCATGTTACTTATAATAAATAATGTTGTTTTTGTGAGGCTGAGGACAAGTCCCATGTCAAGGTAAAACATACTGAAGCTCGAAGGGATGCCGTCACTCCACCTCCATACAAAAGATACAGCATCATCTACAAAGAGTAAGTCATGGATGGTGCTATCCAATGGCTAAGGAGCATCATATGATCCTTATAGTTAGTACCCCAATCCCTACACCGTTTATAGTTAGGATGATGAGCATTGGTTAAAGTGTGTGTGTTTAATGATTTAAGGGCTTCTAGAATATAAACAGCGATACCGAGTTCTTCCAGTTTGGACAATAATAATTTCCTATTTATCCTTCCAAAAAGTCTTCAACTCAATGAAGCATACATACTTCCACTGCCACGGTAGATATATTTATTTATTAAGAGCAGTAAAAGCAGGGTCTGTTCCACTGCACCCTCACCATTTGTAAAAACTGCCCGTGGAGGGGATATTCTGTTATCTCTTCAATCCACTGGTCAAAACATGCAAGTAATTATTTCTATAAATCTTATTTAGATTATTGATCAAGGAAATGGGTTGGTAAGTGGAGGGTAAAACGTTATGGTCCTTTTTATAGGTGAGTATAATGTTTCCCCCACGTCATGATTCAGTGTCATTATGGCATCTTAACACTGTGCTTACAACGGGCCTGGGCAATAATTCGAAGCACAATAGTAACATTTGTGAAATTCTCACATCTAAAATTACACAAAATTATTGAAATTTCTCAAAATTCTGTATTTTGCAGTTTTGGATAATTTTCACCTTTCTGGAGATTGGTTTGCACAGAAACATCTTGCCAAGAGACATTTTCTTCTCAAACCAGTCTCTGGCTGGTTTCTGCGCCACGTAGCACTGAAGCTTACACCCGTACATCATTTCATTGCTAGCCAGCTCAGTTCAATCTTTAGAAATAACAAAAAAATACATATATGCTTGCAATACATACATTAATTTAAAACAAATTCAGACACTTTCACACAATTTCTTGAGAAAAAAATTATGTCATTTTATGAATCACTACTTATATTTATTACTGTACAAGAAAAACAAACTTTTTGGGTGTGCCTGGTAAAAGTCAAGTAGATTTCTCTCACATTGGAACTTTGGGGCTAATTATGATGACGGTGAACCTGCCACTGATAGGCTGTCGGTGGCGTGCTCACTGCCATTGTGAGCCCATTTCCCGGCACCATATTATATTGGGGGGCGGGTCCGTGGCCGTCGGATTTTCCGACGCCACGTATCCAACAGGCTCCTTGAGCCCACTGGTGTAGCGGAGGCCTTCCCGCTAGCCTTTCCATGGCGGTTCACCCGCCATGGAAGGAATGGCGGAGATTGACTTTAAAGGCCCGTAGCGGGCCCCCCTTCATCCTTGCACTTTTGTTTGGGGGTTAAGGGGCACCATGTACCCCCCTACATTTCCCTGCACATTGTGGCAGGCACCGCACGGTGCCTGCCATGTAGTGCAGATAAATGTAACCAGTGTCTTTTTTTACATTGCGGAGGGTGCTTCAGCCAACAGCACCCGCCGCAATGCAAAGTATGGCAAGTGGGACCGCCACAGTATCGGTCACATCCTAATACCCCCTGTGGGACCGCCCCATTGTAGGCAGGCGGTCCCACTCACCTAGACAATGGCGGATGGACTGGAGTCTGTCCGCCATCGTAAGAAGCACCTTTGTTATTACATTGAAAGAATAAAGTTTTGAAGATCTCCTCAAAACTATAATGAAAGTTAAAAGCCTGCCTATTACCCACACACATGTTAGACAAACCATTTTCCCCCTCTTCTTTTTCATCAGGGGATTTGGAAAGCGCTAATTTTTTTAACAAAACTCTGTAGCTTGGATAGCGTTTAGTGGCTTGCTGATTAATGCATTTACTCACTTAGTGATTACAGTCCAGACTTTTTTTTTATTCTTGCCTGGCCTTCCTTGGTCCACACCTCCTTACATCTAGCTCCAACCATGTTCTGCTTTTTATTTGCTACCGGTTTTGTATATTCTCTTCTGTGCACTGGATTGCCAAGGCTAATTACTTGCTCTTAATAGGGACTCTTTGTAATCTAACATTCTTTATAAAATCTTGTGAAATTCATCTTTATCCTTTTATTTTCCCTCCCTTCTTTATTTAAAAGCATACACTTTGGGCATCACTACGATGTCGGTGGGACCACCACCGTCAGGCCGCCAGTGGTGATCCTACAAACAGGCAGCCCTTCGGTTTGACTGCCACATTATAGTGCAGGTGGTTAGACCAAAACCATCAGGGGGAAAGACTGCTGCCTCAGACAGGATCTATGATCCTGCGAGCAGCGGTCGGAATTGTATCCCTTAAATGCTGTTGGTGCTGGGGCAGGCACCACTGTCGGGATTACAATGTCCCTTTCCGACAGCCTTTTCATGACGATCCAACTGCCATGAAAAGGCTGTCAGAAAGGGACTTTGGGGGCCCCAAACAGGGCCCCGTCCCTCAAGAGCCACTGCAAAGAGACCCTGGGGGCTCATGCAGTGCCCCAACTCACATCCATGTGGTGCATGGCACACGGTTCATGGATGTGCACTAAGTGCTCCTTAACGTGGGGGCTAGTGCTCCGGCCCTTTTCCTGGACCGCAGCACAAGCCGCAGTGTAAAGGAGCAATTTCTGACTGCCACCATGGCGGTCATATTGTAATTGGGCAGTCGGACCGATGACTGCTTGTCGGGCGGTCTCATAACTACCACAACAGCAGACGGTGGTTCGACCGCCCGATATCCTAATCAGGACCCTCTATCTCTACAACTATATCATGCCTGCCAGCTGGCATCTCAGAGATTTTTCAGGTAATTTGACCTCCTCTCTACATGTGATCTGGCAATTTTTTTTGCTTATGATTAATATGGTTTTGCGTTAGTGAGAATTGACTAAATTTGTGAAGATGATCAATGGGTTAGCATTTGTTTGTTATATAGTTATGGAATTTCGGATTGCTAAACTTTCCTGAGCTAGGGTGATGATGTTAAATGTGTATGCTTTTGGTTTTTTGATATAGCACAACAGAGAATATCTAATTTACAGTACAAAAATGAAAGATTCTCCTCTCTCTCAGACCTATAGTCAATAGGAGATTGGCTAGAATTCCAATACAGAAATATGAAGTTTTGAATCAGGAGGACTATTTTGATTTCCCTTTATCCAATCGCACAGGAATTGACATCACTGAATTTTACAGCATCGTTATACACAGGAAGTGACATTAATGCATTACTTATTCTTCATCTGCAGAGGAAGTTACATTATTGTTTTCCAGCCAAAACCATCTTTAAAAGAGGAAGCTAAGCAAGAAGACTTAATTTTCTATCATCTACCTGCAAGGTAAATTACACCACTGCATTTGTCATCACCTACCTGCACAGGAAGTAAAATCACTTTATTTCCCACATTCCATCTGCACAGGAATGGACATCATTTCCTGCCTTCTCCCCATTTTAACCTACTCTTCAGGGCATCCCATCCCCGAGTGTCTCCAGCAAAGGGTGGAGACAGACACGATTATAGCCTGTTTGGTGCTTTTAGGGGTAGGAACAGGCTTGGATTATAACGACTATTCCACTGAAACATACACACCCAGATGTGGATGGCCCAGAAACCTACATAGCATTTGCACATATAGGCCCAAACTTGTACACATCCATCAAGCTACCACACACCCTCAAAGTACAAAACACACATTTCAACTCATGCTCATCAATGCTCGTTCTGCAGTACTCAATGCAGCAGACCTCAAAGGTCTCATCACCTATCACAAGCTTGATGTCCTCTTCATCACAGAAGCATGGTGCACACCCACATCACTGCACATGTTACTTAAGTGGGCAATAATTAGCCACAATTACTTGCAGTGATTAAAAGTATGTTTAGAGAAACTTCCAAGCACAATGAATATATGAATACATGTGCCCTACATTTAGGAAGTTGGAAAATGTATCAAATATTTTTTATGTGTAACGAGAAACTACTGCAACAAACCAGCATTGCACCTGGCTGTAAGATGCATTTAACGGACAGCTGTTTTCTGTAGCAAAGCCCCACTGTGCGAATGATGGAAGGGCTTGTTTGAGAAAATACGTTTTACATTCCTAGGGTTCCCCTGTTTCTAGCCCCTCTTTTTAGTCAATAACCAACACTATTGCCTAACATCCAGTTTCTTTTACCGACCACACGTTAAGCATTGACTTTCCTGGAGGGTCCATGTACAGTACCCCAAACACTCCCTGACATCAGTTGACCCTGCTATAATCTACAAAACAATTATCAATAACATTCCTCTTTCAGACACCTGTGCTACTGGATTTTGCAGTTTCTAAAATCTTAGGTAGCTTGAGAGTTGCCTTGAGGTGCTTTCCTTTGGGTTTGCGTTGAGATGTTGATGGCTTTTAGGAAGGTGTATGCAGAGTCTAACGCGGGGGACTTCTGATCTACCTCCTCCGCATCTACAGTAACTGGAGCCACATTCTATCATTCCACTGCAGAAGGAGGAAATGAAGAATGTTTATCTGTGGGTCAATTCGCTAACAAGGGAGTTGCTGTGATCTGAATAGTTAGCACAACTATATCTTGTCAATATGTTGGGTCTTACTTAAATGACATGTCCCTCTGATCCAATACCTGGGTCTTGTAGTCGATAACCATCTTAAATCTCACTAAAAGCCCTGAACTCTTGGATCGGATACTGAGTGGTCACACAGTGCTAGCTCTAGGAAATGTGGGTGCACTGATCACTTACTAATCAGTCAGACTCTGTCCAACAGCATCAAAGTTTGACCTCTTTGACATCCTTTCCTCAGCTGACCCCCAAAGTTCTGGGGATCGAAACATCAGGCAGAGAATGATTTCAGCATGCTCCGGTGCCTATGGCATGTCCATCTTAACAGAGACCAAGTCTCTGTTGCCCAGCACTGTGTCAGTTTAAGATTTACTATGTGCTCCTTGTTGGGTGTTTCCTGTTGATCTTCTAATAAGATTGTGCCGCTTCTCTGTAGTCGATGGCAGAGGACATATGGTGTCATATCTTGAGAATCCTTCTCACATGTAGCCTTCTCATTACCAGGGATTAAGCCTCTCACACAAGGCCCTACAGGAACAAGCTAAGCTGGCCCTCAACTTCAATAATTTCTAGTTCTTTCTTTACCTTTGGTAGAGCCCCCAATACTACTTCCTAACCTGCTGCCATCTTGACTTGGAGAAATCTTGGATCTGGTCATCTTAAGAAGGATGTTTTTTTTAGCGCGCAACCAAGATGGCCGCGTAGGTGCGAAGCTCCCGAGGACCTCCGTGACCTCCTACATAAATCCTGAAAACATCCTGTCCTAAATGAGGGGACTGTGTTGGTGAGCCCGAGCTGAGGTGTCACCCGTTTTCCGCTTCCAAATTGGACCTCGGACACCGGCGGGAGCACCGATTGAGGTTTGCGGCCTTCTCCACGCCGGCCCCCCGGATTGGAGTTACGGGGCGATCCGGAGACAAAGTGATCAACAGCGGCGGGCAGGGCTGGGCGACTCGCGTACCCCGCACTTTCACTTTCGCTTTTGCACCCTCCTTGCTGTATAGGCGAGGTTGGGTTGCGGGGCGGTGTGCGGTGGTGTGGCCTCGTTGGGGTGCCCTGCTGGCCCGCCGGCTGTGATCCGTCCTGCGGACTTGTGATTGCCCCCCCCGGAGCCCGTGAACTGGTTTATCGGCCTTTTCCGAGGTGATTGGCACGATTTGGGGACTGAAACCATGTCCACAAAGCAAGATGGCGACCGGGCAAAGGTGAAATCGACCCGCCGTGGCGCAGCCCATCAGTCCAACAGCATGGACCGTTACACCCTCCAGAAGGGATCTCCCGAGGTGCCGCGTAGGTCCCCTGAGGACCCGACTGATGCTCCTGCGCTGCCCGCGGATCTGACCCTGCGAGATGTCATGGGCGCTATCGCCGAGATGAAGGCCTCGGTGGACCAGCGCTTTGACACACTGGCGCAAAAGATCGACTCGGTCCACGTGGATGTTGGCCTGGTGAGGGCTGATTTATCCAAGACCAATGACCGGGTCGATTCCTTGGCCCACACCACCTCGGGCCTTACAGCGGACGTGGCGGCCCTCCAAAAGGAGGTGCGCCGGCTTGGCCAGGCGAGCGCCCTGATGGATCGTCGACTGGAGGATTCCGAGGGTCGGGCCCGGAGGAACAATGTCCGCATTGTCGGGGTGCCGGAGGGACGTGAGGAGGCGGCGGCGGACCTGTTTGTGGAGGACCTGATTCTCACCCATCTCCAGCCCCGGGGGCTGAGTAAATTCTTTGCGGTGGAACGTGCCCACAGGGTTCCCGGAGGAAGACCTAAGGCCGGAGCCCCTCCGAGGCCTCTCATTGCCCGGATTTTCAACTTTCGGGACAGAGACGCTATCCTTCAGACTTCTAGGCAACAAGGACCGGTCCGACTGGACAATATGGACGTAAACTTCTATCCTGATTTCACCCCAGCGGTCCAGAAGCAGAGACTGAGCTTTCTCGGAGTCAAACGTCGTCTACGGGACTTGAACCTCAAGTATGCGATGCTTTTTCCAGCTAAGTTGCGGGTGGAGGTGGATGGCCGCACGCACTTTTTTGATCGTCCCGAGGCGGCCGGGGACTGGTTGGACTCCTTGCCCGGGGATCGGGGCCGGGGGGGTGGGGGGGGGGGCGCGGTTGGAGGGGAGGGCTCGCCGGATCAGGACTGAGGGATTAATAGTAGGCCTCGCTCTGGACAACATTGTTGTCATTTTTGACTGTTCGTTAAGTCTCCCTCCTGTGGAGGTGGTACGGGGTCTCTTGGGGGCTCTCCCTCCTCCTCTGGGGGACTAGTTAGTTTAATCATTCATGGGGCGACAGGCACACTGCACTTTGGGGGGGCTGTTTGGGCTCATGCAGGGGTGCAGGGAGGGGGGAGTTCTGTTGGGATGGGTGGGTTGGGGTGGGGTGTTGTTCGTTTCTACCGCAAGGCAAACCCTTTATTGTATTGGTGTTTTCAAGGTGCTCTCCGGGGGACGCATGATGGCTTCTGTATGTGATGGGGGGTAGGGACCTGACTTTATTGTCCTGGAACGTTAACGGACTGGGGGATAGGATTAAGCGAGGTGTGGTCCTGCAGTATTTGAAACGACTTTCGCCAGATGTGGTCTTTCTGCAGGAGACACACCTTATTGGTAATTCCTTTTGTGCCATGAATCGACGTGGCTATCGCTTGGTGGCCCACTCGGGCTTCACGTCGGGCTCACGGGGGGTGGGCATCATGGTGAAGAACTCGCTCCCGTTGGAAATAGACGAGGTGCGCCATGATGAGAGGGGACGCTACACTGTCTTAGTGGGGAGAATGGAGGGTAAAGTAGTTGTCTTTGTATCAGTGTATGTCCCACCGGGGTTACAGTCTACGACTTTTGCAGACTTGGGGCTCCTCCTCCTTGACCTTCCGGGGGGGCTTCTGGTGGTTGGGGGGGACTTCAACGCGGTGGTTTCTGGGACCGTGGATCGTCACCCCCCTAGGGACCTCCCCCGGGTGCAGGCGTGGCTGTCCGGCTTCTTAGATACACTGGGATTGGTGGACTGCTGGCGCTTAAAACATCCCACACAGCTGCAGTACACTTTCCACTCGGGTGCCCATGGTAGCCTCTCACGGCTTGATTATGTCCTTGTCCCTGCGGCTTATGTTGGGAGGGTAGGAGAGGTGCGCCATTTGGCGCGGGGTATTTCAGATCACTCCCCGCTCCTGTTGCACGTTGATGTCTTCCCGAGGGGGGAGGGCAGGGTAGCTCCAATCAATGCCTGGTATCTGCGCGACCCCACTATTCGCGCTGATTTGATTAAATCCTTGCAGCGGTATTTCGATGAGAATGTGGGGTCCGTCCCTTCGGCTATCTCCCTGTGGGAAGCCTTCAAAACAGTTCTTAGAGGGGAGGCCCTCTCCTTTATTTCCCATGCCCAGAGGCGCAAGCAGGAGGAGGTGACCCGGGTGGAGGCTGAAATCGCTGAATTGGAGGGTGATCTAGAGGGTGGGGTGACGGATGCTGCACTACATGTCCTACAACTTAAGCAGGCGACCTACAGGGCCCTCGTCACGGAGGCGGCCAGGGGCCTCTATAGAGAGCAACAGGGGCGATTGTATGATGTGGGTGATAAGGCTGGTAAACTGCTTGCATGGTTGGACAAAAAGGAGAGAGCGAGTCGTGTGGTCCCGCTGATTGAGAGGATGGATGGTGTGCGTGTCACCGAGCCAGAAGACATTGTCTCTTGTTTCGCGGATTATTTCCGCGAGGTGTAGTCCCCTGTGTCTCCCTGCTCGGAGGAGGATTCCCATGCCCTGCTTAGGGATATCGCGCTGCCTTCCCTTTCGGTGGAGGACAGGGTGTCGTTAGATGCCGCTCCTACCTCCGACGAAATTGCCCTCGCTATACGCTCGGTCGCATCCGGCAAGGCCATGGGCCCGAACGGCATCCCTATCGAGTTGTATAAGCTGCGACCGGATGTACTGGCACCCCACCTCCGTGCGATGTTCCTGGCGGCCCACTCGCTGGGCTCCCTCCCGCCGGACCAGCGCCTGGCTACAATCGTGGTGATCCACAAGGAAGGGAGACCTCGAGACCGGGTTACATCCTACCGGCCTATCTCGCTCTTGAATGCGGAGCCCAAAATCCTCGCCAAGGTGCTAGCCAACCGGCTGGTCGGCGTGGTGGGCGATTTGGTCCACCAAGACCAGTCCGGCTTTATTCCCCATCGCAACACGGCCCTTAATCTGCGGCGCTTGCACGGGGTGCTCGCGCGTGTCCCGTTTGTGCGGGAGCCGGCCATATTGGCGTCCTTAGACGCCACCATGGCGTTTGACACGCTCGAGTGGCCATACATCTGGGCTATGCTGGCGAAGTTTGGATTTGGCCCGGGGTTCATCAGCTGGGTCAAATTGTTGTATTCGGGCCCATTGGCGCAGGTGGTGGTGAATGGAAGAGTATCGGTCCCATTCGAGCTGGGACGGGGCACGCGACAGGGCTGTCCCTTGTCGCCGCTCCTGTTCGCGCTGGCCTTGGAACCCCTGGCGGAGTGGCTGCGGTGGCACCCTTCCATCCGTGGTCTCCGTTGGACCCCCGAGTATGAGGACCGCGTGTCCCTATACGCTGACGATATCCTTTTGTACCTAGCCTCCCCGCGTAAATCACTGATTGTCCTCGTTGATGTTTTGCGCTCATTCGGCCGCAACTCAGGCCTTGTCATCAACTGGGCTGAATCATGTGTGTATGTGCTTTCCGGGGAGGCTCCCGTCCTCCCGCGGGGCTGTCCGATCCAGATTGCCTCGCAGGGGTTTCGGTACCTGGGGGTTTACATTACTCTGGACCCGGAGGCCCGCTACGAGCGGAATTTGCTTCCCCCCCTCCAGCGCTTGAAGGAGGACGTCGCGCGCTGGCGGCGCCTGCCGCTTTCGCCGCTCGGCCGGGCGGCACTGTTTAAGATGATGTCGTTGCCACGCTTCCTGTACGCTCTCCAGAATACTATGGATTTAGTCCCGGCGCGCTACTTCCGTGAGGTGGAGAGTCTACAGCGCCGCCTGTTCTGGGACGGGAGGCCGCGTATTGCCCTGACGAAGTTGACGCTCCCATGGTACGACGGGGGGATTGCCCTCCCGGATATTAAACGGTATTACTGGGCCTCCCAGCTAGCTGCAATTAATCATGGCCTTTACGGGCCCGCCTTAAACCCGGCATTTGAAATGGACAAGATGCTCCTGCCTGGTGGCGACTATAATCGAGCGCTCTACTCTGGCGCGCCCGGACCCCGCCTGACGGGACCTACGCGTGTCATGGTGCGAGTATGGCACGCGGCTAACGCAGCTATGGGATGGAAGGACCGTTTGACCCGGGCATCACCGTTGTACGCGTCTGAGAGATTGGGCTCCCTGTGGACCTCGAAGGGCTTCGAGAAGTGGGACACGATCGGCATCAGTAAAGTGGGGGACCTCTGGACGAGGGGGGGATTTAAAACATTCGAGACGCTGCAGACGGAGTTTCAGCTGCAGGGCAGTGAATACTTTCGGTACTTGCAGGTCCGTCACGCGCTGGGTTCAGTCTTCCCAGACGTCGCCTCCATCCCGGAGTCTTCCCCCCTGGAGGATAGAGTGCTGGATGGCCACGTTCCGGACAGCACGATCTCCCTCATCTACAAAAAATTGATTAATGATCGCTCGGGCTTGCTGACCGGCCTCCGCGAGGCTTGGATTGCCGACGGGCTGGAGTTGGACGACGAAGACTGGACTTCCGCGGTGGCCTCTCCGAAGGAGGTGGCCATACCGGCTCGCCTTCGCTTCGTCCAGCTTAAGATACTCCATCGGGTTTACATGACGGGGCCAAGGCTTCTGCGTATGGGCTATGCTGAGGATGGGTTGTGTAAGCGTGGGTGTGGTGCCTTGGCGACTTTTTTGCATATTTTGTGGGAATGCCCGAAGGTGGAGCGATTCTGGCGTGGTGTGCATGAGGTTCTGCGAGTGGTTACTCATGTCGCGCTGCTGCCTGAAGCGAGGAGATGCCTGCTGAATGTGTGGGAACCAACTGACTACTCGGTCCCGCAGACGCGATGGGTGACTCTGGGATATATGATAGCTAAGCGTGACATTGCTCAATTGTGGGGATCCCAGAGGCCCCCGACGGTGTCGGCCTGGAAAGAACATATGGATTGGTGCATGTTCCGGGAAAAGGTGGTGTATGTGGCGAGGGGTAAGCCTGGGGCATGGGTGAAAGTATGGGGCCCCTGGAACGCCTACCGCGGGGGTATCTGCGCGCCACCATTGCTGCCTGCGGCCTCACCAGCCCCGTCCCCTTAGTTGACTCCTTTCTATAGCCCCGAGCACGGAGTTCCCCCAGTCCTTGATCTGTTCCCTTTCCCCTCTTTAGACTCCTGTTGCTGGCTGGGGTTCCCCATCCGGGGAGCACGTGCTGTTACTTTCGATTGCGGGATGCCTTGCGGGTGTGGTTTTTGTGTTGTGTGTATAAAATGAAACCCTATTGTGGGGTCAGAGTGATGTGGCCCATGACGCTGATACCTCCTGATTTTGCTTCTCTGCACCGCCCAGTGTTTTTGTATGTATGTCATATGCTCCTGTCATTCTAGCGGCCGGCCGGAAGGTTGTAGGCCCATACTTGTATATTCTTGAGATTGCAATAAACGGTTTAAAAAAAAAAAAAAAAAAGAAGGATGTTTTATACGGATTCTCAGAGGTGGAAGGTACACCTGGAGCTGATGCTCCCTGGTGCTCACAGGACTTTTGAGTGTGATATTCAGTCATTCTTGCACATACACTAATTGGAGCTGAGCAGAGGTTAATTAAGTGCTGTACGAGGATGCTTAAATAGCCCCAAGGGACTCACAGCTCACACAGGCATAGGAAACAGC
The DNA here is from genome assembly GCF_964204655.1 of Triturus cristatus. Classification (NCBI taxonomy): domain Eukaryota; kingdom Metazoa; phylum Chordata; class Amphibia; order Caudata; family Salamandridae; genus Triturus; species Triturus cristatus. The sequence continues at coordinate 494,215,979 of NC_140586.1, read as the reverse complement.
TGAGACACTGTCTCCAATTTCCCAGGGCTAGTTGCATCTGTCTGTTGTACACAGGTAAGCACAACTGGGAGCAGTGTTGAAGTGGTTGCACAGATGGATAATGAGGGAAAGCATAACAAATCAGTCTTAGGAGGAATGGGTGCTGAAGAAGGCGGCCTAGTGGTTTCAGCAGTCAGTCAATCAGTATGTTCCTGTCCAGCAGACTTTGAACAGCATACCATTTTTAGGACTTGGTTACAGACAGATTTGTATTTTGATAACATATAAACCATGTGCTTATAGTGGGTTTGGGTTGGTCCCTTGCACATGATTGGTTAGCTTTGTTGTCTGTCTCACATCTCTGATTCAACAGCTTTTCCCCTTTGGCCTCACAGTGTAGATGATAGATCCATCCACTACTGACATTAGACCATGCTCCTTTGCTTTGCATGTAAGGCTATTTCCACTCCCTCTCTCTCCGTACTCTTCTCCTTCTTATTTGCCTCATTTTCATGCTTCCCACCACCCACCAAGCAACCTCTGACCCCAGAAGCTCCTTGTTTATTTTTTTTTATATTTTTACTTTTTTGCTGTCGGCTACTCTATCAGTGGACAGACATCCTAATGTAGTTATTTGACCATCCCAAGATTGCCCCTTGTGCGTGTGCATGCATCTACATGTACAGTCGGCATCTCTGAATGGGGTGTGCTTTATTTTAACCAGCACCATTCAAAGGCAGTCACCGCGGATGTACATCCTTGCAATCCTTAAATGGAGTTTATTAATATTTAGCAAAATGCATTCCAAATGAGTGACTGAAGTGGATGCTAGTGCAATATTGGTGGCTATCTTTGAATGCATTTTTTTGTGCTTTACAAACCTGTTTCAAGATGGCCAGCATAAACGTGTGAGCATTTGCAGTGGATATCTAACACAAACAAAAGTAATTGACAAAAACAATAGTTCTCACAGACGAGACCTGCTGGCTTTGCCAGTGTTTTTTGCCAGTGCTTTTTCCTTGTAGGAGCCCTTCAATCTCACACATCATCTTTGTTAATGGCAGGCGTGTTTGAAACTTTGCTGGTATGCTTATGGTCTCCAAAGTGCTAGTCCTCGGACCTAGTGGAACATAGATATAATTTTGTGTCAGTTAAATTGATTTGACTCAGCCACATATGGATCAAAACCTAGCCTCAATCCAAATACATTTGGATCTTTCATATTTCACAGATGTCACACGCAATGCCCCATGTATTCACAGTCTGTACTATAAAAAGGTGAGCTTATTTTGGTCAACTACCAATATTTTACTGGGTCCTTTTATATTAATATGCTTGTTTGTGGGATGCTTTTTTAAAAACTGGGCTTATGTAACTGTAAACGTATGTCTCTCTAGACAGTGTGCTAAAATGAAGTGCACTGTGCAGAGAGTCTATTAGATCCCTTACTGGTGTACGGAGGCAAAATTAGATAATACTAACGCTCTTTTTGTGGCAGTGTGGGAAAGCAGTTAGGCTTATCAAAGGGTAGTGTTTAGCATTTGTTGTGCTCATAGAGGCAATAAATGAGACACACACTCAATAATAAATTCAAAACCAATTTGTAAAAATAAAATTGTTTTATATAATTTTTCAGACCAAAAACTTTGCTCTAAGGATTTTCAAAGTTCACAAAATAAATGACTTTTGTGTGCAAATACGTACAATAAATGTCAATAAGGGAAAATAGGAAAAAGCATATAAAATCACAGGGTGTTCTCGAGCTTCACCTTCTGGATTTAGGTAAGTAGCAGGGTCAAGTCCGATGTTCCAGAAGTGGAAGATTGGGAGCGTCCCCAATTCGGCCGGGAGCTGGGTGCTGAGGTTGTTGGTAGACGGTCCTACTCGAGTGAACAGGCTGCAAGGCCCTCAGGCCACAAGAGCACTGCTGATTTGTTGTTATCCAGGCCAGGCTGGCTAGGTGCAGAGCAGATATGGGAGCCAAGCATCATGCACTGAGATGGTCCTCACAGTCAGGTTGCAGGGATGATTCTGGGACAGCTGGGCCACTCACAGAGTGGGTCTCAGGGTTCTCGAAGCCCCTCAATGGATGTCTGTGTCCTGGGTAGTTAGAGTCTGGATTGGACTCTATATTTGGACTTCGGTGTAGGGGGTCCAGTACCCTGGGTATTGGCACGGTTCTGGTAGGTCCTGTTGTCCTCTCCCTTGGTGGAGGGACAGATCTGACATTCCAGAGATGATGTACCTCTTCTGGCATGGGTGCTGTATCGGAGTGACTGGGGAGCTGCAGATCAGCAAACTGGACTTTGCGGTACCGTGCCTGCTGGCTGAAGTTGAGTAGCTCCACCACTCCAAGGGAGGTTCTCAGCAATGAGTCAAAGACTGGAGGTGCTCTGGGGTTCTTGTAGACCTCACAGTAGCAAGATGAGACAGCACACCACGATTTTTGAGTACTGGAAGCAGCTGACAGGGTTGTGTGCCAATTTTCTGCAGCAGGTCTTCGGTTCTCGGGTCGGGTTGCTCTTCCCAGGTCCATCAAGTGTAAAGTTCAGAATCTAGGGGTGCCACCTAAATGCTAAAGTTAGGGGTGTAACGGGGAGAGAGGTAGGAGCCGATGGGATACCTACCATTAGGTTGTCTACAGCCTCTATGTGACCACTTCCTTTGGGGAGTGGGCACCACCCTGACCCTAAGTTGCTAATTCCCTCTCAAACAAGATGGAGGAAATTGAAAAGTGGTGTCCACATCACCTGCTCCACCTTACGGGTGGTGCTGGCTGGATGTGGGCCCACCTCCTAATCGAACGAATTTGCTCGCCTGTACTCCTTTCAAATGCGGAGCAGGGCAGGGATGTTGGCATCCTCCACTATCTGGAGATGCCTGGGTTGCATTTCAAAGGTGGCATCACCTTTGAAGCTTCTCACCTTGGAATGCCATAGAGCAGGCATTGTTCTTGGCCTCTAAGACCACAGGCTATCACCCTATGAGGTCAGAAACATGTCTGTTAGTGGCAGGCCAGCTACGACTAGTCAGAGACCACACCAGTGTTTGGTAGGTTTGTTTTCAGGGGACCTTCTAAGGTGTCTCCTGTGTGCATTTATTAATAAATCCAACACTGCCGTCAGTGTGGATTTATTAAGATGAGATGTTTGGAATCAAATATCCCTGGGTACAATGAGGCCATCATGGTGCTGGCAAACTCGTATTGATGGGTGTCCAGCTCACGTACTTTCTATGGCTTCCCTGTGCCATGTCGACTCCAGTTTTTTCTGCACCAAAACATGCGGCCTGCAATGGCAGTTTACATAGTCTTGGTGAGAGGTTAATAGGCAGTCACAATTTGTACTGCAGCCCTAGCGGATCCTCTTCAGTCCTAATGAGATAGGTACCAGGGGTACCATTTAGTAAAGACTTATAGAGGTTTCTGAAGTTTTTGCAAATTGTGCTACAGTTTTAGAGAAAGGAAATTGGTGCTGGGAATCTGGTTTGCAGGGACCCAGTACACCTCAGTCAAAGCTGCCTCAAAACCAGGCAAACGTGGGGGTGGATACTGCAACAAGAACCCAGTTTCCCACAGTTACTCTGCCACCTAACCCCAAATCTCTGATTACAGAAGTAGCAATTTACTTCCTCCCATAACCCTGTGACAAAATAGTTCACATATTTCACCTCCAAGAGCTCAGGAGACAAAAGAGTAAAGAAAGTGAAGAATGGAAAGAACACATCTTCAGTATACTACTTAGTAATATCTGTGTGTAAAGTGTCACAGTGAAGGGTCTTACGGTGTCATTGTAAGTATTGTGTACACATTTCTGAGAAGTAAAGCTATACATTAAGCACAGCATAAGTTAAATTACTATTGTTACTGTAATAGTAATTAGTCATACTATTTCTAACATATCCGTTCTGAGTGGCTGTCTGTATCAGTGTGTGAGTGGCTGTATGGGTGTGTGAGTGGCTGTATGGATGTGTTAGTGGGTATGTGAGTAGCTGTATGGGTGAGTGAGTGGCTGTGTGTATGGCTATATTATAGATTGAGTGGGTGTGTGAGTGGCTTTATAGGTGAGTTAGTGGCTATGTGAGTGACTGCATAGGTGTGTAAGTGAGTGTGTGAGTGGTTGTATATGTGACTGAGTGGATGTATGGGTGACTGAGTGGATGTGTAAGTGGCTGTATGAGTGAGTTAGTGGCTGTTTGAGTAGGTGTTTGGATAACATAGTGGGTGTGTGAATCGCTGTTTTGGAGATTGTCTGTGTGAGTGGCTCTATGGGCGAGTGAGTGGTCATCTGAGTACTTGTAGGGATGAGTGAATGGGTATGTGAGTGGTAGTGAGAGTGTGAGTGGGTGTGTAAGTAATTGTATGGGTGTATCAAGAGGTCTTTTGAGATTTTGCATGGGTGAGTGGCTGGCTGTGTGAATAATTGTATGATTGATTAAGTGGGTGTGTCAATAATTGTATGGGTGATTGTATGGCTGTGTAGGTTATTGTATGGGTGAGTAAGTAGTTGTGTGTGTAGCTGTATGAGTGAGTGAGTGGTTGTGTGGGTGGCTGTATGGGTAAGTGAGTGGGTATGTGAGTGTTTGCATGGATAAGTTTGTAGGTGTGTGACAAGTTGTATGGATATGTGAATAGGTATGTGATTGTTCTGGGGGTGTGAGTGAGTGTATGAGAGACTGCCTGGGGTATGCGTGGGTGTGTGAGTGATTCTGTGGATGACATCATGAGTGATGTCATTTGAGATGTCTTCAGTGAAATCATCAGAGATGTCACTGACAATGTCATGGTTGATGTAATATGTGAGCTCTTAAGCAGTACATTGATGGGGCGTAAGGTATAGATAACTATAACTGCTGAATTTCTATGGCTTTGTACAAGTGAAATCGAAGTCCATCTGTATCATCCCTGTAACCTTTGTATTGTTCAGTAAATTTCTATATTTTGTTTTACAATTCTATTTCCTAACTTTAACGTCCCTGTAACCTTTGTCTTTTTCAGTGAATTTCTAAGGATTTTTATTGTAAATTCTTAATTATAATGTCCCTGTAACCTTTCTTGTTTTCAGTGAATTTCTAAGTTTTTTAAAATTACATTTCTTAACTATTGGAGAAAGAGGGCGGGACTTCCTAAGATCTCTCAGCAATACTGCTGTTTGGGACTTACTGGAGGTGAATTGATGGCTGCCATAATTTGAGTTATATGAGGACACAATAAAAGTTAGAGAGAGGGCTACAATTGATATCGCAATAGATATGTTAAACATCGGATAGGCAGACTTGAGTACAGTTCATTTATTAAGTGATAGAGCTTTAGATACACATAACATGACCATGTGTGCTGCTAGTAGAGCATTTAAAGTAGAGTAATTAGATAATATGCGCTGAATGAGTCCTAGATATAATTGCAGTGTTTAGGTACAATGCATCAGTTTTAGAGCACAACATGCACCCGACGTGTTCTACTATAGTGGTTTGGGGCAGATACCATATAACGTCTCACCCCAAGACATTTACATCAGTGTAAGAGATCAGCACGACTTGCTATATGTGCAGGGTTCGAGTATATATTAACCATAATTGCGTATGGTGACAATAGAGAATGCTGGCTGTCCCCATTAATAATATATATATATTTTTTTACAAGGGGGGCTATGAGAGTAAATACCGAATAGAGTTTTTAATAATTAAATACACTATTAGAAAAAAGAATCCAACTGTTGTTTTTATTGTCTTGTTTGTGGTGAGTATATAATCACCCAATCCACGATGGCAACCGTGAGAACACGATAGAAGAACATTGAAAATAGCATTTGTAGATGATCTGACTAGGGGCAGGGCGCAAAATAGGAATTGAGTGAGATCAATTGTTGCAAGACGACTTGGATGCACTGATGTCAAGACTAAGATCCGTTGTAGTTCGTCTTTCATCTCGGAATGCAGTAGAATAGTGAGGAATACATTTGTTAATAGAACGCCACTTTTCCACTCTAAATATATTCCTATGTACATATAAGTTAATATATTTAAGTGACTTAACTATTCATATAGTAAACATTGGGAGTGAGTGAGAATTCACCCTCCCAAGATGGCAGCTGAGTTCTTCTGTCTGAACTGGGACACTTTAGTAGTCCTATATCGCTCTCGTAACGCGGCAGAAGTTGGGCGCGGAAACTACATATATAAACAGCGAAAATAAACGACTGTTTGATCGACAAGAACACACAAAGGGATGCGGAGATTTTTTAATCCAGGTAAGGTGTTTGGGGTTAGGTCTGAATATTATAAAGTAACGCAAATTAGGCGGCCTCGTTACATGTAAAACTACGTATGTGATGTAAAGGAAAAAACGAGCATCTTTAACATGAAGCTTGTTTTGTCACAGAAACCTGCAAAGAGTATACAGAGAGGTGGGGGGATAGTTTATCGTTTACATCCAAACGAGGGGTAAAAATATTTTTGTTTGCCATCCCTGATTTGCAGGATGTCTGGGCGTCTTGTGGAAGAAAAATGAAAGGAAAAAACGGCAACATAGAGGCCAAAGACGAAGGGGGGAAACCTGACTTGAGTACTCCGTCAGTGACAACTATTAATTTTGAATACGTCCTTACCAAAAGGTAACCGATAAATGATTGATGTGGGTGACATGTGATGAATTAGTTAAGGATAAAGATACAATGGATAAAAAGAGATAAGCATAATAATATATGTCCAATTTGGTCTCTGATAGAATGTAGTCAAAAGGAAAAGTTTTTTAATTGGCCAAGTTTGGAGGTTGCTAATAATGATGCAGTGATTGCACGTAGAAGCATAGATCCTGGTAGGTTTAAGATCCATCTTAGTGTTGGGCATAAAGTTGAATGAGTAATATGAGATTTAGAACAATATCCTCTGTCTTTGTATTTATTAAAAATAGGAGCTATCCTGAGTGAAGCCCTCCTGAATATTCTAGTCCGGAGATTTCTTCCCTGTACTAACACCATACGCCCAGATCACGGTGGGTGGTTATTGTTATGAGTGTATATACAGAGTATAAATTGATATATGAATGGACTGAGATGAGCCTGATTGATAATATAAATCAAAAATATACGCACAGGTAAAAAGAGACTTTTGTGTGGAGGATTATCTAGATTTCTTCCCCGTACCAACACCATATCTACAGACCATGGTGGGTGGTTATTGTTATGAGTGTATTTGCTAGAGTACAAATTGACATATGAATGGACTCAGATGAGCCTTATTGATGATATAGAATAAAAATATATGCTCAGGCAGAAAGAGACTTTTGTGTGGAGGACTAACCCCATTTTGTAAACAAAAAAATGTGGCCATTTAGAACAGCCCTAATTGTGATGATTATCCGTGGTTATGGAAGTGGTGTCCCCCTATGGGTACACAAACGTTGTGTGATACAGGAGTGGTGTGCATTCTATAAAGCCAACAATCTAAATGTATATGTTTATTTATTTATTGAGTATGTTTTCTAAAATGGTTTTTAACTGAAAATTGTAAAAAATATTGATGCGCATGATGACATCTACATATATGTATATATCCTTTTTTTTATATAGATTCAAAGTGCTGGGATTTCAATATTGTCATTTTAAAGCCTGAAGAAGGTGGTTGGACCTGTGGATACCACCGAAAAGCATCGCTTCTTGGTTGTTTTTTTAAAGAAAGAACTCTCTATGGTTGATTATGGAATCAGAATGTATTGTTTCATAGAATATCATCCTTAACTTTGATGGATGGTCAATGCAGATTTTCATAATTAATGTGCACTTTTTTTAATGTATTGTGTTTGTTTTTATATGTTAGAGCGGATTGCTCTATTTTGTCAATTTCTTCAATTGGGGTTTTGATGAATTTTGAAAAACTAATGAATAAACATTGATATATTTCATTGATTGGCTAGTGTGATTAGCTCCCGATGTTTGAATGAATAGTAAGTATCTGGTGTGCTATTATTGTTTCCCAAAGGGATCAATTGTTTCATACATTGTGTCTAGCTGGTGTCCTGTCCCTTTGGCAGAGTAGGACCCTTCTCTTTTATTTCAAGAACTTACTGGAGGTAACAGGAGGGGTTCTTGACCCCCAAGGACCCTCAGCATCCAAGGGGCCTTGATCCTCCAACCAGTAGTGCACCAGAAAGCATGTTTGGAGGGTGGTGGAGAAAGGGGGTAGGGCCTCGGTTGAGCTCTCAACAATCTCGCTGTGCGGGATGTACTGGAGGTAACAGGAGGGGTTGTCGGTACCCAAGGATCAGAAGCAGCCAATGGGCCTCTGACAACTTCCCCTGGGGCTGGCCTTTTTTAAAAATGTGTTTTTATTAGGCGTGGTGGCTATTTGTCCCCCCCTTCTCGGGGGGATTCTCATCCCCTAGTGCCCGGCCTTTAAAATAAAAATTGTATTAGGGGAGGGAGGCCCCCTGGGCTGATTTCAGCCCCGCAGACCCCATTCCCCAATTCCCCGGAGCCTGGCCATTTTTAATGATTATTTTTAATAGGGGTGGGGGACCTGTGTGGGACTTACTGGAGGTAACAGGAGGGGTTGTTGGCCTTTAAGGATCCTCAGCAGCAAAGGGGTCTCTAAAGATTTCCCCTAGTGCTGGCCTTTTTTTAAATGTATTTTTATTAGGGGAGTTGGTCTACAAGCCCCCCTCCCCAGATCTGTTTCAGCCTCGGGGACCCAACCCCCTGGGGCCCAGCCTTTTCTTTCAATGTAAGTTTATTAGGGGATGTGGCTGTGCTGCTCCCCTCCGCAGGCTGATTTTGGACCCAGGGGCCACATCCCTTGGGGCCCGGCCCTTTAGAAATGGGGAATGGGGTGCACAGCCCCACTCCTTGGGCCGATTTCAGCCCTGGGGACCCCATGCCCTGGGACCTTGGCCATTTGTTGTGAGCACAGGGCACTCAGTCTGCGTTGGGACCACAAAGGGAGCCTCAAGGCCCCTGCGATTCCAGCCGTCTCCCTGCCTCCTGTGGGAGCTGGCATTGCTTTTGGACAAGGGGGGCTGCTGAACATGCAGATCCCTCTTTCCAAAAGCGATTTTGCTCCGCTTTGTGCAAGTGGGGAGCATTTTAAATGCTCTTGCTTGTACGAAGTGGAGCAGCTTTGGTATGGCTTGGAGAGAGCAGTGCTTTCACCAAGCCATAGCAAAATGCAATGTCCCTGGAGTGTGGCAGTCCCCAGTACCATTATTGGCTCCTGGAAGGAGCACCCCCAACTTTGTTCTAATTTGCCTCAGGGAGATGGTGGTCACTGTGGCTGGGTGGTTGGGGTCACATGGCACCCCACATTAATTTTCCTTTTATCCCTGGGGAGGTGGTGGTACTTGGCTGCGGGGGTCTGCATAGCCCCCCATATAAATTATTATTAAAGATCCAGGCTCCCTGGCACTGCAGGGGGTCCATGTGCCCCCCTGCATTTAGTAAACAATAAGCCCCAGGGAGGTGGTGGTCCCCGGGCAGTTGAAAAGATCATACAGGCCACCCCTGCATTTTCTCACAATGCAGCCTTGGGGAGGCTGTGGTCCCCCGGGCTTAATAAGCCCAAGAGTGGGGACCCATGTGCCCCCCTCCTTTATTTGCATGTTGCCTCCGTGACCCGGCCCAAATGGGGGCTAATAATGAACTGCACTTGGTTTAAAAATTGATTTTTGGCCCTGCAGAGTCCAAGTGGGACCCCCCCCCCAAGAGGCTGAGGGGGTCATGGTGCTCGCCCTGCCCCCTTTTCTTTTTTGTTTACATTTTTTTGTGGGACTTGGTTCACAGGAGTCCCAAGATTGCTGCCAGCCCTTCCTGGTTGAAGGGTTGGTAGGCAATCACATTTCAGAAGAGTTTCAGTAGGATTTTAGGCATCCCTATATCTATACTTTTGAAACCTAAATATATCTACTGAATGGTTCTACACAAAATTACATAAAGCATGACTTAATGGACCAACATCTAGCTTTCTGCCAAGTTTGGTGTAATTCCGTTCAGCAGTTCAGGCTGTAGTTGTGTTTTTCTTTGGATGGTGTAAGTATGCAGATTAATAAAATGAGGTAGCGTCTTTAAAAGAAAAGTAAGTAGATCTGTGATTGAATCTGGTAAAAATAAAAAAATGTAATGCATACTTGGATATGTTTTAATTGTTTATAGTCAACCACACCTGCTTCAGTTGAATTTGTAACTTGTATGGTCCTTCTAGAATGTGCTGGGAACTTGTGAACTACTGGTTCTAGTGGGTTACTTTGGAGACTCTGCTGACAGAGTGTTGGGGGAAGAGTGTTAAAGAGAGAGTTGTGTGTGTTTTTTCAATTAAAGGTGTTTAAAGAATAAGGGTTTGATTTCCCAGTGTGGGCTTTCTTATTTAGTGTAGTTTTAAAGTAATGACCTAGTTAAATATGGTTTTGGACTATCATAATTATTCGCAAATTCATCACAACAGTCTCAAATAATTTGTGAATTTATAAAAGTACATGAAAGGGTTAACACGTACTAACCATTCAGAACTAGAGTAACAAAACTAAAATATAAAAGGTATATTTTAATTTCCTACCTTCCTCAGTATAAGAGTGGAACGTTGAAAAGGGTGCCATTAATGGTTGCTTTGTATGAAAGTAGTGTGCCATTCTTATGCTTAGGTATCACATTTTCTGAGAGTATTACATCTATCTTGTAAAATCAAAAACAAAAAGGTATTTCACCAACTAACTTACTTTTCAGGTATCTAAATTAGATTGAACTTTCCCAAAAGATATATTTTAAAAGCTAAATGTTTATAGGAGGTTGATAAAGGTGAGTATAGTTAGAAAAGTATTCTAACTGTATGAGACGATCTATGAGTGGTTGTGTGAGTGTTTTTATATATTTTATAATGGGTGAGTAAATTTCTTGAGGCTTGACTTGGCATGGAAAGGCCCTTTGCCAAGCCTTAAACCCACTTTTTAGTACACATAACTCACCTTTAAGATAGGCTGTATGTATGCCATGATCCATGTTGTTTTGTATTTAAATGGCAAGAGATATCCTTTTCACTAAGTTATTTGTGCACTTGAAGACCCTATTCCTACTAGTACATAGAGTATAACACCCATAATGCAAGTGACATACATGTTCTGTAAAGCATAGAGTCGCTATCTCTTGCAGTCAGACAGTGCAGAGGAAGTTATGCATACACTCAGATGCTCTCAGAAATTAGTTATGTATCTAGCACTATCAAAGACAGTTGTAGACACACTTACATACCCTTGTAGACACTAAAAGAGGCACTGAGCTATTTGTTCAGCCACTTACATACAGATTTAGTGAGCCATAGAGTTAATTCAATAGGCAGTCCTGTACTGATATACTTAGTTAAACATGTGATGTCACTCCTACAGGAGTACTCCTCCATTTATTTAGATATGCAGCCAAGTACTGATACAACCCAAGGTCTGATTACAGTGTTGGTCGGAAAGCCTCCGACCGACAGTTGGATTCTCCTAGACTGTATCGGAACCAATCCTCCCGACTCAGTTGGAAGCATTTCTGACCGACCAATTGCGATGCTCTTGATCGGAAGGGGAATCGTTTGGTCATTTCAAATAGATTCCAACCAGCATTCAGAGAATCCAGGTCGGTCAGTTCAATGGACAGCGTTACCGACTGACCTATTATGATGCCAGATTCCAACAGCCTTTCCGATTCGGTCTGTCTGACATGAAAAGGCTGTCAGAAACTGACTTTGGGGGCCCCTAGCAGGCCCCGCTTCATCCTGAGTCTTCCGGTTTGGACTCAAGGGGTACCCACGGGATCCCTCTGTAAAACCATGCACAGTGTGGCAGGCACCATGGGGTGCCTGCGACTGGTAGCAATGTTTTCGACAGACACCTATTTTCCCCATAGGAGCATGTGTTATCGGTCGGAACACAGGCTCCCATTGAAGTCAATGGGAGTCCTTTCAAACGGTGTTCGGAAGCATCATAATCCGTCCGGCAGAACCGGCAACCACGAACCGAGAAGGAGTCGAGTGGTTTAGTTTCTGACTGACATCGTAATCTGGCCCCTGGTCACACATCCAGTCAAGTGGCCCTTTAAACATGCGTCAGGTCTACTAGTGCAGAGGGTATGTCTGTATTTTGGATACAATAGTGCTGTCATGAGGAAAAGAAGCCAAAAGAAAAGACTTGTCAATAGAAATAACTTTTGCAAAGTTTTCAGCTGTGAATGCAACTTACTTTTAGCACTAAGCTTTTATTTAATGAAGAAAGCTACCTCCAAGAGAACACATTAGTGCAAGCAATTAAAGAATATGGATGATTTTATGAGATGAAGGATGGTACTCATTTTCCAAAAGAGGTGACAGTAGGTAGAAAAGTAGAGGATGTGATATCTGAAGAGGTACAGTAAAGGTATACATAGGACCCTGTGTATAAAGGTAACTGTAGCAGTGTTTGCAGTGTTCGGCAGGAATCTATTGATATATTGAGAACTTTCCTATGTGAGTTTCCAAGTAATCGTGTGAAACAGGAAATTGGGGCTTTGCAAGAATTAGATAAATGCAAAGTAAGGAAGGATAGTAATTTACAAGGACATTTACTAGAATGTCTTTCAAAGAAAATGTGCACTAGCACTTTTCATCACTTTAGAATGTTGGCTGTTCATCATTCTAAAATGCAAAATATGGTTAGGGGCTAATCATTGATGAAGTGAGCACGGTAGCGAACGTAATGCTTGCCTTCATTCACTTAAGAATGGAATATCACTGAGTGACAATACTCCTCACAGAAAAACTACAATCAAAATTAGATTATTTATAGAAGTCTTTATCCAGGAGTGCAGGATTAGAAAACCATTTGTGTGTGCAAGAAGAGTTGAGTAATTTTGCAGCGTAATTTACATTCTGAAGAAGTATTAGTAAATGGTGCAATGGGTAATTATTGATTGCATTCATTTTCAAAATAGAGATGAGGTTGAATATTTGGCCATAAAAGTTTATCAGATTGATGGCTTGAAACAGATTAGCCGATGTGTTGTATGTTTTTTGCTAGTGAAATACTTATATATGCAGCACCAGCAGCTCCCACTCTCTCTAGCGTATGCTGTAACTATATATAAATTACAAGGTTTAAGAGTAAATGTAGCTTTTGTTAATATTAGAAGTACTTTCTTTAAAGAAGGAATGTCATATGAGCATTGTCACGAGTTAGAACATTGACTGGTTTGTTTTTGATTGATTTTGAAGATAAGAAAGTCAGTGCTGATTCAAGTTGTGTCAGGGAGTACAATCGGTTAAGAAGTCTATACACTCCCTATTTAGAACAGTATCCGATTTATGAGAAATGGATAATCTGTCCTAAGCTGAGACTTAATAAAGAGTTCATGGATATTCAAGAAAAGAAAGGAAACAAGGTCAAACTAGAAGGCATAAAGAAGAAAATTGAAAATCAGGAAGATATTGTAGGATACCAGATAGAAAATAGTTCAGGTGTCAACTGCTATGCAAATGTTGTTCTGAATGCACTGTTTCATTTATCACTTGTTGTAAATCAAATTCAACAAAAACAGATAAGAGATTGTGTTCTGCACTGTATCATTTGCTCTAATGTTTAGTCACTGACAGGACTGTAATACAGTCTGCTTCAGGCATTCCTGATCCTTTAGATATTTGTAGCAGATCTGTAATATTTACTCTCAAGAGTAAACAAGATGCACAATATTTTATTATCGTCATCCTTGGATTTTTTGGAAAAGAAAAAAGTAAATATTGAGTATTTATTTGGACTGAGTTACAAATGGAACCATGATTGTGAAGATTGTTATTAGTCATCTATCACTTAAATAAATTCAGAGCGCTTTCTGTATTTAACATTACTGGATTGAAAAACTGTGCCTTTTGATAGATTGACTAAAAAGAGTAACCTAAATATGACCTGTCCAAATTATAGATCAGACTTTACATCTAAGTTAATTCTAGGAACAAATGGAAAATATATTAAAATAATGCTACAATAATGCAGAGCAGATGGATCTAAATTAGAAACTGAAATAACACACTTCAAAGCTGGACAAGTATCAATTTGTGTAAGAACTTCTAGTACTTTGGCTATTATCTTTCGCAAAGGACTCAATATTAAATCTGGAAACTACACTGCCTCAGAACAGTGAAAATGGATGGACAGAATGCAATGACAGCAATATTAAATTCAAACCAAAACCTTTCAAGCTACCAAACTTTTATCTTTTGTTTCTTCAACCAAAGTTCTAAGATTTTGTCAAATGAAAAATGGGGAATGGTATTTCTTCTACGTGGATCTTTAGTCTTTTAGATATCATTCAGCCTATCGGGTGATTTCTTCAAATAGTTCTACAAAATTGAAGAGTCCTTTTATCTTTGTAGAAAGGAGTTAATTTAACATCTATATGTTACACTCTCTAAAGTGTGAAACTGGATGCACACAATTCGATCACAGGAACCTTAAATACAAACTAAAACGGCCTTTCAAACAACAAAATTGTCACCTTTTGCTTCTTCAACCAAACCTGTACGTACTGTTTGTGGAAAAGAAGTAATGTATGGGAATTTGTGTACATGGATCATCAACGTTTTAGACATCATTTGGCCTACCAGGGATGATGTTTTCAAGAGCACTTCCAAAACTCAAGTATATTTAAAATTTTGTAGTAGTATTGTGCCAAGTATAAAATAAAAATTTATATTTTTAGCATATGGTTGTTTAGATTAGTGCAGTAACGATAGGCAAAATGCCTGATTAACGAATTGTAGTGAGTGCAATGCATAGTGTTACTTATTTATAGTGAAATACTGTGCAATTGTGGTTTTATTCTACAATCCATGTAATTGTTTTTTCCCCACTGTTCAAGGATGAAGCTTCATATAGTGCATCGTTTACAGTGTAAAAGTATGAAAGCTAAGAAGAGTAAAAAAGGGAAAATTATATTTTTTAGTAAATTATGATATACTTCACATCATAACCAATGCGTATTGTTATGTTCCTGCAAATTGAAAATGAAATACTAATATATATGTTGTAATTCTTTTTCTTTTCCATTAGTGTCTGGAGAGCTACGTCTTCAGACATCTGTAAATAGTTGTTATACCATGGAATTATTTCTTAAACACACCTCTGGAGAGTGTTTTTATGCATGAAGGGCAGTTGCCATACCTGGCCACCACTTTGTTTTGCCGATGTCCAAATTATTTCTTTCAGTTTACTTCATCAAATTTAGATTGTAAAACTATACACTGAGGTAGAGTCTTATACAGCCACTGACACACTCACAGATCCACTGATTGTAAGACTGCTACACTCAGTCACTGATTCATTAAATCGCACTGACACAGTTTATAACTCTCCATCTCACTTATAAATACTTCTACTGCTACATGATATTACTCATCCGTACAGATATTTACACACCAAGGGCCTCATAATGATGTCAGGCAGAGTTTCCCCCACCCGACACCATCTCGGTCAAGGGACCAACCAACACCCAGTTGGCGGTCTTGGCCGACTAATTAGAATGTGGCTGAACACTGTTCAGTCACATTCATGTACAATGGGAGCATATATTCCGGCCACGATACATGGTCTTGTTCAATAGGAGGTGCAGTTCATCCTTGAGATGCCTACCAAGGGGTGCAGGGATCAACAGGCCCCCTCGGGCTCCAACCAGAGGCCATGCACCCTAGGGAGCCCTGATGGTAACCCCCAAAGTCAAGTTCTGACAGCCTTTCTGTGTCAGAAAGACCGGCATGGAAAAGCTGCCGAAATCCGACATCGTAATCCCAAGGGTGGAAAGAGCCCCCCTTGGAATTACTGGCCACATTCTGACTGACAGACAGGCTCTACGAGCCCATCAGAAGCCAGTCAGGATGACCATTCGGATTCCTTTCGGACCGCCTCCATCATAACGGGGGGGTCGGAAAGGAATCGGACCGGCATATTACTATGCGTTCGGAACTGCTCTGACAGACGGTCGGAGCTATTTCTGACTGCATCATAATTAGCCCCTTAGTTACTCCCTAATACAGCTACTAAAACATGCACTGAGTCACCTATACAGTACCTTATAGAAGTACACATTAGCACACCCAGTCGCTCATGTGTACTCAAAGTCACCCACCCAATCACTAACGCATACAGGCATTAACACACCCAGTTTCTCACCTAGGCACCCACTCACACAACTATTCATTGAATAAGACAGGCACTCACACAGCAATTCACTTAATCATACAGGCAGTCATGTGCCCAGTCACTCACACTTACAAGCACCAACATTCCCAGTCTCTCACCTATGCAGTCACTCACATGCCCAGTCACTCACTCAAACAGTCACTCTTTAATCCATATAGACACTCACACATTCAGTCATTCACTCATGCAGTCATTCATACACCCAGTAACTCATCCTGAAAGACTCTCTCACACACACACTCACCCATATAGACACTATCACACCCAGTCACTCATCTATACATTCACTCACAAAATCCCTCACTCAATTCAACAAGTTCTAAAACTCTCACTCATTCACCTATTTAGATCCTGACACACCCAGTCACTCTCTTATACAGGTATTCACACACCAAGTCACTCACCCATGCACCTACGCCCACACCTAGTCTCATAGAACAGGTCATGCCCCCATTTGTTGACTCAAACAGCCACTCACAGAGACTGTCACTCATGCAGCGACTCGCACAGGTAGTCACTCAGTCAAACAGCCACTCACATGCAGTCACTCACCCCATAGCCACTAACAAACCCAGTCACTCACATATACAGACACTCACCAACCTAATCAGTCACTTATATAGCCAATCACACTGTCACTCACTGATCCATACACTGATCCATATAGATATTCAGACTCCCACTCACTTACTTATAGAGATACTAAGACCTGCACTCATTTATCTATGCACTCACTGACATAACCATTTGTTCACTCATCCACACATGCACTCACCCATACAGCCACTCAAACATTAAGTGACTCACCTATAGACTTATTCATGGACCCTTTCAATCACTCATACAGAAACTCAGACACCCACTCATTCCCCTATACAGCCACTTACACAGCCATTGACTCACTCATACAGCCACTCACTCATAGAGCCACTCATGCATTCACCTAGTCATGCATATAACCTCTCAGCA
The DNA here is from genome assembly GCF_964204655.1 of Triturus cristatus. Classification (NCBI taxonomy): domain Eukaryota; kingdom Metazoa; phylum Chordata; class Amphibia; order Caudata; family Salamandridae; genus Triturus; species Triturus cristatus. Next base: position 494,198,848 of record NC_140586.1, on the reverse strand, counting down.
ATCCTCTCACTCACTCATACTAGCATTCACACACTCACTCATACAACCATCACATGCCAACTAATGTGTTCATATAGCAGCTCATGGATTCACTTGTTCACTCATAAACACGCTCATGCAGCCACTCAGTCACTCAAACACTGACATAGGCACTCACAGTCAATCACTCACTCACACACACATTCAATACCCAGTCACTCACTTATACAAATACTCTTCCACCCAGTCACTCACATAGGCACTAACACACACACTCACCTATACAGCCCCTATCACAAACTTTCACTTCATTATGCAGGCACTTACACAGTCATTCACTCACCCATACAGCCACTTACAGACTCCGTCACTCACTGATACAATCACTCATTTTTATATATACACAGACATACAGTTTATCTTTTTTTTTACCCATGAAAGGTGGCTCAAACAAGATCCTTTATTCTGGAACTATTTTTTATTATAATTTTCTATTGTTTTGTATTTACTTGTACTTTTTCTTAAATAGAATGACAACTTGGAAAAATACATTATCTCCACAATCTCAAAAACAGTGGAAAAAGTGGTGTAAACAAACAAAATAACATGCATATTTTCTCAGGTTCTAAAATGATAGCAACACACTGCCTGCCAACTGTAAGGGTTGTGTTACAGTCAATGTAAACTGTGCCTATTCTCCATTTCTTGGGGAAGTTGTTTCTCCTGGAGCAGGTGGTGTAGCATTTGAAGTTGATGACTGCTCTCCACTTCTCTCCCTCTGTGCCCCATTCAGGTAATTGTTGTGGAGGTTTAAAATGGGACAACATCCTTCTCATGTCCCTCAGAAGGGTTTTGTCACCTAAGGTGCACTTGAAATATTTGGCGACTGTTTTTTATTTTTGCCAGAGTGGACTGAAAAAAACATTTAAGCAATACTCTGCCATTTTGGGACTGGTTCCCCGTCTGAAGAGTCTTCATGACGTAGCTGTAACACCTGCCCCTTGGTTTGTTGATGCAGCTCCTGCTCCTCAGTTCCTACTGTTATCGTTTTATCTAAGATAAACGGAGAAAAAAAAATCAAAAACACAGTTTTGCACTTAAAGTACAGGACATCTGCTGGGAATGTTCCAAGTATCAACTGGAAGCTTTGAGAAGACAGAAATGGGTGGGAACTTCCTTTGAAGAAAAGTGTCTTCTCCAATCAAATCTCTTTATTGCATACTCACATGCTATTCGGGAATGTTGACATTACGAATACCGATGTTGTCGCAAAGATGTCAAATACAATTAAAATGTGCTTTACAATAAAATGTATTCCAGAAATACAAGTTTAAAAGCTATATTAGTAAAGCACTGTTCTCAAACATTAATTACTATATGTGTATATATGTGTTTAGCATTTTTATTAAAACACACCAATTTCGTAAATATCCACGGTACTTGAAAATGCGTAGTGTGATATTTCACGATGAATTCATGATTAATAAAAATAAAAAAAATAGAGAGTGAATAAGTCACTAACAAAAGGCCATGGAGAGACACAAGTTAAACATAAGAGGAGGGGGACGAGGAGCTATTTAGAAAAAGGTCCTGTACCAGAGCTCCCAAGTTAAATGCGGTAGCAATGTAGGATGGTAACAGTTCCTATGGGGAAAGAGAGAAGAATAAACAGCCAGGTGGGCTGTAGGGAAGTGTGAAGTGTCTCCAGATGGGTTCGAGTGTGCCGAGAAAGAGTAAGGTACTCCTGTGTGGATCTAGAGGTGCCCTCACACACCCTTTCAGGTGTATAGCATCATCATCGGGCTGGTGCTCCTCGTGGGGGTGGCGCTGCAGTCCCTCACGGGCCCGTTTGACGGGGCTCTTTGATGGAGATCTTTTAGGAGTTTGCCGCACTTGTGCATGGGGGTGTGTGGGTCAAAGTGGTGGTGGTGAGTGAGATATAAAAAGAGCCCAAGGACACTAGCAATTTATTGAGGATGTCCTTGGAGTCTGGTTAAAATATATCACGGGGGATGGAGAAGCAAGGTCAGTTGCCTGTGTCAGAGGGGAAATTAAACAAATACGGTCCCTCTTCTCTCACCCTTGTAGTGAATAGTGTGGATATATCAAAGGGTCGACATGTTTCGCACTTTAACTAGTCCCTAATGGATCTAAGAGCGCTGGTCCAGCAGCTGTGGCTACCGGGTAGGTGTTCCGGAGCACAGAAGAAGAGCGCCAACCGCCTCCACTGTTGCACGGTTTCGCTGACGAGGTCCATCCTTGAGCGAGGGAGGGCATCTAGGGACACGCATAAATGACGTGTTCCTTACCTAATTTCTCTACAGTATTTCCTATAATAAGGACCCATGGGATTATAGGGCGTCTTTTCCCGATTCCCATTTGACACACTTTTTCTTTAGGTCCTGATGAAGCGCTCTTAGATCCATTAGGGACTAGTTAAAGTGCGAAACATGTCGACCCTTTGATATATCCACACTATTCACTACACGGGTGAGAGAAGAGGGACCGTATTTGTTTAATTTCCCCTCTCACACAGGCAACTGACCTTGCTTCTCCATCCCCCGTGATATATTTTAACCAGACTCCAAGGACATCCTCAATAAATTGCTAGTGTCCTTGGGCTCTTTTTATATCTCACGCACCACCACCACTTTGACCCACACACCCCCATGCACAAGTGCGGCAAACTCCTAAAAGATCTCCATCAAAGAGCCCCGTCAAACGGGCCCGTGAGGGACTGCAGCGCCACCCCCACGAGGAGCACCAGCCCGATGATGATGCTATACACCTGAAAGGGTGTGTGAGGCACCTCTAGATCCACACAGGAGTACCTTACTCTTTCTCGGCACACTCGAACCCATCTGGAGACACTTCACACTTCCCTACAGCCCACCTGGCTGTTTATTCTTCTCTCTTTCCCCATAGGAACTATTACCATCCTACATTGCTACCACATGGGGAGACACACACACTTAAATGGGTGGCATTGATAGATTCCATTGCTTCCGGTCCTTCACAGGAAGACGGTTGTTCAGGCCCTGATTATTTCAAGATTGGACTACGCTAATGTCCTGTATCTGGGCCTTCTGGATTATTTACTTGGCTGCCTACAGATTATTCAGAATTTAGCAGCCAGAGCGATACTTATGGTGAGCTCTAGGGCTCATATGACCCCTGATTTGAGATCCCTGCATTGGCTTACGGTCCGGGAGAGGATTCATCTTAAAGCTCTAGTCCTGGCCTTTAAGGCCCTCCACGACTCAGGGGCAACCTACATCAGGAAAAGAATTCAACTCTACGTACCTTGTGGTCCTTGGTTCAATACCTAGCTATCACCCCAAAGTTTCCCTCTCCCATACGGGTGGCCTTCCGTTTTAAGTGGTAGCATCCCGGTGATGGAATAGCCTGCCTCTTTCTCTCAGCCAGGTAGGAAACTAAAACCTGGCTGTGTCAACATTAAACTAGCTCTCGTACTTTAGTGCACATTGTCTGTCACAGGGTTCTTCAGCGCCGGGACACTCCTGGGAGTAGCCGTGCGCTTCATAAGTACCTGGTAACATAACATAACAAGTACAGTAAGGACATCAAATACGAGCACCTCAGGGGGTGTGTCAGATATGTACAGGGAACACAGTCACATACCCCCTCCCTACTTTTTGTATTTTGTAACCAGTATGTGAAGGTCTTCCCCCTTTTCCCGCATTGATAAACAGCTTACAAAAGTCAAGCAAGCTTATTTAAAGCTGATTTTGCTGACTTGCTATTGATACAGAGAAATACGAGGACATATCCACCAAACAAAGAAGCACTTATTTCATTTAGTTAGGAAGAAGCACCCTTGTTTAATGAATATTTACCTCTTTGCGATTCACATTATCACATATTTCTGCCTGAAGACGCTGAAGGGACAATCACAATGCCAAAATTATATGCACACAAGGTCATTGCAAACATTACCTAGTAACCTTATACGCAGCTGTAGTGCAGAATGTGTATGATACATTTATCCAACAAGGTGCACTTACTAATTAATCTGATGAAAGTACTTCGGTTGGGTAGATGTTTTTGGCAAAACTGGAAACTCTTGATGTAAAAAATGAAGTTCCATTTAGGCCCTAGTGTGCATTTTACAGAAATTAAACCTCAACGGGGATCATTTAAAAATATAAACATAGCAAATGCCCCTGTGCAAGCTCCACTTCAGTAACGCACAAATGATCCTAACTTCTTGGGCTTGGCAAAAGCATACCAAGTGTGTTTCCTCTCATGTTCCATGTTACAAAACGATCTGAAATCCTTAATGGAGGTGACTGCATTGTTGATCTATTGGAGCACAATCTGATCTGCGGTGACTGTGACAAGTGATTTATTTCTCACCGTCCCCTGATGACAGCAGAGTCCTCTTTTAAATGCCCTAAGAATGCAAATGTCCAAAATGCATAGTACTAGTCATACACCCACTTATAAAAATACACAGGCACTCACATACCCACTCACAAACCCCCACAGGAACTCACACAGACACACAGGCACTCACACATCTACACAGCCACACACACATGCACTTACTCACTCATACAACCAATCCCACATCCACTTACACACTCATATAGCCTCTCACATTCACTCAAAGACACATGGAACCACTGACATACCCATCCTCTAAGATTACAGGTTATATTTAGAAAAATAATATGGAAAAAACCTTAGAAAAGTACTAAAAAAACAAAGGTTACAGTGATATAGATAGGTGATAGAATTTTTTAAAAATCAATGAAAAATACAGAGGTTACTGGGACATTATAGCTAGGAAATAAAATGTAAAAAACCTTAGAAATTCACTGAAAAGATAAAGGTTACAGCAATATTATAGTTTGGCTCAGATTTCAATCATACAATACCAGTGAAATTCAGCAGTTATAGTTAGATGCTATAAGTTACACAATTGCAATGCACTGCATATGACTTCACATATTACATCACTCATGACATGTTCAGTGACATTACAGATGATATCTCAAATGACATCATTGATGACATCATCCACAAAACTACTCACACACCCAATCACACCCATAGAACCTCTCATACACCTACTCACACACCCACACAACCATTTACATACCCATTCACAGACCCATACAACTTGTCACCCACCCATTCACTCATCCATGCAATCACTCACATACCCACTCACTCACCCCTACAGCCATTCACACAACCACTCACTCATACATACAGCTGCTCATGCAACTGCTTACTCACTCATATCACATGCAAAGCCATCCAATCACCCATACAGCTACTCACACACCCACTTAATCAATCATACAATCACTCAGACAGCCAGTCACTTACCCATACAGCATCTCAACAGACCTATTGGCATACGCATACAACTACTCAAACACCCAATTATTCATCTATATAGCCACTCACACAACCACTCACTCACCCATACAGCCTCTCAACACAGCCACTCACTCACTCATACAAGCACTCACACACTCACTCACACACCCAAACAACCACTTACATACCCACTCACACATCCATACAAGCACTCAGACATCAGCTCACTCACCCATATAGCCATTCACACAGACACTCATTCTCCAATACAACCACTCCCACACCTATCCACTTAACTAAACACCCACTCAAACAACCACTAACTCACCCATGCAGCCACTTACACACCTAGTCTGTCACTCATACAGCCATTCAGATACCCACTCACTCACCCATACATTCACTCACACACCTAGTCACCCACCCAAATAGGCACTCAAATAGCCTCTCACTCACCCATACAGCCATATCTACTCAATCACCAATACAGTCACTCACACACCCACACAGCTACTCGCATACCCACTTATAGACCCATACAGATACTCAAACATCCATGCAGCCACTCAGACACCCATTCATACACGGATGCACACAGTCACACAGCCACTCACCTAATATAAGTTAGAAATAGTATTATACAAAGCATACTAATTTAACTTTTGTGGTACTTTTGTCTATACACTTTTAGAAAACACTCACAAACACTGTATGATGTTATCAATACCAGAAGAACTACTGTGATCATGTGATCAATGCTCCTTGGAGTCAAAATGCGTCATTGATTGTCTGCAAAAAATAAAGAAACTCATTACTACTTGCAGTGTCAGAGTGGCTGGAATCTATGCCCTGTGAGGATTGGTGGTTGTCAGTATATAGTTTATAGTTACAACCTTGTTGCTATTCAAAAGTGGTTTTCCTTTTGCCAATATCTTTGGTGTTGCTTGACGAATCTTCGAGCAATTTTCAAAACAAATGGGGTCCTCCGGTCATCTCCTGTCTTGAAAGTTTCAGGATGATTCGTCAAGCGGGGCCAATAAATAAGGGGGGTTCCAAAACACGTTTTCTCCATGTTAATCTCTTTCGGAAAATTTTGCCGTGGCTACAGCTCGAAATGCTGAACGGAATTATACCAAAAATTGCACAAAGGTAGCTCTTTGTCCAGAAAGCACTCTTTTTGTTAAATGGTGTAAATCCGATCAGTAGTTCCCGATGCATATTTAAAAAAATATTGATATCTGGTGACCACAGTGGATCCGCGAACCCTCTCGATCTCAAGTCTGACTCCGATTGGCTGCCAACACTTCCCACCAGGAAGAGTTGGCAGCCATAAATTGAGCCGAGTCAAAAGAAAAAAGATGAAAAAAGTATTAAAATGAAGAAAAAGGTGCAAGGTAGAAACACCCTGACCCCCTAGGCCTTCTCAGGGGGTCCCACAGGGACCCCGAGGGCTTAAAAAAGCGGTCTCACGTGCTTTGTTTAATTAGGCCCCCAGGTTGGCCAGGTCCTGGGGGCAATGCCAGATTGTGATACAGGGGTCCTGTGGGGCCCCCACATGCCCTGGGACCACCATGTCCCTGGGACAATTTTAATGATATGCGGGGGCACGCAGCCCCCCACAGACCTGGGGAAAGCCAGCCCCTGGGGCTTTTTATAAAAAAGGCATGGGGCTCCTGCCTGCCCCCACACTGCCCTGTGGACTACCACCTCCCTGGGCATTTATCAATTATGGGTGGGTGGGCCTTATGGGCCCCCCAAGAGACTGCCACCTCCCTGGAGCTTTTAATGTTTTAACAAAGTGGCGGGCTCATGCCCCCCACACTGTCCTGGGGATCACCACCTCCCCGGGGCTTAAGATATGTTAGAGAGAGGCCAGGCAGCCCCCCTCGTGAAGCCCTTCATGGCCCTGGGGACTGCCAACCCCCAGGGTCAGCTACAGGAGTGTCCCGGGGTATGCATTGCAGGTTGCCATGGCAGGGCAGGAGCAGAATTGCTTTTGGGCAAAGGGAGATGGATGTCAGCACTTCCCTTTGTCCAAAAGCAATTCTGGCTCCCGCATGAGGTGGAGAGCCGGCAGGGACAGTGGGGGCATTGGGGCTCCCCCGCGGTCCCCAGCGTGAGGCGAACCCCAGGGGATTGGGTCTCCGGGGCCTAAAATGGCCCGGGTAGGGGGGCCGCGCAGGCCTCCTATCCATTTTATTTTTAAGTATTGGCCATGCCCCGGGGTATGGGATCCATGGGGCTATATAGACCTCAAGAGGGGAGATGCACAGCCCCCCTCCAAAATGTAAAAAAAGAAAAGTAGAGGCCAGGCCCGGGGAATGGGGTCCCTGGGGCCAAAAATGGCCCAGGTAGGGAGGGCCGCGCTGGCTCCCTTAGTATTTAAAAAAAAAAAAGAATTGGGCAAGCCCTGGGTGATGGGGTCCAGAGGCCAAAAATGCCCGGAAAGGGGGGGGAGCAAGCAGGATTTGTGACCCTATGACGGCTCTTAGTACGGCTTCCGTGTAACATTGCGGTGGATTCGCATATCTGCCTTAAATAAATGATTTAATAGTATATAATACAGAAGGTAGTGTTGCATTTGTGAAATCTTTTTATAGAGCTAGTGAAATTGAAGTTAATAATCACATCACATTTGACAGAGTTAGACATAATATAAAAAAATTAAAATTAAAAGTTACATTTGAAAAGTGTATTGTGTTCTTGTACATTGAATTAGTACTTTTGTTTTGCAAATTTGCGACAGGTTTGCGAATACAGAAAATATTTTAAAAGAGTATGTATGTTAGAAGAAAAATAAGATTCACTTTTGGGTTATAGGGTGGCTCTAAAAAGAGCTGTTGTTTTCATTATGACTTTGTTGGAGCTACATGTAAGTGTGGATGCACAGCTTAAGGTTGTTGAGAAAAACTCTGTTTCATTCATCTGTGAAATTAACTCCATCACTTTTGTAGATGTGGTGCATATCAAAATATAGATTGTTGTTATAGATGGAGCCCATCCTTTGATCTATGAGGTAAGTAGAAACAGCTTTATTAACAGTCTTCCTAGTTTCTGAATCTGTGGACATAATTGATATGGCCACTTCCATTTTTGTCTTTGGCATATATTAGAGTACATAAAAGACAGTTTTTTGGCAAAAGCAACATCAATTGTGCAAAGGTATCCTTCATTAGCATTTCCAGCCCTTCCCCAGTCAAAGTGCCTAGGCCATTGCTACCACAGTGCACAATCATGAGGTCAGGGGGTTGGAGATGCTAAAAGGTTTTAACCAAAGGCATAAATTGGTGCCACTTTAATCCTCTCTGTGCAAACCCTTTAATATCCACATTTTGCAAACCTATGTCTTGGTCACTACCTCTGTTCAGCATACCTTTTGCACCAGAAACTATAGCTGTGTCCTACAATCCATACTGTAACCATTTGGAAGGGTTGTCAGGAAGGAATCAAAGGTTGTCTGTAGTTGAGGTAATCAGTTGGTAGAATGAGAGGTATCTAAAATGGTGGAGAATATGCTGTTTTTGAGAAAACCGATAACTGATTGGCTGATCATCAACATTGTGCACTCAAAAAATAGGATGCATGTTACTTTCCTGAAGAAGTAAGATTTCTGGAGTGGTGCACCGCTCGTTATTGAGACAAGTGGTAGTCAATTAGTCAATGAGTCTTATGATGTTTAAAAGTCTTGAATAAATCTTTATTTTCAAAAAATTGCCAGCCAATGCGTTTCGTTCATGAAAATGAACTTCTTCAGGGCATGAGTTCATGGTTGAGGAAAAAGTAGAGTAGGGTGGTGGTCCAAGCTGCACGAGCCACCTTGGTAAGGGCCGGTGTGCGCTGTATCTATCATATGTTTGGGGTCTTTAATATTTTTTCTATTTTTGTTTAAGGTGACTATGACTTGTATCAATAACGAGCGGTGCACCACTCCAAAAATCTGACATCCTCATTTGTCTGCATAGCAGTTGGCACTCAACGACGGCAAGTGCTGGAGTAGTTCTGTGCACACTTAACCAGATTGACTATTTCTCATACACAACAAGGGAACATCACAGGAAAGTGCGTCACTGTGTGCGCCGTTGTTTGAAACTACAATTTACTTTCCTGAAGAAGCATGTTTCTGAGTGGTTATTAAAAAATGTTTGAAATGAGCAGGATAAAAGATAAGGTAATATGTTGCAAAAGTCAACCACACCTGCTATTTGCATTTGGAAGCTACTGTGCTGAACTTGAAAATATGGTGAACTTGTTACCTGCCAGTACAGTTGAATGTTGCCGAAACTGTTACTATGGAAACTGACATTATGCAGAATGAGGTAAGGGTTGAAACTTAACGGTGTTTTAAAACTATGAAATACTATTTTAATTATAACTGATATGCTATTAAAGTTTGTTTTCCCAAATTCAGTAGTATGTTTAGAAGTAGTGTATTGTTAAAAAATAAGGCTAGTATTATTGGACATAGGTTTTTGAACTCCTGTAAGGGTTAGCAGCTCCATCGCACCGCTACACTGTGGCACTGCGAAGGAGTCGCAACTCCTAAAAATTGCAGAACCAGTTTGGGCACTTTTAGAAGACACTAGGAAAGGGATAATATGTTTACGCAATAGAAATTTGTTTCAGAATTTTAATAATGAAGGAAGTATTTTGATTTGTTACTTACATTTATTTGTGTGCAGAAAGAGAGGGAAATTTTGCCATTACTGGTTTTATCTTGTTGAGAGTGGTGCATTACATTGAGAAAGAAAATCTTTTATGAGTTTCTGATATTTCATATCCTGCACTACTATTTCAGAGGTGAGGTACACATGTGTAAGGTGTGTTATGTATTGTGTAGTAGTTTTCCAGTCTTTGTAGTGATATTTTTTACCTTGAAAAGCATTATTTTTAAAGTTAACAAATTATTAGAGAAGTGTGCTGTTTAAAATATGTTACGAAATGTACAAATGTGTGTTATAGTTTGTTTTATTGTACTGAAATGAAGATTGAAATAGGTTGTAGTAGGTTGGTAGATGGATCAGTGATTATGATACTTTGTATGAGTCTCTGGAAAGGTATAGTTGATGTACGCTGTATAAATTTAGGTGCCTGCTTGAAATAAGAAGTGCACTTTGTCAAGTACAAAGGACTGCATGGCCTTTTGACTGATGTATGTCTCTACTTGTACATGTATTTTCACATGTGTTATGCATCTGAATATGCTAGACCTATAAAACACAGGTATACATCTATTTGTATGTTACTTTAATGTATGATGCCACTCGCAAAAGGCACAGACACATGCATGCATGCTTTCAGGAATATGGTGAGAATTACAACAGTGACATGCAAAGGGTAGTGAAGGGTTGCTACTTTATATTTGGCTAGGCCCAACACTCTTAGTAGTCGCTTATTAATGAAACTGAAAGAGAAAAGTGAGGTTTAAGAAATGTTGGCAGAGGGATTAGTGATTCGGCTACTTCGTATGAGTCTGTGGAAAGGTACACTTGAAGTATGCAATATACATTTAGGGGTCTGCTTGAAATGGGAAGTGCACAAGTTTAAAGGTCTGCATGTTCTTGTGACAGAAGTATGTGTCTAATAGTAGATGTATTCTCACACATGTTATGCATCTGAAGATGCTTCGCGCCTGAAAGGTAAACAACTATATCTGTGTTTCTTTTATGTATGATGCCACAAGCAAAAGGCATAGACACATGTATAAAATGCATGCTTTCAGGAATGTGGTGTGACTAACAACAGTGGCATGGGGATTGGTGCTTTTTTAGTAGCTGTGTTGTTCATTGTATAATTATTTTCAGCGCTTCTACATCTTTTTTCTTTCTGCCCCTTTCTTTCTTTCTCTTTCAGCAAATTTTTTCCTCTTTCTGCAGTTCTCTTGCTTGTTTCTACACTTTTGTTTTTTATTTGTAATAAAAGGAATAGCAATGTAATTGTAAGTAATTGCTTATTAGTTCTTATGAATATTGCTATGTAATTAATTTAAAATTGTTAATTCATGTAATAAACTATTGAAACTGCATTAGAAAAAGACCAAAATGTTACTAAGGATAAAGTCTGTTCTAGTAAGAGCACTAAACAGTTTCTTAAAACAGTTGCAGAGAGATTACAAAAAGAGAAACATAACAGAAAGGAAAAATAAAAGTTTTACAACAAAGCACAAGGAGAAGAATATTTTTGATTGGTAAAAAAACAGTTTTGGAAAAACAAAACATGTTATAAGAAGACAAAAACCATTTAAATAGATATGTATATGAATGTTTCTAAGTAGAGTAATTCAAAATTTAGTAAAACATTTTTAAAAGTATGAAAGAAGATCAGCAGCGTATAAGAAGAAGCAACACATTGAAAGTGTAGTATATACTGCTTTTAAATTGAAACAAAAATTATTTATATTAATATTGAAGAGAATGAGAACATTGGATAAAACAATGCTGTTTATGAAAGAGAAAAGAAAAAGAAAAAGACTTGTTAATAGGAGTAACTTTTGTAAAACCTTTACTGTTGACTGAAAGTACACTTCTAGTACTGAGCCTTTCTTTACTGAAGAAAGCTACTTTCAACAGAACACATTAGTACATGCAGTTGATACTAATGGTCGATGCTATGAGATGAAAGATGGTTGTCCCATTCCAAAACAAAAAAATGGTTGTTAGGAGTGTGAAAGAAGTAATAGCTGAAGAAGTTCAAGGGAGGCGTACAGAAGCTCCTGTATATAGGTGGAATTGTAGCAGTATTTGTAGTATTCAACAGGAATCTATTGACATGTTGCGATTTTTTTATGAGAGTATGCAAAAAAGTCTTAAACAGAAGATTAAGATGTTACAAGGACCAGATCCATGTAAAATAAGAAAATATACTAAGTTGCAGGGTCATTCTCTGGCTTGTCTTTCAAGAAACGTGTGTAAAAGTACTTTTCATCATTTAAGAAAGTTAGCAGTACACCACTCAGAAATGCAGAAGTTAGTAAGGAGACTCTACTATGTAAAAACTCCTGCAATAAGTTTAAGTGAAATGAACACAGCTCTTTTGCACAGTTCAGTATCAGATGTACAAAGAGCTTGTGATGATATACAGTTTCATTTTTTTGATTAACAAGAAGAGTGTGGAGAAAGTGAGAGCTTGATAATTGTAGGTGATGAAGAACATGGGAAAGATGAGATGAGTTTGCACAAGAAATTACAAAGTTCAACACAGTTTCATGTGAAAAACCAAATTATGTATCATTAGAGATGTCAAACTAAGAATGTTGATTTCCATTTAAAAAGTGAAAAGGAAAATAATGAAGAGTGGCAGCAATTTGGTGCTTATTTGTTAGTAGAAGGTCAGTTTGAGTAGGCTGCTGATCAAATTATTTGTAAATATTGTTACAAAAAATTAGAAGAGAACAAAGTGCCAGCTAGAGCAGTACATAACAACTTAGAGTTGGTAGCTATTCCTCAGGAACTGTCAGATTTCAATGCATATGAGTCCATTCTTATTCAATCTGTACACCCATTTCAAGCCATAATTCGCATGGAGCCTAAAACTGGTAAGCTGCCACCAACAGATTTACAAAGAGGTCTGAAAGGAAGAGTTGTATACCTACCTTCAGATTTTAAGAAAAATATTAAAACTGTTGGTGTAGCCAGGGAGGAAAATGGACCAGTAGTTATTCTAGTAAATGGTGTACCAACAAATAGTCGAAAATATTGGCAAGAGTTTGTAGAAGTTAATAAACCTCAAACGGCTACATCATATTCTAGTATCAGAATAATTTATATTATAAGAATGTAAATGTTGATGAACAGTTAATATGCTTAGAAATTTCAAGTGGCCAAATAGAAAAAGAGGACAAGTCATGGAGTGAAGAGATTTATAAATATTATACTATACATTCTATACATTCACAAGAAGTGATAGGAAACAGTATTGAATTATTTCAAATGAAGGAAGCAAAGGGAACTCCCATGAGTGTATGGGAACAATGTTTAGAAGCTTGTTGTTTTCCAGACTATTCATCACTGGAGAATGTGGGCAATTTGATAAGCATGCTGTACTGATTTCAGCTTCAGAATACCGCTTGCCAAGATTGTACTCTGAAGATCCAAGATTTCGACAGTGCATTCCATATATATTTCATCTTCTGTTTAAAAGTGATTTGTCTGCACTTTCATATGCAGTGAACTACATATTAAAAACAGGAGTTCATCTTCCACATGTTTCTGCAAAAGAATTTATGGACAAAGTTCAACAAAGAGATGAACATTTAGAATCACAGTTAATTAATTTGATGGCATGTCAACGTTATACCAATGAATATTGGTTTCATCGAAATGGTGAACTTAAATGTAGTTTAAGAAACGTAGGTACGCCTACATGGTTTTAACACTTAGCTGTGCTGAATATGCGTGGGAAGATTTACTTCAACTTGTACGAGATGCAAATTCAAATGTAAAAAACATTGAATTGAAGACACCTGGAGAATTCTGTTCCTTGGATCCTGTAAATGTCTGCAGGTATTTTAACCATATGTTTCAAAGTATGATGTAATTTATACTGATTTCTTTTGGTGAAAAAAGTACCAAGCCAGAGGTGTTCCTCATATACACGTGCTATTATGGATAAAGAATGCTCCAAAATGTGGAACTGATACTGATGAAACGGTTTTGTCCTTCATTGTATGTTACATGTGTCATTCCAAGGGAAGGAGGAAAAAAGAGCTTGAGGCAACACATTTTACGGTTTCAAAGTCATCGATGTGGAAAATACTGTTGCCGAAAATACAAGTGTAAATGAAAATTTCATGCAAAATGTTATTTTGGATTCCTACACCCAATAATTTCTAAAGGATGTTTAAATAGTTTTTTGTCAGCAGTAAGGCATACAATTACTCAGAAATATCCAAAGAATACATACAACTTAAAAAGAACCAACTATTCAAAGTATGTTAATGACTACAATCCAGTTATTTTGAAAATGTGGAATGCAAACATGGATATTCAATATGTTACAGATAAATAAATTGCAGTTGCTTGCTATGTTACAACATATAAAACCAAATCTGAAAAGACAGGGATAGAAGAAATGTGGGAAGAAATTTCACAAAAGAAGAGTCTTAGCAAGAAATTGTACAGCTTTAGCTTGAAAATGCTCTCCCATTGAGAGATTGGAACCTATGAATGTTCAGATTGCTCAAACTCCACCAGTTTATATTCAAAGTCAAGAGGAATCATTTGGGTAAATGTAGGTCTTGCCTCCACACGAAATAGACTTTTAAAATATTTACAAGACATCGAATACTAAGCGCCGAATTAACCAGGAAGTACAGATATTGATAAAACTAATATGTTGGATACATACTATCCCAAAAGAAGTCCACATCTGGAAAACCTATCTCTGTATGAAATACTTCAACATCACAGCCTTAAAAGAAAAGCTACAGAAAATATAGAAGAAGAGAAGTATGCAGTAATTGGATGTGACGGATGTTTAGTAAAACATGGCAAAGGAAATCTTATTAACCACAGAAAACTCAGTTGCGAAAGTCCAGATAAGAGGGAATTTTTCTATTTAGCACTTCTGCAACTGTTCAAGCCTTGACCTAGTGAAACGGAATTACTTGGAGATTTCAGCTGCTATGAAATGCTTTTAATGCAATTAAAGATAGCATTCAATGCACTACTTTTCCCTACATATCTACAAATGTTAAATGATGAGATTGAACAAGAAAGTACTATTGCAGCTGAAATAGCTAGAGACAGTTCTCAAGATATTCAAAGTTCTGGTCCACTGAGTCAAGATCCACTGAGACAATCAATTATCAAAAATGAAGCAGCAATAGCCATGTATGAAGTAGAAACTGCAATGCAACAAGCACAACTGGATATTATCCAGTTGGAAAAGAAGTTAGAAGAACAACTAAATATTGAACAAAAAGAAATATATCTACAAGTGACATAACAGATACAAAATGGTTTACTGCATGATAAAAAAAGAATACCAATGTTCATCATTGAAACCTATTCTAATGTATATCAGTGGTCAAGTTGGAACAGGAAAATGTTTCTTGATTGAAGTTTTGACCAGTTATCTACACAAAACTACAGACTCACATGTATCTTGTGTTGTAACAGCTCCAGCTGGATTAGCAGCACACAACATTAAAGAGATTACTTTACATAGATTACTTATGCTACCAGTTGAACATGATAATAAATTGGAATATCAGAAGCTATCTGGAGAAGCTTGTTATGAACTGTCAAGAGTACTGAAGAAAATTAAACTCTCAATCATTGATGAGGTGAGTATGGTCTCAAACGTAATGCTTGCTTTTGTACAATTGAAAATGCAACAGATTTCAAAAACAGATTACAATGTTCTGTTTGGAGGAAAACATTTAATTGTATTCAGAGACCTACTACAACTAAATAAAAGGAGAGCCTGCTTTTAAAACACTTGTCCATGAAGGCAATAAGGAAATCTTTGGGAATTATTGGAAATGTGAACATTTGGTTACATTGTGAATATAAAGAACTTATTAAGAATATGTGACAAGCAAGTGATAAAGATTAAGGAAATATACTTCAAGCCATACAAATTGGTGTTTTGACGAAACATGATAAACAAGCTTTAGAAAGTCTGCTAGTAAGGAACTTGTTTACAACTGGAAACATAGAGGCTGAAGTAGTGTACAATAAGCTTGGAGAAAAGAAGTCTATATTTGCCTAATGCCTATATTGCAAGAGTGTTCTCCATTTAATCAAGAACTTTTGAAACTGGAAAAACAGCAAAGAGTGTAAACTGAAGCTATTGATAAAATTGAACACCAGGAAGTGACTATTTGTCTGACAGGGAAACTACAGACTAAATTGCATTCTTTGGACAAGTCTGTATCTAAAATTGCAGACTTAGTAAATACTTTCATTGTATGTATAAACTGTCTGATAATTTTACAGCATAATTTAAATGTCGAAGAAGGTTCAGTAAATGAAGCAATGGGAAAAGTTGTTGATTTAGTGACATTTCAGAACAGAGATGGAATAGAACGTTTTAGTATAAAACTTGATCAGATCAAAGAAGTAAGATAGATTTGGCATTGTGTTGTACGTTTTTTTCTTGTAAAAGATTTGTAAGTTTGCAGAAAACAGTTTCCCCTGTCTTTAGAATATGCAGTAACTATTCATAAATCTCATGGTTTAATTATAGGCAGTGCTTTTGGAAGTACAGTGTTCAAAGAAAGAATGGCATACGTTGCATTGTCTCGTGTAAGAACATTGTATGGTTTGTATTTTATAGATTTCGATGAGAAAAAGGTTAGTGCCGATGCAAATTGTGTAAGAGAATATCATCGTTTGAGAAGACTTTATAAACCTGACTTAGTAGACTATCCCATATATGAGAAACATGTAGTGTGTCCAAAACAGAAATATGTTAAACATTGAACTGAGGTTCAAAAAAAGAAAACAATTGAAGAAAAACTTGAAGGCTTAAAGAAAAAGAAAATGGTACCTGTTGATGACATTGTAGGATACCAGTTGGAAAATAGTTCAGGTATCAACTGTTATGCTAATGTGATTCTGAATGTTGTGTTTTATCTACAAGATCTTCATCTTGAAATCATGGGAAATCGTGAAAAAAGATTCTGTTATTTACTACATCATGTATTTTAACAGCTGGTAACTGACAGAAGTAAAATCCATACTGCTTCTGGCATTCAGCATCTTTTTGATATATGTACTGGTTCTTTGAAATTTACTCTTAATATACAACAAGATGCACAAGAATTTCTAATCCTTATGCTTGGAGTATTAGAACATGAAGGAATACAGATTGAAAACTTATTTGTACTAAATTACAGATGGGAGCATACATGTGAAGAGTGTTCATTTACTTCTACCACTGAAATGCAAACAGAACGATTCATATACTTGATGATACCAGACTGCAAATCAGTACCTTTGAACACATTGATAAAAACAGCCAATCAGGATATGAGATGTTCATATTGCAGATCCGAGACGTTGTCTATATTACATATGGAAAGATTTGGAAAATATCTTATTGCAAGTCACATATCTATGTCAGGATGAGCTTTTATAGCAGTGGCTATTATTTTCCATGATGTACCTACTACAACATCTGGACACTATACTGTGTATTTAAAGTGTAATAAAGTATGGACATATTGCAATGATGCCCACTTGGAATTCAAACCTAGATTGCTTCATGAATTACCAAATTCATATTTGCTATTTCTGCAGCCAAAGTTTTGAGTACATCATTCGGCCTATTGGGAAGATGTGAACAGAAAGTAGACAGGAGGGCAAACTATTAGTATTTATCATTAGTATTAGGAATACTATTTGCACTAATTGATGTTGCATTTGGAAAATTGTACCAGATGTAAATGAGAGTCCACATTTTGGCAAATGTATTTGAGATAAATAATAGAGTTAATGCAGATGAAGGAAGTAATTAACAAAGTGTAGATAGGAAACCGCATAGTGACACATATTGATAATGATGTTCTACGCTGATTTTTTTTTTCTACAATCAATTTGATTGTTTTTTTCCCCGCTGTTCAATGATGATACTACATTGAAATCACTGTGTGTGGTGAATTTAAGTGGAATCTGAGAACAGCAACAAAGGGAAACAGAAAATGTTATGTAATTCTAAATTTATGTTGTGTGCTTAAAAATATGTCATAACAATTTCTGTAATATATTATCCTTAAAAATAGTTTTTCTTTTTCTTCTTTATAGCAGCTACTGTTGAAGTTTGAAAAGAGTTATAATGCTGTTTAGGACAATACTACTCTAAAATACTTCTACTTAGTAATGTATCTAAATCACCTGAAAGTTAGGAATATATCATATAATACGCATGATAATGTGAAAAAAACTGTTTAAAGTTTAATTATATGTTATTTGTTTCTAATATAAATAATGTTGATACTGTACACTATTTGAAAACTATCATCATGTTGCTCATGCAATCAGTCAGACAGTCATCCTTTCACGTAGACTCTTTCTATGCACTCATCCATTCTCTCAAGCACAACTCTTGCACTAATAGGATAACCCAGGCATTACCCTTGCATTCTTCCTTTCACACAGACACTACCCATGCACTCATCCAATCACCCAGGCACTACACCTGTACTCATGCAATCACTCAGGCACTACCCTGTACTCATGCAATCACTCAGGCACTACTCATGCACTCAACCGAAGGCATGCTAAAGGCATGGCTGCGCCCGACTGGGAACAGGGTCCAGTCACCCCCTCCCCCTACATTACTGGAACCACTCAGAAAAAAATTCTAAACAAAACACACTGACTCCAAGTTAACAATCTTCTTCCTAAATACCCGCTCCTTGGTAAAACAACAGCTTGACATATTCCACTTATTGGACTCAAGCCATTCCGATGTTCTCTTCCTAATGGAAACTTGGCTGTCACAGCAATCCGCTTAGGATATTCTGGCAGTGCTCCCCAATAACGACTATATTTTACAGGTGAACCACCCACCAGAAAAAATCAGAGGAGGAGTAGCGGCCATCATACGTCAAGAGTCAAGAATTAAAATTCACACCACTAACCCCGCTAGACCGACAACTTAGTTCTGAAACTGGAGTAGGTCTTGACCCCTTCAATTTGTGTGCTTTTATACAGGCCCCCCCAGAATTTGCCTCTGTTCCCCATTCTCTGGGCGAACAGATAGCTCATCTTACTACAAATCATGCAAATATTTTGCTGATCGGCGACTTCAACTACTGGGCCAATGACACACAGGGTGGACCTCATGCCACAGAACTGACTGACCTACTCAATGGGCTAAACCTTACTCAGCAGAGAACTATGAATAAATTTGAATCCGCGCACTGCATCGCATTTGGCAATGCAGAGCACGCAATATAATTCGTTTTATGTATTTAATTAGTCACTTAACTCTGCTTGGCCGTATACCGTAGTTTACTACCCCCACCCTGCCCCTCACCACAGCACTCCCTCCACGAGCCGCTACTGCCCATGCACTCATCCAATGATCCAGGCATTACTCTTGCTGTCATTCTTTTACTCAGGCACTACCTATGCACTGATCCAAGCGCCCAGACATTACTCTTGCTCTTGCACCCATTACTATTACTCTTGCATCCATGAAGTCGCTCAGGCACTACCCAGGCACTCATCCAATGACCCAGGCATTATTCTTGCAGTCATCCTTTTACTGTGGCACTACCTATGCACTGATCTAAGCACCCAGGCAGCAGCCCTGCACTCATGCAATCACTCAGGCACTACTCATGCACTCAACTATTCAGCCAGGCACTAACCGTGCACTCATCCATTCACTCAGGCACTACGTATGCACTCATTTAATGAATCAGGCATTACCCTTGCATCCATCATTCTAGTCAGGCACTACCCATACACTCATCCAATCACTCAGGCACTACCCATGCACTCTTGCGATCACCCAGACACTATCCATGCATTCACCCAGGCACTACCCATGCACTCATCCATTCTCTCAGGCACTACCCATGCACTCATCCAAAGACCCAGGTGTTACCCTTGGAGCCATCCTTTTACTCAGGTACTTCCCATGCACTCATCCAATCCCCAGGCACTACCCCTGCATTCAGGCAGACACTACCCATGTACTCATGCAATCACTCAGACACTACTCTTGCACTCAAGCTTTCACTCAGGCACTACCCATGCACACATCCATTCTTTCAGGCACTACCCATACATTACCCTTGTAGTCATCCTTTTACTCAGGTACTTCCCATGCACTCATCCAATCACCCAGGCACTACCCCATGCACTCATGGAATAGTGCAGAGAACTCTGGCTAGTTCTAGAGTTTAGGTGGAAAGCAGCTCCTATAGAGAGCACCCTCAACACCAGCGACACCCTAAATTTGCTCACATCAAAGTGCCATCAATGCCAAAATAGGAAGGGGCAAAGTAAGTTACCATTTCTACAGCAACGTCTCTAAGCATAGGATTGGCAAAGTGCTATCCATGCCCAGCTGTGAGTGGCCAAAGCCTTTTAGCACTCCAGGCACAGTATTACAGCTTTAGATTAGTAAAAAACAATCCAAACCAACCTGAAATGAATAAAAGCAACCCCTGACATGTATCTATGTATATATAAATATATATAACTAAACGTCCCTTAACTTTTTTTTTCAGTGAATATCGTTATCTATACAGCTATATATATAGCTAGAGCTAGATATTAACTGAAAAAAATCAAAAGTTACAGGGACATTATAGTTAGGATATAAAAATTTAAAACAGCTTTGAAATTCCCTGAAAAAACAAAGGTTATAAGTTATACTTAGAAAAATAATAATGAAACAACCTTAGAAATTGACTAAAAAAAAGGTTTCAGGGACAGTACAGTTAGGTAATAGAATAAAAACAGTCACTGAAAAATACAGAGGTTACAGAGCCATTATAATTAGGAAATAGAATGTTTTTTAAACCTTGGAAATTCACTGAAAAAAATAAAAGTTACGGCAGCATTATAGTTAGGCTCATATTTCACTCATAAAACCATTGAAATTCAGCAGCTAAGCTAACTATTCCTTACACCTCCACAATACATTGCTTATGACCTCACATATTATATCACTCATGACATGGTCAATGACATCACTGATGATATATCAAATGACATAACTGATGACATCAGTAACAGAGTACAATTGTTTCAAGTTTTAATGGGAGTTAAAACTATATACTATCCTACTACAAAAGTTAAATTAGTATGCGAGGTACACTACTGCTGAGCGATGCTACTTCTAAGATATGTAAGTGGCTGTGTGACTGCATGTATCCTTGTGTGTATGGTATGAAAGTAGCTGTATGGGTGTATAAGTGGGTGTGTGAGTAGCTGTGTGGGAAAGTGAGATGCTCTGTGAGTGGCTACATGAGAGTGTAGCTGTGTGAGTGGCTGTGTGGGGGAGTGACTGGTTGTATGAGTGGCTATATGGGTGAGTGGTTGTGAGAGTGTCTGTTTGAGTGAGTGAGTGGGTGTGTGACTGGTTCTAAGGAGGAGTGAGTGGGTGTGTAAGTACTGGTATGGGTCTGTGAATGGGTATGTAAGTGATTGTGTGGGTGTGTGAGCAGGCTTACAAGAGGTTGCATGGGGGTATGAGTGGGTGTGTGAATGATTCCATGGATGATGTCATCAGTTATGTCATTTGCGAAGTTAATGTCACTGACCATGTCAGGAGTGATATAATATGTGAGGTCTTAGTGCATTGTAGGGGTGTAAGTTTTAGTTAGCTCAAGTAATTATAACTGCTGTATTTCCTTGGTTTTGCATGAGTGGAATCTGAGCCTAACTATTATGTCCCTGTAACCTTTGTTTTTTCAGTGAATTTCTAAGGTTTTTTCAATTCTATGTCCTAACTATAATGTCCCTATAACCTTTAGTTTTCTCAGTGAATTTCTAAGGTTTTTCAAACTCTATTTCCTAACTACAATGTACCTGTAACCCTTGGTTTGTTAACTGCATTTATGTGTGTTTTTTTAACTAGTAGTCAAGTTTTCTGAGTGGTGGAGAAAAGGGACGAGCCCTCTGACCAAATCTCAGGAATCCCGCTATATGGGACATACTGGAGGTAACAGGAGGGGTTCTTGGCCCCCAAGGTCCCTAAGCATCTAAGAGAACTTGATCCCCCAACCAGTAGTATGCACCAGGAGGCATGTTTGCAGAGTGTTGGATAAAGGGGGCAGGCCTCCAATCACTTACCTGCAATCCCCCTGTGTGAGACTTACTGGAGGTAACCGGAGGGGCTGTTGGCCCCCAAGGACCCTCTGTAGCCTCATCCCCCAACCATGTGTGCAGGAGGCATGTTTGCAGATTGGTGGAGAAATGGGCATGGCCTCTGACAACCTCTCACCAATCCATGTGTGTGGGACTTACTAAAGGTAACTAGAATGGTAATTGCCCCCCAAGGATACTCAAGAGCCAAGGGGACTTCATCCCCCAACTAGTAGTGTACCA
Organism: Triturus cristatus; assembly: GCF_964204655.1. Lineage (NCBI taxonomy): Eukaryota > Metazoa > Chordata > Amphibia > Caudata > Salamandridae > Triturus > Triturus cristatus. The sequence continues at coordinate 494,176,505 of NC_140586.1, read as the reverse complement.
GGAGGTGTGTTTGCAGAGTGGTGGATAAAGGGGGCGTGGTCTCCGACACACCCCTCAGCAATCCCACTGTGGAGGGCTTACTGTTGGTAGCAATAGGGGTTCTTGGCCTCCAAAGACACTCAGCATTCAAGGGGACTTGATCCCCCAAACAGTAGTGCATCAGGAGGTGCATTTGCAGAGTGGTGGAGAAAGGGGCGGGTCCTCCGATCACATCATAGCAATCCCCTTGTGAGACTTAATGGAGGTCAGAGATGGGATTTCTGGCCCCCAAGGACCCTCTGCAGCCAAGGATACTTCATCCTCCAACCACTTGTGCACCAGGAGACATTTTTGCAGAGTGCTACTGAAAGGGGGGATGGGACCTCCAACAACTTGCTAGTAAGGCTTTTTTATAATTATTTCTATCCTCGGAGCTTGTCCTTTTAAAAAAAAAGTTTTTAAAAAGTAAAGGGAGGGGGGCTAATTTCGGCCCTGACGACCCCATTCCCCTGGGCCCAGCCTCTATTGTGGGTGCCCTGGGCCCACCCAGAGCACCCTCCCACCACTGATGGGGACTGCAGGGGGAGCCTGAAGGCCCCCACAGTCCCTGCTGGCTCCCCGCCTCCTGAGGAAGCCAGCATTGCTTTTACAGAGAGGGAGTTGCTGAACATGCAGCCCCCTCTCTGTGAAAGCAATCTTGCTCCACTTCCAGCAAGCGAGAGCGAATGTAAAATTTGCTATGGCTTGGCAAACAGCTATGTCCCGGCAGTGGCGACCCCGGGACATAGCAAGAGCTGGTTTTGGGGGGGTGGTCCACTGAGCCATCTATGGCACCAGGAGGGGGCACACAGCCCTCTTCCTTTGATTCAGTGAGGCCTGCCCCATGGAGGTGGTGGTTCCTGGGGCCAAGAATGGCCCAGGAGGGAGGCTACAAGGCCCCCTCCTATTTTAAAAATAACATTTTGCCTCAGGGAGGTGGTGGTCCCCAGAGCACGAGGGATCTGCATGACCACCCCCATTTCTTTTCAATTACCCCTGGGGGTTGGCATACCCTGGGCACAAGGAGAGGGGCCCTGTGTGCCCCCTCATTTAAATGTTATTTAAGCCCACATGCTACCCATGGGCTCAATATTAGAGATGTACAGGAGACTTTGCTTCTTTTTTTAAAAAAAATTGGCAGGAGCTGCGAATCCAAAAAAAGTAATTAAAAAATGCTTTTTTGCCCCAGGCAGGGGACAAGTCCCAAGATGGCTGCCAACACTTCCTCGTTTGAAGTGTTGGCAGCCAATTACATTTGAGCACAAAGACTGATGGATCCTCGGAGGATCCACGTCCCTGTATATACAAATTTGGACTTCTCTTAATATTTCCAAAACTACTGAACCAATTTACACCATATCAGAAAAAGACACATCTCTTGACCAATATCAACCTTTCTGTCAAATTTTGTGTAATTCCGTTCATTGGTTCAGGTTGTAGCTGTGTCTAAAACTCCTATAGGAAACACGTGTTTTTTGCCCTCCCTTTTTTCGTGGCCCCGCGTGACGGAATGCCTCAAAACTTTTCATGCACAACACTAACAAGAATCACCAGGACATTTTTGGGGAAAAGTTCATTAATATTCGTCAATCTGATGTCAAAGATATAGGCAAGTCAAAAAATGATTTTCCAATGGAAACATGCTCCTAACTATAACTACATACTATATATATATAATATAACTAGTCTCCCTATCTGGGGAAAGTGAGACTGTCATAAATCCAGCTGGCAAGCGGGGCAAAATTGTTTTACTTGATAAAGACATGTACATTTCAGAGGCCATGAGGCAATTTAGTGACAACAGATTTTATGTTCCCATCTCTAGAGAGTAGTACACTGACAGCATCATCACCATATGGGACAAGTTGATCGAGTGGAGGGCCCAGGGAATACTTGTAAGGGGGAATATTGTTTTCTCAAAAAGGACCACCCTAAGCTCCAAGTTTTGTATCTTCTTCCTAAGATACACAAGGACCCTCTTGTCCCACCAGGACTACCCATTGTTTCATCCAGGGGCAGTGCTCTCGAACATGTGTCCAAGTACGTTGACCACTTTTTGAGGGATCACGTAGTCAAAGTGGACTCTTAGATCAGGGACACAAAGGACTTTCTACGTAAGTTACAGAACATTGAATGGGAGGATGATTACCTGTGGTACACCATCATAGACCATGAACAAGGACGTGGAGCATGTCGCCACTTTTTACACAGAAGACGAATCAGGTACAGGGAACTCACCATCCGGATCCTGGAGATGATAGCACATTGTCTCAGGAACAATATATTCCTGTTCAATGGTACTATCTACAGGCAGACCACAGGGACTGCCATGGGTTCGTGCTTCACACCAAGTTTTGCTAACCTGCTCATGGGCCTGTGGGAGGAGGAATTGTACCAGAATCCTGAGCTTACTCAGGATCTTGGGCGTGTTGTAGTATGGCTCAGGTACATTGATGACCTCTTCATTATTTGGAGACGTATGGAGAAATTAGCAGTTGACTTCATTAAAAAGCTGAAGAACAACAACCGCAACATACAACTTACAGGCAGAATTAGCGACACCACAGTTGAGTATCTTGGCACATTTTGGAAAAAATGCCGGGACAGAATGTTCTGACGATGGTACCAGGATCATCCTGACATATGATGGCGATACCAGCAATGTCAAGCGGATTTTGGTAAAAAATTGGGACATCCTCAGAAGTGCACAACTGCAGGTAACAGCATGGAAGATAGACCTCGCATTACGGCACTTCCAAGATAGACATTTCTCAGACTCATCACAACTCACATACTGCACCATTCAACAGAATACCAATGATCACAGGGGTGGGGACAGGCCTCTGAAACTGAGAAAAAGGGAGGTCAAATATATAGTTGACTTCCAGACAAAAATCCCGGGTAGGCTTAACCAGGATGACAAACATGCAGTTCACCTCAAAAAAGGAATGATTTCTTCCCCTCTATACCTAACCTTACTCTTCTTTCATCTGCCATGAGAATGAAACGTGCACATTAAGTGTTTTTAACTTTGCACTTTGTTGCTAAACTTTCTTTTGTGTTTTTTCTTATTTGTAGGAGGAAAGGAAGGGACCCTCCACAACAAACTCACCTACCCTTTTCTTCATCTTCACTTCTGGGATTCCAACACAGATAAGATTCATGCATGCTATTTTTTTTCAGTTGCTTATTTTAGTGGAACTTGATGCATTATGCAGTTATTGTTAACCGTAAGTGGGACACTTGTACGGTGCCCATGACACACTCATTCGAGTAATTATCTTGACATTTGCCACATTGTCATTTACTCCAGACCTACCCATATTTCATGGGAAACACCTTTGAACGCGGTGATATAAAGGCACTATGCCTACACGCTTACGGGCCTGCCGATTGATGTTCTTTGGTCCAGGTCAGCAGTATCATTGTTACCTCGAGGGGCACTTGCCCGTGACAGCCAGCCTTCATCACTAGGGTGCCAAATGTGATTCATTTAATCGCCGGGCTCCCTGTCCGTATCATTGTTTGTGCTTTTGGCTTTGTCACTTTTGCACTTGGTAAGATATACAGGCACCTTGGCATGTACTCCCCTCACGGTCACTATAGATTCATGTTCCAATATGGTTGACACATTAGACTTCATTGTGTCCCTCTCTTTATTTCTACTATGCATTCTTAAGGACACCCTAGTGTTGATGTATGCACATGTGACCAAGGCTGCTGGGTAGATGAAACACGTTGTGTGAATAAACAGCTTCCTGCAACACTGTGACTCCTTTCTGCTGTTTCTGAGAGTGCGCCTACCTAACTTTATAGTGAATCTGCAGTTGGTATGCTCTACCGGCACGCGCACCACCTCCCATGGGTCCCACAGTTCCAGATATATTTGTTCCAACGTCTGTTTTTCAAAGTTTGACACAGACTCCAGAACGCTTGGGGATGCTCAAATTACTGTTTATTCTGGCCACATACTGGTAGGTGACACATTTCAAATGCCCAAGCGGTCTTTTTCAAACTATGTGTATGTATTACCTACTGGTGGTCGCCAATAGGTAGTTATAGTTAGGACCTTGTCTCTATTCAAAATGCATTTTTTCTTTTGTCAATATCTTTGGCACCGTTCGAAGAATCTTCACAAAATTTTCAAAACTAATGGTTCACTCAGGTCAGCTCCAGTCGTGAAAGTTTGGAGGTAATTCCTCAAGCGGGGGCCAAGAAAAAAGGGGGTCCCAAAACACGTTTTCCCCATGTTAATTTCCATAGGAACTTTAAACATGTCTACAGCCCGAACTGCTGAACGGAATTACACCAAATTTGGCAACACCTTAGCTCTTGGTTCAGAAAGCACTCTTTTTGTTGACTGGTGTAAATCCATTAAGTAGCTGCTGAGAAATTCAAGAAATAAAAATATTGATATGCGAACACCGAGGAGGGTTCAGGAACACTCCCGAGCATGAGCTTTACTCTGATTGGCTGCCAATACTCCAAACCATAATGTGTTGGCAGCCATCTTCTGACTCGGTAACTGAGTCACAAGAAAACTGTTAAAAAAACATTAAAAAACAAGAAAACGAGCAGGGTAGAAACACCCTGACCCCCTAGGCGTGCTCAGGGAGTCCCACAAGGATCCCCAGGGCCAAAATAAAAGCATTTTTTTAAATAATTTGGCCAAATTTGTGCTGGGTGCGTGAATCCAGACAAAATTATTTAAAAAACAAATCCTGCGCTTCATTGTACTTCAGCTCCCAGGTGGCAAGGTCCCGGGGGCATGCCAAATTATGTCGTGGGGGTCCTCAAAGCCGCCGCAGCCTCAGGGACCGCCACCTCCCCGGGGCTTCATTCATGATGTGCGGGGGCATAATGAAATAAGGGCTGGGACCTCACAGGACCCCCCAAGCCCCAGCGATTGCCACCTCCCTGGGGCTTCATTGAAATTAGGACATTCCCCTTTTTACATCACTCTGCAAACGTGCCTCTTGGCACACTGCTGGTGGAGCGATGAGGTCCTCTTGTGTCCTGAGGACCTCAGGACACAAGTGGACTTCATACCCTGTGCAGCATTTGCAAAGTGGTGTAAAAAGGGGGCGTGGCCTCGTACCATTCTCAGCAATCCAGCTATGTGGGGCCTACTTGAGGTACCTGGTGGGCTAGTTGGCCCCAGGGACCCTCAGGAGGCAAGGGAACTTCATCCCTCAACAAAGGGCGTGCCAGGAGGTGCGTTTGCAGAGTGGTGGAGAAAGGGGGCATGGATTCTGTCCACCTCTCAGCAATCCCACTGTGTGGGGCATACTGGAGGTAAGAGGTAGGCTGGTTGGCCCCAGGGACCCCCAGCTGTGAAGGGGACTTCAATCCCCATCGAAGAGCTCGCCAGGGAGTGTGTTTGCAGAGTGATGGGCAAAGGGGACGTGACCTGTTATGAGAACTTAGCAATCCTTCTGTGTGGTGCTTACTGGAGGTAATAGGAGGGGTAGTTGGCCCTTGGGGACCAACTACCCCTCTAGTTACCTCCAGTAAGTCCCACACAGTAGGATTGCTAAGACTTCTTCGGAGGCCACACCCCATTTCTCCACCACTCTGCAAACATGCCTCATGGCAGACTATGGGATGGGGAATGAAGTCCACTTTACTCCTGAGGGATTTCTTGGGACCAAGAAGCCCTCCTGGCACCTCCTGTAAGTCCTATGTAGCTGAATTCCTGAGCGCTGGTCGGAGGCCCAGCAACCTTTCTCTACCACTCTGCAAATGTGATTACTACTTAAAGAAGCATCTTTCTGCACCTCTGACTTAGAGGTAGTTTTAATCCCCCTGCCCTATTATGTACTAGGGCCTTACAGAGGAGGTCATGCCAATCACAGGGGTACCCCAACGCATAGTGTTCCCTAGTGTATCTAGGTGTTTTCACTGTATTCTAAGTGTCTTTTAGCATAGCACTGGCTCTAGGCCTGGTTAGTCAGAGTCAGTTACCTCCTGTACCCGTCAGCAAAATGTTGGGGGCACAGGATGGCTGTGCAACAAGGCCTCTGTCTGCACCTCTGTTGGTTCTTTCTGCACATCTCTTGCTTCTTTCTGCACTTTTCTTCGTCTTTCTGGACTTCTGTTACCTCTTTCTGCATTTCCTACCTCTGCAGGCATAGTTAGAAATTAGCATTGATAAAACCTTAGAAATTCCATGAAAAAACCTTAGGTTTCAGGGACGTTATAGTTAGTTGGACATTTCACTTGTACAAAACCATAGAAATTCGGCCGTTATAGGTAGTTCAGCCAACTATAACTCACGCCCCTGCAATGCACTGCTGATGACGTCATATATTACTTCTTTCATGACATGGCCAGTGACATCACTGATGACATTACTGATGACATCTAAAATTACCTCACTGATGACACCATCCAGTGACTGTGTGTTTCTGTAAAGTTTAAATATGTTTTATATATATATATCTGCTGATGACGTCAGATATTACATCACTGTATTTAGACACCTATTTACCCATGTCTTCTTCCATTAATCTTTAGCTATACATATATTACAAATATTTATTTTTCAGAAAGACACATGTAATCAGTGATGTAATATCTGACGTCATCATTAGAGGATTGCAGTCGCGTGAGTTATAGTTGCCTGCACTAACTATAACGGGGGAATTTCATTGTTTTTTTATGAGGGAAATGTCCAGCTAACATGTGTGAAACCTATGGTTTTTTAAGTGAATATATATATATATATATATATATATATATATATATACATATACATATATATGCCAAGGTGCATTGAAGAATGAGGGCGTGTGTATAAGTGTCTGAATAGATGATTTAGAAGGTGCGTGGCTGACTGTATAAGTGAGTGATTATATGTGTCTTATGCATGGGTTAGTGACAAAACTGTGTGAATGTCTATATCAGTCTGTCAGTTGGTGTGTAAGCGGCTGCATGGGTTGGTGAGAAGCTACATGAGTGTCTATGTGGGTTATTGATTGGTTGTCTGCGTAACTGTATGGGTGCCTGAGTGTCTGTGTGGGTGTGGTGTGTGTGTGTGGAGATCTTTGCAGTGATCTGTCAAGCAGGGTGTCAGAAAAAAGGGGGTTCCACAGCAAATTTCCCCATGTATTTCCCATAGGCTTCTTTAAGCAGTTCTGCTGCAAAAACTGCCGAACGAAGTACACCAAATTTGGCAGAAAGCTAGATCTTGGTCTGCAGATTGTGCTTTTTGTTATTTGATGTAAATCCTTTCAATAGTTTGTGAGAAATTAAGGTTGCATATGCAGACTGTTGTTTCTCACGAGTTTCTTGCGGGAGCACAAATTAAAAAATGGAGCCATCTGATTGGTGAAAAGGCCAATTTTTCCTGTCAGCCTTTTCACTTGGGTGGGAGTGAGAGATTCCCAGAAGTCCCTTGGGAATGCATGCTGTGATTGGCTGGCTGTTGGAAGTTTAGAAATGATGTGGCTGCCATGACTGTTTAGTATGAAAAATTACTTGTGTTGGGAGAATGTAGTAATAAAGTTATATAAATCAGCAAGACAAAGGCATTCTGTCCCCCAGTTATTGAGAGGAAGTCTGTAATAAATAAGTAGTGTGATAAAACAAAATTGTGCGATCCCATGAAAAGTGGAAAGGAGTAGGTTATTTCTCAATACACTCTACTATAGACACCTGTCACTCTTGGGAAGAGTCTCAGTGGAGAGGGCAGATGTTTATCAGAACTTACTACTCATGGATATCAGCTTAGGAAGAGGTCCTAGCAGAGAGGTCAGTCTCTCCACACAGTCTGCTATGTACTTCATATCCTACTACCTATAAGTGTAATTTAAGAAAGAGGTTGTACCTCGAGTGGTCTCAGTGGAGAGGCCACTACCTTCTCACACCTTACCACGCATGCTTGTCACCCTGGAGAGAGGTCTCAGTGGAGAGGCCAATCCCTACCAATACCCTACTATACACACCTGTCATCCAAGAGAGGTATAAGCAGAGAGGCAGTCTCTCCTCAAACACTGCTATGCACAGCTATTACCCTGGGGAGAGGTCTCAGGTGAGAGGCCAGTCTCTCCCTGCACCCTACTGTGCATGCTTGTCATCATGTGTAGAGTTGCAAGTGTAGAGTACATTGTCTCTTTGAACCCTACTCTGCACACCTGCTTCCCTACTTGGGAAGTGTGAGCAGAGTGGACACTCTCTCCCCACACCCTACTATGTACACTTGTCACCCTGGGGAGAGGTGTCAGTGGTGCAGAGTTTCTTTCCACACCCTATTATGCACACATGTCACACTGGGGAGAGAGCTAAGTCGAGAGGTCAATTGCTCCCAACACACTACTATGCATGCCTGTCACCCTGGGGAGAGGTCTTAGTGTAGAGGCCAGTCCCTCCTTACATCCTATCATGCATGCTTGTTATCATGGGGATAGATGTGAGTGTAGAGGACAGTGTCTCTTCGCACCCTACTATACACACCTGCTTCCTTGCGTGGTAAGTGTGAGCAGGGCGTACACTCTCTCCCCACACCTCACTATGTACACTTGTCACCCTGGGGATAGGTGTTAGTGGCACAGAGTTTCTTGCCACACCCTATTATGCACACTGTCACACTGGGGAGAGGTCTTAGTGGAGAGGTCAATTGCTCTCAACACACTACTATGCATGCCTGTCACCCTGGGGAGAGGTCTTAGTGTAGAGGCCGGTCTCTCTTCACATCCTATTATGCATGCTTGTCACCCTAGGGAGAGGTCTCAGTGGAGAGGTCCCTCCCTTCCGATACTCTACTATGCATGTCCGTTGTCCAAGAGAGAGGAGTAAGCAGAGTGGCAGTCTCTACATACACACTTCTATGCATTGCTGTGATGCTGGGGAGAGGTCTCAGCAGAGAGACTAGACTCTCCCCACACCATATTGCATACACCTGTGACCCTGGGGAGAGGTATCAGTGCAGAGGCTTCTCCCTCAGCACACCTTACCATGCACATCTGTTGCCATCGAGAGAGGCATCAGCAGAGAGTACAATGTCTCATCACACCCTATCATGCATACATGTTGCCCTGGGGGGTGGTCTCAGCAGAGAGGTCTCTCCATCCCCACACCCTAATATGCACAATTGTTGATCTGGGGAGGGGTCTCAACAGAGGGGGTGGTGTCTCCCCACACCCTACTATGTACACTTGTCACTTTGGGAAGTGATCTCAACAGAGGGGGTAGTGTGTTTCCCATACCCTGTTACGCATGACTTTCACCCTGGGGAGAGGTCTCATTGGAGAAGCCAGTCTCCTTCTACACCCTACTCTGCACACATGTCACCCTCAGGAAAGGTCTCAGTAGAGAGACTTGTCCCTCCACCCACTCTACAACACAAATCTGTCACCAAGTGTAGGGGTCTTGGTGGAGGCGACAGTGTCTACTTACACCCTACTATGCACACTTCTTAGCCTGGAGGGAGGTGACATTAGAGAGGCTACTCCCTTCCCACACTGTACTACATGTACTGCTCACCCTGGGGAGAGTGTCAGTGGAGAGGCCAGTCTCTCCCCACACCTTACTACATATGCACATTTTCTGTTTTTGCAGGGTTTTATATAGTGCAAACTTGACCCGAATCCAATCAGGTATCAGAGCGCTTTACATAGCACCATGTGCGTTACATTAGGAAACACATTCATTCTTTGTTAGGCACGGGGAGATTAAGTGATTTTCCCAGAATCACAGGATGTTCAGCGTCATTACAGAGACTCGAACCCAGTTCCCCAGGTCTGAGGTCCAGCGCCATAGCCATTAGGCCAACTCCTCTCCCCAATCACTACACATCACTCTGGTGCGAGGTCTCAGCAGAAAGGCAAGTCCCTATCTACACCCTACTATACACACTTGTTACTCTGGGGAGAGGTCTTGGTAGAGAAGATAGTTTCTCCTCACACCCTACTGCAGAAGGCTTTCATCCTGGGGAGAGGTTTCAGCTGAGAGGCCACTCCCTCTCCACAGCCTACTATGCACACTCACCACCCCAGGGAGAGGTGTCAGAGGACAGGTCTCTTTTCTTCCACACTCTACTACATATGGCTGTTACCTTGGGAAGAGGTGTAAGAAGAGAGGTGAATCCTCCTATACACTGTACTACACATGTACATCACCCTGTGGAGAGGTCTCACTGGATAGGGCAACCTCTCCCCACACTCTATTGCACAAATCTGCCATTCTGGGGAGAGGTATCAGTGGAGAAGGCAGTTTTTTTCCATACCCTACTATGAATGACTGTCACTCTGGGGAGAGAAGCTAGTCCCTCCCCATACTGTACTCTGTATGCCCATCACCTTGGGGAGAGGTATTTGTGGAGAAGCAAGTTCCATACCACACCTCCTAATATACACAGTTGTACCTGAACAATTTGTAGATTGTTGTTATATATTAGAAGTACAAGCTTGTGAGACTTTCAAAGGATCTGGAGATAGCTGTTTGGGTGCACCCACTCACCACAAAGTCTTGTAGATGTGAATTTTCTCTAAAAAAGGAATTCATAATATGAAACAATCACTTAATGTAGGAGTAGGGTAGCTCTAAAAAGAGCCTTTGTCTTTATAGTATGTAGTGTTCAGTTACACATAGCACTGGCTGCATTCCTTGATGTTATTAAGAATGTTCCTGGTTCCATCTGCAGTGAAATGCACTCTATCTCGTCTGTAGACACCTGGCGTATGAAAACAAATATTGTTATGATACATAGAGCCCATGCCATTGTCAGGAAGAAATGCAGAAATTGTATTATCAACATGATTCTGGGAAATCTCAATCTTGGGACAAAACTGTATCAACCATAGCTATTTTTGTAACCCTGGCGTTACGCGGAGATCACCGAGGTCAAGTTTCTTTCCTCGCTCGCTTTCACCAACGTCAAGTTGGAGAGCGCAAGCGAGAAAAATCTACCTCCCAGCGACATTTTTCCTCATTCGCAATCATCAATATCAAGTTGGCAGGCGCGAGTGTGGAAAATCAACCACTCGGTGAGATTTTTCAACGCGGTGGTCACATTTCTCATTGCGAGTGGTCGCGTATGCATGCAACCACTCACGTTGAGAAACTGTCCATTCACATTGAGAAAGTTGCAGCTCAAATAAAAATCTACTTGAGCAGCAGAAAGGAAAGCAGCACCCGCTTGTGCTGTGCATGGTGCCGTTTGCTAGGATTGTACAGTGCGGACAAGCATCCTGCACCGCAAATCACCGCAAACACCATTTTTCTATCGCACTCCTCTGCTTGCGGAGCTCTGCGTAGCGCGGCAGAGGTTTTTTTTCCACTTCCACGAACCCCGCCCAGGGTTACATTTTTGCCTTAGACTTGATTATACAACGGCTATGTGAGGAAAAAGAGACATCGTTTGTAAAAATGGCTCCTTCATTTGGATTTCAAGAGCAACCATTGTGGTTTTGCCTAGGTCATTGCCACAACAGTGCACTATCAGGAGATCTGGGCTCTCACAATCAAAGATGCGCTCAACCATTGGTAAGAATTGATGCCACTTTATACCTCTGAGGCCAATCCATGTAATGTCCAAGTTTGTAAATCCAAGATATTTGTCAATACCACAGCTAGTGGCATATTCTCTAGCCCAGTGGATGACACCGTGCCCAAAAATCCAGAGCCGAACCATGATGCAGTATAGGGACGCCAGATATGACAGGAGTGCTCAGCAGTAATATTCAGGACAGTTACGAAAGTAGGTTAGGTTGTGAGCAACTGCTGTTTTTTGGTGCACAACTATTGGTTAAACAGTATGAGTTTTGCTAGTGGCTGAGTTCAAAATTCAGTTACAATCCCACAAGAGTCTTGCGAGAGTAGAGTACAAGCTTCTGCAAGTGAAGCTTGCTGTGTGAGCTCATACAATCCCACAAGATTCTTGTGACAGTCATAGGAGAATTTACTGAGTTACCCTGCCATGAGTTGTTTTTATGACCCAGCGAGTCTCGTGAGCTGGATTAGACAGGGAGAGTAAAAGGTCTGTACTAGCACAGTACATGCATCATTAACTGATTAAAACAACTACAGCATAATAGAAATAAACCACAGGTTTTATATGTTAATAATTAAGTTGAATTAAAAGGTTACAACGCTCTTTAAAGGAGATTATGGTAGATGCAGTACACGTACTGTGGAAGACATGCATTAGCTGTGTGAAGAATACAAGACTGAGGTAATATCAGGGTCAACCAATAGTTTGCATTCCCACTACAAAAAAATACAAAAAACAATGATGTGATTAGCTGGGAGGTTTGAAGGTTCAGATATTTATATCTGTTGCATAACCACAGGGACCTGAGATTTCCCTTGGTGGTCTGAAGGTGAAGCAAGTGTAATTCTTTGACTTGTGCTCAGCAGAGGTCATTTGAATTTGGAGTAAAGGAGATTTGTGTATTCAGCTAACTTCAACATACAGCTTCATTTGCAGATACTTGTAAACATAGTATTTAAAATATGGAGTACGTGACTAAATATTTAAATATTATAACATTTTTAAAAAACAGTTTAACATGTGCGCTTATTTTGAGAGTGCTAATAGTTTGTAACAGTTAAAATGTGGTTGCCTAAATTTTTACTAATGAAAAATTTACAAAATAATTGTGAAAATTATAGAGAAAGATTGTTGTTCTGGTGGTAATTAAAGTCTTTTATTAGTTGTTTGTGTTTATTTTTCATTGTTGGTGTTGTCGTTTCACATTTCTTATAAAGTTATGCACCATATATACATTTTCAGTGCTTCATGTTGAATCATGGCTAATTCTATCTGTGCTATGTCCTTGAGTTGATAGGTTACTATTGAGATATTTTTGTATTGAGTTGTAAGTGTCTCTCATGAGTGGTTGGTGTATTATGGAAGCATTTTAGTTACTATCTATGATTTTGGAGAGTGGATGCAGAAACGACATTTACAAACCATGTCCGTCAACTGAAAGGTGTTTGATGGGGAGAGAGCAACTCAATGAAGCTTATACTAGTTAGGTATTACTCAGTAGAGATGTGTCAGTTGAGAGGACATGTTATCATATAACTGAAGTATTCACCCTGTAGACTACTAAGATAAAGAACCGATGTGTGGATGTGTACTGTAGAGACTGTATACCTTGTTTAATGTGAAAAAGAGGGCATAGTGATTTTTATTATACCAGCTACATAGTCTTTACTTTGCAGTGATGTGTTACTGCAGAGGCCGTTTCTTTGCAAACCCCATTAATAACCTTGTCCACTGAAAAAAAGTGTCTGCAAAGAGCTTACTTCCTCGCTAAAGGTTTTTACACCCATCTATGAGTCTTTTGACACTAGATAGACTGCTTTTAGTTTATTCAATAATAGATGAAGTTCACTAAGACAAAATATGTTTTCACAGGGATGAGGTCCTCACTAAACACATGGTAGAAAGGTGTTAGTAGTGAGGGAGCATGTTGTCATTAAAAAGAAACATTCAGCTGTATAAAATAGAATCAGATAGACTTAGCCTTTCAACAGTAGTACCTTATTTGTTCTGAAACCTGTTAAAATGTAGTCGCTCAGGGCTTAGTTTTTCTCTGAAACCTTCTACACCAACCCATTTTACTATGTTCAGAGCTTTCACTCAGAGGAGGTCTTTGTAGAGGGGTGAGTTTCTCACTAAAGCATTTTACTCCCATCATTTATCATGAGGAGATATGGAGATGTCTCAGCAGAGAGGCCTTGTTGTCATAAAAATGAAGCATTTTCCTTGCATGCAGTTATATGAAAAGAAGCCACTCTTTCATGAGAATCAACCATACAGAATCTGCATCCTATTCAGGTGAATACACAAGACTGAGTGTTTATTTGGAGCCTTTTACATAGATCGTCTAACCTTTTCAGAGGTGGCAGCAGAGAGTTTGCTCTTTATAAACGGAATCACCCTGTTTACCCTGAGAGAGGTGTCAGTAGACATGGTATGTTCTCATAAAATTGAACTGTTGACTCTGTATGGAGATATATCAAAAAACGTCAGTCTTTCATAAAATTCTACCATCCACAATCTGTAACTTGTTAAAATCTACTACTACGGGGCTTGGTGTTTCTCTAAAACCTTGTACATTGAACCTGTACTCTTTTCAGAGATATCAGCAGAGAGTTTACTATTTGCAAACCTATTCATACACTATGTTCACTCAGAGAATAGGTGTTTGTTAAATGGGTGAGTTACTCAATAAAACCCTTTACACCCAGCTTTCACCCAGTACGGAGGTGTAAGTTGAGCGGATATGTTGTCATAAAACAGAACCATTCACTCTGTATCGAATTGCATTAGAAAGATTTAAGGTCATTTTTACAAGCCCCTATAACCAACACAACGTCAGTTTTAGAGACATTGTGCTGGCAATAGGGGATACGCCTTATTTGCATAACATGGCTTAACACTGCTTTGTAAATAAGGCACCCTGTCACACTGAACTGGAAGGGGAGGGCAACGAGTGTTGCGGTGGGCAGGGCATTCTACCGCAACACCCATTGATTTTGACTAAGCCTGGGCAAAGCTCGCGGTGTTCTGCTATGCGAAAACTCTGCGAAGTGCAAAAAAACTTTGCCACGCTACACAGAGCTCCGCAAGTGGCTGAGTGAGTAGGATAAATGCTGTTCACTGGGATTTTCAGTGCCAGGTGCTTGTCTGCACTGTGCAATCAATGATAACGGCACCATGCACAGCGCAAGTGGGCTTTGCTTCCTTTGTGCCACTCGAGTAGATTTTTACTTGAGTGGCAGCTTTCTCAAGGTGAACGTACCGTTTCCCAATGCGAGTGGTCGCAAGCACACGCAACCACTCGCAATGAGAAATCTGACCGCCTGCATTTAAGACATCTTGCGGGTGGTTGATATTCCACGCTCGCGCCTGCCAACTTGTTGTTGATGACCATGGGCCAGGAAAAAAACTCCAGTACGCAGAGCTGAGTTTTTCAGAACTCCGCGAGCGGACCGGAATTCACCGCCCAGACTTAATTTTGATGCTGCCCCCTATTTAATTGCTGCAAGCTGATCAGCACACACTATACTTTCAGACACAAATTAAGTCACAGGAATCATTATTCTCATTGCAGTCAAATACAAGAAGTTTCATGGAGACATGTAATCAAATTTTCGATAATCCCTTATTCCTTTTACATTTTTCAATTTTGGCCACTGCATCTGTCGTCCACGGTATTGGAGATAGACCGTCCCCCTCGAATGTTCTCTGGAATTGGTGTCCAACATTGGCCTGAAATATTGTGAGAAGAAAGAAATTTTCGATTTGAAAGCTCTGGATTTGATAGTAATCAATTAATTGAGCAGAACAAGAATTTTATTTCCTAAAACATCAGAGACAATACATCATTATGAGAAATTATCACGTGAATAAGCCCTGAAGAAAGAAGTCCCACGAAGGGACAAAACGTGTTAGCTACATCGTGAAGAATTTAAAAGGAATAAAGGATTATCGAAAATTTGATTACATGTCTCCAGGAAATTTCTTTTATTTGACTGTAATGAGAATAATGATTCCTGTGACTTAATTTGTGTCTGAAAGTATAGTGTGTGCTGATCAGCTTGCTGCAATGGTATATGTGAATTCATTGACTATTTGGGAAATAGGAGGTCTTTATCCCATGATTGTTGCATCACATAAACAAGATCCCAATAATATAACAAGAGCGGTACTGTGTCTAAGGCCCCCTCGTAAATTGTTTGCTGCCCCCTATTTACAAGGGTGGCGTAAATAGGAGGCAGCGCCAAAATTAAGACCAAAGAAAACATGGTCTTAAACAGGTGAAACGATAAGAAATGCTTTATTTCTCCCCATTTTTGCTGTTTCCATGTGTGCTGCCTTGTGCACCACACATAGCAACAGCAAATTTATAATGATTGTTTATGTGTAGGAAGGTGACCCTTCCTGCACATAAACAATAAAATAAATGACATTTTGCAACTTCTATGTGTGAGGCATTAGGCAGCACACATAGTAGTTTCAAAACACCATGAATGATTGTTTATGTGCAGAAAGGGAGACCTTCCTGCACATAAACGATCATTTACCCCAACGCAGACACTTGCACTCTGGTGCAAGGGTGCCTGCATTGGTGCCAGGCAGCTGGACTCAGCATCGGTACTAGGGGAAACGCAGGGGTGTGCCGCTTTCTTGTGAATCCGGGGCATCCCTGCATTTGAATGGAGAACCATGACGTTAGCATTGTTTGCTTAACGCAACACTTCTCCATTCTGTAAATATGCCCTTAGTCTTACATCAAACCTACCATACTCAATCTGCACTCCATTATGTGGTAACACAAAGCCTAGTGTTTCTCTGAAAGCTTCTCCACACACCCTTTACTCTGTTCAAAGATGTCACTAGAGACGGTTATCTTTGTAAATTCAATCATACATCATGTTACCTCAGAGAAAAGGTATTTGTAGAGGCATGAGTACCTCATTATAGCCTCTTACATTAACATTTTATCTAGGAGTGGGCAGAACTCATGGAGTTTCACTCCGTGGAATTTCACAGAGTTACATTAAAACTCAGCGAGATTCCATGGAGTTCTGCGAGTCCACGGATTAGGCATGCTGTGCTGCTCACACTCAGTTTTACCGCCAAGAGCTTGTTCTGTGCTGCAAAATTAGCATGAACAGCACCACGCTGCACACCAGAGGGCGCTGATTCACCAATTGATTTTGCTGCCGCTAGATTTTCCACTCGATCTGCAGGTTTCTGACCATAAAAGTTTGCAACCGCCCTTTACCACCTGCATTGGGCAAATCTTAGCTGGTGCCCTTCTAGCGACCGGAAATCACGCTGGGGGTCTCCAAATCTTGCTCGCGCTTGCTTACTTACCATTGGTGAGCAGCATGCAAGAAAAAACTCAGCTGGTTGGTTTAATTTGGCCAGAAATCTGCAAAACATGCATAACACGATGTGGCCAAAACTCCCCCAACTATGCCGGCGGAGTGGAATTTTATCACCCACCCCTAATTTTATCATGTAGATAGCTATCAGTAGAGGGGCCATGTTCTCATGAAAATAAGCATTTTCCTGGCATACAGTTGCAAGAAAAGGAGACACTCTTTCATCAAATTCTACCTTAAAGAGTGTGCAGCCTCATAAAATGTGATAACACAGAACCTAGGGGCATATCAACAACAACCGGCGATAATTATCGCCAAGCGCACTTAGCGCTAGGATAATTATCGCCGGCTAGCGTTGATTTTTATCGCTGAGATAGCGTGCTATTAGCAACGCTTATCTCAATAGCGATAAAAATCCTCACGCTAAGTGGCTAACGTGAGATTATCGCTGGAAACCCAGCGATAATCTCATGTCAGCTTGTTGATAGGGACAGACAAACTTAGCCATGATATCCTCCTTCCATAGGATATCATGGCTAAGTCAGAAAAATACCAGACGTAAAAAAGCAGCGTTAACTGCGCTTAGCGCTGCTTTTTTTGTCTCTAACCGGGTTAGCGATATTCTTGATAATAGGAGAAATGTGGCTTAGCGACATTTCTCCTATTATTTTACTCTGGAACGCCCCCTTTGCATCTCATTAGAGATGCAAGGGGAAGCGTAGAGTAAAAGGGTGCTAACATGCGAATTTGCATGTTAGCACCCTGTTGTTGATAGGGTGCTAGTTTTATCTCTGCTTTTTTGGCTTTTAATGCCAAAAAAGCAGAGATAAAGCCCTTGTTGATATGCCCCCTAGTGTTTCTCTGAAACCTTCAACATAGACAC
The DNA here is from genome assembly GCF_964204655.1 of Triturus cristatus. NCBI lineage: Eukaryota > Metazoa > Chordata > Amphibia > Caudata > Salamandridae > Triturus > Triturus cristatus. The sequence goes on along the minus strand of NC_140586.1, from coordinate 494,158,759 downwards.
ATTTCTCTGTTCAGCAGAGGTAACATGTTCTCATAAAATTGAACCATTCAATATTTATGGTGTTTGTGAAAGAGTCATCTTTCTTCAAATTCTACCATACACAATCTGTTGCCTGTTAAAATGTGCTACCACAGGGCCTAGTGTTTCTCTAAAACCTTGTACACATAGCCTTTATTCTATTCAGATATATCAGTAGAGATCTTGGTGTTTGTAAAGCCATTAATATACCATGTTCACTTTGAGAAAAGGTATTTTTAGAGGGGTGAGTTACTCACTAAAGCCTTTTATACTCAACCTTTACCCTGTATTGAGGTATCAGTTGAGTAGTAAAACTAAACCATTCACTCTATCTATAATTCTATTATAAATATGTACTCTCACATCCAACATTACCATACTCAATATGGACTCTGTTAAAATGTGGCAGTGTTTCTCTAAAACCTTGCACACTGACCCTTTACTCTGTTCAGAGATATCAGTAGAGAGCTTGCTGTTTGTAAATCCATACAACACAGGAGCTAGTATTTCTCTAAATCCTTCTACACTGAGATTTAACTATTTTCTGAGGTGTCACTAGAGAGGCTGCTATTATAGAATAGTATGAAACAGCATGTTAAACGGAACTAGCACAGTGCCTAGTTGTTCCCTTAATCCTTTTACACACACTGTTTATTCTGGTCAGAGAGGGTGTGGTCTTACTGTACCAAAACAAACATTTTGTTCACTCAGCGAAAAGGTCTTTGCAGAGGGATGAATTCCTCAGTAAACCTTTTCACTCACAGCCTTCACTTTGCAAAGAGGTGTCAGCCGAGAGGGCATGTTGTCATAAAACTCAAGCATTTACTTTCTATAGAGATGTCAGAGAAGGAGGCGTTCTTGCACAAACGCCTATCACAGAAAATCACAACCCTGTTATAATGTGATTGGACAAGAGCTAGTCTTTCTGTAAAGCCTTCTACACAAAGTGTTTACTTTTTACAGATGTGTCAGTATAAATGGAGCTCTTAGCAAACCCAAACATACACTCTGTTTACATAGAGGAAATGTCTTTGGAAAAGGGTGAGTTTCTCACTAGAGGCATTGACACCTACTATTCACCCTGTAGAGAGCTATCACCAGAGAGTCCATGTTGTTAAAACCGAAACATTCAGCCTGTATATACTTGTAGGAAAAGAAGCTGCTTTCGTATCAAACTCTACCATAGAGTTTCTGAATCTTGTTGATATGTGATTGTTCAGGGTGTACTCTTCTTACAATTATTCATACACAAAGGTCCAGATGTACGACCTACCAATTTGCGAGCCGCAAATTGCGTCGCATTTGCGACTCGCAAATTAGGATGTATAACAGTGTTTCAGACACTGTTTGAGATTCCTAATGGGGACGCAAATTGCATGCCTCATGAATATTAATGAGGCAGGCGCAATTTGCGACTCCATTAGGAATGGCTAGCACTCCCAGTGATGCTGAGGTCAGCAGACCACCATGTCTGGGACTGCTCTTAAATAAAGCTGTCTTTTTTTTTTTTTAAATGCAGCCCGTTTTCCTCAAAGGAAAACGGGCTGCATTTAAAAAAGAAAAATTGAACTTTTTAGTTTCATTTTTTTAAGGGCAGGCAGTGGTCCCCGGGACCACTGCCTGCTCTTAAAAATATTTTCGCACATACTCACAAAGGGGAAGGGGCCCCCTGGAGACCCCTTCCCGTGGTAAACTGCGAGTGTTTTGCGGCCACAAATGCGGTTGCAAAACAATTGTACATGGCATGGTTACTCGCTATTAGTAAGAGACGCCCCTTCCTAATAGCGGGAGTTGCAAATGTTATTTTGCGATTCAGTGACTCGCAAATTAGTATTTGTACATGCCATTATCCTTTTTTGCGGTCACAAACGGGAGGACTCCTATTCGCGGCTGCAAAAAAGGGTCGTACATCTGGCCCAAAGTCTTTACTCTGTTGACTCTATAGAGTGTGGTCTCAGGAAACACATTCATACACTCCATACACTTAGATATAACATGTATGGAGAAGTGTTTTATTAAACCTTACCCTACACAGTGTGCACCCTGTTAAAATGTGGTAGGTCAGGGCCTAGTGTTTCTCTAAATGTTTCTTCACATACTCTTTTCTCTGTAGAGATATGTTAGTAGAGATGCTGCTGTTAGTTAAGCAAACCATATATTCTATTTAATGAGAGAAAACATATTTATAGAGGGGTGAATTTGACTTTAAATCCTTTGACACCCTTTTGAGAAGTCTCTCCAAGTCAGTCTATGTGGTCATAAAAGCTGTGAATTCAGTGTGGTTGCAGTTGTAAAAGAAGGAGCCACACTTTTATCAAAGTCTTCCATTCGGAATGTGCACCATGTTAAAATCTGATAACAGAAACTGTACTAGTTCTCTCAAACATTCTACAAAGTCCCTTTCCTCTGTTCAGAGGTGTGCATGAGTAGAGAGGCTGAGCTAGGTAAATACAATTGTTGATCTTATTGACACAGAGAAAATGTGGGTGCAGAAGGGTCAGTTCCTCACTGAAGGGTTTTACATCTAGACTTCCATCTGTAGAGAAGTCTAAGCAGAGGGCCCATATTGTCATAAAACTCAAGCATTCATGATGTATAGAGGTTAAGGAAAAGAGGCAGTCTTTCAAGAAACTGTCACAGAGAAAAACAGCTCTGTTGTAATGTGATTGCACAGGGTCTAATGTTGCTGTAAAACCTTCTATACAAAGCTTTTACTCTGTACTGAGGTGTCAGAGTAGATGTAGCTTTTAGAAAAGTGTTTGTTAGAAGGATGAGTACCTCCATAAAGCCCTTTATATGCAGCTTTTACTCTGTAGAGAGCTGTGAGCAGAGAGGGCATGTTGTTACGTAAGTAACCTGCAGAGAGATTACTTTAAAAAGGCCATATTGTTATAAACCTCAAGAATTCACTCAGTATAGATTCAATAGAAAAGGAGTCAATTTTTCATCAAACTCTACCATAGAGAATCTGCAACCGTTTATAATGACATAACAAAGGGCCTAGTGTTCCCCCAAAACTTCTACATAGAGCCTTTACTGTGTGAAGAGATGTCACTTCAGAGTGTGCTCTTACCAAAGGCAATCTGATGCTCTGTTCACACAAAGATAGATCTTTGCAGAGGGGTGAGTTCTTCAGTAAAACATTTTACACTCTTTATTGGGGCATATTATCAAGAACGTGTGATAATCATCTCAAAAGTAACTCAACGCAACCTACAACATCGCAGTCTATGGCGGGAAATTCACACCGTGTTAACCAAGTATTCACAACACACAGATTTTTTTTAAAAAAAAATTTCATTGATATTTCTCCAACCATCGCAGTATTAAATCAACGTTACATACAATAGCCTCATGCAAGAGAGCCAGGCAACTTAGGACAGTGCAGGAGAAGTTAAGTCTGCAACATTTTCTTCCCTAACCCCCACCCCGCCCCCTCTCTACCCCCAGCCCCCCTTGTCAGTGTGCCCCGCAGCAGACCCCCCCCTGTGAGATATATAGTGCCCCAAGGATCAAGAAGGCCGAACTCCAAATTAGGTGATGAGCCCCCGCGGTGCTCTCAAAAGGACCAGAGGCTGCACACTGCCACTCACACACACACCACTCCTGCGGCCCGACCACTCGGCACGTCTTAATATATTGTACAGATGCCGATTTCTCGCAGAAAGTATTCATGTGGCCTCGATCTGAGCAGACTCCCCAGCAGCCCCAGGGCCCCCGCCTCACTCCCCATATTCTCCCCACCTTCCTCCTCCTGCTCCCCCAGGCAGCGAAGCTCCTCCACCAAGGCTCCCCACACCCTAGCAGCATCTAGCGCCTTGTCATTAGAAGCACGCCTGGCCAGTTGTAGACGAAGCGTCCCTTCATTCCCTGCCCAAACCAGAAAGCTCGCCTTCCATCTCCTAAAGCTCGGTCCTGCCCTAGCCTTCTAATGCATGGTAAGCTCCCTTTTTGCCATTATCAGCCCCAAATCACAAAATTTGCTCTGAATTTTTGTACGGGGGTGTGCGGAAACCAAAGTATAAGGCAAGTTCCCATGTTCACTGCCAGCTCACGCTCAGTCACTTGATTCAAACACGCCACCACATCTGCCCAGTAAGAGCCCAGACCTGGACAGGACCAGAACATATGTCCGAAGTCAGCCCCCTCCGCAGCGCACCGAGGACACATCGATGAAGAGCCTCCGAAATACCGCAAAATCTTCGCCGGAGTTAAGTAGGCTCTGTGGAGAGTGTAAAATTGGACCAGTTGAAACCTAGCGCTGCGTGTGCCCTTCCAGGTGCGCCGCAACAGCTGCTCCCACGCCGTCTCTGGAACAGGCCTACCCAGATCCCCCTCCCACTTATCCCGCAAGGCAGCCAGGGGCGCGAGCCCTACCGTGGACAGCCGCCTATAGAGACAGGTAATGGCCTTAAAGGTGCCCGCCGCCATAATGACGTACTGACATCCCAAGGACGTTGGGGTTTCCGACAGCCCCATCTTCCAATGTTTCCGAATCCCGGACACCAAGGCAGAGTGGAGAAGATAATCCCCCCTCGGCAAGTCAAAATTCTTCTGTAGGTCCTGGAACGGCAACAAAACCCCGTCTCTGTATAGATCCCCAAGCATGTGAACCCCAAGTTCCTCCCAGCCCGCCAATGCCGACCAGTCTCCGCCATGTGGGAGAGCCGTGCACATGCCCAAAGGAATTTCCGGGGCATACGGAACCCCGAAGCCTGTTCGTTTTTGACTGCGGATCCAGCAGAGCCGAAGCGTGCGCTCCTCAAGGGTGAGCTGGTCCAACCGGAGCTTTTGCTGCAGCACAATAAATGACAACACATGCCTAGGGAAGATCTTACCCTGCGGGCCCCCAGGGCCTCTGAACTCGCGCACCACGTTCACAACACACAGATAACGCTTCAAATGGCCACGTTAAAAACAATGCCACACCGCAAAAATGCGAAACACGAACGCAAAAAAAGCTGCGATGAGGCCAAGCACGATACAAAACGCTTTGAAATCCCCCGCGTCTGGCAGGAAAATGCACTATAAAAGAAAGAAAAAAAAACACCAAAACCAATTCAAACTGCGTAGCACCATGGATGCACCCGGACCAAGTGCAGAGGACAAGCTGAACTCCACAAGCCCCATGGAGGACCAGCATGGAACCCCGTGTTTGGGGAAGGGCAAGGCGAAGAGGAAGAGGAAGACAGCGTTCAGTCTGCTGGAAGAGCAGATCATCGTCATAGAGGTGATAGAACACCATCAACAACTGTTCGGCACCTCCACTGTGGCACTGGCAACCCAAACGGAAATATGGCAGTCCATCGTCACCAAAGTCAATGCAGTCGGCGTGTCGAGGAGGTCAATGGAGGAGGTCAAGAGGCGCTAGCATGATGCGAAAAGGCAGACCAAACAAAAACTCGTCGTCAACAGGAAGGCAGCAACGGAGTCCTGCAACACAGGAGGAGTTGGATGAGCTGAAGGAAATGATGGCCACAGTCAGTAGTGTGGAGACGGTGGCAGGGTTTGGGGGCCTAGACACAGCTCAATATGACCTGACCCAACAGCAACAGGGTGAGTAACAACCAGGGACTGGGGTGACGGGGGGATTGGCACCATGGAACACATGCACAATTATGTGTAGCACACTGCACACCCACAGTGATTGTGGAACATGTCCTGGATAGCCTTGGCACACTGCAGCACACATAGAAACACCAAGTAGGCCCCCGTCCACAATGGGCACAAAGGGGCCCCCCTCCCTATCACCAATATCACAACCTACCCATGCACATGTGCTGAATACAGCAAAGCAGTGGCTCTGTGAGCCACACTGACTATGCAAGTGACGCTGCATGCCCGATCGCATGGCAGGAGCCCAAAAAACATGACATGGTTCACGAATCAACATGGAGGTGGCTCAGTGCAGGCCACATCTGTGAAGGAGCAGGTCACACTCTGACATATCCACGTGGACCCACAACCGATGCCATACAATACACGCAGCAGATGAACAATGCACCAGGACACAAAATCTGTCCAAGAGCACATATGACCCAAGTCGCAAACAATTCAGCCCCCGAAAAGTATGCAATTCAAAGGCACCCCTCCTCAAAGGGAGAAGGGTACACGAAATCAGAGCTGCAGGGGCAACTCCATCACAATGCAGCACACACATATGGCAATCACAGAACATCAGCAATGATGGCAAAGTGGTACAAAGTGCAGCATCAACACCACAGGACAAAGCTCACAACAGGTTCCGCTCGTGCGTAGTAACTGTCCACTCACATCTGGCATTGCCTGACACTGTGTGATGATAATGTACGGGTACTACTGAGGTTCTGGACTTTTAAGAGTCCAGAGGTGTCAGGGAAACAACACCCAAAGACCCCTGAGTTCCTCCTGTCTCGGTGCACAAATAAATAGAGACACGGGCTTCTTGATGGTGGCGTCAAAGACCAAGGTTTATTTACTGCAGGGACACAGAAGTCATAGGAACCACACAGAGGCAGAATCTACGAGACTGTTCAAATTGCATTAAGTGGGTTGTTCTTTAAATACACGAAAAATGTCTTTAGGCAACATTACACGAATATTTCTCATGCCCAACCCGGTATCCCAAACAAACAGTAAATAGACATCAAATAATAATTAGTCGTAGGTTTTCGGTATTCGATCAGGTTCCCTTGACAGTTTTCCATTCTTTGCCCGATCCTCCCCATCATAAAAATCGTAACCTCCCCATTGTAAAAGCCCAGAAGGAGAGGAGCAGAGCCAGGTGCAAAGGATTGAAAAGTAGGATAAGAGGTGTTTATGGATCATAAACGGGCATGGCTACCGTCTTCGGCCTTTCAGTCAGAACAACGGACACGAGAACCAGTATAGCAGGACTGGCCTCAGGCAGGGGAGGCAGCTTGATTCTGCCTAATCATGCAGCGTCAGCCTTTCTCGGGGCTCGAGCTTACGTGTCCTTAACAAGGTGACTCTGCCGGGGTCATCGCCCGTTCATTGACTATGTGAGGGCAAGAAACAAAATGGATGCCGTAACTAAAATGGATGCCATGACTTTACAACAGAATGCCCTATTTCTCAGTGAATTCATGCTAGTTGCGTAGCGAAAACACTGTTATGCATATAATGGATCATTTGCGGTTCATTGGTACCAAAATCGTGTCAGTACTACGATACCGAATTCATGGGTTCGGATCGCTACAGAACCTCAGACCGTCCTTTTGCCCTTACATAGGCAATAACTCACTCTATGTCAGAATCCGTTTCTATGTTCATCAGGTCACTGATATGTTGTTGAAGCATTACTCTATCCCGTGGCGTATCTCTAAAAACAGGTGGTCTTCTTACGCATGTTGAAATGCAGAGGTTACATAAGGCAGGACCACACTGAACAATGAGACAGCACGAAAATAAAAATACCAACGCAACACCAGTGACTATCAGAACCTTCCATCCCCACGCAGACAACAGGCTCCAGAACCATCCCATTAATGACCAGTCACCTTCCTCTACATGAATAGAGTCAGAGATCTTATGTAACTTAGAGATGGCCTTGTACACCGTTGGCGCATTATCTGGGATAAAAACACAGCAACTCGATTGGATCATCTTACACACTCCACCTCGATCTGCAAGTAACACATCAAGAACCATACGGTTCTGTAACATCATGAGGCGATCCGCTTGAAGCTCAGCTGTCAGGTTACTAAGGGCACCCGCAGTTTCGGTGATAGTGGATTCAACTACCCGTGTTAGTTGACGTAAGTTTCTACTGTTGGCCATAGGCCCCCAGAACGGAAGGAAACCTTTGAAGAAGTCTCCTGCTTCTTGGCCAGCAGTATCTTCCTTACTGAAAACACCTCTCACAACTCTAGTTTTGTGATAGTCCGGTGCAGCAGTGTATGTCGGAGGTAACAGTTGAGCGATATAACATGAGCCTGAGAAGTCAGCAGGTAACCATGTGTATGCTCTGCCTTGGCAAACAAAATAGGTACCCTTAGCAGCTAAGAATGCAGGGGAAGACTGTGACGGGAAAACATATGTTTCGATACAGTCACTCTTCCCTAGTCGAGCTTTCGGATTCCTCCCATTTCCTTGCAAACAGACCTGACCTTGGTGGGGTACGACCCAGATCGGAGTCGAGCTTTTACGTTTGTTCTCACCCAGAGTAATGCCATATTCCGTAACATTCCAACCCATGTAAACTCGCAATTCATCCTTGGGAATGAACGGAGTGTTATTGACATCTCTAACCATGTCAGTGATTCCTTTTACCAAGGCTCTATTAGCAGAGTTATACCGAGTGGAACGCGGAGGTCGTGGAGGATAGGTCTCTAGGGCATAAGCGAACATGGTCTGAAATGCCCAGAATGATCCATTATAACTAAAGGGCAGGACCAGGTAAGGGATGCCCTTGTCCATGGTATGTAGTATCAAGCCACACACCCAGCAGTTTGTTGTGTTAACCACTAGTTGATGTTGGTGCAAGAGCTGAATGAAAGTGTTATTTATAAACTCAGAGCGTCGAGCTTGCTCGTGGGCAGGAAAAGGATGGAAAGAATGGAGAGAAACAACAGTCGGAGAAACAGGAACATGGGGAGATACTGTAGATGTAACAGGTGTAAAGATCAACTGAATACCAAAAATAATTCCGCCTACCAAAGTTATCAAAACAATTAGAAGTGTCAGAGTACATTGCATTAGAAAACATTTACTATGTAATATGTCATATAGCTTTGTCTTGTGCACATTTATGACATTAACCCGTCGCAGTTCAGGAAGCTCCATCTTCTACAACCGTTCGCAACGGATGGTTTGTACCTGTTAAAAACTTGCCTCTGTTTACCCTGGGAGTTCCCAAGATAGACAGAAGAAACCGACCTTATGTCTGATTCCCTGCAAATTAAAACAAGGCACACGTTACGACCCTACGGTAACCCAGATGGCAAGGTGAGAGAAACAATAAAAACAAAAAGATTAAAATTTTGAGCAAACTTTCTGGCTGAATGGAACGCAGTAAGATCAAAACAGTTTTCAAACAGAAAGCTAATTATGCAATGTCATTAGTTCATAACATGAGAACGTAGATTATATCTGTACTTTCCGGGTCTTGTCTGATCTTGGAATAGCTGGTCTACAGGTGCGGAAATGTTCGACTCCACAGGTGGAAAATGTTCACTTTGTACAATACTCGGTCCAAGATTCAAAGGAGCGGTTCCTGCTGAGGTGTCAAAGTTCTGTGTTTCAGTTCGTGGGTGGTCCGTTAAATACTCTGCATCACTGAAAGGGATGTGCCTAGGAACAGGTTCTGTCTCGGATACACCAAATCCCTGTCTAACCCAATTGTCATAGGGGAGTGGGAGAGGGACACGCTTCGTATGGCTAGCGTGCACCCAATTTTTCCTTCCAGCTAGGCGTACAGCAGTTCTTGTTGTGAGGAGTACCTGGAACGGACCCACGAATCTTGGCTGGAGGTTCCGAGTTCGTTCGAAATTCCGAACTACAACTTGGTCGCCTGGTTTCAACGTGTGGCCTGGACTCTCTGGCAGTTTAGGCAAGGATTCGAATACCTGTTGATGAATAAGGCTTAATTTAGCAGTCAGATCATAAAGATAATCAATCAACATTGGGTATTCAATCTGTTTGAATTCCTTTGGCCTAGGGACTCCCCAAACATTAGCAGGACGACCGAACACAATCTCATATGGGCTAAGCCCTACTCAAGAGTGTACAGTCGCTCTGGTGGACAGTAGAGCTAAAGGCAGTGCGTCTGGCCAAGAGAGACCAGTGGAAGCTTGAATTTTAGCAAGTTTCAGCTTCAGGGTGCCATTGTACCCTTCAACCAAACCCGCTGACTGTGGGTGATTCGCACTGTGGAATTTCTGGGTAATACCCAGACCCGCACACACACTCTTCATAACTTTCCCTACAAACTCACTTCCATTGTCCGACCAAACAATCCGTGGCATACCATACCTGGGGAAGTATTCTTTGAGGAGGATTTTGGCAGTGGACATAGCAGTGTTATCCTTTAACGGATATGCCTCAATCCATCTTGAAAAGGCACAGACTACCACTAGGACGTATTTAAGATTGTTACACCTATCCATGTGGATATAATCCAACTGAATCACTTCAAAGGGACAAGAAGGGGGAGCAAAATGACCAGTTGGGGTTGGGGTTCCCTTGCCAGGATTATGCATCAGGCATATCATGCAATTTTTCACCACTCTTTCCGCACACTTAGTGATTCCATCGTTCTTCCATACTGGAGCTAACATTTTACAGATCCCTTTCGAACTGATGTGCGCCGCTCCATGCGCCATCGTGACTACCGCAAGTACATACGCATCTGGTAACATCCAACGTTGCTGCTCAGACAAATCAACCCAACATCCACTTGAATCCATTTTACCCGTTTTCTCCTTCCATTCATTCTTCTCATTTTCAGTTGCTTCATTCTGGATTGCCTTCACACTTTCAATCGTATTCTCACACATCCCTGATTCAGCAATCCATCTTGCAGACGTTGCAACATACATTCGGCTCGTCATGTTCTTGGCCGTCTCTTTGGCGACCTCATCAGCAAACGCATTCCCACGGCCAACATCATCCGTAATCTTCCGATGTGCACTGCACTTCACAATCGCAACTTCATTCGGTAGGGTCAGGGATTCCAATAGATCACTGACTAACTGTCCATGTTGGATCTTGGTCCCATGGGACGTAAGAAAACCTCTTTCTCTCCAGAGACGTCCAAAGCTATGTGATACGCCGAAGGCGTATTGGCTATCAGTAAACACATTCACTCTCTTTCCCTCAGCTAAAACACACGCTCTTGTTAGTGCAATTAATTCTGCAGCTTGGGCAGAATTCTGACTTACTCTTGCAGTCTCAACAATCGTACTCAAAGTCGTAAATGCATACGCGGCCGTCACATCACCATTCTGTAATTTAAAACACGACCCATCGACATATAAGGTGCCGTCTGGATCTAGTAACGGAGTATCTTTCAAATCAATCCTACCTTTTGTCTCTTCCTCAGTTCTGAAACAACAGTCATGGGGCTCTGAATCACTTGACTCCTGAGTAGTCGGCAACAGCGTTGCTGGATTCAATATGTTGCATCGCTTGATCTGAATGTGACTTGCCAAAAGCGTCAGCTCGTAGCCTGATAGTCTAGCACTGGTGAGGTGCTGAGTTTTCGTTCGATTCATGAGTGTATCCACAGCATGTGGAACCATGACTACTAACATGTTGTTCATGACAAGTCCAGCAGACTGTCGAATAGACACTGCAGCTGCTGCTGTAGCTCTCAAACAACTTGTCAATGCTCTGGCTACCGGATCTAATGTGGATGAGAAATATGCACAAGGCCGCTGTTTGTCACCAAATTGTTGCGTTAAAACACTCAAAGCACAACCTTCTCTTTCATGGACATATAAAGTAAACGGCTTACTGTAGTCAGGAGTACCCAACACAGGAGCTGAACACAGCGCATCACGTAAGTCAGAGAAACTCTGTTGACATTCATCAGACCATGGCAAAGGGCTCGGAACACCTTTTCCAGTCAGGGCTACCAATGGTTTTGCCATGAGAGAAAAATTTGGGATCCATTGCCTACAGTATGACGTAATACCCAAAAACGCACGCACTTCTCTCTGTGTGCTTGGTACAGTCATCTGCGAAATTGCTTTGATTCTCTCTGGGGTCAACCTTCTTCCCTCCTTTGACAAAAGATGACCTAAGTAGGTCACTTCTTGGCAACAATATTGCAGTTTAGAAGGTGACACTTTGTGATGTAAGTCTGACAAATGACGTAATAGAGAAATTGTAGCTGCTTTGCAAGTTTCCTTGTCATCAGCAGCCAGTAAAAGATCGTCTACGTATTGGATCAGAGCAACACCAGGAGGAAGTACAAGAGCATCTAATTGACTCTTCAATGCTTGACTGTAAATTGAAGGGCTCTCACAATAACCTTGTGGAGCGCGCTTGAATCTGAAACTGCGACCTCCTAAGGAGAAACCAAAAATGTCTCTACTTTCCTCGGCTATGGGAATGCTGAAAAATGCATTTTTCAAGTCGATAACTGTAAACCATGAGGCTGAGGCAGGAATCAACGTCAATAATGCAGTGATATCTGGGACCACAGGAAACTGCGGAATCACGATTTTGTTTACTTCTCTGAGGTCAATCACAAATCGGTAGATTGGAGGCTTGGAAGGGTCAGTACGTTTCAAAATCGGCAGAACAGGACTATTGCAGACATTTCCTCTAGTTTCCTCAATCACATCTTTCTGTATTAAGTCTTTCACTATCAGTAAGAGTGCACGTTCACCTTCATTCGAAATCCGATACTGTGGGATTCGTGGGAATTTAACATTCGCTTTTAGACTTACCACATAAGGGGGAATTTCCAAGAGGCCTACATCGTTAGGACCAGTTGCCCAAAGAGTATCAGGGAGAGAACGCAGCTCCGGTGGGAGCTTATCCATCGACATATACATTGGAGAGATGACTCTTTTGCCTAATGTGAGCTGTACTCCCGAAGGAGAACAGTACAGTGTCGCATGTAGGCGTTTCAACAGATCTAAACCAAGCAGATTCTCATTACAACCGGTTGTTAGAATAAGGGGTGCTTCTAGTTCGCATGGCCCAACAGATATTGGCAAAGGACTAGAAACAGGATTGTGAACAGGGGCGCCTGAAAAACCTACTGAAGTGTTCGTTAAGCCAGACAAAGGTGCGCCAGGGAGTTTCGCATGCATAATTGAACTTTTTGCCGCACCAGTATCCAACAGAAACGGTTCGACCACGCCTGAGGTAACTACTGCGACATAAGGTCCACTCTGATCAACTGGAACTGATACTACTCCCTCTCTTTGCCTGTGGCTGTCCTAGTGCTCGCTTCTCTGAATCTCCTCATTATGATCATAATAATCTTCAACATGATACTGTGGAGATCTACCTGCTTGCGCAGATTGTGCATTTCGCTGATCGAAATAATTCGATTGGCGATCAGCCTGTGGTGTCATTGTACCACGTCCTCTACCTCTAGGAGTTTGCATAAACCCAACAGTACCTCTCTGAGCCGGGACACCACTAGTCTGTGCGTGCAGTTCCGGACACTCATTCTTATAATGGCCCTCCTTTTTACAATAGGCACACTGATTCCATGCTAACTGTTGTCGGGAAAAACCATAATTAAATCTTTGGGACGTCCCTTGCTGGAATTGTGGCTGTTGCTGAAACTGGGGTCGCTGCTGTGAATCTGACTGATTCGAACGAGGCGGATACGCCTGTTGCAAAAGAACTTTAGTCTTTAAATCTTTTGTTTTCTTTTCTGACTTTTCCTTCTCTTCTTTCTCTCTATTCTCGTAATACTGAGCAGTTGCAAGTATCTGTGCTGTTGTCGACACTGCCCATGCACTTTCAGAATCCTTTAACTTGTTACTAAGTTCAGGTAGTAAATTAAACACGAACTTGTCGACAAACAATCTCTGGCCTCCTTCAGTACTCATATCTTGCCCACTGTGGTCTACGAATGTCTCTTCAAATCTAGTGAAAAAGTCAGAGACGCTTTCGTCCTTCTTTTGCTTGCATGCCGATAGTTTATCCCAATTAACTCGTAACGCTGGCATCAGCGTTTTCATCAGATTAATTATTCTGCCAGGTAGGGCAGCAATCAGAGGTTCAGGTTTAGCACCGCCAACTTGTTGCGCATCTGCTGCTACAATAGCTGGCCAATCACCTCCTAAGGCGACTGGGTGGTTCTCTTGTCGAATCTTGGCCCATATAGGCTGTGGCACTACATTACCAAATAACATTTCAATGTCTGCCAAATTCATGATGCACGCTTGAACTGTCTGCGTTAACTCTTTGTAATAACCAGCAGGATTTTTACGTGGGTCTGGTAACGCTTGTTTTACTGCTAATACTTCGGCCCGTTTCCAAGGGATGTGTATCCACACTCTCTGGAAATGTGCCGGGGCAGCTACAATATTATTAGCCCCATCAGCTTGAACTGCATCACGCCATATCGGCGGAACTTCCCTCATCGGATATTGACCTCGTTTTTTCCTAGTAGTAATCGGTGAACCATCAGGGTCTCTTGTCGCTCGAAGAGGGGAATCATCCCTATGAGCTAAAATCAGTTCTATCGCTCCTCTTACTTCTGAACCTATCACCATTCCGGTGGCGAACTTCTGTTGAATATTTATCAGATCAGAGGGGACGGAATCTAAGTCATCATCTTCCCATTCTTCACGCACAAGAGAACACATCACGTCAAAAACATAACGTTGAGTTGGTTCATTCCATTGCATAAAAGTATCTAACACTTTTTGTGCATCATACTTCACAGCTTTCGACATCCACCTAAGAGCTGTCGAGTCTAACATGTCTCGTTCCTGAGGACCAGGAAGCTGGCTACGTCTCTGTATAGAGTCAGAAACGGGGGTCTCAATTAAAGACCTGTAGAGAGGAGTTAAGATATTAGTTACAGAGTCGGTTATTTTCCGACGAACGGAAAGCGGAGTCAGAATGTTCACAGGGTTCGGGGACAGGGCAGCTGGAGCAGATGAAATAGTAAGGGTAGGAGTAGCAGGTAAAGCAATTTGCGTAACGACAGGCAAAGGCGGAGCAGGCGACCCAGGAAGAGGGGGTGCCGAAGGAACATTAACCACGGGAAGGACAGGAGCTGGAATCAAAGGAAGTGGAGCAACTATTCCAGGCTGACCAGCAGCTGGCTGTACAACAGGTAGTAACTGTGGTACTGTAATACCCTGTGCATACGGTGGAGGTGAATTCAACAGGTAAGACAACAGAGGATCCTTCTCATGATCCTCCATCAGCTTAGTAGGACAAGATGGCAATGCAGGGTAACATTTATCAATTGCCAAATTATATTTTCTATTCGCCATCTCCATTGCTTTCTCAGTCTCGTTAACATGCAGCTGCCTAGCAGACTCCATTAAAGTCAACCCTTTCTCTTTCTGTTCTTTCTACGTCTTCCTAATTTCTCTCTGTTTGGCTTCTTTGCGCCATACGCGAAAAGAATCAAACATTGCCGGCCGGGCTTTTCTCTTAAACAACTTCTTTTCTAGATTGTCTAGAATTTCGGTTTCGAAGCTACCATGCGGTGGCCAACTAAGGACACCATCTTTTCCGGTATAACGGACCCATACTTCATTATACGTAACAGGACCAACACCATGTTTACAATAGAGCTCATACGTAGGAGTTCCAATCGGAGGAACCGAACACGAATCCTCCAACCGGGAATCCCCGTTGCAACGTAACCAGGACAGGAAACAATTACTACTGGTAGTCATGACATACAAAGACAAATTCCAACCAAAATGCGCAAAGAACTTAGGCCTACCAAAATGAACTAATACCAAAACAAAGATTATCTAAACAAGAGCAACCAATGATAATCTATGAATTAAACCAGAGCAACAAGGAACAACCAAACTGAACGTAACCCACTTAATACTTAACTGAAATGTGGAAGACGTCACCAAGGAGAACCCGTCTACGTCTCGCCGTACTAAGGTCTGCACCTCGGGTCCAAGACAGGGCGACAGTCAGGGCAGCGGTCCTCTGTAGCCGTCTGGGAACGGGAACCCTCGTGGAAGAGATCGTCGGGCCACTTTTACGACATGCAGGGATCGATGAAGCGGGGTACCTCCCTCCGGAATCTTCACACGAAACTTCTCGAACTTTTCAGGCTTTGGACCGGTACCGGATGACGTCGCCCAACGTTGGGCGCCAATTTGAGGTTCTGGACTTTTAAGAGTCCAGAGGTGTCAGGGAAACAACACCCAAAGACCCCTGAGTTCCTCCTGTCTCGGTGCACAAATAAACAGAGACACGGGCTTCTTGATGGTGGCGTCAAAGACCAAGGTTTATTTACTGCAGGGACACAGAAGTCATAGGAACCACACAGAGGCAGAATCTACGAGACTGTTCAAATTGCATTAAGTGGGTTGTTCTTTAAATACACGAAAAATGTCTTTAGGCAACATTACACGAATATTTCTCATGCCCAACCCGGTATCCCAAACAAACAGTAAATAGACATCAAATAATAATTAGTCGTAGGTTTTCGGTATTCGATCAGGTTCCCTTGACAGTTTTCCATTCTTTGCCCGATCCTCCCCATCATAAAAATCGTAACCTCCCCATTGTAAAAGCCCAGAAGGAGAGGAGCAGAGCCAGGTGCAAAGGATTGAAAAGTAGGATAAGAGGTGTTTATGGATCATAAACGGGCATGGCTACCGTCTTCGGCCTTTCAGTCAGAACAACGGACACAAGAACCAGTATAGCAGGACTGGCCTCAGGCAGGGGAGGCAGCTTGATTCTGCCTAATCATGCAGCGTCAGCCTTTCTCGGGGCTCGAGCTTACGTGTCCTTAACAAGGTGACTCTGCCGGGGTCATCGCCCGTTCATTGACTATGTGAGGGCAAGAAACAAAATGGATGCCGTAACTAAAATGGATGCCATGACTTTACAACAGAATGCCCTATTTCTCAGTGAATTCATGCTAGTTGCGTAGCGAAAACACTGTTATGCATATAATGGATCATTTGCGGTTCATTGGTACCAAAATCGTGTCAGTACTACGATACCGAATTCATGGGTTCGGATCGCTACAGAACCTCAGACCGTCCTTTTGCCCTTACATAGGCAATAACTCACTCTATGTCAGAATCCATTTCTATGTTCATCAGGTCACTGATATGTTGTTGAAGCATTACTCTATCCCGTGGCGTATCTCTAAAAACAGGTGGTCTTCTTACGCATGTTGAAATGCAGAGGTTACATAAGGCAGGACCACACTGAACAATGAGACAGCACGAAAATAAAAATACCAACGCAACACCAGTGACTATCAGAACCTTCCATCCCCACGCAGACAACAGGCTCCAGAACCATCCCATTAATGACCAGTCACCTTCCTCTACATGAATAGAGTCAGAGATCTTATGTAACTTAGAGATGTCCTTGTACACCGTTGGCGCATTATCTGGGATAAAAACACAGCAACTCGATTGGATCATCTTACACACTCCACCTCGATCTGCAAGTAACACATCAAGAACCATACGGTTCTGTAACATCATGAGGCGATCCGCTTGAAGCTCAGCTGTCAGGTTACTAAGGGCACCCGCAGTTTCGGTGATAGTGGATTCAACTACCCGTGTTAGTTGACGTAAGTTTCTACTGTTGGCCATAGGCCCCCAGAACGGAAGGAAACCTTTGAAGAAGTCTCCTGCTTCTTGGCCAGCAGTATCTTCCTTACTGAAAACACCTCTCACAACTCTAGTTTTGTGATAGTCCGGTGCAGCAGTGTATGTCGGAGGTAACAGTTGAGCGATATAACATGAGCCTGAGAAGTCAGCAGGTAACCATGTGTATGCTCTGCCTTGGCAAACAAAATAGGTACCCTTAGCAGCTAAGAATGCAGGGGAAGACTGTGACGGGA
The DNA here is from genome assembly GCF_964204655.1 of Triturus cristatus. Lineage (NCBI taxonomy): Eukaryota > Metazoa > Chordata > Amphibia > Caudata > Salamandridae > Triturus > Triturus cristatus. The sequence continues at coordinate 494,141,256 of NC_140586.1, read as the reverse complement.
AAACATATGTTTCGATACAGTCACTCTTCCCTAGTCGAGCTTTCGGATTCCTCCCATTTCCTTGCAAACAGACCTGACCTTGGTGGGGTACGACCCAGATCGGAGTCGAGCTTTTACGTTTGTTCTCACCCAGAGTAATGCCATATTCCGTAACATTCCAACCCATGTAAACTCGCAATTCATCCTTGGGAATGAACGGAGTGTTATTGACATCTCTAACCATGTCAGTGATTCCTTTTACCAAGGCTCTATTAGCAGAGTTATACCGAGTGGAACGCGGAGGTCGTGGAGGATAGGTCTCTAGGGCATAAGCGAACATGGTCTGAAATGCCCAGAATGATCCATTATAACTAAAGGGCAGGACCAGGTAAGGGATGCCCTTGTCCATTGTATGTAGTATCAAGCCACACACCCAGCAGTTTGTTGTGTTAACCACTAGTTGATGTTGGTGCAAGAGCTGAATGAAAGTGTTATTTATAAACTCAGAGCGTCGAGCTTGCTTGTGGGCAGGAAAAGGATGGAAAGAATGGAGAGAAACAACAGTCGGAGAAACAGGAACATGGGGAGATACTGTAGATGTAACAGGTGTAAAGATCAACTGAATACCAAAAATAATTCCGCCTACCAAAGTTATCAAAACAATTAGAAGTGTCAGAGTACATTGCATTAGAAAACATTTACTATGTAATATGTCATATAGCTTTGTCTTGTGCACATTTATGACATTAACCCGTCGCAGTTCAGGAAGCTCCATCTTCTACAACCGTTCGCAACGGATGGTTTGTACCTGTTAAAAACTTGCCTCTGTTTACCCTGGGAGTTCCCAAGATAGACAGAAGAAACCGACCTTATGTCTGATTCCCTGCAAATTAAAACAAGGCACACGTTACGACCCTACGGTAACCCAGATGGCAAGGTGAGAGAAACAATAAAAACAAAAAGATAAAAATTTTGAGCAAACTTTCTGGCTGAATGGAACGCAGTAAGATCAAAACAGTTTTCAAACAGAAAGCTAATTATGCAATGTCATTAGTTCATAACATGAGAACGTAGATTATATCTGTACTTTCCGGGTCTTGTCTGATCTTGGAATAGCTGGTCTACAGGTGCGGAAATGTTCGACTCCACAGGTGGAAAATGTTCACTTTGTACAATACTCGGTCCAAGATTCAAAGGAGCGGTTCCTGCTGAGGTGTCAAAGTTCTGTGTTTCAGTTCGTGGGTGGTCCGTTAAATACTCTGCATCACTGAAAGGGATGTGCCTAGGAACAGGTTCTGTCTCGGATACACCAAATCCCTGTCTAACCCAATTGTCATAGGGGAGTGGGAGAGGGACACGCTTCGTATGGCTAGCGTGCACCCAATTTTTCCTTCCAGCTAGGCGTACAGCAGTTCTTGTTGTGAGGAGTACCTGGAACGGACCCACGAATCTTGGCTGGAGGTTCCGAGTTCGTTCGAAATTCCGAACTACAACTTGGTCGCCTGGTTTCAACGTGTGGCCTGGACTCTCTGGCAGTTTAGGCAAGGATTCGAATACCTGTTGATGAATAAGGCTTAATTTAGCAGTCAGATCATAAAGATAATCAATCAACATTGGGTATTCAATCTGTTTGAATTCCTTTGGCCTAGGGACTCCCCAAACATTAGCAGGACGACCGAACACAATCTCATATGGGCTAAGCCCTACTCAAGAGTGTACAGTCGCTCTGGTGGACAGTAGAGCTAAAGGCAGTGCGTCTGGCCAAGAGAGACCAGTGGAAGCTTGAATTTTAGCAAGTTTCAGCTTCAGGGTGCCATTGTACCCTTCAACCAAACCCGCTGACTGTGGGTGATTCGCACTGTGGAATTTCTGGGTAATACCCAGACCCGCACACACACTCTTCATAACTTTCCCTACAAACTCACTTCCATTGTCCGACCAAACAATCCGTGGCATACCATACCTGGGGAAGTATTCTTTGAGGAGGATTTTGGCAGTGGACATAGCAGTGTTATCCTTTAACGGATATGCCTCAATCCATCTTGAAAAGGCACAGACTACCACTAGGACGTATTTAAGATTGTTACACCTATCCATGTGGATATAATCCAACTGAATCACTTCAAAGGGACAAGAAGGGGGAGCAAAATGACCAGTTGGGGTTGGGGTTCCCTTGCCAGGATTATGCATCAGGCATATCATGCAATTTTTCACCACTCTTTCCGCACACTTAGTGATTCCATCGTTCTTCCATACTGGAGCTAACATTTTACAGATCCCTTTCGAACTGATGTGCGCCGCTCCATGCGCCATCGTGACTACCGCAAGTACATACGCATCTGGTAACATCCAACGTTGCTGCTCAGACAAATCAACCCAACATCCACTTGAATCCATTTTACCCGTTTTCTCCTTCCATTCATTCTTCTCATTTTCAGTTGCTTCATTCTGGATTGCCTTCACACTTTCAATCGTATTCTCACACATCCCTGATTCAGCAATCCATCTTGCAGACGTTGCAACATACATTCGGCTCGTCATGTTCTTGGCCGTCTCTTTGGCGACCTCATCAGCAAACGCATTCCCACGGCCAACATCATCCGTAATCTTCCGATGTGCACTGCACTTCACAATCGCAACTTCATTCGGTAGGGTCAGGGATTCCAATAGATCACTGACTAACTGTCCATGTTGGATCTTAGTCCCATGGGACGTAAGAAAACCTCTTTCTCTCCAGAGACGTACAAAGCTATGTGATACGCCGAAGGCGTATTGGCTATCAGTAAACACATTCACTCTCTTTCCCTCAGCTAAAACACACGCTCTTGTTAGTGCAATTAATTCTGCAGCTTGGGCAGAATTCTGACTTACTCTTGCAGTCTCAACAATCGTACTCAAAGTCGTAAATGCATACGCGGCCGTCACATCACCATTCTGTAATTTAAAACACGACCCATCGACATATAAGGTGCCGTCTGGATCTAGTAACGGAGTATCTTTCAAATCAATCCTACCTTTTGTCTCTTCCTCAGTTCTGAAACAACAGTCATGGGGCTCTGAATCACTCGACTCCTGAGTAGTCGGCAACAGCGTTGCTGGATTCAATATGTTGCATCGCTTGATCTGAATGTGACTTGCCAAAAGCGTCAGCTCGTAGCCTGATAGTCTAGCACTGGTGAGGTGCTGAGTTTTCGTTCGATTCATGAGTGTATCCACAGCATGTGGAACCATGACTACTAACATGTTGTTCATGACAAGTCCAGCAGACTGTCGAATAGACACTGCAGCTGCTGCTGTAGCTCTCAAACAACTTGTCAATGCTCTGGCTACCGGATCTAATGTGGATGAGAAATATGCACAAGGCCGCTGTTTGTCACCAAATTGTTGCGTTAAAACACTCAAAGCACAACCTTCTCTTTCATGGACATATAAAGTAAACGGCTTACTGTAGTCAGGAGTACCCAACACAGGAGCTGAACACAGCGCATCACGTAAGTCAGAGAAACTCTGTTGACATTCATCAGACCATGGCAAAGGGCTCGGAACACCTTTTCCAGTCAGGGCTACCAATGGTTTTTCCATGAGAGAAAAATTTGGGATCCATTGCCTACAGTATGACGTAATACCCAAAAACGCACGCACTTCTCTCTGTGTGCTTGGTACAGTCATCTGCGAAATTGCTTTGATTCTCTCTGGGGTCAACCTTCTTCCCTCCTTTGACAAAAGATGACCTAAGTAGGTCACTTCTTGGCAACAATATTGCAGTTTAGAAGGTGACACTTTGTGATGTAAGTCTGACAAATGACGTAATAGAGAAATTGTAGCTGCTTTGCAAGTTTCCTTGTCATCAGCAGCCAGTAAAAGATCGTCTACGTATTGGATCAGAGCAACACCAGGAGGAAGTACAAGAGCATCTAATTGACTCTTCAATGCTTGACTGTAAATTGAAGGGCTCTCACAATAACCTTGTGGAGCGCGCTTGAATCTGAAACTGCGACCTCCTAAGGAGAAACCAAAAATGTCTCTACTTTCCTCGGCTATGGGAATGCTGAAAAATGCATTTTTCAAGTCGATAACTGTAAACCATGAGGCTGAGGCAGGAATCAACGTCAATAATGCAGTGATATCTGGGACCACAGGAAACTGCGGAATCACGATTTTGTTTACTTCTCTGAGGTCAATCACAAATCGGTAGATTGGAGGCTTGGAAGGGTCAGTACGTTTCAAAATCGGCAGAACAGGACTATTGCAGACATTTCCTCTAGTTTCCTCAATCACATCTTTCTGTATTAAGTCTTTCACTATCAGTAAGAGTACACGTTCACCTTCATTCGAAATCCGATACTGTGGGATTCGTGGGAATTTAACATTTGCTTTTAGACTTACCACATAAGGGGGAATTTCCAAGAGGCCTACATCGTTAGGACCAGTTGCCCAAAGAGTATCAGGGAGAGAACGCAGCTCCGGTGGGAGCTTATCCATCGACATATACATTGGAGAGATGACTCTTTTGCCTAATGTGAGCTGTACTCCCGAAGGAGAACAGTACAGTGTCGCATGTAGGCGTTTCAACAGATCTAAACCAAGCAGATTCTCATTACAACCGGTTGTTAGAATAAGGGGTGCTTCTAGTTCGCATGGCCCAACAGATATTGGCAAAGGACTAGAAACAGGATTGTGAACAGGGGCGCCTGAAAAACCTACTGAAGTGTTCGTTAAGCCAGACAAAGGTGCGCCAGGGAGTTTCGCATGCATAATTGAACTTTTTGCCGCACCAGTATCCAACAGAAACGGTTCGACCACGCCTGAGGTAACTACTGCGACATAAGGTCCACTCTGATCAACTGGAACTGATACTACTCCCTCTCTTTGCCTGTGGCTGTCCTAGTGCTCGCTTCTCTGAATCTCCTCATTATGATCATAATAATCTTCAACATGATACTGTGGAGATCTACCTGCTTGCGCAGATTGTGCATTTCGCTGATCGAAATAATTCGATTGGCGATCAGCCTGTGGTGTCATTGTACCACGTCCTCTACCTCTAGGAGTTTGCATAAACCCAACAGTACCTCTCTGAGCCGGGACACCACTAGTCTGTGCGTGCAGTTCCGGACACTCATTCTTATAACGGCCCTCCTTTTTACAATAGGCACACTGATTCCATGCTAACTGTTGTCGGGAAAAACCATAATTAAATCTTTGGGACGTCCCTTGCTGGAATTGTGGCTGTTGCTGAAACTGGGGTCGCTGCTGTGAATCTGACTGATTCGAACGAGGCGGATACGCCTGTTGCAAAAGAACTTTAGTCTTTAAATCTTTTGTTTTCTTTTCTGACTTTTCCTTCTCTTCTTTCTCTCTATTCTCGTAATACTGAGCAGTTGCAAGTATCTGTGCTGTTGTCGACACTGCCCATGCACTTTCAGAATCCTTTAACTTGTTACTAAGTTCAGGTAGTAAATTAAACACGAACTTGTCGACAAACAATCTCTGGCCTCCTTCAGTACTCATATCTTGCCCACTGTGGTCTACGAATGTCTCTTCAAATCTAGTGAAAAAGTCAGAGACGCTTTCGTCCTTCTTTTGCTTGCATGCCGATAGTTTATCCCAATTAACTCGTAACGCTGGCATCAGCGTTTTCATCAGATTAATTATTCTGCCAGGTAGGGCAGCAATCAGAGGTTCAGGTTTAGCACCGCCAACTTGTTGCGCATCTGCTGCTACAATAGCTGGCCAATCACCTCCTAAGGCGACTGGGTGGTTCTCTTGTCGAATCTTGGCCCATATAGGCTGTGGCACTACATTACCAAATAACATTTCAATGTCTGCCAAATTCATGATGCACGCTTGAACTGTCTGCGTTAACTCTTTGTAATAACCAGCAGGATTTTTACGTGGGTCTGGTAACGCTTGTTTTACTGCTAATACTTCGGCCCGTTTCCAAGGGATGTGTATCCACACTCTCTGGAAATGTGCCGGGGCAGCTACAATATTATTAGCCCCATCAGCTTGAACTGCATCACGCCATATCGGCGGAACTTCCCTCATCGGATATTGACCTCGTTTTTTCCTAGTAGTAATCGGTGAACCATCAGGGTCTCTTGTCGCTCGAAGAGGGGAATCATCCCTATGAGCTAAAATCAGTTCTATCGCTCCTCTTACTTCTGAACCTATCACCATTCCGGTGGCGAACTTCTGTTGAATATTTATCAGATCAGAGGGGACGGAATCTAAGTCATCATCTTCCCATTCTTCACGCACAAGAGAACACATCACGTCAAAAACATAACGTTGAGTTGGTTCATTCCATTGCATAAAAGTATCTAACACTTTTTGTGCATCATACTTCACAGCTTTCGACATCCACCTAAGAGCTGTCGAGTCTAACATGTCTCGTTCCTGAGGACCAGGAAGCTGGCTACGTCTCTGTATAGAGTCAGAAACGGGGGTCTCAATTAAAGACCTGTAGAGAGGAGTTAAGATATTAGTTACAGAGTCGGTTATTTTCCGACGAACGGAAAGCGGAGTCAGAATGTTCACAGGGTTCGGGGACAGGGCAGCTGGAGCAGATGAAATAGTAAGGGTAGGAGTAGCAGGTAAAGCAATTTGCGTAACGACAGGCAAAGGCGGAGCAGGCGACCCAGGAAGAGGGGGTGCCGAAGGAACATTAACCACGGGAAGGACAGGAGCTGGAATCAAAGGAAGTGGAGCAACTATTCCAGGCTGACCAGCAGCTGGCTGTACAACAGGTAGTAACTGTGGTACTGTAATACCCTGTGCATACGGTGGAGGTGAATTCAACAGGTAAGACAACAGAGGATCCTTCTCATGATCCTCCATCAGCTTAGTAGGACAAGATGGCAATGCAGGGTAACATTTATCAATTGCCAAATTATATTTTCTATTCGCCATCTCCATTGCTTTTTCAGTCTCGTTAACATGCAGCTGCCTAGCAGACTCCATTAAAGTCAACCCTTTCTCTTTCTGTTCTTTCTACGTCTTCCTAATTTCTCTCTGTTTGGCTTCTTTGCACCATACGCGAAAAGAATCAAACATTGCCGGCCGGGCTTTTCTCTTAAACAACTTCTTTTCTAGATTGTCTAGAATTTCGGTTTCGAAGCTACCATGCGGTGGCCAACTAAGGACACCATCTTTTCCGGTATAACGGACCCATACTTCATTATACGTAACAGGACCAACACCATGTTTACAATAGAGTTCATACGAAGGAGTTCCAATCGGAGGAACCGAACACGAATCCTCCAACCGGGAATCCCCGTTGCAACGTAACCAGGACAGGAAACAATTACTACTGGTAGTCATGACATACAAAGACAAATTCCAACCAAAATGCGCAAAGAACTTAGGCCTACCAAAATGAACTAATACCAAAACAAAGATTATCTAAACAAGAGCAACCAATGATAATCTATGAATTAAACCAGAGCAACAAGGAACAACCAAACTGAACGTAACCCACTTAATACTTAACTGAAATGTGGAAGACGTCACCAAGGAGAACCCGTCTACGTCTCGCCGTACTAAGGTCTGCACCTCGGGTCCAAGACAGGGCGACAGTCAGGGCAGCGGTCCTCTGTAGCCGTCTGGGAACGGGAACCCTCGTGGAAGAGATCGTCGGGCCACTTTTACGACATGCAGGGATCGATGAAGCGGGGTACCTCCCTCCGGAATCTTCACACGAAACTTCTCGAACTTTTCAGGCTTTGGACCGGTACCGGATGACGTCGCCCAACGTTGGGCGCCAATTTGAGGTTCTGGACTTTTAAGAGTCCAGAGGTGTCAGGGAAACAACACCCAAAGACCCCTGAGTTCCTCCTGTCTCGGTGCACAAATAAACAGAGACACGGGCTTCTTGATGGTGGCGTCAAAGACCAAGGTTTATTTACTGCAGGGACACAGAAGTCATAGGAACCACACAGAGGCAGAATCTACGAGACTGTTCAAATTGCATTAAGTGGGTTTTTCTTTAAATACACGAAAAATGTCTTTAGGCAACATTACACGAATATTTCTCATGCCCAACCCGGTATCCCAAACAAACAGTAAATAGACATCAAATAATAATTAGTCGTAGGTTTTCGGTATTCGATCAGGTTCCCTTGACAGTTTTCCATTCTTTGCCCGATCCTCCCCATCATAAAAATCGTAACCTCCCCATTGTAAAAGCCCAGAAGGAGAGGAGCAGAGCCAGGTGCAAAGGATTGAAAAGTAGGATAAGAGGTGTTTATGGATCATAAACGGGCATGGCTACCGTCTTCGGCCTTTCAGTCAGAACAACGGACACGAGAACCAGTATAGCAGGACTGGCCTCAGGCAGGGGAGGCAGCTTGATTCTGCCTAATCATGCAGCGTCAGCCTTTCTCGGGGCTCGAGCTTACGTGTCCTTAACAAGGTGACTCTGCCGGGGTCATCGCCCGTTCATTGACTATGTGAGGGCAAGAAACAAAATGGATGCCGTAACTAAAATGGATGCCATGACTTTACAACAGAATGCCCTATTTCTCAGTGAATTCATGCTAGTTGCGTAGCGAAAACACTGTTATGCATATAATGGATCATTTGCGGTTCATTGGTACCAAAATCGTGTCAGTACTACGATACCGAATTCACGGGTTCGGATCGCTACAGAACCTCACTACTACACATCCGTCATGTAGTTGAAAAACACACTGACTGCCATCAAATAGCCAGCTCCACCTAAACATTCACAATGTACATTGGCATGCAGTCTGAATGTAAACATCTGCAAACCTTATACATACATATGAAACTCTGTTAACCTGCATCTCCCCTTTACATTGCAAAGGGACAAGCAACACCTTCTGCATTGCACACCACACTTCTCATCATTGATGATAAAGAGGACAACCTGCACATATGTCAAGACACCCTCCAATGGATAATGGACAGCCTCTGCACCCCATCCCCAGGAGCATGGCAGGCCAGCTGCCTCGAGGTGACCCCACCCCCTACACAGACCACACAGCAGGAAACACACACCACCACAGCTGTCTCTCAGGACCCTCGACCAATACATGGAATTCCAACGGCGTGTGTTGGTTTGCCAGGTAGAGTTGGCTGATCAGCTGCGGGTGGGTTTCGAGCTCGTGGCAGCCAAGCTCGATGCCATACGTGGGTGTCTGAGTCCCATCAGGGACCACGTACAGTCCCTATCAGACACCCACTGTCCGTACCATGCTCCACCACAGGCCTTGGCTGATCTCGCTGGGGTCATTAATTGGATACAAGAACTGTGTGGTCAGACAGGCACCAGCGGTGACAGCACAGAGTTGGCACAGATGCGGAGGTCAATGGAGACCATGGAGCAGATGCAGGCTGGAAGTATGGCTGTCACAGCTGGACACCAGCGAGTAGTAGCTGGGAACTTCAATGCCCTGCAGTTCATCATCTTGCCATTGCTGCCACTGAGCCTGTCCTAGATGACTGCAGCGGAAACATCGACACACACAGCTCCAACCCCTGATGTGTCAGTGGCACACAGTGATGCAGCCCCATCACCTTTGCAGTCTGATGTGTCAGTGGCACACAGTGATGCAGCCATTACCCCGCCACACACACCATACACACCGGAGCCAGAACCCGTATCAGGGGAGTAAGATAGGGATGGTAATTACTGTGTGAGGAAGGAGGCAGTAGCATCCATCACTGCCATATGGCCTGTCCCTGCCTGGTTGTGACCTATACAATACCTTCCGCTGACCCCGGAACACTCTGTGACATTCACCCAGACCCCGACACGGACTGCCATATCTACACTGCTGGACAATTGCACAGCAATCCTGCTGCGGACTGCACTCCCCCTCTTCAAAATCAATTTCCAATCCCCAAAGGACTCCGGTTGGCCCTCCACTGGGCTTCCATGTAATGTGGGCTTGGATGGCCATGTACATCTCCAGCTCGGTCAATCACCAGAATGTGAATAAAACATTCTAAATCACACAGATGTGACATGACTTTGATCATTCACGTATGGAAGTATGGCTGGATGTAGGGACAATGATTGCACATGAAGGTACACCCTGGTAACTGACATCTATGCACATGTTTATCCTTGAGACACATGGCCAATTGGATGACTGTGAAGGTGAGTACTAGCTTAGTCCCCATTGCACATCAACAACAATCTCACAACCCCCCCAACGTAGGCACAAGCCCATGTATTGAATAGGGCTGTGTGTAGGAATGGCCAAATCGGTAGCAGGCCAAAAGTGGTGTCCTACATCACATATGACAACCAAACTTCACGTCGCATACCTACCCACACACATCTGTGTGGACACATCCTGTTCTTATTTATAGCATTGCTCCACATGGTCTGAGTTTGGACACTATACTCATATTGCTGAAGTCATGTACGTGCACAGGTCGGCCAGCAACTATCCCAAAACAATGTCTGGCTCACAGAAGTGGAGCTTGCATAAGTGAGCCACCCCCATTGTACATGCGTCAGTCAGTTTCTCCCTGTGTAGGAACGATGCTCACTGTGGCACAAGAGTGAACAATCTAATCAACACTCATCACAGTTAGACACCAGTGGAGTTGCATAGACTTTATTCGCATGTGTCTGTCCGTATGGACAAGGCAAAGGCAACAACAGGCAAGGACATGCTTAAGACACTTACACGCAGCATGGGAACATGTCGAGGTGTAGAAAATGGCAGGCAAAAATGGACAACAATCATCACGGATGACAATGGTCTCAGCCTACCTTGCCGTGCTGCACGAGTCATGTTTTGTTTGGCACAGAACCCTCACAGAAACAAATGAAACAACGCGAAGTGTTTGTCTTAAAATACTCAGCACAAACCTCTCAAATAAAGAAAATCATTCACAAACGCTGGGAGATCATCTCACAGGAAACGGACTTTAAGGACTTGTATAAAGGCCCTCCCTTGTTCGCCCACACTCGATCTAAAAACATTCGAGAATTATTAAAACCGAAAGATTCATCCAGAAGACAAACCTATAAAGGTATGCAAAAATGCCACAACTGTGGCCAATGTGGCAATGTCATCGTGGGCAACTTATTCTCACACCCACAATCAGGACAAAAAATCACTTTAAGACACTCCTCGGATTGTAACACTGAAGGTGTCATTTACGCAATTCGATGCCCTTGTGGATTAGTGTACGTAGGGAGAACCTCCAGGAAAATAAAAACAAGAATAGTGGAACACAAAAGCACTATACGTAATAAAAATTTCAAGTCATGCTTAGCAACACACTGGGTAAACACCTCGCACACAATACCACAATTACGCTTTACAGTGTTAGAAAAAATACAATCCATGCCAGGCATTGATTTCAACACAACCCTAGCACGAAAAGAAACTGTTTGGATAAAACAACTTGGCACCCTAACCCCGGGGGGCCTCAATGACCATGTAGAATTGCTATGTTTTTTGTAAACAGCTCCTCTATCATTAATATCATAGATCAAGAGGTTTTTCCAAAACATACTAAATATAGAAGAGGTACCATTCATTTGTAAAGGATTTGCACTCTCTTAAAATTTCGTTTAATCCCTTTCTTAATTTCATTTATTGTTCATAATTTTGTTCATGTTCATAAAGTTTTTCAACTCGAGTTGTCTAATTGAAAGGAAGGCCCCTTTAAAAAAGTCTCGGGAACATATGCGCCATCACGCACGTTCTCTGGAGACGACGGACTCTGCACTCGGTCGGAGCCTGCTTAGATCAGCTGGTAAGCGGCGTCCGTGTAACACGAAAATTCTGGTTTTCAGCCCCTTTAATCTCTTCCTGAGTTTCATTGAATTTTCATTTAATTCCCGACAGCTTACTGTTCTGTGAACGTGTGGAACGTTACCACTATTTAGGTAAGACTTCGATTCAGACACTCGGGTGTTTGTTAAAGGACAACACAGGTCATAAGACCTAAGAGAGATTACATCTCATAGTTAACATTTCTGCTTCACAGATATTTTACTTCCTGCGAAAGCGACGTATCCCTCAGTGATCGTTATTCACTATAGACCTCGCTGTAAGTAGATTACTCAGCGATACTATATTCTATGCACTGGATCATTCAGTATATCAGTCTTTAGCAGCACTTTCCCTCGTTTCTGTACCACACCCATCTTTGGCGTTAATCGCGTTCTAACACGCGCATACGCTTGGCACGTTTGGGCAACTTTTCTACAACTAGAGTTTTTCCGTTACTATCTCCTTCTTTAAAAACCACGTACTTTTTAACAGTTTGCTTTTACGAATGTTTTTAGGAGTGCAAATCCTATCCTTAGAATGTTGTATTTTTTATACTTAGTCAATCAGACTTTCTGTTTCGTTGTAGCTCTCAGAATGGTGGACCAGGTAGAAAATTGACTTCTTCTCTACAATGTGTATCCCCTGAAGAAGGGTTTCGTTAACCCGAAATGCATTGGGAACTTTCATTGTAACACAAAAGAATATCATTTATGTTGCTTCTAAAGTCAGAAATTTACATGGATTGAACATGTCTATGATTCTTCATATTCTTATAATTTTTGCAAAACAGTTGTTTGTACTCACGATGTTCTGACTATAATATGTTTTAACAAGTTGGTACATGTAAAAACATTTACATATTTTTGATGTTTGAAATATTCAGAAGAATATTAAAACAAGGATATAGACTTCTACAGTCTTGTGTAGTGCGTCATGTAGGTTTGGGTCACTCCACTCCTCCACTTTTGACATTTTCCTCAAGGGGTTAGGGCAACACCCCTACACATGACAGCACACCTAACAGTTTGTTAACCACATTAAATTTAATTAGAGAACCTGAAAAAACTTTGCTACACTAGTGTGCAGGCCCAACCTTTTCTTGTTTGGCATCTGCCCATTGCCCCTTGGGAGGGGGCACGACTCACTGCCCATGGGGTCTGCATAGTGCTCTGCCACCGGAGTGCACCGAGTGTCTGGTCTGCTGACAGTAATCATGTGAAAGGGTCCGACAGGTTCACATGTCGTGCTACATTGCCATGTGTGTACTCTCCCCCAGCAGTGTGTCCGAATTGGTAACGTTGCCAAACGACGCTGTATTGCTCCGACCATGGACCTGCATCACCTTGCACAGGTGTGTGTACACACACGTAGTTCCATGCACATGCGTCCAGAGTCCTGACAAAGGCAGACGTGTCCTCTGTTGTGGTGGTATATGTGAGCATTCCCCATGATGCAACAAGGTGTTGGGACCTGTGCTGTGGGTGACAATCCGATGTGGCTGCAGGAGCGTAGTTAGTCGTCCATGAATGCCCGCGCAGCTTCATGTGCAATGTGTTCCAATAGTACATCGTTGTCGTGTTCAAGGAACACCTGGGTGAGCCAATCCATTAACTGGTCCGGGCAGGTGTGCTCAGCCCACGCCGTTTCACCAATCCGCAACACAGCCCAATAGGGGAGTGCCTCAATGTGGTCACTGCACATGAGGAATTGTGCAATCTCCCATGCACATCTGCCAACACACACACAGTATGTCAAGGCATCCCATGCACGGCTGTCTCGGTTACACTCCTGTTCATGATCCAAGAGGGGGCGCACACACAAGTCATAGTCCAATTCATCTACGGTTGTGTTGGATAGGCAGACATCCATGGGACACTCAAATGTGCATGTTCGGCAGTGGAACCATAGCTGGACGCAGGTGACATAGGCAAGGTGGAAGCTCAGCCGGTACCTGATCCACAGCACTGCCAGTGGTAGTGCGCCCAGTAAATGCAGCATACGTGCACGGTACTGTTCCACGTGACAGGGGTTGTGCATGTGCCCAAGATGGCCTGCCATTGCGTTGGTGTGTCTTGTAGAACCGGCACTCTTCTGAACTGCGGCAGTTGTGTGGAGGATATGCCACAGCTCTGAGCAATGATTCAAATGTGTGTGCAACGTTGGGGAGAATGGGTTGCTGTTTCCGCGAGTGTCAAGGGCATCCCATGCAGGGGTAGCTCAGGCAGGGGCTTCTGTGTGTGGGGTGTGGATAAGTTGGACAGTTCATTTGCGCAATGTGTGGTGTGGGAGTCGTCCCCATCTACCACGGCTTCTCTCTCAGTGTGTTCCAGCTGCGTTCAGGACCAAGGTCAGAGGTGCAGGTGTCCTCCTGCCTTCTGCATTGGAACAAAGGGGCTTTCATCCCTAATGTTTGTCTGACTACTACTTGCGTTTCCGAATGTGATGTGGCTTTGGCGTTGAGATTGAGGCAAGGCCTTGGGCTCATGGTGTACCGATGGCGATACACACACACAAGTTGGCATGTGGAGCCAGGTGCCCAAGAGGCCTTACGCTGCTTATGCAATCTCACTCCGTCTCTCTTCCTCTCTCTCTCCCTCCCTCTCTCCCTCTCTTTCCTTTTTTGGCGCATGGCACATCTTCTTCTCTTGGATTTTGTCTTCCAGGCTGTGTCCTACAGATTGTCCAGTGAGGACCCGCTAGGACTCATCCGAATGGTTGTTTTTGCTTTTGTTTGAATGGTGTTTTGTTTTGGTGATTGCATTGCTATATGACTGATTCTCCATTTTCTGGCCACACATGTATGTTGATTTTCCTGCTTGTGCGACATCAGGCAAATTATTTTGTTTTGGGATTCGTAGTGTTGGTGTGCAGTTTCTTTGTCTGGGGTGCGGGGGGAGGGGGTTGCGGGCCTGGGTGTGGTGTTTGTGGGTGTTGTGGCCCTCTTGGGTGTCCGTGCTGCATGGGCAGTTGCTCGGGGGCATCTGTTGTTCTTCATGTGTGGCTATGGGCTGTGCTCTCTTGTCTGGTGCCAGTTGTGGACCGACTTTACACCAGGTCAGAGCAGGTGTTAATTTCCTGGTGCCAACGCGCCTTATCGCATGTTTTGTGTTCTTATCGCCGATCTGGCTAGTCGTTGAGAATGTTGCGGAGTAATGTTGTAGCTGCTTTTTGCTCGGGAATGCCTACTCTGCATCTCATTAGAAATAGTTGCCGGGGTCATCCGTGGCGATGTTTGTTGCGGATGCTAACGCAGGAAAAGTGGTGCTGTCAGCTGTTTGCACCGGTTTGTGAATGGAGCGATAAATTTATCATGACTTTGGCTGCGCTAACGTGCCATTAACTTGGAGATAGCTTCTTGATAATATGGCCCCGTATTCACACTTTAGCGAGGTGTCAGCAGAGAGGGCATGTTGTCATAAAATTGAAACATTCACCCTGTATGGAGTTGTTGGACTTGGTCCTTTTTTGCAGGGTCATCCCTGAACATTTTGCCTTCCTCCTGTATTTTTTCTGACCTGTTATTGGTGGTTTTATGACTCTGGGCTCTTTTTCACTGCTGATCAGTGTTAAAGTGCATAGGCTCTCTTTTGTAAATTGATGTATTGGATTAGTGACTCCATGATTGGCTTATTTGATTTACTTGTCAGACCCTAGTACAGTGCACCATGTATCCCCAGAGCCTGTAAATCAAATGCTGCTGGTGGGCTTGCAGCACTGGTTGTGCCACCCACAGAAGCAGCTTGTAAAGTGTGTCTCAGGCCTGCCATTGCAGAGTGTGTGTGCAGTCAAGTACTGCCATGTTGACTTGGCAAGTGCACCCACTTACCAGTCCCTAAACCTTCCCTTTTCTACGCTAGCCACCCCTAAGGTAGGCCCTAGGGCAGGGTGCATTGTATGTGAAAAGTAGGACATGCCCTGATGTGGGTGGCATGTCCTGATAGTGAATTACAGCCAATTTAGTTTTTCACTATTGCAAGGCTACCTGTTCCCATAAGCCAGAATGGGCAGTTTGATTATAACATCTTATAATCCTAACTGACCCAGGGAACATGGTAGAAAAAAGAATTTAGTATGCATGAACTCAGAATGATAAAATACATCTTTTTGTGAAGTTGGTTTCAATATTCTGTGTTTGAAAATACCACTTTTAGAAAGTAGGTATTTTCTTGCCTAACCATCCAGCTTGCCTCTGCTACGTTGTGTATTGCATGTCTGGTTTGTGATTGACAGGGGCTGGGGTGGCTTCAGGAGACAGGGAGTGTCAGCACTAGGCTGAATAGACCTATCTGCATTGGGAGTGGTGGGAGGAGTAGCACCTGGGCCTGAATAGGGCTGTGCCTGCCTTCCACAATGCTGGCTCCACGTCCTGTGGTGCGTCTGATGACCCAGGCCCACACTGACAAAGGAAGAAGTTGTATATTGGCAGAATGCACCCAGAACTGGTTTGGACTAGGTACAGAAACTCTCTGCCTTCAGAGACAAATGATTTGTGTGTATAAAAAGGGGGACCCAGAACCCAGAACTTTAGATCACTTCTGGGAAATTAAGAGGAACCTTTGCCAAGGAGAAGAAACCGGAGAAGCTGAAGGAGGATTACTACCCCTGTGCTGTTTGCTGTCTGGGGTTGGCCTGCAGTGGTTACTTGTTGCCAAAGAAAGGAGAAAAGGGCTTTGCTGTTTGCTTTGTCATCTTGAGGAAGATCTCCAAGGGCTTGAACTGAGCTTGCCTCCTGTCTGAAGTCTCAGGGACACAATGACTTCACCACCAGCTCCCCCTGAATTTCCTTGCTGGGAATTCTGACCTGCAGTGAGGTGCCTTCTGTTGTTTAGGACCTCTAGAGACTGTTTGTTGCTGGGAGCTGGAAGCGCGATGCAACGGGGAGAAGCGTGTCGTCGCCACAGCAGTTGGCGTCGCATCTCCGTAGATGCGTGCTGCCGCCGCAGCTGTTGGCCGCTGCATCACCGACGAAGCGTATTGCATGACCAGAGAAGCGTGCCGCCGCTGCAGAGGTCGCCGTCGCATCTCCGGAGAAGCGTGTCGCAGGGCCTGTCGCAGCTCCAAAGATCATCGATTTCGCCACATGGCCATCGGGCGTGCACGCATCGCATCCCTGTTGTCGCATTGCATCAAAGACGCCATTTTGTCGCATCGCGCTGGATTGTCGCATCCCATCGAGGCGCCATCTTGTCACAGCACAGCGGATCACAATACGAAACTGACACATCACCTTCTCTCCGGTAAGGAACCAACGCATCAACTTCCCTGCCTTGCAGTAAGGAACCGACGCATCACCTTCCCTGCGACCCTATTGTTTGTATTGCATGATGCATCCAAGGTACTTTGAGAGTAAAGTGTCGCATTTACCATCTACATTGAACTAAGCTATTTCTACCATTTTAAAGTCATATTTTTATTACAGTATTGTGGATTTTTGTCTTTTGGTTTTTTTGTTAAGCCTAGTAAAGATAACTTATTTTTCTAAACTGGTGTGGTGTCCATTTGTAGTGTTTTCACTCCATTAATGTATGTGCTCACAAATGCTTTACACACTGCCGCTGAGATAAGCCTGTCTGCTCATGCCAAGCTACCAAGGGGGTGAGCAGGGGTTATTCAGGCGTGTATCCCCCTTTCCCTGACTAGAAGCAAGAGTACCTATTTGGATAAAAGTGTATACCATTGCTAACTAGAGACCCCCATTTCTAACAGGAGTTGTAAGAATAGGAGCCAGTCTTTCATCAAACTCTACAATAAAGAATCTGTACCATGTTATAATGGCACACCACATGGGCTAGTCAGCCTCTAAAACCTTCTACACAATGCCTTTACTGTGTACAAAACTGTTAGTAAAGAGGCTGTTTTTATAAAAGTGAAAATGCACCCTATTGACACACAGAAAAGATCTAAGTTCATGAGTAAAGTATTCACCCTGTAGGGAAGTCTCAGCAGAGAGGCCATGTTGTCATAAAACTCAAGGCTGTATGAATGTGTAAGAAAAGAAGGCAGTCTTTCATGAAGCTAGAGTAGTGTGTTCCTTTGTAAAGCCTTTAATGGTAATACCCAGCTTTGACAATGAAGAGATGTGTGTGCATACAGACCACGTTCTTATAAAATTCAAGCATAAAAATGAAGGATTCACCCTGCATTCAATTGTATGACAAGGGTCCAACCTTTAATTAAGCTGCACCATATACAATATGCATCCTATTAAAATGTGGTAGCACAGAGCCTTGTGCTTATCTGAAATCTTCTGAAGGGACTGTTACCTTTGTTCAGTTCTAAATATTATTATGTGTAAAGTATTGTAAAATAATAAGATGTTCTAATTATATAACTCTCTGAGAAGCAGAAATAATTAATAAGGCCGTGATTACAAGTTTAGGTCTCCAAAGATTCTAACATAGCAAGAGGAAGAAAAAAAGGGTAAAAAAAGAACTGGTAAGAGCACCCAGTCATACATTAAAAAATGAATGACATCATCTAACTTTTCTCATGCAGGTGAAACTATTAAAGAAGATATATTGGAGTGTATGAAAAGGTGTTATTCCTCTTCAGAGAAACAAAAGCAGCAGAAAAGAAGCTGTGGAGCTATCAAGATTTAAAAAGAAGAAATTCAAAGAACTATGGCAGAAGTTCTTCCTTGCTACAGTAGTGAAAAACATGATGAGGAGTATGAAGCTGTGAAAAGGAAAAAAGCAACAATTCAACAGAAAGAGTTTGCTGAGTCACTGGTACAGGAGGCATTTGTGTTAAAGAGAAAGCTATTTATTCTGATTTTAAACAGAATGAGATATTTAGATAAACTGGTAAGTTCACTTGACAAGAAATGTCATAAGAAGCTACAGGTTAAAAAACGTTTGCTTTTTTTTTTAGGGCCAGGGGAAACACACTTTCAGTAGTGAGCCTTTTTCTTAATGAGGAATGTTACTTACAGGAGAATTAATTAGGTTTTGCAATTGATACAGATGATTGTGCATATTAGATGAATGAAGGGACACCAGGTGAGAAAGAAATAATTGTGCCAAGAAATGGAGAAGAAGATAGAACCAAGGAATTCTTAGGTGAACATCCCTGACATACAGTTTTAGAGTGGATGTGAGGGAAAACATATGGCAAGAGTCTATTAAATATTGTTTAACTAAGTACAACAAAGGAACTATGAAACAAAAGATCAAAATACTGCAATCTTATGATCTTGTTGAGTTAGAAGACTGACAAACCTTCAGTGACATTCACAGGCTTGCTTATCACAACAGAATTGCGAGAGTACATTCCATCATCTATGGATGCTGTCTGTGAACCACACTAAGATGCATAATCTAGTATCTTAGATTGTGTCAAAAGTCCAGCCCTTACCCTTCCAAAAATTAAACGACACTGAGAGGTACTCATTGTGAAGCATCATCTGTTATAGATGATATTCAGATAGCATTTGGACAAAATATCGAGTTTAAAAAGTCAAGTTGCAGAAATAGCCGAAAAAATATTGTGATGGTAAAATATTGTGAAGCAGAAATATCATTGTCAATAATATCGATTTTTCAGGTAATTATTTCAATTTTCAAGAATATCGTTATTGTTAATAGTGTTTTCAATAACATAGTTGTAAACATATCCTTTTTTAATTATCTTTATGTTTTTTAGTTCATATATTAATTTGTTATTATTGTTTGAATAATTGTTAAGAATATTTTTAAATATAGTATGTACTTTTAAGTGATTTGTAATTTTGTATTGAATTAATGTCATAGCAGGTTGCTAGGTTTGTAGGGGTGTAAGGTGTGGAGACATTCAAATATAATTAAATAAACATGAATTATTGATTTATTGTTAACTATTTAATCGATTATTAATTATCTCAATTGTGTAACAATTATATTTTTAAAGTTTTATATTATGTGCCGGTGCTGGGTTTGTAGGGGTTTAGGTTGAGAAGTTAATTAAGCAATATTTAATTAAAGATTAATTACTAATTCATTGTTAAATATTTAATTCATTATTAAATATGTAAACTGTGTAATAATTATATTTTTTAAGTTATATTAGGTGCGGGCTGCTGGGTTTGTAAGAGTATAAGGTCGGGAAGCTAAGTAATGATATATCTATCTATCTATCTATCTATCTATCTATCTATCTATCTATCTATCTATCTATCTATCTATCTATCTATCTATCTATCTATCTATCTGTCTGTCTGTCTGTCTGTCTGTCTGTCTGTCTGTCTGTCTGTCTGTCTGTCTGTCTGTCTGTCTGTCTATCTATCTATCTATCTATCTATCTATCTATCTATCTATCTATCTATCTATTATGTCTGTCTGTCTGTCTGTCTGTCTATCTATCTATCTATCTATCTATCTATCTATCTATCTATCTATCTATCTATCTATCAGCTCTCTCTCTATCTCTCTCTCTCTCTATCTATCTATCTATCTATCTATCTATCTATCTATCTATCTATCTATCTATCTATCTATCTATCCATCTATCTATCTATCTATATTATAAATATTTATATATATAATACGCAGGAACGGACCATGCATGTACACTGGGGGGCACAGCATGTGACCCCTGCATGCATCCCAGTATACAGGGGCAACAGGGGGCCATGTAGGGCTCCCTTTGTTTCCACGCTGCCAGCCTTTTCATGGCGGGCTCACCGCCATGAAAAGACTGGTGGTGGGGAAACTCAATATATGCTTGGTGGTGCCGCAGCGTTCCCGCCAAGCATATTGCTGCTCCAGACTGCCGTGCCACCGCGTTCTGGTTGCAGTGGTCCCAAAATGGTCCAAACGCCGTACTTGTAATACGGCGGTCAGACCACTGGTCTCCTACCGCCACCGCACCTCCACAATGGGTTACCAAATTTTTTCAATTACTCCTACCTGGAGCTTTATGCACTTCAGTTGGAGTGCAAGGCCCTCTTGTGGTTATTTTTATGATTGCATTTTCTGGGCTGACAAAATGTTGAATGATAACTCAGAGACATGGTTTTTTTTTTGGTTTCTTTTTTTATTGACATTTTTCACCCACAAAAAGTATTAATTAATTCTATGTAAAAAGAAAGAGTCACAGACAAGGTTTTGGTAAAAATAAAATTATTCAGCATTTATATAATAAAAAATATTAATCAACATTGCAACCTCTGAATTGTTAAATTACACATTTGGTTTTAAAATATTGGTGATTTTTGAAGAAAGCTAATAGATCTGCTTTCTATATATTGATATGCCCAACTGCTCATTAAGCCAATAGGCTCACTGTGTATATTTTTGTGTAGGCTGTGCTTCGCAGTAGGATTGGCTGCTCGCAGGGAGTTGGCCACATGGCCTGTGTTCAACTCCAGTCACACATGGGCTAAGACCATGCACCGTGTTGGGGGTAGCTACCTGCGTGGGGTTGATCGCTTGGCTAGGCCCTGTGATCAACCCTCCGTTGTGCACAGTCGGAGGTTGGTTGCCCGGGGAGGAATGGTTGGAGGACCTGGCCCCAGGCCAGGACCTGTAGCCAAACCCCTGCAAACATCCCATCTTACTGCCAAGCACAACCTTCTGCAACACTCATGCCCTAAGGTTACTATAACTCAAACCCTTGCAGAACAAATAAAAAGGAGAGACCACGTACAATAAATACTGGCACAGTTGGCAACATAGTTGGGCATTGTCGCCAGCCTAGAACTATTTTTTCCTGTTTGTTCAGTCTTCTCCATCCTTCCAGAAAGCAGCCATCACCGGGCCCTGCTTGAAATAGAACGAAAAAGCTGCTGTACCGTTTTAATTCTGCAACAGCCAGGTGATTCCCAGGCGAGGAATCTTCATTGGCTGCTGTACATTTTTGGCAGATAAAAGGGTTTCAGCATTCCTGATGAGTGTGTGATTAACAAAGAGCCAAATATATACACTACTGTCTGGTACAAGGAGAGGTACGAGTCTGTACTCGACGTATATAAAATGAAAGGATTCCTGCGGCGGCAGATAAGCAGCTTAGAGAACATACAGTCGATTTCGCCACATGGTTTCCATTAGGAAATGCCCTGCGGCCTTCCTCATGTTTTGGCCGAAAGACAAGCGATATGGGAATCCCTCTTGGGCTTTAAAGAAGAAAGGTGTTTTGCCTCACTAGAAACTTAAAGAAGCCGCAATGAACAACAGAACACAGAAATAAAAGTATGGCTGCCACACGAAGACCTTTTACTTGGACGCAACATTTGGGAGTACTACGCTAGTGCGCGTGGGCAGGAAGCGGATGTATGAAATTAGACACCCAATATTGTTCCTGTAACGCCAAATTTTCAGGGATACTGACGGAATAATAGATGCAAACCCATGCAGCCCAAAGGCTGCCTATGACGTCAAAAAGCTCCCATTTAATTGCAGGAGGGGGCGTAGGGACATTAACCGATTAGGCAAGATGAAAAGCTTTCATTTTCACCTGAGTGAAAAATTATCTTTTGATCGAAGATGAGTGCCAGAATTTATGTTATTCTTTGTGAGGAAAACAGAGCCATGATGTACACGCAGACACAATCCACATACATGCATTGATTGTTCTTCAAAGAGAAAAGCTTTCAGCAGCTCTTTCATCAGTTTTTCACAATTGCACATGCTTGTGTAAACATGTCTTACCTTCATTGCAACGTGCTTTGCCTTTCAACCCGTGGTGCTGGAACAATTTTCAGAGTGGGTGTGCTGACATCTATGTTACATCACTTATTTCAAAGGGGCAGTGAACAAACCAAGTGTCCCAGAAACAACGAGTCTGGCAAGTAAGACAAGTCTGTTCAGAAGGAGAGTGGTGTGGGTGTAGTCTGTAACTGGTGGTGCATTCTGGTACACTTTGTCACAAATATATTACTAAAGCCTAGAATCATAGAGCACGGTCATTTACTGGTAGTACATTTTCCATTGTAATAGGCACACAATCAATAATGTGCAGAAATCAGTTTTCAGCAAATGTTTAATGATTGTACATCATTAAGTAAATTGTCTTGATTTTTTTTTATTCTAAAACCTTTGTTTCCATCACACTTCAGAATGAGAAAAAAAACTAGTGTGCTTAATTTGTGCTTCTCTAACTGCTGATATATTTTTTAACATTTGCATATTTATTTTACAGGTATTTAAATGTGTGTTAGAAAAAAACTGACATCCTACATTTTTTTACAATCCGTGATCCTGGGAACGATTTTCAAATTGTTCACTTTACAAAATCCTCTAACTTCGCAGTAAAAGAGACAAAAAGTAAACACCAATCTTCATGTTAAAAGAGTAAGCAGCAGTTTGTCTCAAGCCATTGTGATATTTGACCTATTTCTTTGAAATGCACAATAACGGTGATCAGAGGGAAAACATGGCGCCCGCGTGCTGAGCGACAGCGCGCGTCCTCGGAGAAGCTCTCCGCTCCTCTCTCTCCCTTGTTAGCGTGTCGAGTATACGTGGTGTTACGGCGTCCCGGAGTAAAGGGATTCTTTGCCCCACCTGGGTCGGCTTGAATATTCAGCGGATGTGCCTGAGAGTTTTGGACCGGGCTCCTGCCCCCACCTTCATCTCTGTCCCCGGGCTCTCCCTGCCGCGGCGCTGGGAGGCTGCAGCCGTGGAGTTAAGACGCGGCCGCAGCGCAGCGGCTCGAGGTCTCCTTCGAGGGAGAACAGTGCAGGGAGGCAGTGAAGTTTCCGGTAAGGTGACGGGGGGTAAAAGGATTGGCACTTTTTTCTCCCAGGCGCTCCCCTTGTCGGAGCCTTACAAAGCTCCTGTGGTATGTGACGGCGATTCGGTAAACGCAAAAAAAATAACTCGTTCAAAAATAAGCATAAAAGAAAAAGAGGGAAAAGAAATGAAAGAAAAGAGTGAAATATGGTTTCGATTAATTGAAAATATGTACTGATTATGACACATTATGTAGTTGTGGGTGTGGTGGGAGGGGAGGGGAGGGGAAAGGAGGGTGGAAGAGGAAGAGGGCGCAAAACTGACATTTCATCTGTCCAGTGTAGGTTGGGTAGGGTTTTCCGGGGGGAGGGCGTTGCACAGGGTGGCAAGGGCAAAAATAAAAATAAACCTCAAATGTCCAAACCTAAAAAAAGCTTTAACAGTTCGGTTTTTCTATTTATATTCCTTGTCTTATGCCCTAAAAAAGGCAGAGAAAGCTATGCCAACTTAGTTGTAGGAAACTTGAAAGAGGTAGGGGGGGGAATGACTGTTGGACGAAATGACTCAGTTAAATTTTTTATCCTGGAATGTCAATGTCCTGCGCACTGGGAGTAGGAGAGCAAAGATTCCCCGGCACAGGTCATCGTCATTCAGGAGTCACACCTCCTCAAGGGTGAAACAATAGAGTTCTTGAAAAAGGAAAAATGGGTAGACAACTTTGTATGCACAGATCAATCAGCAAACATTAGGGGGTGCTTTTAATCTTTAAAAAACAAGCCAAGGCACAAATCATGGAGTATAGGGAGGATGAGAGCGGTAGGTGGCTTATTGTAAGGGTATGTTGGATGGCTTTCCTCTTACTTTGGTTGGGTATTATGATCCTAACCAGGATGATCCCTCTCATCTAAACAGCATTCGAGATAACCTACTGGCCTTCCACGACCCACTTATTTGGATGGGTGACTTCAACATTGTCTTAGATCCAAATTTAGATAAATCTGCTAAATCCAGAGCCTGTGTACTATCAAGATCTAGACAAGACCTCCTAATATCAATGTCACAATTGGGGCTTGCAGATGTTTGGAGGGAAAGGGCGGGAGATACACTGGGGGTTTCTTTTCGGAATTTCAAATATAATCATGTATCTAGGATAGACTATGCTTTTTTTAGCTACAGCTTGAAAGACTTATTGATAGACATTTCTTTCCTTCCCTTACATCTTTCCGATCACTCGGCCATTTTTTTTGTATTGAAGCCTGAGCACAAACACAGTTATACTTCCTGGTCATTTGATCGTACCATCCTCTTAGAAAAAGAGGAAGTTAACTTTCTGCGATCAGAGTCCCTTCACTTTTTGGAGGCAAATATAGATTCTACAGATTTACACATTATGTGGGACGCCTTAAAAGCCTTTTGGAGGGGGAGTATTACGCACAGAGCTTCCTATAGAAGGAAGAAATATAGGGAAGGTATTGATAACCTGGAGAGGGAAATGAAGATCATCGAAAACACCCTGGACCCCCAAATCAGATCAGGGGCAGAATATGAAAGATATAGAGAGTTAAAATCGGACCTAGAAAATTTATTACAAACTAGGGTTTCTAGAAGGTGGGAGGGGAGTAAAATCTCTCATTTTGAGTTTGGTGAGGCAGCTGGAAAAATTCTAGCTTGGAAAACTAAATCCGACCAAGCTAGAAATTACATTAGAGAGATTAAGGTGGAGGGGGAAGTTGTTCCCCGTACCACCAAGGATGAAATAGGTGGGGCTTTCCGGGACTTTTTTCAGAAAATCTATAAGGAAGATATCCGGGAGGATAAGGCAGGGAGGGAGGCCTGGTTGGACTAAATTTCCTTGCCAAAGTTATCCCCAGAGCATAGTGGGTTGTTGGAGAATGAGATCTCCGTTGAAGAAATCAGGAAGGCTTTGGGGCAGGTAAAGCGGGGGAAGGCAGCAGGCCCTGATGGGTTACCAGGGGAATTCTACAAGGCCCTCATAGATGAGATCGCTCCGCTTCTGGTCTCTGTTTTCAACAATATCCTTTTAGAGGGCCAAGACCCTCCAAAGTCCTGGAACGACACCACAGTGGTTTTAATACCTAAACCAGGGAAAGATTTGAAGGATTGTGGGTCATATCGCCCGATTTCGCTCCTCAACAGCGATTACAAAGTCTTTGCCGCTATTATGACAACTAGGTTGGGGAAGGTAATAAGCTCTTTAGTTCATGAAGACCAAAAGGGCATTATAAAAGGCAGACATTTAGTTGACCTCACACAAGATCTGGTAGGGGCGATTGATATCGCTACTACTTTTTCTCTGCCTCTGGCCGCCTTTACGCTAGACGTGACTAAGGCCTTTGACAGGGTAAACTGGTCCTCTCTGGCTGCAGTTTTGAAGAAATTCAATTTGCCCGAAAACCTTTGCTGTATGATTTCACTTATATATAAGGCCCCAACGGCAAGGCTCAATGTAAATAACTCTCTAACAGAGCCTTTTGGAATTTCGAGAGGTACAAGGCAGGGCTGCCCACTTTCCCCCCTCCTTTTCAACCTCTATATCGAACCTTTTACACAGATTCTTAGAGGGGAGGCTACCATACCATCATTTAGCTTTGGAGGATGGGAAAGGCGGGTTGCCCTATATGCCGATGACATCCTCATTATGACATCAAACCTTGATCTGGCTCTTCCCTCAGTGATCAGGAAGGCTGAGGAGTTTAGCAAATTTTCTGGGTATAACATAAATTCCGAGAAAACAGAAATTATGGCCTGGAACTCCCCCAACACGCAGGTGAAGGTAGTGTCCTCTATGCGGTACCTTGGTATTAGAATAACCCAAGATATAAGTAAAATCGCCACCCACAATCTTGAGCGAGTATATAAGGATTGTCAGAAACAACTAAAGGCATGGAACCATCTCCCCTTATCCATCTTTGGGAGGTCACACCTTATAAAGATGTCTATCCTACCTAAATATTCTTTTTTGTTTAACTCTATCCCTATGGCCTTTGACATCAAACAAATATTCAAATGCCAACAAGGAATTAACTATTTTATTTGGAAGAATGGAGCCTCGAGACTGGCCTGGAAAAAGCTGAGGAGAAGGAGAGAGAAAGGAGGTCTAACGTCACCAGACATCCAATACTATGCTTGGGCGTTCCAATTATCTTACTCGAGAATGCTCTTAAAAACACCAGTGGACAACACTAGAGGGAGGATGTTTCGAGCTATGTTGGAGGGGTCTGATCTTCCTTCTGACGGCTTTCTTTTTAAGTTTGGAGACCAGAAATTAAAAAAAAAAATACAATTAAAAATTCTTCAATCATTGGCTAGGAGTTGGTCCACAATCAGGAATAGAATAGGGTTGTGCTATTTTTCCAACTTAGCACCCATATGGGATTCGCCAGGTATTCCTTTGTGTCTTAAAGACAGACTGGCAGGCCCAATAAAGGAAGCCGTAATTCTGAATTGGGGAGAGCTGATAGCTGGTGGTTTAATGACACCTTGGGAGGTTTTGCGGGAGAAAGTCGGGTCAGGTCTATCTTACTTTAAGTATGTGCAGCTGATTAGTTGGGCTCAGGCTTTGATAAGAAAGAGAGCCCCCTTGGGAAAGTATAGCAACTTAGAAAATCTATTGGTGACAAGGCCAGGAGGGGGAAAGGAGGTTGCATGTTGGTACTGGGCAATCTTGGAGGAGATAGATGATGACACCATCTCCCTGAGGTGTTATGGGGTAGTAATATCGGCGAACAGTGCCAGCAGTTGTGGTCGATCTCATTTAGTTTACTATATAAGATTGTGAAGCCAGCTTGGCTGAGGCAAAACCATCTATATACTCTACATCGTGCTTATCTGTCCCCTCAAAAGTTAGCCAAATTCCAGCATGGAAAAAAATGCAATAAATGTGACCTAGTTAAAGCTTCGGACGTGCATATATTTAAAGAATGCCCAGCTATTAGTCGTTTTTGGGAAGAGGTGATGGAAGCATTATCTTCCATTCTAAACATCACACTCAGTAATACTCTCCCCTTGATCATCTTTGGGATTGATGAAAATATCTTAGGGCCTGCTAGATCCTTCCTGTTTTTTGCAAATTTATTGGCAAGGAGACAGATCTGTAGATTTTGGGTAGACACAGCCCCTCCAACATATATGGGATGGTTATCGTCACTATATGAAGTTTCTAAAGTAGACCTGGCTAGACCCTGTAGTATTAAAAAAAAGAAATTTGCCTTTTGGGACTATTTGATACAGTGGAAGTAGGTTTCCCGGGGTTTTTTTTTTTTTTTTTTTTCCCGGGTCCCATGAATATGCCAGCTTCCCTGCTCCATGGATCTATAACAAGGGTCTTTTTCGATATTCTGATCCAAACAGGCTGAAATATGCCTAGATGGAGTCTTTGAAGGTCATCCTTTCTCGTGTGTTGTTCTCTCCTTCTCCCGCCAATTTGCTATTTGTTTTTAGTGCAATTGCCCAAAGCACACTAAAAGGTTTGGTGGGCACGACAAGATAGCACAAAATGGTAGTTGGCGGATTTCTTTCTTCACACATAAGGGTTTGGCAAATGAGGACAAAAATAAAAAAAAAAGAAGAATAAGAAAAATAAAAGAAAAGAAAATAACGGCGATCAGATAAAAAACGGTGATCAGATAAAAATATAATTTAAAGGTATCTTTTTTCTCATTCACTTTCTCAACTTCAGCATGGTTAATTTGGGGTGCTGCAGCTACGCACCCCCTCACACCTCTACTTCCAGTGCTTGTGCTTTCAAAGCTGTGTTGATCTCATCTCCATGTGCCACCCCTGGCTGTTGAAGATCTTTTGACTTTCTCATCACTTTTTATTGATGAAGCAAGTTGTCTGTTAGGTGTTCAGCTCAAGGCATAAGCACTGTACATGAGCAGAAAGGTGGAAAAGAAAAGAGAGGAAAGTGAAGAAGGGAGAGAATCAGACAGCCTGGCAAGTACGGTTGTTTATCCTTATTTATACAAATGGTTAATAGAAACTGACATTTGTGCAAACCGGACATTTGGTTGGATGAGGCAAATGTTTTTGCATGTGTTGTTGCAGATGTTATAGTTGCACATCTTTGTACAAAATCAAGGCTGGAGAAAAGAGCAAAACAGCTTAACTAAACTCACATAACCATGTCATGTTCTTGATGCATTACCAATGCGGATGAATGGATTGTAAACAACAGCATATTAATAATATTCAGTAATTATACAAAAGCATTCAGATAAACATATTTTTAATAGGGTAGAAATTCTTGACAATACATTTTGGTCTAGCCTGGTGACAGGTTGAAACATATCCAATAGCTTTTGCAGACGCTTTCAACAATTATGCAGTGGAATTATGTACCATGATTTGCTTTACTCTTTTGTCACCCTAATTGCAGAGTAGGGCTTCATTGTGTTTTCATTTCTATTTGGATGGACCTGAGTTAAACTATAGTTTGTTGTCACTAAAGGCATCATTTAAAGCTGAGTAGAATCTTGAAATTCTCCAATCTGATAGTAAAGTAATAAATCCTCATCCTATGGTGCATTTACCTTAGTCCTAACATCCTTATGACAGAAATAATTCTTCTAAAAAGAAAGTTGTCAGTTACCCGGGGACTATATGTTGGGAAACAGAACTTTTTGTCGCATCGTTGTCCACCAGAAATTCCTTAGTCAAGCCCTGCAAATTCGCTTTGACATAAGGACCACGCTGATCGGCAGGTATCTGAACTGGTCCCTCACCCTGTATCTGGCTGTCCTAGCTGAAAGACACACCTGTCACGTAATCAAAATCATAATTATCATTGTCACACTGTCCATCTCTTGGGTCGTCAAAATAATTGTTATCGGAACGGCCCACAGGAGCCGTAGTATTCTGGTGCTGGTCAGTCCCACGGCCCCTACCACCAGAACCTCGTCCTCTAGGGGATGAAACCTTCTGTAAAAGAACAGGACACTGGCTATGCCAATGGCCTTCCTCCTTATACTATGCGCAGTGATTCTGTCCCAAGGGTGTCGTTGAAGGCTGCCTAGTATGTGGGAGTTGTTGTAAAGGACCTCTCCGTCCTCTGGTGTTACCCTGATATGCCTGCTGCAACAATACCTCAGTCTTTAAATCCTTATACTTTTTGTCAGTTTTTTCTTTTTCCTCCTTTTCTCGATGCTCATAATATTGGGCCATATTTTAAATAACAGAGGGAGAACACGTAGGCCAAGTGCTCTCAGATGCCTGCAAACGGGACATTATTTTGAGAAGGTGGTTAGTGACAAACCTGTCAACATACAAATGGACTCCTTCAGTGTACATATCCTGCCCACTGGAAGCCAAAAACGTATCTTCAAACGTTATAAAGAAATCGGATGAACTCTCATCCTTCTTCTGTCGACATGCAGTCAATCTATCCCAGCTTACCTTCTTGGGTGTAATGAGTGTATGCATATATGTAATATTACGATCAGGCAAGACAAGTATATCAGCACGTGGTTTATCTCCTGGCTTCCTATCTTGATCCCATCCCCTAATCACATCCCATGTTACGCCCAACTGGGCGACATGATCTTGAGTATGTACCCGGCGCCAAATATCAACCGAGACAAGGAGACCAAAGAACATTTCAATATCAGCAAGAGTCATAACAGTAGAAGAGGCAGCCTCTGTCAATTATTTATAATAGGCAGTAGGGTTTTTTCTAGGATCGGGTAAAGTAGCCTTAAGGGCTAAAACATCACTCCTTTTCCATGGAGTATAAACTCATTGATCCTGGAAGTGGGCAGCCACGGCCGGCCTAGTGAAGTTTCGTGCTGATCCGTCAATGCAGGTATTTCTGGATGACAAATTGGGTGGACTTCACGCATAGGGCACTGAGTTATTTGAGTAGGACTCTTTTCATAAAATCTGCCTCTATAAGAGAGTATAGTGGGAATATTACCAAACACTTGTTCTGGCACCAGGTCAGTAGCATAAACACGGTCTCTGATATCAAATAATATTTGGGGAGCCTCTGTTTCAATATGCGTGTACCAAAGATGAATCAACGCGGCAGACATGTACTTAAGGGCATGTTGCTGTATAAAAGGTTCGAAATCATGTACAACCTGCCAAATATCCTCAAGACTATAGATTGAATTACAAGCCTCTCAATTTGCCTGACTTGCTCTTACCCTTTTGCTCATCCTCCCCCACTTCACATCAGACTAACGGGCCTGTTCGTTCTCTGAATCTCATCAAATCCCTATCTTCAAAACCACATGCATGTGTGTCCGTACCCAAAGACAATGGAGGATATATAACTGAAACAGGAGTAGTAGGTAGGACTTTGGTCAGAGATTGTGCCGGTGAAGAAGGAATAGAGGGCACAGAAACAGGAGCAGTAGATGTAACAGATAACACTGTCATCAAAGATGGTGAGGGAGAAGAAAGAGTACGGGCGCAGTAATTGGAGCAGTGGGTATAACAGCTGTAGAGACGTGGGCACCTTGGGCAGGTGGCTGTGGTGAGGAGGAACCATAGGATATATTCTTTGCTGGCCATAAGGGGGCAGGGGTCGAGTATCTAACAGAGCTTCCACAAAAGTATCCTCTTCCTCTTTGGCCACGTAAGACAATATGCAACCGAAATTTCCTATCTTCACATTCTATTCCTATCTCCTGTTTCTCTTTATCATACGCTACAGCTTTCTGTGTAAGGGTTTGCATCCTCCCCTTCCGTGCATCTTTTTCCACCTTTAACCGTCTTTGTTTGGTCTCCTTCTGCCAAGTCCGAAGGGAGTCAAACATAGACTGTCTACTACATCTCTTAAACAACTGTTTCTGGAGAAATCCAATCTTCTGTTCGTCAAAAGAGCCTGCCAAAGGCCACTGAAACTCAACAATGTCCCTCATATATTTGTGCTATAATGTACTAAACATAATAGGGCCAAGGCCATGCTTCACACACATATCAAAGTTAAGGCTGCCTTCAGGAGATGCAGGCTGGGAATCTTCCAACCGAGCATCTGCTGAGCAACAACGACAATACAAACTCCAAATCTTGCTAAAATCAGGCATATCAAAAGAAAAATAGGGTCGTTATTGTACCTGGCAAAGTATTTGCAAACACATTTCATCAAAACAGTCCTTAGATTGAAAAGTACTCAAACCACAAAGGTACCATATACCAATAGAACTGAAACAGACTACTCCTGATATCAAAAGTACGAACAAAGAAGTTCTCCACTGCCGACTCTTCAAACCAAACAGTCAGATCAAGGGTTTCGCCGTTCAGGACTCCAGTCGGGATGACCAGTGGGCGAGGCACCCTCCAGTGGTACAAAGGAAGCGGCTGCGAGAAACAAAGCTCTTTACGCAGGGACCCCTGAGCAGTCAGTCCGACCTGATGATGTCCTCGTCCTCCCCTGTGTCCGTGGAAAAGTGATGGGTCAATAACCCAAAGGAGTCCCTGTTTGGGCGCCAATTGAAGGAAGTGACCCACTAGTGCCACCCGGGTCACTGATGATCACCTCCCTGCCTTCCGTACCAAATGAAGAGTCGTTCAGACAGTGGAGAATATTAACCAAGAACTATTTATTCAAATGCAGTCAGAGTGGAGGCCCAGCTGTACAGTCCATGAGAGTGCTACAGATGGAGCTAAAGAAAAGCAAGAATGGAAATACAGTATGTACATTGCATAGCTCGGCAAAGACACGCCCACAGTGAAATTTTCCAGGTAGATGCAGCTGGACAGTGAAATACAAAAAAAGAGGTTTCGGTTCTCATATCTTCCACAACCAAGCACGATCCAAGGTTATTTTACCCTGGGCCCGCTACCAGACAAGTGGGAGAGGGCCTCTATCTAGTAAGAAAGCTTTGCACTGACATGAACAGTTACTAATTACCAAAACAAAACCTAACATTTCAGAAACAAAACTTAGCAGAGACCATTTCACAAAAATAGACGAGATCAGTTTCGAACAGCCTAAAATGGCGCCTACAAAGAAAATGGTTTAGTAAATGCTAACTAAGACACGACATTGCGAAAACATTAGCGGGGCTAATCTAACAAGAGGTTCATTATGCTCTTTTCTTTTCAGCCCACCTGAAGATTCTTGACAGAGAACAGGCCCTGTTCTTTGACAAACTGATGCATGGGACTGGTTGCGAAACACAGGGCGGGGGGCAGATTCTGAGGACTGCTATCGAAACAGCACAGGTGGAAAGACATGGCACTGACCTTGCTGTGAGGCCCTCCATATCATAGCAGACGCCATTGACATTGCAATCATCTTTAATACACTGGCATGGCAGTGCGTCTTTGAGCGGCACATGGACTCTATATTGGAGTCACAAGGCTCAGCCTGCACATGTGGGGACTTGCTCCTTGGACCCAGATAATGCCTCACCTTTCGGATGACTTTTACAGACCCAAGCTACTTTTCCAATGCTGTAACTGTGTGTAAGGCAATCATGACTAGCCCTCTTGGCCACTAAGATATCACTGCCTTATGTATACTTCGCAGCCCAGTTGGATAATGACCTTGGGCCGACTTGTGGGGGTAGTCTGTCAGACTGTCCTTCAGAGGGGCATTAGAGCCAGAGATGGCACATGATCTAGGGCCGAGACAGTCTCTCCTCAAAAACTTTCTTCATTCTTCAATGTTGGAATTCTTTGCCCGTCTCTTTGAGGAAAGTCAATAACTTACTGACTTTCAGGAAGGAGCTGAAGACATGGCTTTTTTCTCAGTAACCCTTCTGTCTGCTCTCATCTGCCCTGGTCCCACCTCTCGGGTTTTTGTCAAAGCGCCGGGACACTCTTCGGAGTAGCCGTGCGCTATAAAAGATCCGAATTAACGAATTAACGAATTAACGAATTGACATGGTTTCTGGGAGTTTTTCAGGTTTTTCATATTGTGCACGTTATGCAGTTTTGGACGGCTGGCAGTGGCAGATCTGACCTGGGAATTGGTAGATGGGGATTGCTGTTTTACATTAACCTGGTCTAGACTGTGGGAGGGGACATCAGCACCCATAGACTGTGATGAGGGTGTTGTGGTCCCAAGCTAGTGTTCTTTGGAGGATGTGCGCTGAGTGACAAAAGGGGAAGTAGACAGACTCAGTTCACACACAACCTACAATGGCAAGTAGGATGACAAAATATTCTTTTCTGATATGGAATGTTAGGTGGATGAGCTCCATAAGTAAACACTACAAAATACTGGCATGCCTGAATAAATCGTATGGCTGTTAACATGGCGTCCCTACAGGAGACTCATTTAGTGAGAGAACAGATGGCCATGATGTAATGGAAATAGAGGGGACAGATCTATGCCACAGATTACTCAGCATTCTCCAAAGGGGTCCTGATTCGCGTGAAGCCTAGAACACCATTGGCAGTCATGACAACCTGCATAGATATGGAGGGTGGTTATGTCATCCTGTTTGGGAAATTGGATAGGCTGTGGATTGTACTAGGTCACTTCTATGCACCTAATATTCGTCAGGCACTAATTGTTGCATTCCTGGCCCCAGTCCTGTTCCTGAATGACAAGGCACCGCTGATGTTGTAGAGGCTACAATCGTGTGCCGGACGTTCACTTGGACCTCTTGGCGCCCTCTCTAGCTGACTTTCCGGTGTGAGGCTGGCAAAGAACGTGAGACAGGCAAAGTGCCTTAAAATGCATTTGTTTGAGTACTGGTAGCAAATGCAGGCTGGTAAAGAATGTTTGGGAATGGTTGAAGAATTGGGACCTCAGAGATCCCTGGCGACTGAGAAATGCAGACATTGGTCTAGACAAAATGTATATGCTACACTTAAAAATGTATATGGAGCAAAAAAACTGTTGATGGTGCTTATATATATCTTAGAATAAATCCATCTACAATTCTTCCTGGATCTTGAATAAGTGATCTTAACAAATTCATTTGATTTTGAACAGCATTTCTCTATCTGTTTTATGATTTGAAGTTATCGGTTGTTAAGTGTAATAAGGTAACCCAGTGTTAGTCTATTGAAGGATAGCTTTACAGCAGTGAAAAAAAAGTTTGTTTTTCTTTGTCAGGACATCTAAAATGTAAACACACATATCCACCTTTTTATATACCATGCATCCTGCCCTATGGGCCTTTAGGGCCTACCTTAGGGGTGACATATAAGTATTAATAAGGAAGCTTTGGGCCTGGCAAAAGGTTTATTTTACCAGGTTTCAATAGCAATTTAAAACTACACTACAAGCTGCAGTGGCGGGTTTGAGACATGTTTTACAGGTTTACTATAGTGGGTAGAACAATTAGTTCTGCTGCCTACTAGCAGCATTTTATTCACAGGCCCTGGGTACATGTAGTACTAGGGACTTATATGTAAATTAAATATTCCAATCACATGTAGGCCAATTTCACCATGTTTTAGGGAGAGAGCACATGCACTTTATCACTGGTTAGCTGTGGTAAAGCACAGAGTCCTAATGCTAACAAAAGTGAGTTCAGCAACGCAGGGGAGTGAAGTCAAAAGGTTTGGGGGAGTAACAAGCAGTGACTATTTTTACACATCCATACTTAATATTGTATGACAATGTGTTGCATGCATTCCTAGCTCTGATACTGTGTCTTTAGTCACATCCCTCCCCCGAGGCTATAGAGGCATGGATTTCCAAACTTAGATGCACAAGAAATTTTGCAGTACATAATTGCTTTCTGCAGTATTTGTATGCCTTTTTATTTTACTCACATTCCATTTCAGCCTTCGAGCATTGGTATCTAATCTGCCAGCGTATTGCACTTTGACATAGGTATATTTAAAGTATGTCAGTGTGAATTTGTGTCATACATTCCTTTAAAAAAAATATAATGCATAAGTCAAGTCACGCTCAACAGTACATGGTTCCTGCATGCCACCTCAAATTCACATCCACTTATCCCTGCCAGGGAGTGGGTTACTGATTGATATGAGTACTGCTGTATGCTCAACAATCGAGAAGTAGTCGGCAACTGAGTGGGAAATGGGCCCACAAGCATCCAAACAGATGAATTGAGAGAAGGGTGCAAACAAAGTCTGCTGTTCTGGGCGCTTGTATTAATTGGTACAGATGATGAAAAATGCATATTCCCTGTAGTTACTGAGGAAATTGTTGAAACCATTGTATTCTGGGAGTTGTTTGTGAACATTAAAGGCCCAAATTATAATCATTTTTGGTGATAAACATACGTTTGTAGCCAAACAAATTTCTATTTAATCTGGCCATAAATTCATGGAATTATACCTGGCAAGAGTAAATGGATTTACTGCTGCAGATTTCTCCATCACAAGTGTGGAAAATTCAAAGTAGTAAATCCCACACAAGATGTAGGAAGTATGCGGAATTAGGCATGGTAATTGGTAAACTGTTGATCTGACCCTTTCCATCTGAGGAACTTCGATTTCCGATCGCGATCGAAGCGACCCGCCATCTTGTGCTTCGCCGCCATTTTTTGTTGCCATCACTCAGGCAGCACGGCGAACAAAGTCTATTCTGCCTTTTCTGCAGCCTCGTGTCGAAATGGTCTTTCTCCCTCTATTTGTAAAGCTGGTGTTAGGTTTAGCTGAGTATACTAATCCCTGTCTGGTTTTTCTAATCCCCGTCTCAACTATCTGTTGGTTCACACTATTCTTTTTCAACTTTATCTTATCGTCTGGCCTTCACTGTCCTCTGATAGCATTCTCTCGTTTCACAACTGTCCTCCAACACACACAAACATATCTCGCCACCTGCAAGTTTGTTACAAATCCGTTAATAAATTAGTTTGAGGGAGGGGTGACAAACACAGTTGGAGGAGAGGTTTCTTCGAGTCATCTGACACTTTTGTTTTCAAATCTCTCCTATTGGTTCTGTCCTATTTTTCAACTTTCCTTATTGGCTCTTTCTTGTATTTGCTGGGTGTATACTTGGTTAATGTATATGTTATCTATATGGTATAAAAGTTTGTGCACCACAGAGTGAAGTGGCAGTCTCCTGAGAACCTACCTTGTGTACTTCTGGGACAACTGTACTAGCTGCAGCTAATAAATCTGATCTTCTAACGCCTAACAGAGTGTCCCGTGTCTCTGTGTAGCTGAGCAGGAGAAACCCAGGAGATTAAGGCGTACCCTGCGCCGCCAGGCCCAAAAGGTTCTGGTTCTTCAACTGGTGCCCAACGTGGGGCGGCTTCAGTGGTACCGGTTCTGCCTGAAGGTTGTGAGGAACCCCGCAAGAAAATTCCGGAGGATTCGCGAGCCACATCAAGCGACCCCTGTATGTCGAAAGTGGTCCGAAGGTCTTTTGCAGCGCGGTTATTCCTTCCTGACGGCTACTAACAACCGCTGCCCTGACTGCCGCCCTGCCTTGGCCCTTCCTTTGATGATGTATGGTAAGGCGAGACGATAGACGGGCCTCTGTTGGTGTAAGAAGACGTCCTTAGTTAAGTATCTTCGTGGGTCGCGCCCACAATTTTTGTCCTTTGTTTTCTTAGCATTTGTAGACCTTACATTCGACTATTGCAATAGCCGAAACCGAGGGTAAGTGCATTTGTGCTGCGTAAACTGAGTTTTACTCCCTTGAAGTTTGTGAACAGTCAGGTCAAATCGTGAGATGCCTGGTCTGACTAAGTTTGGAAAATTTGGTTGCTTTGGTTGTAATAGGGATTCCCGACTTGAGGACTCTTGTCCGATTCCTTCGGTTGGAACTCCCACATATGAGCTCTATTCGAAACATGGTATTGGCCCCATTGCCTTTAACAAGGCATGGACCCGATACACGAAGAAAGATGGTGTTCTAAAATGGCCAGAAAATGATAGCTTTGATCCCGATGTGCTAGATAATTTGGAAGCAGTCCTATTCAAAAGAAAAGCCCGGCCGGCAATGTTGGACTCTTTCCGCCTTTGGCGTAAGGAAGCCAAACAGAAAGAAATTAAGCAAGCAAAACGAGATAGGAAAGCACAGGGTATGACAATTATACAGGCTGCTCAACAATTCAAAAATGATGAAATTGATAACGCGACTGAAATTTCAGAGAGACAGCATCGAATGGCGATAGATAAATGCTATCCGGTGTTGCCTGTTTCCCCTTCTGAAAACAAGAAAGATATAGAAGAAGATCCCCTAATGTCCCATTTATTGAGGTTGCCTCCGCCCTATGCACAAAGTGCTAATGCACCCCAATTATTACTGCCTGTTCAGCCACCAGCGGTACCTCCGCTTGTTCCGGCTCTTCCGCATTTGCCTCTTCCAGTATTACCGCCTCTGCCAGTGTTACCATTAACTTCAACTTCTTTGCCCTCATCTCCTGATCTTAGATCTCCTTTGCCTTCTGCTCCTGCTGCAATTATCGGTTCTTCTCCTGTCAGTTCTCCTAATACTTTGTCTCCAATACTTACGTCTAATTCTCCGTCTTTGCGTAAACGTCTCACAGACACTGAGTCACTGTCACTGGTATTCTATCTCCTTTCTTTGGAGCTTCAAATGTGTCTCCGGCTTTTGCTCGAAGACAGTCTCGTAGTCAGTTCCCAGATTTTGAAGAACGCGAAAGGTTAGACTCTCTCGCACGTAAATGGATCAAGAAGGGTCCTCAATATAGTGTGTCCAATATTATGCCTACTTTCTCACAATGGAATGCGCCTACGCAAAGATATGTTTTTAATACAATGTGCGATACTCTCATTAAGGAATGGGAAGATGTGAATTCAAGTCCGATCCCACAAGATCTGTTAGATGTTCAGACTGATTTTGATAAAGGACTTATTGTGGGTTCCAAGGTTGAGAAAGCTGTAAGGACACTTATTTCTTATAGATCCTTATTGTTCTCTCAGGCTTTTCTTGGTTCTGATCCGTCGGTTAGGTTGACACTGAAAAACTATCCAATGAGAGAGGTTCCTCCAGTATGGAAGGAAGAGGTTGCAGCAGTAGGTGCTAATCCACTCATTCCTGCTCATTTTCAGCGTATATGGGTACATGTTCCATGGAAACGATCTGAAGTCTTGGCCCTTAAGCAGACTCTACCAGAGCCTCGTAAGAACCCTGCAGGTTATTACAAAGAATTATCGCAGACAGTAGATGCTTGCATCATGAATTTGGCAGATATCGACATGTTGATGGGAAATGTAGTCCCACATACAATATGGGCTAAGATTCGTAAGGAGAATCACGTACAGGAATTAGCTGCTACTTGGGATGTTATAACTCCCACAGATAGAGACCAAGTGGGTGGTGCAAAGCCTGAAGCTTTGATTTCGGAACTCCCTGGTAGAATTATTACATTAATGAAAACTATGATGCCTTCCTTGAGAGTTAACTGGGATAAACTAGCAGCATGCAAACAAAAGAAAGATGAAAGTGTCTCTGATTTCTTCACTCGTTTTGAGGAGACATTTATCGATCACAGTGGTCAGGATATGGCTACAGAGGGTGGACAGCGATTATTTGTGGACAAATTTGTATTTAAATTGCTTTCCGAGTTGTCATACAAATTGAAAGACTCTGAAAGTTCATGGGCTGTTTCTTCTTCTGCCCAGATATTGGCTACTGCACAATATTATGAAAATAGAGATTAAGAAGAGAAGGTAAAGCAAGAGAAAAAGACGAAAGAATTGAAAACGAAGGTTCTCTTGCAACAAGCTTATCCTCCTCGCTATGTTCAGCCTCAGTTTCAACAACCTCCGCAGTTTCAGAGGTTGTATCAAAAACCTGAGCCATATATTCCGCGACCTTTGTTAGGACCTAATCAATGTGCCTATTGTAGAGAAGAAGGTCATTTTAAGAATAGTTGTCCGGTTTTATTGCAGCGCAGTGGAGCATTATCTGCTCCACGAGGTCGTGCTGGCCTCCAGTCAGCAAACAGAGGTAGAGGTCGAGGTGTGTTGACTTAAGAACAGCGTGCCCTTCCTTCTCCCAATTCTGTGAACTATTTTGGTCAGCAAAATGTTAGGTCTACTCAGT
This sequence comes from Triturus cristatus, assembly GCF_964204655.1. Lineage (NCBI taxonomy): Eukaryota > Metazoa > Chordata > Amphibia > Caudata > Salamandridae > Triturus > Triturus cristatus. Next base: position 494,101,954 of record NC_140586.1, on the reverse strand, counting down.
ATTACAATGAAGATTATTATATTGAAAACGGAAATGAGAGTCTCCACACCAACTAGGACAGCCATGGACAAAGTAAAGGAGTTGTGTCGGTTCCAGTAGATCAGAATGGACCTTATGTTAACGTCACTACAATGGGTGTTTCAGAGCCATTTCTTCTAGATACTGGGGCGATGAGAAGTTCTATCATTCATTCTAAACTCCCTGGGGCACCTTTGTCTGGCTTAACAAATGTTTCTGTAGGATTCTCTGGCGCCCCTGTTCGTAACCCAGTTTCTTGCCCTTTGCCTATTTCAATTGGCCCTTATGACTTGGAAGCTCCACTTCTCTTGACGAATGGTTGCGGTGAGAATCTGTTGGGTTTAGACTTATTGAAAAGAATGCATGCTACGATATATTGTTCTCCTTCTGGTGTACATCTTACTTTAGGACAGAAATTGATTTTTCCCATGTATTTGTCCAAAGATCAGTTTCCACCTGAATTGCTTTCTCTTCCAGCAACGCTTTGGGCCACGGGTCCGAACGATGTGGGTTGTCTTGAGATTCCACCTTATGTTGTCACTCTTAAGCCTAATGTTGAATTGCCACGCATTCCGCAGTACAGGATTTCCACTGAAAGTGAAAAAGCGCTTTTGGAAATCATTCATGACTTAATTCAGAAGGGTGTGGTTGAGGAAACAAGAGGTAATACATGCAATAGTCCTATTCTTCCTGTTCTTAAACGCACTGATCCCTCTCAGCCACCTGTGTATCGTTTTGTGATTGATCTCCGGGAGGTAAACAAAATTGTTGTGCCACAGTTTCCCGTAGTATCAGATATCACTGCTTTGTTGACAATGATACCTTCCACAGCGACCTGGTTTTCTGTTATCGATCTAAAGAATGCCTTCTTTAGTATTCCCATTGCAGAAGAGAGTAGGGACATTTTTGGCTTCTCTCTTGGTGGCCGAAGCTTCCGGTTTAAGCGCGCACCTCAAGGCTGTTGTGAAAGTCCCTCTATTTACAGCCAAGCTTTAAAAAGTCATCTTGATACTTTTCATTTGCCGTCTGGTGGTGCTCTTATCCAATATATGGATGACTTGTTAATAGCTGCTGATTCAGAAGAGATTTGCAAAAATATCACTGTTGCATTGTTACGCCATTTGTTTGATCTGAATCATAAGGTTTCACCCTCCAAACTACAATATGTTCGTAGAGAGGTTACCTACTTGGGTCATCTCCTATCAAAGGAGGGACGACGATGAACGCCAGAATAAATTCAGGCGATTACGCAAATGTCTGTGCCATCCACACAAAGGGAGGTACGTGCCTTTCTGGGTATCACCTCTTATTGTAGGCAATGGATCCCTAACTTCTCTCTGATAGCCAAACCTCTGTTGGCCCTCACTTTAAAAGATACGCCTCACCCCCTTCCATGGACTGATGAGTGCCAAAAGAGTTTTTCCGATTTTCGTACTGTTCTGTGTTCCGCTCCTGTATTGGGTACCCCTGATTACAGTAAGCCTTTTACGCTCTAAGTTCACGAGAGAGAAGGTTGTGCGTTTTAACACAGCGATTTGGAGACAAACAGCGGCCATGTGCCTATTTTTCGGCTACGTTAGACCCAGTAGCTAAAGCATTGCCTAGTTGCCTCAAAGCGACAGCAGCAGCAGCAATTTCTATTCGACAGTCTGCTGGAGTAGTGTTGGATAACACTCTCATTGTCATGGTACCACATGCAGTGGATACCTTACTAAATAGAACGAAAACGCAGCATCTTACGAGCGCTCGTCTAACTGGATAAGAGATAACACTGTTGGCTAGTCACGTACACATCAAACGATGTAATACCCTAAATCCAGCCACTCTGTTGCCCCGTCCAGAAGAGAAAAGTGTTGAGGAGCAACATGATTGTTTCTCTTGTACTGAAGAAGAGACAAAAGGAAGAATTGACTTGAAAGACACACCGTTAGAGAATCCGGATGGAACTCTATGGGTAGATGGCTCTTGTTTTAAAATGCCTAATGGAGATACAGTTTCAGCCTATGCTGTGACAACTTTGCATACAGTTGTGGAAACAGCACGTATTAGGCATAATTCAGCCCAAGCAGCAGAATTGATAGCTTTAACAAGAGCGTGTGTATTGTCAAAAGGAAAGAAAGTGAACGTGTACACCGACAGCCAATATGCCTTTGGTGTAGCGTTCAGCTTTGGGCGTCTTTGGAAGGAAAGGGGATTTCTCACTTCACATGGCGCTAAAATACAACATGGTCAGTTAGTGACTGATCTCCTTGAATCACTTGCCTTACCCACACAAATAGCGATTGTGAAGTGTAGTGCACACAAAAAGATTACAGATGACGTTGGTCGAGGAAATGCATTTGCAGATGAAGTAGCAAAAAAAACAGCGAGAGATGCAACAAGTCGGATGTATGTGGCGGGTCCTGCAAATTGGGTCAGAGAGAGAGGAATGTATGAAGATACAGTGGAAAGTGTAAGAGCGATTCAGAAAGAGGCTACAGAGAAAGAGTTGAGCAAGTGAAGAGAAAGTACGGGAATGTTAGACGAGATGGGTTGTTGGGTGGAATTATCTGAACACCAACGTTGGCTGTTACCAGATGCCTATGTTCTCCCAGTGGTTACTATGGCGCATGGTCCAGCCACTTAGGTGCAAAAGGTATATGCAAACTTCTGGCTCCAGTGTGGCAAAATGAACAAATCCCAAAATGTGCAGACAATGTAGTAAAACATTGTATTGTTTGTTTAATGTACAATCCGGGGAAGGGAACCCCAACTCCAGCAGGTCACTTCGCTCCTCCAACATATCCATTTGAGGTGTTGCAGATCGATTATATTCATATGGAGCGATGCAACAACCTCAAATATGTTCTGGTGGTAGTATGCGCCTTTTCAAGATGGATTGAAGCATACCCTCTAAAAGACAACACAGCTTTATCCACAGCTAAAATTCTACTGAAAGAATTTTTCCCTCGGTTTGGTTTGCCGCGCATTGTCTGGAGTGACAATGGGAGCGAATTTGTTGGCCAAGTCATGCAGAAAGTCTGTGCGGGTCTTGGTATCAAGCAAAAGTTCCATGCGGCAAATCATCCACAATCAGCGGGTTTAGTAGAATGCTACAATGGTACATTGAAGTTAAAGTTAGCAAAGGTTCAGGTTAGTACAGGACTCAATTGGCCCGATGCTTTGCCATTAGCTCTGCTGTCCACCAGAACTGCAGTACACTCTCGTTTGGGACTTAGCCCTTACGAAGTGGTTTTTGGACGCCCGGCCAACGTATGGGGAGTCCCTCGCCCTAAGAAATACTCAGACTTGCCATATTCAATGTTGATTGACTATTTGCATGATCTCACAACTAAATTGCGTGTTCTCCATCAACAGGTTCAGAGTGCTTTACCAGAGGCTTCCGCAGACCCAGGTCATTTCATCCGACCAGGTGACTGGGTCTACACCAAGAATTTCCAGAGAACGAGAAATTTGGAACCCAGATGGAGAGAGCCCCGAATGGTTTTGTTCACCACGAGAACAGCAGTTAAAGTCGAAGGAAAGAAAAAATGGATTCACGGCGTGCATTGTAAGAAAGTGCCTTTGCCCTTACCTTACGATCAATGGGTGCGCAGGGGCATTAGTGATTCTGAAAGTGAGAAAGTTCCACAATTCGTGCCCTTTAGTGATGCACACCTGAATGGGACATTGTCTGAGAAAGAGGACGACGACATTCTTCAAGAAGCAATACCATTGCATCGTCGCTTAGATACAACCAATCCACGAACATTGTTTCAAAGTCAAAACACTCCTGGAAAAGAACGATACAATCTGAGACCTAGACAAAAGAACACTTAAGATTTTTTTCTCTCTTGTGTAGTATTCTGTCCCGGTTGCAGGGTCATGGTAGGAGTCTTAATTGTGACCTGAGTAGTGGCAATAGGCCTGCAGGACTTGCAGTGTCATAGGACGGCAGATAATCATAATTGAGTGATCGAGGAAGATTGCCGTGAGCATCCATTAGAAAGATGGAAACTACACGAGACAAAAGAGAGAGAAAGGATGAAATGAAGAAAGAATCCTGTAAATCAATGTACAGTCGTTTTAATATAACCTTATGTGTTATTATATTATTGTGTATTGTTTTGGCGTTTACAGGATGGATTGTTTATGCTCTGCAGCAAAAAGTTGTCTCTCCTTCTTCCTCTTCCTCTTCTTCTACTGTTTCTCCACATCTCTTTCATACCCTTCCTCAACATGAACTCATTAGAAGAACTGAATACTACAACAATTCCTTTGTCCAGTTGTTACATCAACACCAATTAGTGGTCAATACGACTGACTGTTGGGTGTGTGGACTTATGCCACATACCACAGAGAAAGGAATGCCATATTTAGTTCTCCCGTTCTCTTATGAGGGTTCCGCTTGGGCTTATTTTGTTATTTTCTCTAATGCCTACCAAAGTAAGTTCAAACGCTCCATTAATTCATATATTGGTGGTCCAGATTTTAGTCATAGCTCATTAATTAAGGGAATGGTAGCTATGGCTAAGATCATGGAAAATAGTAAGATTTCCATTGATGAAAGAAAAGCATATACAAACTGGAACGTCACCCATTATGTCTCTAGTCTTAGTGATAAAATCAAACAAAGAAAATCTCCGCCAATTTGGACGATTCCTCACAGGGAAATTTCTGTCTACAAATTTATGATCGCTCTTCCGACACCATACAAAGAAATAACTGTTCTCACACGTACATTTATTCCTCTCAGAATTCGCCTCCTCTAGTGCCATCTCAGGGCACATGTTTTATCTGCCACAATAGAGCTTACACATGGTTACCAACGGGTTTTTCTGGCACTTTCTATATAGCTTTCCTTCTCCCCCTACATACACCGCTTCTGCAAACTATCATCGAAACAGATATGGCAGAGGGATTATTGATTCGAAAGACACAGCAGGACAAGAGGGAGGAGATTTCCTCAAAGGATTTCTTCCTTTTTGGGGTCCAATGGCCAACAGCAGAAATATAAGGCTACTAGTCCGTGTCGTAGAGACCACAATAGACATCACTGTAGGAGCCTTAAGTAATATCACAGCAGAACTACAGGCGGGCCGTCTTATGACTTTACAAAATCGAGTTGCCTTAGATTTTGTTCTTGCAGATCGTGGTGGAGTGTGCAAATTGATCGGGTCAAGTTGCTGTATTTTCATACCTAATGACGCTCCGACAGTATACCAAGCTATCTCCAAGTTGCATATAATCTCTGAGTCAATTCACCAGTACGAAGGAGATTGGTCCTTTTCGGAGAGGTTTTGGGGACTACTGTCCAAATGGGGTTGGAAAGCATTGACATTTCTCGGAATAATTTTGACCATTATTTTCTCCTGTTGCCTTTGTATGCACTGTGGTCCCGCCATCTGTGACCTATGTGCTACTATGTGCATCCCTAAGCCCAAATCGCCAAAAACAGAAAACATAAGAATGATGTTACAGCAACAGCTCGATGACCTCATGGCTATCGACATTGACTCAGATTAACATGAGTCTACCTTGCCTGAGTTCTGGCAAAAGGAGGGTCTGAGGAACTTCGATTTCCGATCGCGATCGAAGCGACCCGCCATCTTGTGCTCCGCCGCCATTTTTTGTTGCCATCACTCAGGCAGCACGGCGAACAAAGTCTATTCTGCTTCTTCTGCAGCCTCGTGTCGAAATGGTCTTTCTGCCTCTATTTGCAAAGCTGGTGTTAGGTTTAGCCGAGTATACTAATCCCTGTCTGGTTTTTCTAATCCCCGTCTCAACTATCTGTTGGTTCACACTATTCTTTTTCGACTTTATCTTATCGTCTGGCCTTCACTGTCCTCTGCTAGCATTCTCTCGTTTCACAACTGTCCTCCAACACACACAAACGTATCTCGCCACCTGCAAGTTTGTTACAAATCCATTAATAAATTAGTTTGAGTGAGAGGTGACAAACACAGTTGGAGGAGAGGTTTCTTCAAGTCATCTGACACTTTTGTTTTCAAATCTCTCCTATTGGTTCTGTCCTATTTTTCAACTTTCCTTATTGGCTCTTTCTTGTATTTGCTGGGTGTATACTTGGTTAATGTATATGTTATCTATATGGTATAAAAGTGTGTGCGCCACAGAGTGAAGTGGCAGTCTCCTGAGAACCTACCTTGTGTACTTCTGGGACAACTGTACTAGCTGCAGCTAATAAATCTGATCTTCTAACGCCTAACAGAGTGTCCCGTGTCTCTGTGTAGCTGAGCAGGAGAAACCCAGGAGATTAAGGCGTACCCTGCGCCGCCAGGCCCAAAAGGTTCTGGTTCTTCAAATCTTAGAAGCTCCCCTTCCAGGAGGGAAACGAGAACAGATCATTGGTGTTGGTTAGGGGAAGTGCTAGCACAAGGAGGGTAAATATTTTCACCATGGGGAAACCAATCTGCATTTGTATGATTGGTTTCGTATTTCTATATGCAATTCTACACTTTGGTGCTCATTACGAGTTGGCCACTAAAGTATAATATGTACGGTAACTCCTTTTATCTCACATATCAAAATAATACTAATTGTGAAAAAATCTGATCCTCATGATAAATTTTGAAAGTTCGACCCAAAATGTCGGGACATGCTGATTTTGGTGCAGTCAGCAACACAATCTGTGTTATTCCTCATTATCAGGGAGCAACTCTTAATTGGGCAGTGTTTATTACACTTAATAAATTGCAGTTCAGCAAAGTCAGATTTGATCAGGTGTGATGAATATAGAACCAGTTACCACTCCACTAATAATGTGGGTCTGTGTGAAATTTGGCACAAGGGTGATGGAAGCTCGGGGAAGTATTGCATGGCATTGAAGGAATATAGCCCAATCACCTGCATTGGTGCAGCTTTCCAAGTATTCTAATGGGAAGCTATGTGAATTGCAAAAACTGGATAACCTGCACATGCACATACATATAGATTTACTACTTTTGCCTGAATTGGTTCAAAATTATTTAGCTTTTTTGGTTATGGGGTATATATGTTTAGTAAGGATTATGCAGGGAATTGTAGGCACAGTTTTTTGCTTGGGACAAAATATATGCATTTTGCCTTCCGTCCCTAAATCCATGTGTGTGTTTTTGGGGGAATGAATTTATTTACCCTGTTGTCTGTTAGTTAGGTCAGTAAATGCATTCTGTTTGCATGTATTTTTGTATATAAAATGTGAGTGTATTGTTTCTTCTTCATGAATGAACATTTGTTTAGTGCATTTACAGCAGGTATGTACACTCAGGGCCCGATTCACAGAACTAACTTAAGACAAAATCCTAAACTTACTACCATTTTGGTATTCACAGAAGGCACTTACTCATTTTGGTATTTACAGAAGGCACTTCCTCATTTCGGTATTCACAGAAGTTAGGAGTCCTAACTTTAGGACTCCTAAATGCCTTCTGTGAATACCGAAAGTCTTAAAATTAGGATTTTTCTCAGTTTAGTAGTAGTATAGTTAGGACTCCTAACTTTAGGACTCCTAAATGCCTTCTGTGAATACCGAAAGTCTTAAAATTAGGATTTTTCTCAATTTAGTAGTCCTACTAAATTGAGAAAAATCCTAATTTTAAGACTTTCGGTATTCACAGAAGGCATTTAGGAGTCCTAAAGTTAGGAGTCCTAACTATACTACTACTAAACTGAGAAAAATCCTAATTTTAAGACTTTCGGTATTCACAGAAGGCATTTAGGAGTCCTAAAGTTAGGACTCCTAACTTCTGTGAATACCGAAATGAGGAAGTGCCTTCTGTAAATACCAAAATGAGTAAGTGCCTTCTGTGAATACCAAAATGGTAGTAAGTTTAGGATTTTGTCTTAAGTTAGTTCTGTGAATCGGGCCCTCTATATTTTTCTTTGTAACCCAGGCCCCACTATCCCAGGATTCCTTTAGTTTCTCCACAGAGCTTGCTTTGCCACTCCTGCTGCCACTCTCTGAGTGGACCTATCTATTCTATTCTATTCTATTCTATTCTAGAGCTCATGGCTACCCAGAATGACCTCCAAGCGCTAATCCAGCGTTCAGGTAATAGTCAAGCTGATCATGTTAGCTGAACAGAACGGTTTTTAAGATTTGTCAGAATTTAGGTTCTGACTTAATTTTCCTAATATGCTGTGGGAGCGCATTCCAAAGCTTGGGAACAAGGAATGCGAAGGATCTACCTCCACTCTTAGTTTTCTTTCTCCTGGGTACTGTGAACTGCTGCTGGGCTAGTGGAGTGAAATGTTCTTGTAGGGTTGTAGGATGAAAGTAGTCTTTGAATTAACATTGGGCCCCTTTTATGCATTGTTCAATGAGCCAGGCAAAGTGCTTTAAAATGTATTTGTTTGAGTACTGGTAGCCAATGCAGGCTTGCCAGGGCCACAATTGCAGATTGGTGTTTGGGAATTTTCAACAGTATATGGGCAGCGGCATTCTGGATATACTGGCTGTGTTCCTTCAATGTCATGCAATGCCTCCCTGAGGTCCCACCATGCTTGTGCAGCATTCCACACAGACCCTCATTATTAGTGGGGTGGTAATTGTTTCAATATTCATCACACTCAATAAAAACAGATCAAAGATGACGCTCAGCCAATAATTCTACAGGCATTAATTTCCTTAAATCAAAAAGGAAGAATTAATAATTTATTAGCTACTAGAGGGAATTCCTAAGATGGTGACTAAAGAGTGGAAGAGAGAACATTTGAAAGACGTTCGAGAAGAGAAAGAATTATCAACATAGCAGAAAATAGTGTATGCATTACAATTACCAGGGAAGAAACACTGAAATGTATTGAGTAAAAGGCGTGAGGACGTGAAATTAACGAAAAAGAAAATAGACCAATGAAATTAGATGGCTGGGACAGGATGAAAATAAAAATCACAACAGAGAAAAGAGGAATATGGAATAATACGTCTGAAACATGTAAGATAGAACTGCAGTAGTTCATAATAAAAATATGCCTATAAAGACTTCAAAGAAGAGCCTGTATCCTATTTTTACTAACATAATTAATTAACAAAGGAATAAAGCACAAAACAAATGAAAGAAGAAACTAGCTTGAAGAATATTAAGTAAGGGTGGCAGGGTCCAGAAATTTGAGGAAGTTATGGGAAATTTAATTTGAAAATAATATGAAATCCCCTTCATTCCATAGCTAATGCATTTTTGCCACCAACAAGTGTGAGTCCTGATAAAGAGAATGTGTTGTCTGCTTCAATAGATAATTTGATATCCAGGTAAAAAGGAATGAGTGGGGAGTCTCCCATGCACTAAACATGAAAGAACTATCAAAGAAGAAAGCATTTTGTGACCAGAAAACACAAACTGAGGAGTGGAGATTAGGAGAATCCATTTTAACTAAGATTTGCTAAGAAAGATCAAAAGATAAGGACAGTAAATATCACTTTTGCGTATATTGAGTGGAGGAGAAGTAAAGCCTTCACTAATAAAGATTAATTTATTAGTTGTGATATCATTAATATTGAGAGCTTGATTTGGATTTTGTGGTGACGGGACTAAATGGCAGGGCAAAGGACTTCCCTTCCTGACAAAACTGTGGTGTGACGGTGGAGAATACTGAGTCTCTGCTGTGGTCAAATTTCTTTGCTGGCCCGATGGTGTATCAGCTGTCATATATTTGGCTATATGTCTGCGTAACTAATTGTCTGACAACAGTGTTAATAGAAAACCTTAACGTTCAAAAAGTTCTTCCAGGAATTCAACTACCACAGAAGACTCGACCAAATTGACAATAATAATGTCAGGCCACCGTGAAAACATGTCAATGCATACAATGACATAAAGGTCTGTCTGCCCTCAAAAGCTATTTTTAGAGACAGTCACAAAGTGTAAGGGGTTCCCTGGGGACCACTTCCAAATTGCGACTGCATTTCCACCCTCTTGAAGAGGGTGGTAATTTGCGAGTGTTTTGCTACCACAATTTCGGTCACATAACATTCATACAAAGCATTACGAATGCAATTAGGAAGGGAATGCCCTTCCTAATTGTGTCTTGCAGTTCCTAAATAGCAAGTCGCAAATAAATTGTGACTCGCTATTTAGGAATTGTACATGGCCAACTGTGATTTTGCATGCGCAAACGGGTTCGCAAACCCATTTGCGCATGCAAAATCACGTCGTACATCTGGCCCATGGACAGCTATGTCTCTGTAACAATGTACATAATCATTTACTGTTGTATTATTGGACTTTCAGGTTACCAAGGATATGGGTTGCAGCCATGGGTCATGATCCCATTACACTCTTCTCAGATGGAGGCAGAAAAACGGTACACCACAGCACACAGCAAGACGAGGAATGTTGTGGAGAGCTCTTTTAAAGTTCTAAAGTCCAGGTGCAGATACCTGGACATGTCAGGGGGAAGACTGGTGTACTCACCTCATATGGTCTGCAAAATAATCCTCGTCTGTGCCATATTGTACAACATCTGTGTACAAACAAATCTCCCTTGATATGAGCCAACACATTCAGAGGAAATGGAAAAGGATGAAGACAGCAAAGGAGACATCCAGCGCACATTGGTCAGACGGCGGGGACGGGCTCAGATTGTGGCTAATTTCTTTAGCTAATCTGTATAATCTGTGGATAAAACAGAATTTATGTCAAATGATCAACATATAAATGTATTCATTATCTCATCCATTGTGTTGTGTCCATGTGAAATTCAATGTAAAAATCATTCAACTCACATCTCTCAACCAGAAGTATGCCTCAACATTTAACAATCATGTAGGGTGAACTGTTAATCAATATGGGGCCCTAGCAAAAACAAAAAACTATCAACGCAGCAAGCCAGTGTGCTGCAGTTTACTGCATGAAAGGAGCGGGGCAGGATTGCCACAAGTCTGCATATTAGTTGTCCATTCCTGTCCTCATGCACTTAGGCAGTGCGGTGCAGGACAGCTAGCAGTCTAGCTGTGTTCTTCAGCAGCAAAGTGTAATTAATATGGTATTAAGTGATTTGTTGGAACACAAATCTCCTAAAATATCCGTACCTGAAGCAAACCCCTCATTGGTGTATGTCGCACCAATGTACCAGCATGCTGAATGGCAGTACTATGCAGGAGCAAACATTGTTCCAGATACCATCACAGATCATGATTCATGAGTGACAGTTGTCATGGACACTTTTACGGGCCAGATTGATATCTTGCCACAGTTGACAAACTACACATTAGCATGCTTTGCACAGCAATACAAGCAGGCTCCAAGGCCTATAACAGAACCCAATAACCTGATGAAGTAGCAATGTGTGGCATTAACCAGCAAAATAAGAATAGGGAGATGCTTGCCAAACATCACATCACCTCAAGAATACAGAGAAGTAATGCGTGAAGCATGAATGTCAAAATGTCAAGCACAAATGTATGTGTGAATACACAATCTCACACAATATGGTTCAATTGAGATGTAGGGTATAAAATGAACCCTGCTTGTAAAGAGTACTGTAACCCTCCCCTCAAGGGAGTAGCCAGAAAATGTAAATGCCCCCCCCCACTTTGAACCAAAGCTCTTATGTCACCAAACAAATGAAGTGAATAATCACAACCCTCCCTAGAAGAGCTCACTTGTTCCTTTCATCCAGGCATCTATCTCTTCATCCTTTCATCCTTACATCCACCTGCTGATATCCCCAAATTCACCTTTAAATTCTGTCATTCATTCAATCTTTTTTATCTATCGTTTAATGTTTCACCTTTCAGTCTGTCCACCCATCCATATCCAATACTATACATCCTTCTCAAATCCAATCTATCTATCTATCTATCTATCTATCTATCTATCTATCTATCTATCTATCTATCTATCTATCTATCTATCTATCTATCTATCTATCTATCTATCTATCTATCTATCTATCTATCTATCTATCTATCTATCTATCTATCTATCTATCTATCTATCTATCTATCTATCTATCTATCTATCTATCTATCTATCTATCTATCCATCCAATTACCCTTTCACTCTTCCATCTCTCATCCACGCTTCCGCCCACCCATCATCCATCATTTTACTCCCCCTTTCACGTAATTCATGAGTCTGTCGAGTTCCAGAAAGAAGAGGCCCATCAAGCACTCCACACCTGATGTAGGGCCTAAAGTGGGGGGTTGACGACACCCTGCCTGCTCCGAAGTTTGAACTGCATAGTTCTGTGGCTCACCAACTGGCTGAGAGTGGAAAATCGGACTAAATATAAAACTCTGAACTATATGTTCAAGATCAAGATAGGCATTGCCCCTCATTACCTGCAAAAGTTAGTCCGTTGTTATCAACCTTCCCGCTTGTTGCGGTCTACCACTCAAGAAAAAGTTTTGGTTCCTAGGGTCAAGCTTTCAAGAATGAGTGGTCACTCTTTTTCCTATCTTGGCCCACTCTTATGGAATTCTCTCCACATAATGATTCGCAGAGAAACACTATACACGAATTTCCGTAAACTACTAAAAACCTGGTTATTTAATCAATAGCTTTTAATTTTTCACTCCCTTGGTCCTTCAGTCCTGCACTAGGAAACCCTTTTTGGGTAGCTGTGCGCATTATAAAACTATTTTAACATAACATAACATAACATAACTATGGTATACACCCAACTTGAAACTGGAAATATGCATGTGTGCTATCACCGAAGCCCTGTTTTAAGGATTACAGTCTTCTTGGCCCAGGAAGGCCACAAAAACACCTGCCCTCACAATAGGTGTACGCTACTGCTTTGCCAGGATTTAGTTAGAGCTAAAATGGAGATGGCAGCATGCTGTGTAGTGAACAGTAGTAATGTAAATTAGCATTCATTCCTGGTTCACTGCTGTGAGGCTATTGGATCACACACCTCTTCAAAAGGTCTAGTGCTGAGAGTTACAATCACCGCTGCACAACAGCAGGTTGTACAGTGTGAGAAGTTGGCCTGATATATGCTGTCCACTAGTTATAGAGGCCACCCTGTATCAGTCCAAACAACCCCTTATGGTAAATAGGTTAAAGACAACCTTTATTGAAAGCTATCCTAGTGATAGCTATGGAGAGCAGCCTTCATGCTAAGTCTTGAAGGAATGTAAAGCAGCTTGTTTTACCAGTCTATAGTCTCTTGAATGATCAAATGAAAGGACAACCACACCAGGTATATATTTAAAATATATGTGTTTAAGATAAAACACACCCCTCCAGTCTCTTTATGAGACTGGAGTTCGAAGTACTTAGTTTACAAGTTAGCAATCAACAGTAATAGCACAAATACACTTTGGGCCCTAGGTGCGTACCAAACCATATACCAATAAAGTGGTATAAGAACCACGACTGAACTAGACAAGAACCTGTAGAATCGCTGGGACCCAAAGGAACCACCCAAGGTAGTGACACAGGGGACCCACGGGGGCCGTGTGCAGTGTGAAAACACAACCGCGGGTTCCCGTTAGCTTCTATGGGCAATGTCGCGGTTGGAAATTTAAAGATTAGGGACACTTAGAATCGAGTCAGGACCAAAACCTTTTGGACTTAGGAAGTTCTAGGGCTATAACCCACGGGAGCACTGGAGAACTCGTGTTACCTCACCCAGGGAAGCCGGTGCATAGGTGTCTTTTGGTGTTGGGTCGCTTTGTCGATTTCAATGGGAGCTGGTGAAGAAGTGCTGCTGCCATGAAGAGGAGAAGTGTCCGAAGTGATCCAAGCCTGGATCTAGGATGGAAGGAACCTGAAAGCAGAGGGAACAGAGTCTGGGTCACTTACCAGTGACCAAGGGCAGGATGGACCAATGCCCACAGATGTTGGGTGCTTCAGGTGAGTTGACCGGTGTCTTGACTCTTCAGCCACGAGGTCCAGGAGGTGCTGATGGCAACCAGGAGCTGGAGCTGGATTCAAGCTGTCCCACAAAGTCTGTCTAGTGCTACGGTGTCGGTGACCAGATTGGACCCAACAAGCCTTGGCAACGGCAAGTCACTAGAAATCAGAGAAAGGACTGCGGTGCAGACCAGCAAGGTCTGGGGGACTCACCCAGCAAGGGTAAGTTGGGGCACATCGGGAGCAACCAGGAAAGCCCAATCAGAAGAGGAGTTGCCTTCGTGGGGACCTACTAGACAACGGGCTAGCGATCACGAAGGAGCCTTGAGCAGTCGCACTTGAAACTGGCCCACGGGTCACTTGTGGAGTGGAAGCCAGCAATCTTGGGTGCAGGAGATGCTCAAGGCTGGGGCTACTCGGATCCCAAAGCTCAACTTCGAGGAAGACCAGGAAGATAGTGTTGCTGCAAAAGTTCACGGTGTCCAGGTGTCACGGTTCAACATCACCCACAGGCCTCAGCTTTGCTGTGGACTCAGGGTCGCCTCGGGAAAGTCTGGAAATCCACCTCCGGTGATGCAAAGACTTTGGCATCTGGCAGTAGCTTCAGCGATGCAGACTGGTCAGTTGCTTCTTTGGTGCCTGCCAAGCAGGGGAGTCACTCCTTAACCCCAAGGGAGATTACTTCAGTCTTTTAAGCAAAGTAGAACATCGAAGGTCCAGGATATATGTTACAGAGTTTCGTCCAGGGTAATCTAAAGTCGCAAGGATTGGGCTCCCATACTTATACTAAGTTTAGGGGTTAGACATACTCTAGCGACCCACCTATGGTAGGGTTTGGAAAGGGGGTGGCCCCTGCAACCGGTTTGAACTGGACTATGAACAGGGACACCAAGTGTGCCCTCATTCCAGGACTTCAAAGCACCAGAGAATGCTCCCGCCCAGCCCCAATACACATCTGCCTGTCTGGGGAGGGGGTTACACCTCCCTGGGACAGGAAACCTATTGTCCAGGCCTCTCCTGCCGGAGTTTCGGTCAGCAGCAGGAGGCCAGACCCGTGTCTGTGGCAGAGTCATCCATTTTGTGATGCCAGGGCTGTAGAAAGTCCTACCGGGTTAGACCAGTGTGAACATGTCTCTCCCTCTAGAAGGGTGTAATGCTACCCCTGCCGCCAGAACTTGCGGGGGGTAGTTTTCCAAAGCGTTTGACACCAAACACGACATGTTTCCGTGCAGCCATCCCAAAGTTAGCCTTTACCACAAGGTTATAATGCAATTAAGAGTATATGTTCAGGCTGCACCACAAACAGCATCAGAGGAGGTACTCCAAACGCTGCAGAGGGGCTCTGTTCATGCAGGGGCACCCTCTCACATAAAAGCCAAGCACTCTGCCTTGGATTGTTAAGGCCTGCCATAGGAGTAACTTATAGGTTTTATATGTGTGTGCAATGATAGTGATATAGGTAGCCTATACCACTGTAAGGGGTGCAAGCACACCCTTTCCCAGGCTGTAGTAGCAGACCTGTGGTGCCATTTTGGAGTGCTTCCCAGGGGTGGCATAATACATGCTTCAGCCCCTGGCAGGCCTCTGAGGTACCTATGCCCTAGGTACATAGTATACCATTTACTAGGGGCTTATACAGCACTCCAGAATCCAATTAGATATGTACCTAATGTACATGGAAACCATTTTAGAGAGGAAGTAGCTAGGCTGGGGTCCTGATTAGCAGGGCCACAGCCAGACTAAGGTCGAAAAACAGTGAAACACCAGCAA
This sequence comes from Triturus cristatus, assembly GCF_964204655.1. Lineage (NCBI taxonomy): Eukaryota > Metazoa > Chordata > Amphibia > Caudata > Salamandridae > Triturus > Triturus cristatus. Next base: position 494,086,385 of record NC_140586.1, on the reverse strand, counting down.
AAAGTGGGGGAACCCATGTGAAGCAGATCCTACTCTCCTACACACAAGAAATGTGAGTATGCCAAAAAATGTGTAGAATGTATGTGCCTGTATAGCATGCATGAATGCTTTTTGTGCATGAGGGGGCACCTTCAAGCAAATACAGAATCCTGAGTGATGCAGCACCGAGATTTGTGCTGCATTGCTTGACTGCTGACCACTCAAGGCCATGCAAAGTGGTAATCCAAAATCTCTCTTAGGACTTGTCGCTTATAAATATGCCCCTATGTGTCACAGACACAAATAAAACCAAGTCACCCTGCTTTAGCAGCACTTGGACACTGCCATATGTCACTCTGACATGCCATGTGGGGTCTCCCCAGTCCAGAAATTATGGAAGTGTTCCTGAGCTGTATGATCCAGCAGAAGCCATGCTTCTATTGTAGATCCAGTGCATTCTCCCCATTGTGCAGCTTTGAACCTGCGCATCACCCTAGCTGCACAGCTCGAAACCCATGCATCGCCCAAGTAGTGCAGGTCTGATTCTGATACATCGCCACCATTGTGTGTAACTAGCTGTATTGCAGATGTGCTACTGTGCATTGTATCCACCATGCATCTGAAAAATAAACACAATTGTCAGAAGCATGGAAGACATACCTAGAAAATAATGCAATGGATGTGGCAGGCTGTATACTAGGAAGTGAGAAAGTTAGTTTAATTTTCCTTTACAGTCTGTTAGTTTGTGAATGATGTTGGAGGTGTATTGGAAAGTGTCTGAGGTTTTCAGTGAGTATTGCTCTTGTTGGTGTCTGCTCTGTCCATGTCTTGTGTGATTTGTACACCTTTTGTATCTTTTAATATTGTATTGCATATATATTTGTCTTTGTCTTTTTGGGTGCATGTCTTTTTAGGGGTTTTATAAATTAGGGGAAGGTCAAATTCAAAATTCTTTTTTTGGTTCAATTAAAACCATAAAAGATACATCATAAATAATCACATACAAGTTATTTAAGTACAATTGATACAATGTCGCCTTCAATTAGTAACACTTCATCAAGGTAAGGGCAATGGTAAGATTAGACAATAAAATGACCTAACCGCATTATGACAATAAAAATATATAATATAATAAATACATTAAAACTAGGCATTGGTTATTTTATAAAATCATTTGTATGGAGCGCTTGAATCAGTGTCCGTTATTCAGTAATGCCTCGTCTTCCATTATTTGTACCTTTCAGTGCAATTCCTTACATGATCTTCTAAAGATTACAGATACTTTTTTAGTGCAAATATAAAGTCACAAAATTACCTTTTACCACCATTAAGTCATAACGTGTGTGTGCATAGCTTGCTAAAACCATAAGCTTAAGTGCACATATTCGTAAATCGTTAAAACTTCAGCCCAACTTTAGCTCGTATGAAACTCACATTAAATAAATATCTGCTAACACTGAAAACTATTTTTTGGGATGTATCTGTCTTCAATATTCTTTCCGCCTCTTCACAAAACTTAGGGATCTATTATGATGTAGGGTGGATCGCCACCACCCGCATGGCGGTGGCGATCCGCCCTACATCATACCCCGCAAATTGCGATTCCTTAACTGCAATGCAAGATGCCTTTAAAAATAGCGATTTCGCTATTTGGGCCCGCTATTTACCGTGGAATCATACCACATGGTAAATAGCGAAAACTGTGAAAAATGCACTAAAGTGCATTTTTCAAAGTCGTAGGTTACACACACACATGTCCTTTGGACATGTGTGTGCGCAACATTTGTGCACAGATCGATTTCAGGGGTGCAACGGGGTGTCGTCTTGACACCCTTGCACCCTTGAAAATGCATTCTCAATTTGCGATTCTCTAATTGAGAATCGCAAATTGAGAATGTCTTCCCATTGATTCCTATGGGCCTCTTGGCCCATAGGAATGAATGGGGAGGTATTCCTTAATTGCGACTCGCAATTTGGGAGTCGCAATTAAGGAATGTTTAGAAATCGCTATTTTTCCAGCGATTTCTACATGCATAGGCTTTTGCGATTCCTTAATTGCGATTCCTTAAAAATCGCAATTAAGGAATCGCAACAGCCAATATTGATGCATGTGCCACTAAGTCCCTGCCCTGATGTTAATTTCATGATTTGTGCAACCGCTACGGTGCAAGGCACTATCGGGCTGCTTTCTAGTGCGGGGATATTATCTGCTGTATTTTCATCTTCAAAGAGGTTGTCAAAGCCCACCACTGGTTCGAATTTACAATTTAGGTCACCCCCTACAATTACCATTGCCCTCGGCTCTATTGAGTTTAGAAAAGAGTCGAGTTGCTCTTTACTAGGGATTCTTTTATAGCCGGACTTGGTCTATTATAAATATTAATTAAATATATTTCTGTTTTATCCTGTGTTTTAATTTTTACACCAATCATATCCTGGGACGGTATGTACAACTGGGTTGTGTTAATTTCAAGAGTAATTCTTATCCATATAACAAGGCCCCCTGATGACCTGCCTCTTACCGATGGGATAACGTTGACACTGAATGTCTTAAACCCAACATTGTGAGGGGTTTCTAGAGCCCAGGTCTCTTGCAAGAGGCAAATATCACTTTGTTCTATGTATTCCAGCCATTCAGTGTCCCTAAGATTCCTGTTAAGTCCAGCAATATTCCACAAAGTAAATCGTATTTCCGACTGCTTGTTTACTTCTATATTTGGGTCTAAACTATTGTTCTTTTAAGCTTGGTTGTATTTGTCGTATAGGATTTAATCGTCGAATCCGAGGAGGACTCTAAAAAAGTAAGCGGGAGAACATTTAGCTCATCTACCCCCTGTTGCTCATTAGATTCTGGTGTCTCGCGAGCGTTTGAAGCGCCCTGGATCTCATCTAGGCCCTGTGCGTTTAAAGCACATGTCTGATCTGTACTGCAATTTATCTGGATAATAGGAGGAAGGTGTATTTTGTATTCTACAGGGGTTGGTTGTCAGTCTAGAGCGTCTAGGACGGATAGTGCCTGGAACCTATTTGAAAGTAAAATCGAGGCACCACCATGGACAGTGTTCCTAGGTGGTGGTTTATAAAAATAGCCTAGAGGAAGAATGCAAATACAAGTGGCTTGGGAAGATATCTCCTGTTGCATAGTTAATAGACTTCGAACCATCTGAGGCAGACAGAAATTTATTATTTCACAATCACCGTCTATATTGTTGGGGGATTCACCAACCCACCCTACTCTACGAACCATGAGAATGTCTTTTATATTCCGTGGGTTGAAATTTTTAAATTTGGTCAACCAATCAACAGTCTTATTCTGTAAGTTGGACCAAGATTCATTCTGCTCGCTTTTAAGAGCGGGGACCCCAGCTAAAATTAGCACATAGGGACATAAAGCAGGTGGCAAGCCCAGAACATCAGGGTTTGGGTTCGGGTTGGTACCTTGTGGGCCGTTTGTTACAGCCAAACCAATGCGATTTACCGATAGATTATGTTATGTTATGTTATGTTAAAAAGATTTATAAGAGCGCACAAATACCCGGAGGTGTCTTGGCGCTAGGGAATGCCAGCCGCAAACTCGCCCGTAATACTGAAAGAGCCAGGTTTTTAGTTGCTTTCTGAAGACCGTCAAGGAGCTAACATTCCTGAGTTGAAAAGGAAGGGAGTTCCACAATTTCGATGCACCATAATAAAAACTACGGCCTCCCCAGTGCGCTGTGAGAATTCTCGGTACCAACAATAGTCGTGCCCCCAAAGACCGAAGATGTCTAGTTGGTTGGTACCATGTAAAAAGATCCTGCAGAAAAGATGGGCCTAGGTGATGAAGAGCTTTGAATAGCTTTGAATTAGAGGATGCATGTACAGGGTGTGTGTCATACATCTCCCTTTGTTTATCATTAGATTACTGGGTCCTACCCCATGTGTTTCTCTCCCTATTGCTCAATTTTGTCATGGGATTTGTCACAGACAAATCTTTCCCCATATTACTCATTCCAACTCGGCTAATAGTTAATGGGCCTTCTGCTTGCATTGATTGGTTTGCCCCTTTAACAGCATCAGAGTGAATAATACCATTGCTGCCTCTCAGTTTCCCTACAGTAGTGTTCAACTGTTCTATCTTTTTATCCATTAAACCAAATGTCTTGTCCATTAGTTCATTGATCTAGGCTAACAAAGAACCAAGTGCAGATTCTAGTGTCAATGTTAAGACACGATCTAAGTCCCCAGAGCTCTCTTTCATTGATGAGGTAAAAAGAAGAGAATCTGCTTCTGTCTGTGTACTAACTGATTTTTTCAATATTGCAGCTGGGTCATCTGTATGGCAAGTTCGTTTGACCAATGGCCGAGATCCCCCTGCGCTCTTGGTTGGCGATGCGGCAGGTGGGCGTGGCTTTTATTACGCCTCCGGGCGCGAGAGCAGCATCAGGGTGGCACAAGGCTGCTGGGTGTTGAAGTTTTCTGCCGTTCCACTCACGGAAGTTAACTGCAGAATAAAGCCGTTCCCCTCACGGCGGTCAAGTGCGGAACAAAGCCGTTCCCCTCATGGCAGTGAAATGTTAGCAGGATTAGGGCAGGGCCGGCGGCAACCCAGAGTTTGAACGTCCCGCGATGCAGGACGTGGGCATGGCTTTTATCGCGCCTCCGAGCCCAAGAGCAGCGTCAGGGTGGCCCGAGGCTGCTGGGTGTTGAAGTTTTCTACCGTTCCCTTCACGGCGGTTAACTATGGATTAAAGCCATTCCCCTCACGGTGGTCAAGTGCGGAACAAAGCTGTTCCGCTCACGGCAGTATACTTTTAGCAGGATTAGGGCAGGGCCGGTGGCAACCCAGAGTTTGAACTTCCCACGATGCGGGAGGTGGGCATTGCTTTTATCACGCCTCCGGGCGCGAGAGCAGCGTCAGGGTGGGGTGAGGCTGCTGGATATTGAAGTTTTCTGCCGTTCCCCTCATGGCGGTCAACTGCGGATAAAAGCCGTTCCCCTCATGACGGTCAAGTGCGGAACAAAGCCGTTCCCTTCAACGCAGTGAAATTTAGCAGGATTAGGGCAGGGCCGGCGGCAACTCATAGTTTGAACGTAGGTATATTTTTCAGGGGTTTGTCTTTGGGGTTTTGTATGTCAGGAAGGGATAGAGAGATGTTGGGATGGGGTAAACATTTTCAGGGGGAGAGTTAGGTGGTCTCCTATGGCTCATTGTACATTACCTACCCATGATGCTGGCTTCTGGGGGAAGGGTCAGCCAGGGGTATCCTCTTAAGAACTGGAAAGACAGGTGGGAGCAGATGCGCTGGCACTGCAACAAATACTTTGGCCTTGATTGGGCCATCATTCAGATAAAAACAATTTGTCCTGACGTGGTAGCACAGGAGGATGATCTTTAGGAACTGCTTGGACTGGAGATCAGAGGACCAGTAGGTATGTATTTATGTACTATCTTCATGTAGTAAAGTAGCTAAAGAAGCCATGCAGAATGTAAACATTTAAGGAATATTATATGGATTTTAGTTTTTTTACATTGCATCATGCGACATGTGCATTGCAATAAATCATTTAAATAAATTATGCTACCTCAGGGAAGTTTGTGGGCTTCAGAGTGGCTACATTAAGCCAGCGTAAAGCAACACAGTGCTAATAGCTGCACTGCCATACCCTGGCATAAGGGGCTAATCAATGGGTTGTGGGTAGTTGTTTAAAATGAAAATGCTTTGGGTTTACAATGATAAGGCATTGTTTATTTAAATGTCCTTATTTAACATTTGTGAATGACCAGGGAATACTCCCAAAATGCCAGAGCTCCACAGTTGTTGGCTAAGCAGGAAATATATATTTTAGCTCTAGTTATGTTGATCGTTCCATGTATGCTGCATTCTGCTACACACATCCACAGAATAATATGCCTTAGAAAAATGTAAATATGCCGAAATGTGGGCCTTACACAACAACACAAAACAAACCAGCATACAAGGCATGCATCCTTGCACTAAGTTGCAAGGTACCCATACTTTCTCCTAGTCAGCACTCTGTGCCCCAGTACCATGGTGATCTCCCGCCTTGACTATGGCAACGCATTACTGGCTGATTGATGTTGGTCCGATACTGCTTAGGAAACTGCAGGTCATACAAAATACGGCCGCAAGTATGATTTTGAACCGCCCTCCGGGCACGGCGTCCGCTCCCCCTATTGTCTGACCTTCATTTGCTCCCAATAGAGAAACGAGCATTCTTTAAGACCTGCTGTCATGTGCTGTGGGAGAGGGCACAGATCGGGAAGGAGGCAAGATGGCGACTGAGTGCTAGCACGGTGCTAGTCACGTCATAGGTGGTCCACCCCAGTGATGGCGTTTGTAAAACTAGGCTGATAAGAACGGTGAATGGCGTATTACCAGGACAGATACAGAACCCGGAAATCTCTATCAAAGTTGGAACTGTACTCACCAGTTATCAAGCGTGGGGCAGAGGTTTTGGCAAGGCTCGCGGAGGTGCTGATCATCGGCTGTCGGAGTCTCTTACAGGAGCTGGTGCAGCGCCGGAACAGCATGGAAACGCCCCGCAGTGTCTGCCTCGATATGCCCCCGAAGACTGGAAATAGGACCAGAGGTGGACCTGGGCAGTCGGTCCTTAGCAAGACTCCGCAGAGTCGGCTCTACGGTAGTAGGAGAGCCTCCCGCCGATCGTACGAGGTTACAGGAGGAGCGGACAGAGATGACAGATGACCAGACCCCCGCGGGTAAGCCGTCGTTGGGGCAAGGGGAGGTACTGAATCAGGGCAAGACTGTTGGACTGCCAAATAGTTTGGAAGAGACTGACTGTACTGACAATGCCCTGCAAGCTGGTCATAGTGCTGGTTTAGCGCATATGGGTGTGTCGAATGACACTTCAGGTTCCCTAGAGAGATGTGGAATGGATCAAATGCCACAACCGATAGGGGTGAAAGTAGTGATTCCGAAAGTTCCCCATAAACCTCACGGGGGGCAGCATATAGGCAAAGGCAAGGAGAAGGATCTGGATTCTGAAACAAATGAAACTAATGACTTTTTTTCACTATCAGATGCAACCTGGTCTGGCCTAGGCTCCGGACATGAGACCAACTCGGAGTCTAGTGAGGAGGGTAGTATTTCAGGCTCAGAAGACCGGGGCAGGGTGACTTCTGTCAGGAAAACACACCCAAGATCGGGGAGAGCAGGGAGTGCAAAACAAACGGATCTCAGATGGGATTATTCTACGGGAGATCAATTGATGGGGGGTAAAAATCAGCCTAATGAAGTGGAAAGCTTGGAAACACCCTCTCCAACTTTAGAGTCTATATTACAGTGTGTAATGGCGCACAGGGAGGAAGCCAGACTAGAAAGCAAGCGCGCTCAAAATGCCAACCGGAAACTTCAGGGGGTGGTTCGGAAAATCGCCAAAACCTGTAATGATATAAGTAGTCGGATGACAGAGGTTGAAGCACGAACGGCAGCGCTGGAGGATGATATAGTGGCTGTAAGAGACCAGACTACTGCGCATGTGGAACAATTCACGGATATTCATTGGAAATTGGAGGAAGCGGAAAATCGACAGAGAAGGAACAATCTACGCTTTCTAGGAATTCCGGAGGGGAAAGCAGGGTCAGACGCACGCCTCTTTATGGTCCAGCTTTTGGAGAAGTCATTTCCTGACTATCACCCTAATGCATCAAGCCAAAATCCAGTCGGTAAAATACCGATTCCTTATTAGCTCCCGGTATTAAGTAAAAAATACCCAATCCCAATGCATCAACCCAAAAGCAGAAATCGGTATTTAAGGAATCCTTAAATAGCGATTCTTTAAATAGGGATTCCTTAAATACCGATTCCTTAAATAGCTCTTGCATTTAAGGAATCCCAAAGTGAGATTCCTTAAATGCAATGCATCAAAGTTAAAAAATTAGCGATTTCGCTAATAAGGGGAGCAAATTACCATGAAGATGAACTGCATGGTAATTTGCAAAAACTTTGAAAAATGCACTTTTGTGCATTTTTCAAAGTGTCATGTTGCGCACACACATGCCCTTAGAGCATGTGTGTGTGCAACATATGTGCACATATCATTTTCAGGGGTGCAACAGGGTGTCCTTTTGACACCCTGGCACCCTTGAAAGTGCTCCAGCTATTAGCGATTCGGTAATACCGAATCGCTAATACAGAATGGCTTTACATTCATTCCTATGGGCCTCCAAGCCCATAGGAATGAATGGGTAGGTATTCCTTATTACCGATTCGGTATTACCGATTCGGTAATAAGGAATGTTAAGGAATCGCTATTTGAATAGCGATTCCTACATGCATAGCCTTTTGCTATTCCTTATTAGCGATTCCTTATTTTTCGCTAATAAGGAATCGCAAATGCTAATGTTGATGCATATGCCCCTTAGTAGGGTGGAACTGGGCGCAAGAAGTGCAAAGAGCGCATCGAGTCCCCTTTAATATCAGAGTACCAGCTCGCCCGGATGCTAAGCCTAGGGCACTTCTGGTCTACTTTGGGAACTTCCTATTGAGACAAAACGTGTGGGAAAAAGCAAGACCAGAGGCTCAGCGGGCTGCTGATGGTTTCTCCTTCTTTACCAGGCCGGATTTCTGCCACATTACAGTGGAGCGACGATGGCGTTTGCGGCAATTAATCTCTCAGTTTCAAGAGAAAGGAGCACAAGCGTTCCTTCTCAGCCCGGCTCGACTGAAAGTCATTTGGAGAGATCAGACTAAGTTTTTCGTGTCGGAAATTAAAGCTAAGGAATTTCTGAATGCACAGGGGCGAACCAATAATGGTGCCATTCCCCCATAAGGTCTCACTCAGCAGTTAATAAGAGCATGTATGGCAGTCAAGATATATATCTTGTAATGTTTCTGTTTGCTCATTAGTATGTCTTGAATTAATTAATGTACCATTGCTGCCTGTATAAAATAAAAAATAAAAAGACCTGCTGTCTTACTTTCAAGGCCTTAAATGGAAAAGGACCTCAATATCTATCACGCAAACTTACGAAACAAATTTCAATTCGGCACCTTAGGTCAAATACCCTAGGGCTCTTGAAGATCCCACGAATCCGCCTTGCTCGTTCGGGGGGGAGATCCTTCTCATATCTCGCCCCCCGCTACTGGAACATGCTCCCTACATCCATTCGCTCCTGCACTTCTCTCATCATGTTTAGGAAAAAACTGAAAACCTTCCTATTCTGATTCTCCGCGATTCGATCTCTCTAACTCTTCCCGCTCACGCCTTTTTTTTCCATTTCCTTTTCCTTAGCTTCTACCAGGTACAGCGCCGAGATTCCCCAGGGTGATTTGCTGCGCTCTAGAAATAATCATAACATAACATAACCATTAATACTCTGATATGGCTTTTACTATGTCACATATGATATATAGGTGTCCTTTCCCATCACAGCACTACTACTTGCTGCCTAGGGCCAATGGTATCACCAATGTGTGATGGTAGAATGGAGCCTGACATAATGCTGACCTACATTACTAAAAAACATCAAATGCCTGATGCATGCTTAAGGCATGTGATAAGAGATACTTCTGACTTTCATCATCAAGGCACCTCAGCCCAGCAAGCTGACTAGCTGCATCCCATATCAATACAATGTATACATATGTGTGTTGGATATATCTGAAATAGTTGGATGACATAGTTATTAACATTGCATTTTGACTGTGAGTAACTGCACTATTTACAGTGCAGTGTCAAAATATGTGTCTTCTAAGTGGACATCCCCCATACAAACAGGGTGAGGTGGACAGCTTCAGGGACCCCAATGCTACCAGTAAGTGCAATACGTACATGTGTTGGACCTGGCTTTTTTCGCAGGGTTATCCCAAAACCTTTTGATTTCTTCCTCCTATTTTTTCTGACCTGTCTTATTGGCTTTAGGACTCTGGGCACTTTACCACTGCTGACAAGTGCTAAAGGGCATTTGCACCCTGTGTAAAATGTATTGGTGATTAGTTTATCTATGATTGGCATATTCAATTCACTTGTAAGCCTGCAGTAAAATTCACCAGATGTGCCCAAGGCCTGTAAATCAAATACTACTAGTGGGCCCAAAGCACTGATTGTGCTACCCACAAGAGCAGCATTGCAAACATATTTCAGACCTGCCACTGCAGTGTCTATGTGTGCAGTTTCAAACTGTCATTTTGGCCTGGCAAGTAAACCAACTTTCCAGGCCCAAACCTTCCCTTTCACTCACTACATGTAGGTCACCACCAACATGTGCCCATTGCGGCCACATGGGCAGGGTGCAGTGTATTTAAAAAGTAGGACATGTGCTAGTGTGTTTTACATGTCCTAACAATGAAATACTGCTAATTTCATTGTTCACTATTGCAAGGACTATCTCTCCCATAGGGTAACATAAGAATTGCCATGAAATATCTTTTACGCGTAATTACCCATCGGGAGCAGATAGAGATTTGGAGTTTGGGGTCTCTGAACTCACCATTTAAAAATACATTCTTTGGTGAAGGTGGTTTTTAAATTGCATGTAGTAAAATGCCCCTTATAGAAAGTAGGCATTTTCTTGCTTAGCCATTCTGTGCCTCTGCCTGTCTGTAGAATATATATCTGTATTAGCTAACAGTTGGGCTCTTGTGCATTCACACTAGACAGTGACACAAAGGGAGCTAAGGTGTGCCTTGCATATTCTGATGGGCCTTCGCCAGGCTGATGGGCCTTCCTGAGCTACAGTGGTAGGAGGAATTGTCACTGACACCTGAATAGGGCTGTGCCTGTCTTCACACAAAGTTGTCTCCACCCCCTGTAGTGTACCTGGAGTCAGATCAGGGAAAGGCAGGGTCTTGTGCTCTATAAAGACTTTCCTTTGGAGTTTGCCTACTTCAAAGGCAGAAAGAGGTATACGTTTTGGACCTCTGACACCTCAAAATCAGAACACTTCTGGACTGAGGACATTCTGCTAGGAACAAGAGCTGGATGCTATAGGAGGGACTTCCACTCTGCCTATTGCTTTGTTGTGCTGACCTGCTGCTTGCTGCTTCTGTCCTGGGAGTGAAAGGACTGGACTTTACTTTCTACAACCTGCTTCCAAGGTTCTTCAAGGGCTTGTTTGTGCTTGCCTCCTGTCTCGGGTCATCAAAGGTTTCACCTGTCAATGCATGTGCTCTGTTGCCTTGTGTAACTCATGATGATTCCTGAAATGCAGAGGCAAACCACCTGGACTGTCTTACCTTGTCAACTTTCATGCGTGTATATGAGCAGATTAAAGCCCACTTACATGATGAAATACCAACACCCAGAGTTTCATTTTGTGTGGCATTTGTCCAATTTCTAAAGAAATCATCATCCTGAGTGTGCTCACTGAACTGAATGAGATGGTTGTAATCATATTGTGACTACATTTCCATGTTGTGAACCTATACTGACTACACTATACTCAGTTTACCTTGCACAAGTAGGAGATGTCTCTGTACTGAAGGTGTAATTTCCATTGCTCTAGCTCATCATTTTGAGTTGGTCTGGACAGACACATGATTGTATGATGATGTCTGCCTATTTTCACACACATCATGTTTACAGATTGAGCTAAACATTTTCAAATTTACCTCCCTAGATAACATGACAGCTGACCAGGCAAAACCTTTCAACTATGTAGGGATCGCTATCGCCACATTAGGCACATTTCAAAGGCCCTCCACAAGATAGCCAAACTGTATGAGAAAGCCAAGTCAATGGGGTTCTGGAACTCCGTTTGCCCAGCCCAACAAGCAGCATAAGGTGTTTCCCACACTACTTCACGTTTGCAGCAGCAGCTGCCATCAGCCCAATCCCAGCCCACACCCAGGACATCTGCTACCTCTCAGACACAAACTGCACGGCCCAAAAATATATCTTTGTTTAACTTTACCTGTATAGTTAGCTTATTTGTAGGTGTAGTTGCTGTTTGTATTGTACCAATCTTTGTGTATTAAGGGGGTGGGGGAAGATGTTTAACTTGTCATTTGTGTAGAGTGCTTAAGATAAGTTAAGAAAGTGTAGTCTAGTGTTAAACTCAGTTAGTGTAATAGAGGTAGGTGTAAGTAGTTTACGATTATTTTAGATAGTGCAAGGTAGTGTTAAGCTTAGCTAGTGTAGGCTAGATATTTGTAGGTTGTTTAAATAATTTTTATATTATTCCATTTATTTTTACTTTCACAACTGAATCATCATTTCCTATTTAAGAGTTATTATCTCTTGAATAAATTGAGTTGAGTACACAATGTAACTATTGACCTGCCGTCTTTGACGGTATATGTTGCTTTGTCAGACCTATGGACAAGTGTTAGTCTACCTCACATGTGAGTCAAGTCAAGTCAAGGAAAGCTTTATTCGGTTGCCATATAAAACAATCATAAAATCACATAAAAAAAAAGACAACAATTAATTCATAAGTTAAAATATCAAACATATAAAAAATGTCATACATAAAAAATGGCACATATTACAGATTATGAAAATAGTCATTTTCATGTTACAGATAAAAAGTGATTAAATAGTCATACATTTCCTTTGACTTAAAACTCATTTTAAGAAAGTTATATTCCTAAAAACATTATGCGCATTGTCCAAGAATTGTAATGCAAGGAAAGCCGGTCAGCATTGCCGGTGCCCAGGTGTTTTCAGAATCGGTAATAAACAAACTTTCTGGCTCCAGTTTTATTGAATCTGAAATAAAGGGAAGACCCAGCTCTGCGTGACAGATAAACGATGATGTGCTATTCGGGACAGATAAAATATATCTTAAAAAAGTATTTTCTGCCCTTTGAATTGGAAGCAGATCAGCAAATCCCCAGACCCCTGCCCCATAAACCGCAGTGGAGACACATTTTGCTTTATAAATTTTAATCAGTTCTACTGGTGGTCTCCTACTTAGTTTATTAGCAAAATTGGTCAGGGCGTTTATTGATCTTAATAGCACTAGCTTTTTTGCTGAGACTGCTTGTGCCCAGGTATCATTCTGGTCAAAGAGAATTCCGAGATACGAAAATCTCTTAGTGACCCCGATCTTCTGACCTTCAGAAGTATGGATTAAACAGCTTGCAACTTTCTTCACCAGTAAAATCACAACCATTCAAGCCTCTCTTTTCCACCCTAGCTCTCAGTCGGTCGTGGGTCCCTTATCCCCCTCTTCATTTAGGGAGGGTCTAGGCCCTTCTCTTTTACAATTTCCACATCTATGCCTTGACACTTCTCTCGAGCTTTTGTCAAGCTTGAAATCAGGTCCTCCACTTGATCCGTGCCCGGCTAAATTTCTGGGGAAGGTGGCATCCGCTTTAAATGCCTTGTTGAACCCTCTTCTGAATTCTTCGCTGTCAACGGGAGTGGTCCCGCAGGCATGGAAGCATGCTCTGATCCTGCCATTGATCAAGAAGCCTACCTTGGACCCCCTCATCCATGCCAACTATAGGCCTATTTCCCTTCTCCCTGCTCTGGCGAAAGTGGCCGAGAAATTTGCACATCATACGATTTCCAATTTCATCGAAGGAAACGACCTGTTGCATGACACACAATCTGGGTTCCGTGCAAACTTTACCACGGAGTCGGCTTTGCTCGAGGTCACGGATGCCATCAGGGAAGTACTCGATTCTGGAGGAAGGGCCATGTTGGTAATGTTAGATCTGTCGGCGGCCTTCGACACCGTCCCCCATGATCGCCTCCTTGTAAGACTCTGGGAGAGCGGCATTCGGGGGACGGTGTGGAATTGGCTTAAATCTTTTCTGGCCGGCCGCCGGCAAACGATCTGGGCGCCTCCTTTCTCCGCTGATATGGCTCCACTAGAGGTAGGGGTACCGCAGGGTTCCATTCTTAGCCCCATGCTATTTAACATCTTTATGGCCCCCCTGGCGGTAGTCGCGGAGTCCTTTGGTGCCCAGATCGTATCTTACGCCGATGACACCCAGCTCCTGTTCACTTGTGATAGGGGCGGGTCATTCGACGGCGTACAGATTAGGGATTGCCTTGGTGCGGTTTTTGAGTGGTTCAGGTGTAATGGATTAAAGTGCAATTCCGATAAGTCGGAGCTGCTCTTTTTTGGTTGCACCTGTGAACCAGATTGGAAAGCTTGGTGGCCACAAGATCTGTTTCCACCTGACAACGTGTCTCTCAAGGCTAAAAACTTGGGAGTGATTGTGGACAGTGAATTGTCCTTTGGGCCACATGTTTCGTGCCTCTCAGGTAAATGCTTTGGCATTTTACGTATGCTGAGGAAGTTTCTTCCTCTAGTGTCTTTTCAGCACAGGAAGATTATTGTTCAGGCCTTGATCGGATCTCGTCTGGACTACGCAAACGCCCTTTTCTTGGGTCTACCAAAATATCTTTTGACTCATTTGCAAGTGGTCCAGAACTCGGCAGCCCGTGCTATTTACGGGCTCCCGAGAAGAGCAGGTGCCACGGCTTTACTGAATTCTTTACACTGGCTACCGATCGCTAAAAGAATTCTTTTTAAGTGCCTGACTTTTGCCTTTAAAGCTTTACAAGGATCTGGCCCTAAGTACATAAGGAAACGTCTCTCCCGATATGTACCAAGCAGGTCTTTGAGATCATCTTGTCTATCCAAAATGACAGTCCCGGCTATCAGGCGTGCAAGGATGGGAGGTCGATCTTTCCGCTACCTAGCCCCGAAGGAGAGGAATGAACTTCCACTTTCTCTTAGACAGGCTCCCAGTCTCCTTACTTTTAGAAAAGAGCTTAAAACATGGCTTTTTACTAAATAAATTTTTACTAAATACATTTGATCCTTCTTTTCTGTCTGTCTTTTAGTTGTTATGTCTTGTTTTTGCCTGCTGATATTCTTCATCAAAGCCCCGGGATGCTCCTTGGAGTAGCCGAGCGCTATAGAAGAAATAATTTAACATAACATAACAGTTAGAGACTTCGTCTCACCTCAAGCATGCAGGGCACCTCAACCGGAATCGCGGGAGCTTTGTAACTCCCTTGCTATGCATTTTCAAGATAAAATATCTTGGATCTACGATAATTTCCCTCCTGCACCAACCTGGTCTATAACGTCCAGTAGGAGTTTTGAAGAAAATCAACGACCAGTTTCCACTAATCTCACTGAATTTCAAGCTCTCTCCTCTACGGAAGTCCTTAAACTTATATCTTTAGCCAAATCTGTCTCCCCGAGCGATCCGTGCCCGGCCAGAATCATGGCCTTGTTAGCTCCTAGTTGCACCTTAGAAATACAAGAAATCTTCAACTCTTCCATTAGATCAGGTATCATTCCCCAAATCTGAACACCTGCGCTTTGCAGCAGGAATGCGTAACATCGCAAATTGGATGACAGGAAATTACCTCCAATTAAATCCCAGTAAAACGGAAATCATGCTTATCGGGAAAGCTTCGATATGCTGGTCACAGGGCTGCTGGCCCACCGACCTAGGGTCCCCCCCGTCGCCAAACAAGTGGGTTTTAAACTTGATCAAGTGCTTTCTATGAAGGACCATATTGCAGCAACGACTAGTTCATGCTACTACAGCCTCCGGCTTCTACGGAGAATTCTTCCCTACTTACCCATCACACAGCGGAAAACCCTGGTTCAGGCCATGGTAATTTCCCGTCTTGATTACGGCAATGCACTATTGGCTGACCTGGGCCCGACTTTGGTTAGGAAACTGCAGACCATCCAAAATACAGCACAGCATCAGCCCCCTTACTATCTGACCTTCATTGGCTCCCGATAAAGAAACGGTCATTCTTCAAGACCTGTTGTCTCACCTACAAGGCCCTAAATGGGAAAGGACCTCAATATCTTTTACATAAACTCACGATAAACAAAGTTCAATCTGGCACCTTAGGTCAAACTCCTTAGGACTCCTGCAGATCCCACATATCCGCCTTGTCCGTGTAGGGTGAAGATCCTTTTCATATCTTGCCCCCCGCTACTGGAATATGCTCGCTACATCCATACGCTCCTCCCCCTCTCTCATCCTTTTCAGAAAAAAACTGAAAACGTTTCTATTTTAACCATCTATGACCGGTTATCCATACAGCACTGATCATCGTGGGCCTCGCTACCTCTTTTTTGCCCACTTCCCTTCTCCTCACCCCTTCAGGACTCGACAAGGCATAGCGCCGAGATGCCCCCGGGTGATTTGTTGCGCTCTATAAGTATCCGAAATAAATAAATAAGGTACACCCAGAGTCAAACCATCCTCGTGATTGGCTCTTATTGCATTTCCTTCTAAACAAAGATTCTCTTACTGCATCAGTTATCAACTTAAAAGAGGATAAAATAATGTCTGGGGCAGCTGATTCACTCAGACATGTCTCGAAGGCGGGATTGCATTTATCAACCACAGCCTTAGTAATTGCATCTGGGTCTACCATTGACCAGTGCAAGGTGTATCCATTTGTTTTCCCAATGACTATATTTTCTAGCAACTGGTAGCCTTTATTTGAATTAGTATGTTCACTTGGTGTAAGAAGACTAGAGAGACAAAGGGGAAAGTGGTCACTCAGAGAGATGTCATCAACAGCGAATCAATGAAGAGTATGCGCATAGCTATTTGATATTAAAATAAAATCTATTGTATAGTAAAATCCTCTGCCGTTAAAAGTCCATGGCATAGGAGCAGGCAATGGGCATAGATCATTCACAAAACCAAGATCAAAACTGTAAATTAATTCATTAAACAACTCTCCCAGCGTAGAGTGCCGAAAATGAGAGTTAGTTGTCCCGTCCTCATTTAAGAGACCACATGAATTATCACCTACGTTGGGGCACAGTGCACAGTTAAAATCCCCTACCAGCCCTAATACAGTATCTTTGGACTTGTTAGTACTAACAGATTTCAAATCCCTTGTCAATTTTTTGACAGTGGCCGCAACATTATCTGAAGGAATATTATTATAAAAATTAGCTAAAGCTATACAATATTTCCCACTGACATAAATAACAATCATTTGATAATATACGTCATTTACAGGCATTGTTATCTTTTTTACGTTTAGACTACTTGATATGTATGTGCATAACCCACCCTTAGCACTTCCACTCACCCCATCAACAGCAGCGTATGATAAGTTCTAAACCAATTCAAGTGATAAGCTTCCTTAGACCATGTTTCCTGGAAACATAATATCTTAAATTGTAATATAAAATCCCACCACATAGAGTCATTCAGCTTAGAGTGTATACCAGAAATATTCCATTTAACAAAATGCTATGTTACTAATGGATACAGCGTTGGTTATGGTTACGTTCCTAGATGGCACCCCATCTGTATTATTGCTTGCGTGTTCTATACCTAGAATTGGTAGGGGTTCAGTTGGGGCAACCAAGTTCAAATTAGTATTTCTTGAACCTGCTTTCCTCAACTCCTTTAAGACAGGGGAGGGCAAGCAATTGTCTCTCTCTATGTGGGCCAGGCCATAATTACTGTACTGTGAACTAGCATGGTCACCCCTTCCGCCATGCAGGCCAAAATTAAGAGTGGGGTGACCAACAAACCCTGTGGTCAGTCAGTCTATCTCTTCAAGTGGGTTCAGGGTATCAAATCGGTTACTCACTGGGACCAATTATCTAGGCAGCCTACTCCCTGTTTAATTCACCTCCACTGGTGGATACCAGCTAGGACTAGGGGGTTGATAAAAAAAGCCTAGTGGTAATATTTTTATGTCATGAGCGTTGACAAACCGATTACTTCCCTTATCAAGAATTGTCTGCACTAAAAAGGGTGAACTAAAGGTTAACACTACACAGTCCCCCCCTAGAGTTTTTTCTGAGTTGCCCACCCACCCTATTTTCCCGGCCATTTTGAATTCTGAGAAAAGAATATCATTTATACCAGTCCTTGTGCTTAAAATGTGCAGCGACTCATTCCTTAAAGTAGACCAGTGCTCAAAGGCATTATGTGGAAGAGATGGAACATTTGCCAGGACAACCATGTAGGGGGTTGCTTCTGGCGGCAGGTGTAAATTAGCAAATTTACCATAAGTGGATTTCTGATGCTCTTGGATATTTGGGCTTCTCCCTCTGTCCCCATGTGTGGTGTTATTTGTGGTACCTGATGGGCCATCCACTCCTTATACATCTGGCATATTATGGTCAGCTCAGCTCCACCTTGTGAGTGGCTTTGAGGGTCTACTAGGGGAGGTCCTACATTAAGGGGTGGATGCCCAGCCCAAGTGGGGGGATTAACTACACTTGGAGTAGTGCTGGTCAGGGTAGTTAAATTAGTAGTTAGGCTTTGAACCTGCCCATTGGAAAGGTTACTTCGGGCTTGATCAGCCCTATTATCCATCCCCATGTGCACAGCAAATGCGAGGGGCCCTTTATCAATAGCCCTATCATTGTTAGAGGGTCTGGGCTTCCTCACAGTTGATTTCTGGCCAGATTTAGGCTGTTTCTGAGGTCCTCGCCCCTCCTTTTTTTGAGTTGGGGTTCATTGATAGTTCCGGGGCTCAATGTAGCTTTCTGGCCACAAGTAATTACATTAGACCTAGCAGATCCATGTTCCAGGTCAGGAGATATAGGGGAGTCTATTTCTGTCTCCGACTCTGAGTGATGTATCAGGCTAATTTGAGAAGTGGACAGTTCCTTATTACTTATCATAAGCGGTTCAGCAGGGGCAGGTCTAGGCTGTGAGGGCAAGGGCTGGAGGGATAATCTGTGTTCCGTGGGTTTTATCTCGTGGATAAGTGTTGACCCGGCCCGCAGTAAAAAAGCATCAAGTGTACCTGCAATGCCCTGTCCTACACCTAGTTTATGCTTACACATAATGACAATGCAAAAATATACAAAAGCGATAAAATGAAAAACAAGTTAGGTATAGTACTTCACCACAATGTAGTAGGTAGTCCCAGAAGCCAAGTTTTTAGGGGATTGGCCCAGCCCAGTCTCATTCAGTATAAGACGGATGCAAACGGCCTGCCCTTGGCCTGGGCACGCCCACGCTCGTCCCTCGCTGCGGGAACCCTTGCCCCCTCTTAAGTGCCTCCTAGCATGAGTGACGGCGTGCGCAATGTGCATGGCGCTAGTGGTGCTGGGGGATGTAGTCCCAGGGTCCCGGTCCTCCAAGTTACCCGGGAAACAGCTTGCGACAACGGTGGCAGAGTCAACACAACCCCACGTGCTTTGGCAGGTCCACAAATGGCAGGAATCAGGTAGGTGGCAGGCAGTTTGAATAGTCGATTGAGTCAAGTAAGGACCCTTTGCCATTCTTTAGGCACTGTAATTGGTCCTCTCTGGTTGAATTTACACACAGCACAACAAATATAGACTCTTACTGTAGCACTGTGTGTGAAAGAGATATGGGAGGTATAGCTGGGATAGTTTAGTCACTGCAAATTCCTGACTGTGAGAGGACACTCACTGGTGCTTACCACTACCACACACACTCTTGCACCATTTTGCACATGGGACATAGTTATTGGCTGATTACAAGTCATGAATGTATCCATTCCTGTCTGGAGAACCTCTATCATTATTGGCCTTGAGTACTTGCTAAATGTAGTACTTCATGCACATCACTTTGTTTAACCCCTTCGGTGCCAAGGATGTAATGGTTACATCCTCGGCAGCGAATCTGCTGTGCCGAGAAAGTAACCATTACGTCCTGGCACTGGCCCATGGGTGAAGTGCTGGTGCTCCCCCACTGGGGCGCCCACCCACATGACTCCACTGGGGATGGAAGCAAAAGCGCTCCTGCTGCCACCCCAACCCCCCCTTCGATGAACTGATGACAGTGGCACGCCATTTGCTGCCAGGGCGTTGAGGGAGAGGATGTATTTTGGTAAGTCCTTCTCCCCGGGGGGGGGGGGGTTCAGGAGTACAGATGATGGGGAAAGGACTTTCCCCAGTGCCTGTACAGAGTGGATTCCTGCTCCACGATCTCTGGTGGAGCCACGATCGTGGAGCAGGAATCCACACAACTAGACACCAAGGACATTTTGGGTAGAATTTTTGGGGAGCCACCCCTTAGGCAAGTGTCGCTCCCCAGCGCCATAGTTAACCTGTGTTTCACCCCCCCCCCCATTCTGCCGATTTTTCAGAGGCCCTGCCCCCAGGGAAATAGAAACCCACTAGGAACAAGGGGTTTCTTTTAAGTACATTTTTAAGGAAGCAATCCCTTGAGCAATGGTCGCTGCCCTGGGGGCAGCATGTTTTCCTGTGTTTTGCCCCTTTGGGGCTTTATCAGCCTTTTTTGTGGCCGATTTGCACCCCAGGGGGTCGAAATCCACTAGGCACCAGGGATTTATTTAAATATATTTATAAGGAAGCGACCCCTTGGGCAAGGGGCGCTACCCGGGGTTAGCATGTTCTCCTGTATTCGCCCCTCCCCGGGATAGGTCAGTCATTTCTTTTGACCGATATGGCCCCCGAGGGGAGGGTTTAAAACCCACCAGAAGCCAGAGATTTTGTGCATTATGTTTAGGGGGAGCAACCACTTGAGGGCAGATCAGCCTATATTTTTAGGCCCGTTTGCCTCCTAGACCACCAGGGAATATTTCTATGTAATGCAAAATGTTTTGGGAGTGACCCCTTGGACAAGGGTTGCCTGTTTCTTCCCCCCTTGGGGGCAGATCAGCCTTCTATTTTAGGCCCATCTGCTCCCAGGGGAGACAGAAGCCACTAGACCACCAAGAAGTTTATTATATGTGGCGCGTAATGTATTGGGCAGCGGTTCCTTGGCCAAGGGTCTCTCCCCTTTTTAGGGTGAATATCTTGGCTGTTTCTGCACCCCTTGGGGGCAGATCAGCCATGTATTTTTAGGCCAATCTGCCCCCAAGGGGGGCAGAATCCACTAGACACCCAGTGAAAGTTTGTGTGTGAAGTGTGGTTTGGCTGATGAGTGTTTTGGCTTTTGGCTGGCTGTGTGTGGACTGGCAATTGGCTGGTGGTCTGTGTGGCTGTCATTTGGATAGTGATGGGCAAACTTCACAATGTTTGATACTGTTAACTGTTATTTTATGTCATCACTGGTGATTGTAATGTTTTTCCCTCCTTTTTATTCTAGTGCAAAGCTTTTGTTTTCCTCGTGGTTGCGGTTTCGGCACTGCTAGATCTGCAGTTTGTGTAGTTGCAAGTGTTTGTTAAGAAAAAGTTGCATACTATAGCAGCTTATTTAGCTTCTGTTTGAATGTGAGTAATATTTTCCTTGTGTTTGTGCACAATGTGTATTATGTTTTCTTGTGTGTAATTTTCATTTGTTTTTCTTTTCTAGTGGGTTTTCATTGGTGCTTGCTATGTTTTTGTAGAGTAGGTGCTGGTGAGTCTAGCTGTCTTTAGCAAGTGAGTGGTATTGTTTTATAGTATATTGGTCTTTGAGTGCTTAGTATCAACTGACTTTACCTTGCAATTGCTATATGCCAGTAGGTTTACTTTTTATTTTATAAATCCACACTTTGCTTATTACTTATTTTATACAGGGTTAGGTATTGATGACGTATATGTCAAGTTACTTTTTTACTTGGTAAGATTTATGGTTAGCCCAGGATGACCACTTAGTGAGTTGTTGGTATGCTTTTCGAGTCTTCTTCTGACCATGATTATGAGACTTACTTTGCATCTGAGGCAGAGGGGGAAGGGCAGGATTCTGGCAGTGAATTTTCTGGCCGAGAGGAATCATCTGATGATGAAACTACTCTCAGTGCGGAAAAAGCTACTCTCAGTGCGGATGAAGTGCCTGTTTAGGAGGAGGACACTGATGTGCCGATAGTGTAGCAAGAGGCATCTGGATTGCAACCCAGGGCTGCAAGGCTTCCCATTAGAAGTGCTGGCCTCTGGTTTATCCAAACATGGTGCGATGGTGTGGCCTGTCTTTAGTGGTGTTGCAGGTTGTGGAGTGAATTGTGAAAATTTTTGCCTATAAATTTCTTTCAGTTGCTTATGAATGATGGATTTTTGGCTGAGATTGTTGAGCAGATTAATTTTTATGCTGAATAGTATTTGAGGGACATCCGTGCCAGACTTAAGCCCCACTCTAGAGCTACCCTGTGGACTCCCACAAATCTGGATGAGCTGAAGAAGTTCTTGGGTTTAACTGTTTTGATGGGCCTTATAAGGAAACTGTTGCTGTCTTCATATTGGTCTACTAATCCCTTGATGGCAACAGCTATATTTCCTGCAACCAGGAGTTGCAATCAGCATTTGCTTCTTCTTGGTATGTTGCATTTTGTTCATAATGCTTTAGCAATACCCCAAGATCACCCTGATGAACTTCTAGCTCCGACAGGAGAGATGTCTGTATGCTGACTACCATTTGTGATGAAAGTACTTCACCTGTGACTGTATGGAGCCAGGTTGCTGAAGTGCCCAAACCTGTGTGCATTGTAGACTACAATAAGTGCATGGGTGGTGTAGATCGAGAAGATCAGAGGTTAGAACCTTACACTGATGTAAGGCATACGTTTGGTATAAGAAGTTGGCTATCCATGTATTCCCTTTAGCAAGCTACAATGCCTTTGTTGTATTTAAGGGTTGCTCTCTTTGTTCAGTTTCAGCAGTCTTTGATAGGCAGCCTTGTTTTAGTGCAACAGGCAGAAGTTCCTAGAGAATCCGTTGTGGAGGATGTGGCTAGATTGAAAGATCGCCACTTTCCTGATCACCTTCCTCCACCGGCCAAAAAAGACTTTCCAGCTAAGAAATGCAGAATCTGTGCCCCAAGAGGTGTGCGGAAGGAGAGTCGTATGTACTGCTCCTATGGTCCTTCTAATCCTGGGCTGTTTGTGCCCACATGTTTTAAATTGTACCACACACAACAGAGCTTTTGGTTGCAACCGTGTGCATAAAAGTAAACTGACTGGTCTGTCTCATTTTATATTTTTTATTCCAGATTTCATGGTTGACATAAGTGTGAGGTATTTAGTTAGAGCTGTTGTGTTTGTAGTTATATTTTTGTATCTATTGCCAATTAGTTTGTGTTTTCTTTTTTGCATATAAATGTGATGGTGGTGTGCATGGACTGGTACTTGGCTGGTGGTGTGTGTGGACTGGTGCTTAGCTGGTGGTGTGTGTGGACTGGTGCTTGACTAGGGGTGTGTGTGGAATGGCTCTTGGCTGGTGGTGTGTGTGGACTGGCAGTTGTCTGGTGGTGTGCGTGGACTGGTGCTTGACTGGCAGTGTGTGTGGACTGGTGCTTGGCTGGCGGTGTTTGTGGACTTGCACGTGGCTGGTGATGTGTGTAGACTAGCGCTTGGCTGGCAGTGTGCGTGGACTATTGCTTTGCTGGCAGTGTGCGTGGACTACTGCTTGGCTGGCGATGTGTGTGAACTGGTGCTTCGCTGGTGGTGTATGTGGACTGGTGCTTGGCTGACTGTGTGTGTGGACAGGTGCTTGGCTGGCAGTGTGGGTGGACTGGTGCTTGCCTGGCGGTGTGTGTGGACTGGTGCTTGGTTGGCAGTGTTTGTGGACTTGCACTTGGCTGGTGGTGTGTGTGGACTGGTGAATGGCTGGCAGTGTGCGTGGATAACTGCTTGGCTGACAGTGTGCGTGGACTACCGCTTGGCTGGTGGTATGTGTGAACTGGTGCTTGGCTGGTGGTACATGTGGACTGTCGCTTGGCTGGCAGCGTGTGTGGACTGGTGCTTGGCTAGTGGTGTGTGTGGACTAGTTTGTGGCTGTCGTGGGCGTGGACTGGCTCTTGGCTAGTGGTGTGTGAATAGTGACTTGCTGGTCGTCACTACACACACTGCTCGCCAAATGCCAATCTACACACTCCGTCAGCCAGTATGGTTGCTGTGTCAGGCATGTGGGCGTATGAAAGTGATGGGCCCTTGAATGGCACTGCCTGTTGATTAGAGTGTTGTAATGTGCTGGGTTGTGGCTGGCAGTGTGAATGGTCTTGTATGTGTCATGAATGAAAGGTGTGTGACTGGCCTGTAAAGAGGTTGATGCCTTGTTGTGGCTTTCACGACCTGTGCGTCTTTGGTTCAGGTTTTTAACCTTATAATCATTAACAGTGCATTTCCTTTTTGTGAAATCTCTTGTTAATTTAATTTTATGCCTTGAATCTTCACTCACAATCCAACCAGTATGTGTGTGTACTTGAGGAATGGTTGGTTGTGAAGTAATATTTGATTTTTTGGCTTTCTCTGCCAGGGTGTACATTGTCTCTACATTGTGTGTTGATATGAATGTTGCAATTTGCTGGGCCCATGGCGGGCAGTGTGAATGGCCATTGGGTCATGTTTTTAACCTTTGAATTATTAACAGTGTATTTACTTTTAGTAAAATCTCTTATTAATTCAATGTTATGCTATCAACCTTCACTTACCCTTGTGCTAAATCCAACCAGTATGCATGTAGTAGGAGGAGGAGTTGTCTCTTGGGAAAATCTACCAATTCTCAATATATACATAAACTAGAAACCCAGGGGACTACAGGGTGGTTTCCCTGTCATGGATCCCAACAAGTTTTCTTACCCAAAATGCCTAGCAAACCTCAAAATGTGACTACAGTCACACATTTTCCTTGCAGTACTGTGCCATATTTTTTCAGAATCGGAAAGAAACCAAACAAATCCTCCCACCCAGCGTCACCCCAGGTCTCCCGATAAAAGTGGTACCTCACTAGTGTGGGTGGGCCAAGTGTTTGCCACAGGGAAGGGCCCAAAACCGTATTGTGGACGCATCAAAAATGATCAATCACAAAACGACCTGGTTTTGTAAGGGGGGTCATCTGCGTTTTTAGTCCTGGGTTTGGCAGCTATGTAGGGAAACCTATCAAACCCAGACATTTCTGAAAACTTGACACCCGACGAGAGTCAAAGGATTTGTGGATTGCATGGATCCCCCAATGTTTTCCTACCCAGAATCCACTGCAAACCTCAGATTTTTCTAAAACAATCACATTTTCCTCACATTTCTGTGTGGGAAAGTTGTGGGATCATGGAAATGAGACAAATTTCCTACCGTCCAATGTACCACCAAGTCTCCCAATAAAAATGGTACCTCACTTGTGTGGGTGTGTCAAGTGCCCACCACAGCAAACGGCGCAAAACTTATTGTGGAGGCTTAAAAAATTATCAATCACAAAACAACCGGGTTTTGCAGGTGGGATATCTGTGTTTTTGGTCCCGGGTTCGGCAGTTATGTAGGGAAACCTATCAAACCCAGACATTTCTAAAAACTAGACACCCAGGGGAGTCCAACGATGTATGGCTTGCATGGATCCTCCAATGCTTTCCTACTCAGAATCCCCTGCAAACCTAAGATTTTGCTAAAACGATCCTATTTTCCTCACATTTCTGTGTGGGAAAGTTGTGGAATCATGGGACCGAGACAAATTTCCTACTGCCCAACATTGCCTCAGGTCTCCCAAATAAAAATGGTATCTCACTTGTGTGGGTGGGCTAAGTGTCCACCACAGGGAAGGGCACAAAACATTGTGGAGGCATTACAAATTATCAATCACAAAATGACCTGGTTTTGCAAGGGGGTCACCTGCATTTTTGGCCCTGAGCTCGGCGGTTGTGTAGAGAAACCTACCAAACCCAGACATTTCTGAAAACCTGACACCCACGAGAGTCAACGGATGTGTGGCTTGCATGGATCCCCCAACATTTTCCATACAGAGAACCCCCTACAAACCGTTGATTTAGCTAAAGAAAAATCACATTTCCCTCACATTTGTGTGAGAAAGTTGTGGAATCACTGGGCCAGCACAAATTTCCAACCACCCATTGTTCAACCAAGTATCCCGATAAAGATGTACCTCGCTTGTGTGCGCAGGCCTAGAGCCCATGATAGGAAATGGCCCAAAATGTACTGTGGACTCATCAAAAATTATCAATCCCAAAACGACCTGGTTTTGCAAGAGGGTCAGCTGCGTTTTTAGTCCTGGGTTTGTCAGCTTTGAAGGGAAACCTATCAAACTCAGAAATTTCTGAAAACTAGACACCTGGGGGAGTCCAACGATGTGTGGCTTGCATGGATCCCTCAATGTTTTCCTACCCAGAATCCCCTCAGATTTTGCTAAAGCAATCATATTTTCCTCACATTTCTGTGTGGGAAAGTTGTGGGATCATGGAAATGAGACAAATGTCCTACTGCCCAACATTCCCCCAGGTCTCCCAATAAAAATTGTACTTCACTTGTGTGGGTGCGTCAAGTGTCCACCACAGCGAACGGCGCAAAACATATTGTGGAGGCATCGCAAATTATCAATCAGAAAATGACGTGGTTTTGCAAGGGGGTCACCTGCGTTTTTGACCCCGGGCTCAGCGGCCATGTAGGGAAACCTACCAAACCCAGACATTTCTGAAAACTGGACACCCAGGGAAGTCCAAGGATGTGCAGCTTGCATGGATCCCCCAACATTTTCCTACCCAGAATCCCCTGCAAACCTTTGATCTGCTAAAGAAAAATCACATTTTCCTCACATTTGTGTGTGAGAAAGTTGTGGAATCACCGGGCCAGCACAAATTTCCTACCACCCAGTGTTCAACCAAGTCTCCTGATAAAATGGTACCTCACTTGTGTGGGCAGGCCTAGAGCCCATGACAGGAAATGGCCCAAAATATACTGTGGAGACTTTAAAATTATCGATCACAAAAATACCTGGTTTTGAGAGGGAGTCACTTGTCTTTTTGGTCCTGGGTTTGGTGGCCATCTAGGGAAATCTACCAAAGCCAGATATCTGAAAACTAAACACCCAGGGGAGTCCACGAATCTGTGGTTTGCGTGGATCCCCTAAAGTTTTCTTACCCATATTACCCTGTAGACTTCATATTTTGCTAACAAAATCAGATTTTTCTCACACACGTCACCCCATCCTGGATTACTCTGGATGTCTAGGTCTAAAAAATGTACAGGTTTGCTAGGTTTCCTTAGGTGCTGGCTGAGCTAGGGCCCAAAATCCACATCTAGGCACATTGCAAAAAAAATGATCCTTCTTAAGTGAAAAAATTTGATGTGCCATGTTGCCTTTTGGGGTGTTTCCTGTCGGGGGCACTAGCCCAACCCACACAAGTGAGGTACCATTTTTATTGGGAGACTTGGGGGAATGCTGGGTGCATGGAAGTTTGTGGCTCCCTGCAGATTCCAGAAATTTCCATCACAGAAATATGTGTTTTTGACAAAGTTTGAGGTTTCCAAGGGGTTCTGGGTAACAGAACCTGGTGTGAGCCACACTAGTGACCCCATCCTGGATTCCCCTGGGTGTCTATTTTTGATTAATGTACAGGTTTCTCTGTTTCCCTAGGTGCCAGCTGAGCTAGGGCCCAAACTCCACAGCTAGGCACATTGCAAAAAATGAGGCCGTTTTTACTGGAAAAATGTGATGTGTCCATTTTGCGTTTTGGGCCTTTGACTGTTGTGAGCACTAGGTCTACCCACACACGTGAGGTATCATTTTTATTGGGAGACTTGGGGGAATGCTGCGTGGGTGGAAGTTTATGGCTCCCCACAGATTCCATAATGTTCCATTACAGAAATGGGAGGAAAATGCATTTTATTCTTTACAAAGTTTGAGATTTGCAAAGGATTCTGGGTAACAGACCCTGGTGAGAGCCACACAAGTTACCCCATCCGGGATTTCCCTGGGTGTCTAGCTTTCAAACATGTACAGGTTTGCTCGGTTTTCCCAGATGCTGGCTGAGCTAGGGCCCAAAATCCACAGCTAGGCACATTGCAAAAAAAGGGTCTGCTTTCTGTGGAAAAATCTGAAGTGTCCATGTTGCATTTTGTGCCTTTTCCTGTCGCGGGGACTAAGCCTACCCAAACAAGTAAGGGACCATTTTTATCAGGAGACTTGGCGAAATGCTGGGTTTATAGCTCCCCACAGTTTCCAGAAATTTCCATTACAGAAATGTGAAGTCAATGCATATATTTTTTACGCAGTTTGAGCTCTGCAAGGGATTCTGGGCAACAGAACCTGGTGAGAGCCACACAAGTCACCCATCCTGGATTTCCCTGGGTGTTTTTTTAAAAGTACAGGTTTGCTAAGTTGTCCTAGGTGCCGGCTGAGCTAGGGCCCAAAATCCACAGCTAGGCACAGTGCAAAAAAAGGGTCAGTTTTCTGTGGAAAAATGTGATGTGTCCACGTTGCGTTTTGGGCCGTTTTGAGGGTACTAGCCTTACCCACACAAGTGAGGCACCATTTTTATCAGGAGACTTGGAGGAATGCTGGGTGCATGGAACTTTTTGGCTCCCTGCAGATTCCAGAACTTTTCATCACAGAAATGTGAGGAAAATGTGCTTTTTTTTTAACAAAGTTTGAGGTTTGCAATGGGTTCTGGGTAACAGAACCTGGTGAAAGCCAGACAACTCACCCCATCCTGGATATCTGTGGGTGTCTAGTTTTAAACAATGTACAGGTTTGCTAGTTTTCCCTAGATGCCGGCTGAGCTAAGGCCCAAAATCTACAGCTAAGCACATTGCAAAAAAAGGGTCTGTTTTCAATGGAAAAATGTGATGAGTCCACGTTGCGTTTTGGGCCTTTTTCTGTCATGGGCACTAGGCCTACACCCACAAAAAAGGGACCAATATTATCAGGAGATTTGGGAAAATGCTGAGGGTGTTTTTTTTTTTTACATTTTTTGAGATTTGCAAGGGTTTCTGGGTAAGAGAACCTGGAGACAGCCACAACTAGCCACCCCACCCTTGATTTCCCTGGGTGTATAGTTGTCAAAAATGTATAAGTTTGCTTGGTTTCCCTAAGTGCCGGCTGATCTAGGGCCCAAAATCCACAGCTAGGTACATTGCAAAAAAGGGTCAGTTTTCTGTGGAAAAATTTGATGTGTCCATGTTGCGTTTTGACCCATTTCCTGTCGCGGGCACTTGGTCTACCCATACAAGTGAGGTACCAGTTTTATTGGGAGTCTTCACTGAACACAGCATAGTAGAACAAGTGTTATTACCAGTTGTATTTCTATGCATTTCTGCCATCCAAATGTAATACAGTGTGTAAAAAGAAGAGATTTGGAAAAATGCCCCCTAATTCACTTGCGAGTATGGCTACCCACATATTCAGAGATGTGCAAATAACCACTGCTTCTGAACTCCATATATTTTCCCATTTCGGAAACATTTAGGTTTCCTTGATACCTATTTTTCAGTGTTTTTTTTCTCACCAAATCAGTTGCTGTATACCCGGTACCATAAGAGAAACCATTGCCATTGCAAGGTGCGGCTCAGTTGTTGTCTTTGGTTACTTACGGTCCCGCGGACGTAATGGTGGATTGCTTTAAAAAATCGAACATAGTTAAAAGAAGTTACAGTTGAAAATGTAGGCACAAACAGCTGTTTATTTTTTCAAATCAATTTCAATATTTAATAACTGTTACTTTCTATAGTAAACCTTGAAGGATCTCCACAAATGACCTCTTGCTGAATTCAGCATTTTGTCTTCTTTTCAGAAATGTATAACTATCCAGGATCCATTATTGGTTTCATGCCAATTCTACCAATAACTGGAAGGAGATTGCAAGCACAAAAATTTGGAAAAATAGAGTATGTCCCAGTAAAATGCCAAAATTTGTTTTCTGACAAAAGACTGCCTGTTCCTGACAGCTGAGAAGATGGTGATTTTAGCACCACAAACCCTTTGTTGATGCCATTTGTAGGAAAAAAACAGAAGCTGTCTTCTGCAGCACTTTTTCCCCCAAAAAACTAAATGAAGCTGTATTCTGCCTAATTTTTCGGATCCCTCCAGGGAATTCACAAACCCTTGGTACCTTTAAAATTCTCAGGATGTTGGAAGAAAAGGAAGCAAATTTGGCATGGATACCTTATGTAGAAAAAATGTTATGGAAGCCTAAGTGTGAACTACCCAAAATAGCCAAAAAAGGCATGGCATGGGGGTGGGGTGAGAATGCCTGGCAACGCAGGTGTTAACTAAGTTTCATGTCAATAAGTTGGTCATGTCCTCTTCCCCTGGGGAGGTGTAGATATGTTCCTGGTTCTGTTCTCTGGCTCTTATGCAAAAATATAACTGTTCAAAGTGCAATAGATGTAATGTGTTGTTAATCTCACACTCAAAACATATGAGACCTCAAAGACTTACAGGAACACATTTACCTTACTTATCCCCGTGTAGCATTATTCACTATTTATCAGTTGACTCAGGGCCCCAACATTAAGCTCTTGCATTTATTGCATACTGACATCCAAGGTATTGTATTGGGCTTGCTTGGGCATCCTTGTGTGGCACAGGTATGATGGTTATTCATGAGGAATACAGGCATGAATATCTGCCTAAAATTGGTACAACCATGGATATTTATCTACTGGAGAATTTCGTCAGTGTGAGCATCGTGGTTTCATTTTAGGATGATAAAGTTGTCATATTCACTGAGCAACATTTATGAGAATGATAGGAACTATGTCCTCACATTTCACATTTATAGGTGGTCCGGATTGGTGTGATTAGAAGTAGATCGTCACTGTGTGCCAATCAAGTGACTGCAGCTTGTTGTTAGGCACTGACATTCCATTGTGAGACAACGCATTGCTCATTAGAGCATTACAGTGGCTTCACTTGGTGTAGGTGCATGTCCAAAGACAGCATGTGCAACTGAGTATAGCTCACACTTACTGAAATGCAATCTAGTGGGTTATGAATGTGCTCCTCCGCCATGGTATAGGAAGTTCTTTTGGCAAAAAACATACAACACTCTTTGTGGTGTGGTGTGAACTGGTGTATAACGGGTATCTGTATTGAAGATTTTAAGTCCCTCACAGTTTTTGACAGTATTCCAAATGCCAAATGGTGGCCAACAACAACTGTTATTGCAAGCACAGATGACCAGACAGATTCCATTTGGGAGACATGTCATGCGATATGTGGAGGTGGGAAAACATTTAGTGAGGAGGTACAAATTGCCATTAGGAAAGACAGGAGTGTTTCAAAGTCCAAAAGTGAATACCAACAACAGTACAGTAGGAGGCAGTATGGTGACAAACACAGCACTACTATGAAAAGGTCAAGAGGCATAGACAAATGTCATCAGGCAGATCGCCACTGAAAACTGGTGAACTACACATCTTCCTCCTTTGATATGTGGTATGCCTTCCCTGCAGTTGGTGGTGTTTGTATGGGCGACATCTGAGGCACAGACACATTAGGGGCAAAAGATATGGCCCCCTTGTTCCCACCAGCACTTGTCTGTGCCTGTAAGGCAGTCAGCAAATTGGTGAGAAAGGTCTGGTGGCCTGCCAACAAGGCAAGGACGATGCGATTAAGGGCAACCATTATTGCAATGTAGGAGTCCAACGTGCGCTCTATGGATTCTATGATGTTATAGATTGCCCCAGCTGGCTGGCAACTTAACTGATGTCAGATGCAGAGGGCTGTTGTTGTTCCCACTGCATCATGACACCATCAATGATTCAGGCACCTACGAACTCCTTCTAGGGTACCTGCTAGGGTCTCCATCCCCGCCTGTCCCTCATCAAACATTCACTTCTTTAACTCTTACCACTCCCTGTTTTTATTATTTAAATGATTTTTATTAATATCAATGAAGTAACATCCAGAACATTTGCATGTCAATTGAAGCGGATTGTTAACATTGTAGATTAGCAATAAAATTGAATGGCATAGGTAGGGGCATAAGGAAATACTCAGTCAGATAATATGTTTATGTCTGCCATGCTGAACGGCTTGCTGCTTCACTCCACAGCACCGCACAGCAGAAAGCAATTGGGTTATAGTCACATCATTAAAGGGAGAATTGGTCATTGCTCCTCAACTCCAGTCCTACAATATATTTCATGGATCTGTGGAATAAGTTACAGACTTAAACAGAATAAACACAACAAAATATTGAAATAAAGAATAAAAAACTGAACATATAACATAAAAAAGAAAGCAAGAGACGATCTCTATGTGTAAGGAGTTTCGTAGGGGCATTCGCTGGTCTGGTGTGATAAGAATTGACATGTGCCTAAGCATAGGGTTGTGATGGGCCATGTATTGTCATGTATCTCACGAATGAGAATAAGTATGAGGGGGGAGGAAAATTAATGTGTTTGAGGGAGGGAGTGAGGGAGGGAGTGGGTCCAATGGGGAGGGACAACCCTGGGTCACTACAGATGTAAAAGGATTTAGGGAGGAGGGGTGTCTCTATTGATTTTGGTTTCAACCACTGCTAAATATTCCTGCCATTGCGTGGGGGGCTGCCTCGGGGGGGCTGACGCTCTTGCCAAAGTCTCTCGTTGATTCGTACATTCTGACAATAGTGCTTTACGTAGATCTATCAGTCATGTGTCAATCTTGGGACCCGTTTGTGCCTTCCAGGTCATGGCTATTTTACATTTAGCCAAGCCCAGAGCAAGATCCAGGAATTTGTTCCGATTCTTATGGGACGAATTACGTCTTGTGACTCCCATTAGGAAGTTAACGGGGTTCCACCACCACTTGCGCACCCGTTGCTGTTGCGAGCACAGTGGCCACTCCCTACCAAAATACTTGAATGGTGGTGCAAGTCTAGACCATGTGTGTGAAAGTAGCTCCCTGGTCTCGACATCTAGGGCATACAACAATGACAGTAGGGTATATGCGTGCCAGTCTGTGGGGGGTGAGGTACATGTGGTGAAGGTAATTAAATCGAGTATATTTCACCCTAGCATTAGTTGAGATAATTTTGGGCTGGCTAAGACATTGTTGCCATTGTTTATCCGACAGGGTGGTGGACAGTTGGCTGTCCCAGTATACTCGCAGTGTCGTCAATATAGGAGGGTCGTCTAGTCTAATAGAGGTGTATATGGCTGTTATGGCTCATCGACCGCGACCATGCGTAAGCAGTGTGTGTAGCAGGTATGAAATAACAGGTTCCACCCTTTCATTATTCCATGCCCGCAAGGATAGGCGAGTCAGGAGGGCATGTAGTATAAAAGAACCCTGTGGCACTCCATACGTTCCCACTAGTCCCTCAAATATTAGTAACTGCGAGTCCGCATTGATGTCCCCCCATGTGTCCAGACCGTTCTCTCTCCACGCTCCCAACCCTGGGTGTCCATGGCATGAGTACGTGTCTGGGAGCAATTCCAAAGGTAAACTAGGAGCATAAGGCATCTTGGCGACACCTGGGTTTGACATACTTAGTCCAGTGCCGTCTGGCTCCAGTCATTAACAAGTTACCTTGTCGCTTCTGGGTTAATGTAGTTGTTTCCGACAGCCATTCTATGAATGTCGGGGGTTCCCAGGTCACGGCACCAGTGATCAAATCAATGAAGTTGCTTTTGGAGAGCCACCTCATTGGCCATTGCAGCTGTGCCTCTGCATAATATTGTTCATAGTTTGGCGCACCAAGGTCACTCTCCAATAGTGGCAAATACAATTTATGAAGCGCCACCCTAGCCCGTGAATTCCCCTATATCAATGATACCAATAGTGGTTACAGGTCCCGGAAAAGTCTCCGGGGTAAGCGGAACGGGAGTACGCAGAAAAAATATATGAGACAAGGAAGAATTAACATCTTGGATATTGCCACCCGACCCATTGGAGACAAAGGGAGACCCATCCAGAACTGGAGGGTCGAACGAGTACGTGTTATAGCCCGACCTAGGTTCCCATCAATCGTGTCTGATTCTAGGTGATAAATGTGAACCCCCAGGTATTTAAAAGTGTCAAAGGCCCACTTAAAATGGAGTAGGTGGCACCAATTATCTTTGTGTCTGCGTCATTGGTGTTGTGGGAAACACCACCAATTTAGTCCAGTTGACCTGGCGTCCAGAGACATCTGCGTGAGTATCTAAAACAGCCATGATCGATTGTAGTGTCTCGGCTTTACCGCGTAAGTATATTAACGCGTCAACGGCATATAGCGAGACGCTGTGCCATTGTTGATCGACCCACAGCCTCCAGTCTCTGACCCATTGCCACAGTTTGCATGCAAGTGGCTCCATGGCCAGAGCAAAGAGTATTGGTGACAAGGGACAGCCTTGGTGTGTGCCCCTAACTATCGATAACAGCGGTGAGTAGGTGCAACCAGTCTTCACCCTAGCCTGTTGTCCAGAGTATAGTAGTTTTATCCATTTTAGGAAATTGGGGCCTATGCCAAACCCCATCAGTGTTGCCTCAAGATACTCCCAGCTTAAGGTATCAAATGCCTTTTCTATGTCTACAGAGGCGACCCAGGGCTGCTCCCCCCCACCCCGTGCCCACTCCAGTAGAGTAAATAACCACCGCAAATTTAGCCCTATGTTACGGCCTGTAATGAATCCATTTGGATCTTCATGGACCAGCAGGGGAACAGCAGTGAGTAATCGATTAGCTAGTAATATCCCGAGGATCTTATACTCCACATTTAGCATCGACAGGGGACAAGAGGAGGTCATTTGGAGGGGTTCCCGGCCCGCTTCCCTCATATTGGGCAGTAATTCACCCACCTCAAAGGCCTCAGAATACAACTTAGCCAGCCTTGGCGCTAACTGTGCAGAGAATGTGGAGAAACATTCTGCTGGCCAGCCATTCGTCCCTGGTATCTTACCCGTTGTCATCTGTCTAATGGCATCTGTGATCTCATCCAGCGCAATGGGCTGTTCTAGGACATCAAAGTAGGCCAGAGCGATCTGTGGGAGCTGAATTTCCACCAGAAATTCCTGAATGAGAGCAGGGTCCTGCGGGGCCGGGGCTGCGTACAACATTGTAAAATATTCATAGAAAGACTGATTAATAGCTGCCTGCATGTTTACAAGAGTCCCAGTATTTGTGTATATGGAAGTAATGAGGGCTGGGTAACATCGGATCGCAGTAGCCACGCCAGGAGCCTCCCTGCTTTATTTCCCTCTTTGTGTCTATGCGCTAGATACATTTTGTAGTCCAAGGCACAGAGGTCATCCATTGTGCTCCTATATGTTAAGCGAGTCTGGGGGAGTGAGGGGACAAGCAAGGGATCAGTTGGGACACGCTGCTCGAGGCTCTGGATTGTGGATTTGTGTGTGGCAAGGGCGTCAATCAGAGTTTTTCATGCCCCATACGTGGTCTTAATGGCATGTCCTCTGAGGATAGACTTAAAAGTGTCCCATTCTATCCCCACCGATGAGGCAGTCCCCTCATTCTCCCTAAAGTAGGATGTGATGGACTCTAGAAAGACGGCCCGGTAGGAGGAGTCTGCAAGTGCTGCCAGGTCGATATCACAGGGCGTTGAACCCCCCAGACCAGATTCAGTTGTAATGGGGTATGATCAGAAAGCGCGCATTCTAAATAAGCAGCATGCACAACATTGTGAAGGGCATTGTCCGAGCAGAACATTTTGTCTATCCGTGTATATAGATCATGTAGTGTTGAGTAATGAGAATATATGCGCTCTTGTGGGTGTAATCAATGCCATACATCGTGGATCTGTGTATGGGGCACCCACTCCTTCATGTGGTGCTCTAGTTTTATGGAGTGTGCACCTGTAAGAGGGGGACGGGAGCGATCCAAGGCTAAATCCCACACTCCGTTAAAGTCACCTCCCCAAAAATGGGGGGACTGTAGGGTCTGTAAGCAGGGATGGCGTGAGAGCGTTTGTAGGAAATTAGATTGTCCCGAATTTGGGGCATTTAGGGAAATCAGCGCCAGGGAGGATCCATTCAGTAAGCACTCCATGGTAACATAACGGCCCTGTGTGTCCACCCTGGATTGCGTGATTTGTAGCGGAGTTCCCAGAGCCAACCATATGAGCACTCTTCTGGCGTATCCAGAATACGTTGTACCCAGGACCGTGCCCCGCCAGCACTTACGGAGCGGCATTAATGTCTGTGTAATAAGATGTGTCTCCTCCAGCAATGCGAACGTAATCTTATGATTGCGCAGGTATTGATATACTTTGTGATGCTTGGCGCATCCCGCCAGCCCCCTCACATTCCAGGTCAAAAAGGAATAATCCCCGGGGGGGCGTGGTTTGCCACGCAGCGGAATGGCCGCTCTGTGAGTGAGCTCCGCCGGCCAGGGATTGATCTTATAATTATCCTCATGCAAGGGGGGTAGCTGCTATGCCAAAACTCATTCCACAACAGCGGAACACCTGCGGACCTGTGCGCTGCTTCTCCCGGGAGCTTACCACGCTCCGGTGCAGAGATACGCGACTTAGCCGAGGAAGACCGGTCGCTGGAGCGGCTTCGGATGTGGCGTGGGCGGGCAGCCCTTGAAAACTGAGACTGTGGTTGCCGGTGTGGTGTAGGCCTTAGAGCTTGAGGCTATGTTGAGGACTCCCTGTATCCAGCGGGCCCCCTGATTGAGGGACAGGCATCGACCGGAGGGCTAGGGGGCCCGCTACCTGCACCGCCACGAGCGCACTGCCTGGTAAAGTGAGACACGGGGCTGTGAAAGAGGGGGAGCGCTCTGCGCACAGCAGACGCCATTCGTGTCCACGTCGTGGCTGAGCTAGGCCCGGGTACATTTGGAAGCGCCAGGTGGCATCGAGGTGGACCTCCCTTTTTGAAGTTTTGCCCCTCCACTGTGGCCCCTTGGAACCTGTATATACTCCTGGACTATAATGCATGCCGCTTTGCCCCTACAGCTCTGATCACTGAGGGGAGGTCATCTTACTCAGTGGTCTTTGGCGGCGGAGCCCCGAGAAGTGACACTGGGGCCACGCCAACTGCGACAGGAGGCTGCCTGGTCACTTGTGTGTGCTAGCGCACTGAGCTGGCACGGAGGCGTGGATTACTTGGTGGAGTGAAGGGCCTTATCCAGTCACGGTAAGTGGATCTAGTGCCTGGGGAAGAAGCCACAAGGGCACGAAGCCCTGAATTTGAGAGCTTTGACGCGATGTACTGGGCTTGGTCCTCCCAGGCAACTCCTGGCTTTCACGAATCCACATTGCATTCGCAAATATGGGCAAGCAAGATGCTAAGCAGCGAAACTTACCTTTGAGAATAAAAGAGCCACACAACGTACTGAATCAGACCCGGACGCGAACGCGGAGGGTCAGCATGAAACACAGGCGGAAGACCATGGTGAGGACCTACGCACTCTCATGCTAGAGATGCGTACAAGCCTGCGTAATATTGACACCAAGTTGGACACACTTACCACACAGCTAGACTTGGTCAAGACACAAGTGGCGGCGCATGAGACCCGCCTCGACGTCCTGGAGAACCACAACACAGATTTCACGAGTTCCAAGTGGAAACGAAGGAACAGCTACTGCATATGGACAAACTGTTGCAAATTATCCGAGCCAAGAACGAGGATTTGGA
The DNA here is from genome assembly GCF_964204655.1 of Triturus cristatus. Classification (NCBI taxonomy): domain Eukaryota; kingdom Metazoa; phylum Chordata; class Amphibia; order Caudata; family Salamandridae; genus Triturus; species Triturus cristatus. The sequence continues at coordinate 494,049,326 of NC_140586.1, read as the reverse complement.
GGCGAGGTCACGCAGGAACAACCTACGAATTACTGGGATTCCGGAAATGACCGCTATACTTAAGATGGAGTCTTTCATAACGGACCTGCTTCACGACCTCTTTGACCCCCACTTGTCTCCCGTCTTCGTGGTGGAGAGGGCGCATAGGTAATTGGGACCTAAACCTCCGGTTGGAGCACCACCCAGGCACATCTTAGTGAAACTCCTGAACTACCAAGACAGGGACCTTATTCTGCGACTGGCTCAGGAGAAAGGCAGACTTTCACACAAGGGAAATAATACATCGTTCTATACAGACTTCACTCCAGCTGTCCAGGCAGCGCGGCGTGAATTCCTGCCTGCAAAACGTATCCTGCTGCAGGCACAGATTCCCTACTCCCTACTGTATCCTGCCAAGCTCAAGGTCTCGCATGATGACACAGCCCACTTCTTCACGGATGCAAAGTCTGCCTTGAAGTTTGCCAAGCATGTTGGGGGAAGAGAAATAGAGAGACCCGGGGATTGGAGATGTCATCAGCCGACCACCTCAGCGATAATGACTGACATAGGTATCGCACTGTTATATAACCTGAATGTTTAAGCTGCGCTATAGTGCGAGCCTGGGTACATTTGTGTGTTGTGCAGCTGTTGGACTTGGGTTGCACAGCACTATAGTACTATGGACTCTACTACATTAACATACTCCTGCAGCACGCTACGCAGTATTCCCAGCCACCTTGTACGAACAGGGTAGAATTCCCTGTACAGCTATGTAGTCACTGTTTCTTAAATTATTTTGTGGGGGGTATTCTACAACCTGCTTGGGGGGTTGGAGTGGGTGGGTGGAGGGCGGAGATTGTTTTTTGTCCATAGCCAGTATGCTTGTATATTGTCGATTGAATTGCACAGTTTGTAATTGGAAGATATTGCGATGCCACTGCTCCCATCTTCCCCTTCAGTGTACACTGTATGACATCACGCCAACACACTGAATTTTCTTACATGGAACATTAGAGGGATGAACGATAATAGGAAGTCCAGACTCGTGCATGCTTACCTAACAAGACACAAAATAGACGTGTGCCTGTTGCAAGAGACCCATCTTAATGTTACGCTATCCCCAAAGCTTAGGCACAGCAGGTGGGGTCATGCTTACTCCTCCATATATTCTATTTATTCCAGAGGAGTAGCTGGTGTGAACTGGCGGGAAAGTGACATTCACAGACATCCCGAGGGCAGGTACATTCGCATACAGGGCACACTGGGCGGGATTTCCCTAGCCATAGTAGCGATATATGGCCCCAACATAGACTCCCCCAGTTTTTTTCAGGATGTTTGGACCAGGGGTAGAGCAAATGGTTGCAGCACTATTCTCTGGGGGGGTGATTTCAATGCCATTTTAGATGATGACATGGACAGGGGGGGGGTGCACAGGCCCTACATCCAGCTGCTGGCTCTGCCTTGAATGCCATAACCTCTGATGGGAACCTGGTCGATATATATGGCGTCGGAGACACCCCTTGGTTAAGGAAGGTACATGTATCTCCGAATACCACAGCTCTTGGTCCCGCTGGACTTCTGGATAGTTTCACGGATGTAGCCACTTGGACTGTTGCTGTGTTGCACCTACCGCGTTCCCTATCAGACCACGCACCTAGTCTGTTGAAATTGATGCTCCCAGAGTCTATTCCCCTCGCAATCTCCTGGCGACTCCCCCCACACGCCCTGTTAGATGAGGCTTTTAAGGAGGAAATCTGGATGGATAGTACCGATTATTTCACTCTCAATGTAGGTTCGGTGGATACTGAAGCCTCTCTATGGGAGGCGTTTAAGGTGGTCATTAGAGAACAGTGCATAGCCCGCCAGGCGGGAGCATTGAAGGCCATTAGAGGCACGCTTGCTTCACTTGAGGCTCAAATAAAAGGGTTTGAAGAACAATTCTAATCCACGAACGAGCCTGCCACTATGGCCCTCCTGAAGCCCAAACTGTTAGACTACGCCGAGAAGGCACAACGTGAAGTTAAGTTAAGCAGAGGCACGACGGTATGGTGAGGGTGACAGACCAGGCCGCACATTGGCAGGTATGATCCGACCCCCTCGCTCTACTGTGTATGTCCCCGAACTGGTTACCGCACAGGGAACGGCTGTCAGGGGTCAGATGGGTATTCTAGATGCTTTTTCCACGTTCTATTCTCAGCTTTATACTGCAACCCAAGAGGAATGCCCCGAGGGAATGCAATCTTTTCTTGACTCGTTGGAACTCGTCTGGTTCAATCAAAACTATAGAGAATATATGGACTTTCCGATCACTGTGGAGGACGTCTCCCAAGTTACAAAAAGTTTACCCCTTGATAAGGCTCCAGGGCCTGACGGCCTGACCACTTCCTTCTTCAAAACATACGTGGAGGAGCTGGCACCTCGCCTGTTGGCATTATATGAGGCTCAAACTGATGGTATTCTGCCCCCCTCCATGCGGAAAGCGATAATTATAACCCTATTAAAACCTGTGAAACCAGAAACGGAGATGGATTCCTATTGGCCGTTATCGTTGATAAACGTGGATGTTAAAATCCTTGCTTAACTAATAGCCAACAGACTACAGCCCTTACTTACTCTCATGGCACGTCCTGACCAGTCGCGATCTATTCCTGGGCGGTCAACATCTCATAATATGCAGACTGTATTCTCGGTGCTGCACCTCCTACACCCTGATGTGCAAGCCGTGGTAGTATTCCTTGACGCCACTAAGGCGTTTGATATGCTCGAGTGGCCATATTTCTTTGCTATGCTAGGTCGCATGGGATTTAGACCACTCTTCATAAACCGTATCAGGCTGGTATACACTATGCCCACTGCTCGGATTAGGGTGAACGGCCTGATATTGGAACCCTTCCCCATCACGCGAGGCACTAGGCAGGGGTACCCCCTCTCTCCTTTGCTTTTCGTGATTGCAATAGAGCCCCTGGCAGCACGTATCAGACAACACCACACGGCTCGGGGAATAGGATTCAGCACCAGAAGCCTTCTTATTTTGCTCTATGTGGATGATGTGACTTTATACATCATCGATCCTGCGGTGAACATAGACCCCATTTTAAGGGAATGTATGCATTTCGGGGCCTGGATAGTGTCTTTATTAACTGGGCTAAGTCTCTGATATTTCCATTGACAGCTAACACACTTCAAGTGACATCTGAGTTTCCTTTGAAGTGGGAGGCCGAGGCGGTCAAATACTTGGACGTTTGGGTAAGTCGCGACACGCAGGAGGTGTGGAATTTAAATTATGGTCGTGCCATCACATGGTTAGAGGAGAAGGTTAGAATATGGTCTAAGCTCCCGTTATCCTTGGCAGGGAAAATTGCACTGGCTAAAATGGTCATTTTACTGAAGTTTCTGTATCTATTTGTTAACATCCCGATCCCCCTTACACAGCATTTTTTCAAGTCCTTGAGATCGCAGCTGGTTCCCTGGTGTGGGCGAACGGGCAGGCAGAGTATCGTGGGATTTGCTGACGCTCCCGCTGAAGCAGGGGGGGTTGGGTGCTCCGGATATGCAACTATATGCCCTTTGCGCTAAGGTCCAATTCCTACATTATTGGGTTCACCCGACACCTTTCCAATCCCATGTAGCAGTTGAAACTGACGCAGTGACACCTGTTCCCCTCAAGGTGGCATTATATCAGTTGTTTCGACGTCCACGCGGCGATATAGATACCTCTGAGACACTGCGATGGGCATGGGAGAAGTTGCGCAAGAGGGCGGACATTCCGATACTGTATGCCCCTTCTATCTCCTTGGCCCACAATCCCATGTTGCCTTGCGTTCAGGATGGAATTGGCAAGACAATGGTACAGAAGATGAACCGCCACACGTTCGCTGACCTGTATCCAGAGAACACGTTTAGGTCCCCCGGTCGCAACCGACAGTCAGGGAGTACCATTTGCCGAACTGTTCCTATATCATAATCATAAGTAGCGCGCTGCCTGTCGTGCCCTCTGTGATGGATTCCCAGGGGCCCCGCCATCCCTGTCCACACTTGGGAACCTGCTGCGCTCCCCATCACCCCGCAAACTTATTACATGTCTTTACACACATATGCAAAACACTGCCCCGTTAGTGAGACCTAGGCCTCACCAGTGGTGGAATGATAAGCTCCCTGTTCCGTTAACTGATGATCAATGGGACTTTTGCTGTGGTCAGCTTACTGAACTATCCCCTAACTATAGACTCCACTTGATTCATTTCAAATACCTCCTCAGGTTTTATAGGACGCCTGTTGGTTTGCACTGCATGGGGCTTAGGGATGATGATAGTTGCTGGCGCTGTGGGTTCTCTCCAGCCTCTTTTCTACATATGGCATAGGACTGCCCAAAGCTTGCCACATTCTGGTCCACAATTTTCACATCAGTGAATTAAATCATTGGAACGACACTTGCCCCTTCCCCCACGCTGGGCCTACTGAGCTATGTAAAAGACACACCAGTTAAGATGCACAGATTACATGCACTTCTCCTGCTTTTTGCTAAACGTCAAGTTGCAGTGCATTGGGGAAGAAGAAGGGTGCCTTCTGTGAGGGGGTGGAGCAGAGACGTTACCTATGGTCATACCCAATTGAATACTTTCTGGGAACTCATGCCTTCTACCTCACGACCACGTGATATCTGGGAACCATTTATTGCTTGGGCTTGAGAGAAGCAGGGCACTAATGAGGAAGCACGGACGGGGGAAACTCATGTTGGTGATTCGCTGTGACTTGGCAATGGTTTCTTTTTTTTTCCTCTTTCTTTCTTTTTTTCTTGTTTTTATCAAATCCCTGAAGATCGGCACGAGCGGTCGGTCACATCTAACGAGTTTTGGACCCTTAATAAAACTTTTTGATATGCTTATTACTACCCGACATTAGACTACGGTTGTGAATAGCTATGCTCCTATTAGGTGTGCGCGTGTGGGACGCATGTAGAAAACTGTCTTGCAATGTAATAACTGCTGATTTCAAATCTTGACATGTATTGATAATATGCTGGCTTGTTGAGTTGTATGTTTTGAATCTGTTCAAAATGCCAATAAATAAATAAAAAATAAAAAAGGAATAATTCCCCTGTGCCATCTATACAGGTGTGTGAGAGAACACGTCATAGAGCCCATCATTGCGTGACAATCCATAGATCCTCTATTACACCTACATCCCCATATAATCGTGTTTAAACATATATCGACACCAGACCTCATGGTTTGCAGACATAAAAAAAATATATATATTACTAAACATTCCCAAACTTCCCACCCCAGGCCTGGTTGCCAATGGGTAATGGGCCATTCGCACTAAGCTGCAAATACAATAACACTCCAATTAAAGCATAAGACAAAGAAGAGAAAAACCAAATAAGTTGCTATATCAGCTACTTATCGCTCGTTGGGGAGGGCGTCGCAGATTCCGTGAACAGTGTCTTCTAGAAAAAGCTCCATACTGGGACCCTCCGCCCGTTCGGGAAGACCCACAATTCGCACATTATTGAGGCGCTAGCACCCGTCCTGGTCTTCCACGAGTGCCTTAAGGTAGTCCACTTCTTGTTGGAGGGTCTGCAGTTGTGTGGTCGTCGTGGTCATTGTAGGCCTCAGTGATGCCAATGCGGATTCCGTGTCATTGACTCGTCCCTTGAGTTTCTTATGATCCTCTCGCAAATATCCCATGTCGATACTGAGGGAGTCAATTTTCATGCTCAAGGTAGTTTTGATGTCTAGTATTGCCGCTAGCAGTTCATCAAAGCGATGCGATTGATCATTGCGATCTCCCTGAGTTGAGGACCGTGGGGGGTCTGTACTCCTGGGTTCTGAGGACGCCGGTTCCATCTCTGGAGGTTGTGCCTGAGCTCTGTTTGTCCTGGGTTTGCCCATTGTGTCACCTGCAGAAGCCCACAAACTGGTTACTGGTGTATATGCACCTCCAGAGGTCAGGAATAGGCAAGGGTGTAGATGCAGAATATGGCGTGTGGATCGTGGTAGCTAAGATCAAGACGTCCCATGTTGCAGGTCTTCCCTGTGAGATACCTCACAGTCGTAGAATGGCTATGTCACCCGGCACACAGCATTAGCTATGACAAATCCAGAGCCCAAGGGTCATACAAGACTCCCCAGATGCCACCTGTATAGCTCAGGAGGATGTAGAAGGTCAGTCACAGTGCACACTCCTTCAACAGGATTCCTCCTTCCGCACAATTGAGCACACTCAGGCCAGGTTTCAGTATATCATCCCCACTGCCGGTCTAGAAACAGTGTCTAGGGATTTGGGATTAGGTATGCCATGGGAGGTAACTCACAGCCAGCCGGTCAGTCTCCCTCGGTCCCAAAGTCTCTTGAAATCAGGGCAGCCCAACGAGACCATGATCGCTGCGGAGCGAAAGTCCCAACAGCCCCGCGAACTGTGGATCAATGTGCGGCGGTCCAACAGCCCATCCACATCACACTCTGTATTCAGAAGGGTCATGAAGGAACCGGAGGGGGTGCGGGGGAGGTCACGGGTGTCCACTCACCTCCTCCAGGGTAGAAGTACTGCTCATTTGTCAGGCACAGCAACTTTATGATCATGCTGCAGTGGGTCCGATCCTCACGAGTCATCCGATGTGAAATGGTGACTCCAAACGTGCCGCCAGCCGTAAACCACAGCCACAGCTAGTTCAAAGTATGGGGTACAGCTTCCCAAGCCCCCAGGTGCAGCAGAAGTTGGACGAGCACACCGCAAGGCTGGTATATGGACCACGCCGAATTATCCCCACCTCATGGATCCGCTCCAGGCCGCGGAAGCACTTCCTGCCACATAGGTGGAGACCGGAGCTCACAGCAGTCTCGCAGGAATCCAAAAGAGCTATAATTATTGCAGGAATGAGAGGCCGGGCAACTTCTGCGCCGATTGTGATGTAAAGAATTCAGCCAGGCAAGAGGTAGACAGGATATTTATGGCAGGCACAGGGCAGAGTTCAGAGCTCTGCATCCGCTCTAGCCGCCATCTTGGCCTCGCCCCACCGGAATACATTATGGGGGTCCTGGGAGTCCTCAGCTGGTATTGGACTGATTGATGGGACATGTCCTGTGGGTGATGTTTCCTCTGGAGACCCTGCAATGCAGTCTTCCCGTGCTAATGCAAGAGGAGGAGATTCAGTGGAGTCCAGGAGTTGTTGGAAGGTGTTGTTGTTCAGGAGAGGCAGGACGGTATTACCAACAGGTTAGTCATCAAGAGCAGGCAGCTGCACAGGAGAGGTTGTTTGTTCATTGGCAATGAGTAAGACATATGTCAGAAATGATCCCAGATAGGTGTTGACATTAATGAATTAGGTGACAATCTCACTGTTGTCAACATTCACTGTCAAGTACACAGGGATATGTGGACCATATGGTACTACAAGTAATGTTACCATGCAGTAATGTTGTTGCCTTTTACAAGGCAATACATTTACATTGTTCACACAAACTGTTTGACAAGTGGGCCCATTTCTATTATTACACACAATGCAAAGCAGCTAGACAGCTAGCTGGCATGCCCTACCTGAACGGGAAACTGCATGTAAGGGCCCCATTTCACAATTTGAGTGGCTTATCAAATTTTTTGATATAGTGATATTACATCAACTTAATAACACCAGTGCTGTGAACATTGTTGCATGTTACCAAGGTGACTGCATTCCCTATAGGCATCAGTTAGCCCCAGCTCTGACCAATTTATGGCATTTTTTTTATCAATCACATATAATCCTGCAATCTGCCTGTCGCACAGTACAACACATCAAGCTGCCTTGCTTTACTGTATTGCATACAATTTGTGTAATATTGTTGCCAAGGACCCATATCCACACAGCTGGCAACCTTGTAAGACAGCAGGAACGGATGATGGTGTATACTTACCATACTTTACTCCTCTGTGTATATTCCAACCCATAGTACACATGCAGACATTTCCAGAGTCCAGAACATTAGGCACTGAGTAACATCTCTGAAGGTGGTAGCCACCGTCAAACTTGGAGCTATGCAACAGCTCACGCACAGTCCATTTCCTCAGAATCCAAGATGCTCACCTGACAAATTGCGTACATTTCTTCACTCAGGCTCACTCAATTGTCCATAACTCCTCTGGCAATCGTCATCCAGACCCAACTCACTTCTTCTCACACACTGATGACACCTATATCATACATTTGCTTTGAGGAGACACCAAAACCACAAACATTTGTTACATTATGCAATTTCCAAACAAACCGACCGTATGTGAGAGTTAAGGCTCAAGCTGTACCTTACAAGATAGTAGCGAGGATATCCTGTCACATGCACCCACATTGGTTTGCCACATGACTAAGCCCAGACACCTCACCCTCCAACCATCCCATAAACCTGCCCATCATCCAGGATACCTACCTCACCCTGACACTTCACAATGCCCCGTTTCAAATACAACTGCTTTCATTTATGTTCCATAGTCGGACTTTTCTTCCTATGGCTCCCTCCTGACACCTGCAACACCATCACCAAGGCCCTCAGGACCTGGAGATTGAGGTACACGAATGCCATCTACCACAGCATCCCTGCACAACTGCTACACAAGTGGCAAACTATCATACACTGCAGTGGTTGACTATCACTCAGCCTACCTTGCAGCATACACATTACACCTTACCTCCTTGAGATAGAATGGCTGCCATTCGGTGACACTGCCTGTACAATGTGCTCAGCCAGACCTACAAGGCACAACACTACCAGGGGCTCACCTGGCTCACACACCATCTATGCTTTAAACACACAAACATGGACCTCTGCTGTCCATCACTTTCATTTGCCCCCATCCCCAATATCCATTTGAGCAAGACAGGAGGTAGGGTGGTCTCTTACATGGCAGGCAACACTTGTAAACAAATGTCACTCTGCACATCAGAACAGCTGCGTGCAATATGGGTTAGTGCTAGTGGCTGTACACCTTTCTCTTCCTATGATCCTACTTGGAAAGCCTTCACATACTCAACACCTGGATCCCCTTTCAGGGGAGGATGTTACCCTCTGGCACACTGCATTCCAGTACATTCCACTGTTGGCTGCGTGGCACCTAGACAAGCACACTTGCCTCATGGTGCAAGGAGTCCTGCATTGTCACTGACATATTTGCTAATCTTCCAAGATCCATGCATGATGTGCTGCTCCAGTCCAGGGTTTTTGTTTGGTATTGTGGGACTTGTAGTCCAGGTCAAGCACGTTGTACATTACTCTCCAAGTCCCAGGAAGCAAAGGGCAACCTGGACTGGGCCCGCACATTACACGTGGCTCTGAGAAACTTGACAGGGCTGCACTGGGCTGTATGAATTATCACTGGCCAAGTAAATTACATTTATGTGATGCCAGAGTTGATATATGATGCATTCATACCCCTTCCCTTGCACACACACATGTGTGTTGCTGCACTGCTCTGCATGACAGTTTTGACCATATGATCCCTTGTATTGACTTACCCTGTAGTTCTTTCTGGTCCTCTACTGCAACACGGTCCTGTCATTCCACTCCTGCCAACTCTGTTGGGATGATGGACACCACCTGCTCTTGCAATGGGTCCAACTTCTCATTGAGATTGGTTCCTCCTCCCTCAGTCCTCATAGCTGTCCTCAGGTTTGTGGTCAGTTTCTCTTAGGTCCTGTGCTTATAATCGTGCCAGCTCTTCTTGCATTTCAGCACCGTCCTTTTTTGTTTGCCATACACTGTTTATTTTATCCACTATGGACTGCCAAATGGCTTCCTACTTCCCTATTCACACTTTTGAGGTGACAAAGAGAAGGCGTTCATTCTTTGTCACCTCAGCTATTAATTTCTGGCTCTCCTCCTCACTGAAACTTGTCTTCATTTTTTCCTGCAAATTCGTCACCCTCCTAAATGACTCAAAGCTGATTTGTGTCCTGGAAAGCGGCTATATTGCACACAAATCAGTTTGTATGTTTGTGAGATGAGTTGCCAACTAGAAGATCCTTTAGGCCAGTAAACTCTTTGACTCCTCATTTTGAGCATACACAATGTGGGTCATGTTTGGAGGAGTTTTTGGTCGTGGTAGACCTTTCTGAACCAAGTTATTCTGATATTAATGATAGGGTTCCCACTTTTAAAGGACAAGGGAAGGACACTATTATAGATTTTATATTTATTTCCCCTATTTTGTTATCCCATGTATTTTTTTATAATGCTAGGTGGTCTTCCTACAGTGATCACAACCCTGTTATTCTTGTTTTGAATAAAGGATGCGGGCTAAAGGGGAATTTGGAAAACGCTAGGCAGTGACTACTGTGTGAAAGTAACTGACCAGGGACGTAGGTTAAAATGGGCAAAGGTAATCCCGGACCTTTTTTTTAAAGAACATTGTGCGAAGGTTGAGGATAAGCTAGAAACCTGCCTTGATAACTTTAGTCGGGGCGGATGTACTTAAAGCCTTTGAAGGAATTTGTGCGCAGGCAGCATCAGATCTCACCATGGTAACTAGTTATAGGAAAAATATTGGGGAAAGGTGGTTTGACAGCAATTGCTTGGTGGCGCATTACAAATTAATTGCAGCCTTGAAAATGGCCCCACGAGACAAAGATCAAATAGCTATGTTAAGGAAGCAGTATAAGCTGGCACCTGCTATGCGTAAAAAGGAAATAAAGGAGGAGGCTTGGGAGGAGCTTTTATCGGTGGAGGTTTTAAAAAATAGTTCCAGATTCTGTGCTATTGTTATCAAACCTATTTTTCTAGGTACAGAGAATACCCCTTTAGACAGTAACATTACTGAAGCCCAGTGGCTTTTTTATTTCGAAACTATATATGAGGCCACTCTGACACCGGTTTTTGCTGGGAGCTGTGAGTGCTGTAGGGAATCTCCCAGAATTGTTTTTAATGAAGGTGAAGTACAATGGGCTATAATGCAAATGACCAGTAATAAGGCTCCTGGCCCTGATGGAGTACCGGCCAATTTATATAAACAACATCCTGCCTTCTGGGCCAAACTTTTGACAAATGTTTTTAATGTAACTAGTCACCAGGGTTTCCCATCATATTGGTCACTCTCTACGATCATCCCAGTTTTAAAAAAAGGACAGAGACAGAGAGGGGACCCACGGTGTTGTAGGCCAATATTATTAATTGACTAGGCAGTAAACATTTTAGGGAGAGTTATTTTAACCAAGCTACTGGATTGGCTGAATGAGAAAGAGGTTTTAACTAATTTTCAATACGGCTTTAGAAGAGGAAGGAGCACCTTGGATCAGTGCCTTAGTTTACATCTACTAGCAGGTAAATATACAAAGGTCAAATTGGAGTCACTGCATTTGGCTTTTACGGACCTCACTTCGGCCTTTGGCTTGGTCAATAGGTCGAAGCTGTGGTTGATCCTGCTAGACATGGGCATTGACTCAAATCTGGTTTACCTCATGGCAGATCTGCAAAGAGACCTTTCTGCAAGTGTAAGGGTAAATCAAGAAGGTAAATGCACAAGGCACTTTAACACTAGTAGAGGTGTCCAACAGGGTTGCATTTTAGCGCCACTACTATTCACCTTATATATTAATAATCTAAATAAGTCTCTTGAAACGGCTAGTCAGGACATCCCGCGAATAGGGGACATGGGGGCTCCTGTGCTCCTTTACGCGGACAATGCCATCTTATTGGCCCGTACAGCCATAGGGCTTCAGAGGATACTGAACTCATTTGGGGCCTACATGAAATCATTGGATCTTGTAGTTAATATAGCAAAATCTCAAACAATGTCTATAGGGCAAAAAAATAAAAAAATAAAATCTTTTTATTGTGAAGATGTTGAGCTGACCAGGGTGTCCTCTTTTACCTATTTGGGGGTTTTATTTGATGAGAAGGGAACATGGGCCCCCCAACAGATAGTCAAAAATAATTTGATGGCAAGATCAACTGCTGCACTTCATGGCTTTGCACAGACCAATTGAAGCCATGCTCAACATTTATAGGTCCAAATGCTTGGCTATCGCCTTGCATGTTTCAGTTCCATGGGGTTACAAGATAGGAAAGGGGGTACAGATAGTTGAAAAAAAATGTTTACGCTCCCTCCTGTCTGTTCCACAGTCTACCTCAATGTTTATAATACATCAAGAGGTTGGGGCAAGATATGTGACAGACTTATCGAGGTTGACCCCAGTGATCTGTTGTTTAAAGTCCTGGCTTAATCCCAAATTAATTCTTAATCAGTTAGGGATTGTGTGGCCCTGGAGAACGCTAATAGCATGCCATGGCTATATTATGTAAAGAATATTTTAACCCCTTCGCTGCTGCGGTCATTCCGCTGCAGCGCTGGGGGGGGCAGGGGGGCAGCGCGGTGGGCCTGTGCTCATGACGGAGCCGCTCCGTCATGAGCCACGGTTGAGCTGTGCTCATGACGGAACGGTTCCGTCATGACTCCGCCCATTTGCGTTGTCCCCCCGCACAGGCGGGGAAACAGCGCCGCGTAGGCGGAGCGGCCGCCAACGGTCGTGTCATGACGGAACCGTTCCGTCATGAGCACACGGCAACCGTGGCTCATGACGGAACGGTTCCGTCATGAGCGGGGAAGGGGTTAAGTAAATTAGGGTGCCCGGATTTATTTATTTTTCCTGATCAAATAAGAAAAGAAGATGTGACATGAGTCAGAACACAATCTTTGAATCTGATGGCGGCTGAGCGGGAAGAGACAGAGCTAATGAAATCTACAGTAAAAGCCTATTTCTTGCTAAAAACCACAATCTCGATTGAACCATATATGAAAATTGTCAGGAAGCACTATCATCGCCAGCTTTTAACTAGGTTTTGATTTAATTTAATCCATACCTTTTTAGGTAATTCACAAGGCTGGAGTAGGGTATGTGATATAGGTCTTTGTACCTGTGCCAATTTTTCAACTCAAGTGACCATGCATTTTATAATGTTCTGTGAATATTATAGTGTCATTCGAAGGAGGTTTTTCGTTCCAATCTTAAGAGGAAAAGGTTTTATACAGGTCAAACCTGCTCTACTTTATTTGCAGTTGCTGAATGACCCATGGGAGACATTTAACACTTCTCCCATGTGGAGAAGTGTGGCTCAATGATTAGAGCGGCAGACCCTAATGCAGAGGTCTATCCTGGGACCAGGGTTCAATTCCCCGCTTCGGCTGGTCTTGGGCTCAAAAATGTCCACGGACCTGATAATTCTTGCCTCGGTGCCTATTCCAATCATGGAGTCCCAATCTGCAACTCTGGGCAATAGCTTGCTGAATCTCCACAACGGCCCCCACAACGCTAAGGATTCCTGGCCTCCACCTTGGGGGTGCCCAGGAGTGGACGCCTCACAGGGAAAGCCAGGATGGGTTCCACAGCAGTATTGAGACCCTTGTGGGTGAGTAGTGTGCTATACAAGTATCAATTTAACATCGCAAGTTTTTTAGTTGCAGCTGTTTGACTCAGGAAAAAGTGCTATAATACACTAAACCCCGAATGAGTGATTTTTAGGTTATTGGTGATCACTGTTTTTGTACTGTTAAAATTATGTTCTATTGGTAGCCTGGATTTTTACATGATTTAATGAAATTTGATCTTATATTGTTATGTCTTTTTTTAAGTCGCCCATATGTGCTGAGTATTCGGATTTTAAATATTTTTATGGTATTGTGTATTGGATTTATATATTCTGTACTTTTATGGTTTTTATTAACCGAATAAAGTGGTTTGACTGACTGGCACACTAATCAGCTTTGCATCACATAGGTTGCAGTTGCGTTACAACACTTTGCATTGGTTTACTCTCCGATGTGTAGGAATTTACAATGCACCTTCGGCGTTTGCGATATGGTGCACCATACCATAAATACGTTGCATCCATGTCACACAGAAGTAATGCAACGTAGCACAACGTTTTGTGACGCAACACTGCCGATATGCAGCATTGCATCAGTTCTCAGTTCATCAGCTTATGAGCTAAATTATGCAGTAGGGCAGTAAGCGGCAAGAAGATATGATGGCCAAAATGGAACAAGGTAGATATATAATTTGCACCCTGGCATGTTCACCTGCATGCATGTTCACCTGCCTTCAAGCAGCAGTTGCAATTGGAAGGTGTTCTGATGCACATCTTGGATTTCTCTAGCACGTGTGTTGTAAAGAGATCAAGTGGTCCTCTTCCTGCCTGGAAAATAGTCACAAAAAAAGTCAGACTCTTTCTCTCCTCCTATTCCCACGTCACCCTATTAGTCTCCCAAAGGTATCATCAATACCATATTTTCTTCAACATGTATATACAAAGCCAGCAATTGACACTTCCTGTCCTTAATGTCATATGCAGGAAACACACACATATACCTGCAGGTCACAGGAAGCAGAAAACTCTGGTAATGTACGGGAAGATATCCAAGAAATAAAAAAATGAACGAGAGAAACAGTTTAAAACTAAACTGGTTCACAATAGAAATATTGTTACAAGGACTACCCCAAATCCTCCTATAACACAAAAATCTACACCCACCCCCATGATCTTCAGAAATGTGGACTACTTGAAAGCTAAAGTCATAAACATAGTTATGATATATAGTAGCAAAATCAACCTTACTTAAACTGAAGCTACTTTAAAAAAAACTAGGGCTGGATGAAACATGTAGAATTTCAATGCAGGTGGCACCACTTGGTGGGCAAGCGTACTGCCTCTTTGTTTTAGCCTGCTTCTGCCTAGATTGCTCTTTCTCCTCAATCTCCTGCAATCCTATCCAATTCACCCCAACTAATCAGATATGTATATTTATTTAGGAGCATGGTACCATGTTCATGCAAGTGGTTTTTAATGTTAGTGTATGCCACTTACGTTAAATGCACTTTTTGCATCAGAAAGTGAATGATCCTGCCAGGATTCCTTTCCAGTGTGAGCCAGTCATGTGTTCGCTTGGGCTGATATAATGGATGTAAATAAATGTACAATAGTAGTACTTTTCACTATGTATGTAGCTCATGCAGTCTCATTCTCCCTGATGCGCAGTGCGCACAGGGAGACCGACTTGGCTCATCGAAAGGGGGCTTAAAAGCAAAGATCATTTGTTGGAATGAATGAATAGATCAAAATGTAATGTTAGGTTAGAAAACAAGGAATACAAAGATGTGCCTCTCAAAATACCACTAATATTTGTTCTTTATATCCTTACTTCTTTCAGAAGCACTCAATTGCAAGAGGGAATCAGGGGAAGCAGCTGTGCCATCACCACTAACACAGTTGGTGGGAAGATGGCCACCACCAGTATTGCAGCAGATGGCTCTGTTGACCCTAGTAAGTCATGTTTATTATTATTTCTTCACTTTAACTATTCCCAGTAGCAAAATTATAGCTTTGTGTATTTATACTATTTTCTTATTTCATCTCACATTCTAATGTTTGTTATTCCTACGTTTCCTTGCGTTTTCTATCTTTTCTGTTTCTACAGCTGACTTCCTCCTATTTTTAGCTTTTTCTGCTTGCCTCTTTTAGTACGCTTTCCCATGTCCCTCTTTTACATGTCTTGTGTAGTTAGTACTGTTAATATTAGAGATTTTTGGTAATGTGAAGAGGATCACAGTCAGGCCCAAGTATTCTATTCACCAAACACGTTGGTTGAGAAGGCTTAAACAGTCAAAAAGTAAAGGGACAGAGATATGTTCATGGTCATGACTCCAATGTTATCTCATGCCAGCAGTTTTATTGACAGTACAACATGGCAGGAATGAGATACTATACCAGCCATATGCCCTCTGCATTCCCTTTCACCCCTTCATTGTGTTTCATTCTTATCCCTTCATAGCCTTACCCCTCCATTAGGAGAAAAAAGATTTTGGTTGACTTGACTATCTGTTTTTTAAAATGTCAACCAACAAACCTCCCAAAGTGATACCTTTGATAGATAGAAGATACTGATAGCTATCCTAAGTTTAGTGAGGTATTGCTTTAGAACCTTGTGTAAAATAATTACCTAAGTGGCAAATCTTGGGTGCATTATGTTTTTGTCTATGTACACATACCACCAGTGCTGCCAGGGACGTTGGGGTAAGACTAGCCACTCCAGGGAGGGGGAGCTGTCTCAGTGGTGAAAGGGACAAGTGGTAAGTCACCTTTCTTTCTTATTGACAATACTGTATTTATTAAGGCACTTTCCTGACGATCTTCTCCCTGCCCATGGCATATCCCCACCTAAAACTTCAGCACAGTTTAATTTGGTGCTGCAGTGTGAACAGTAAAATGTGCATCTGCTTCAGTAAATTTCGTGGCATGAAGTCAGCTATGAAAACAAACCGAAGATGAGATGTGTTTCCCAGTTCTCATTCAATCACCTGTTGGACTTGACGCCATCATTCTCTCTGCCTCACCCTACCCAAAAACGTAAATTCCATCTCAGCATTTGCCACATTTTTCTGCCCAAGTGAGTTATGCTCCATGGCATCCATTCCGCATTTACAGTTCCAATTCTTTCCTTCCGTCAACCAATGTGACTAAGCAAAAGCACAGTACATGATTAATGACACCCAACCATTCCATAGCTAAACCTCTACCTAGCCCAATGTGAATAGCTTACCTTTCCATAGACTAAGTTTCCCCACTGCCAAGTGAAGTTATTTTTTAAAATAATAATTTGTGGTGGAGACCAGGGTGTAAAGTGGGAATAAGGGCCTGATTTATAGTTCAACTGATGGGATAATCTGTGAAAAATAAAAAAATATATATCACATTCCCTGTCCTACAGCACATTTTGTATATTCTATGCACTGTCCTCTGTAATACAGAGGACAGGATAACCATTATCCACCATCTGTGTGACGGAGTGCCCCATCTGCCGGACTCTGACTCTCAGCCCCTAAATTTGGACTCAGGTTAGAATTGAAGAGGGAGTAGGAGAAGATCTGGGCTATTAAAATTCATGAAAACAGTTTAATAACATGCCATTACAGCTGTCCCAAAATATGCTGCAGAGTAGCAGTCCCTCAAGCATGGCTCCAATAATGTTGCACATATAGTCAAGTAATTGTAGAGTATATATACGCCTAACTCATTAATAGCAGCTAATTAATTTATTAACACACATTATGTATCTGTTTTGTTTCACTATGAAATCCTTTAAGCTGAAATCACTTGATTATGTTGGTGGTCTGGATTCATTTCTTGCAGTCAGTGCTATTGCATTATGCTTATGTAATGCATGTGTGGGGAAAACTTGGTCCTATGACAAATCAGATCAAAATTGAATTCCAATGGCCCTAGGGGACCAGCAATGTTCTGCTACTGTGCCACTATAGTCAGTACTATAAATAAGGATTAGCGCTGAGCAATACAATTTGAGTTTTTTTCTTTCTTGATATAGCAACTCCTGCTGCAGGAGCAGGCAAGCAACACCCATCCAGAACCAAAAGTTGTAGGCCATGGTTTCTGAATTTCACCATCTGGTGGCGTTGGAGGAGGAGGAAGAGGAAGCAAAACAGGCCTCTAGTTCTTTTGGTCGCCAGCTAGGATCACTTCCAATCCAGCCATGCCACCGCTGCCTCCTGTAACCCAGGTCCACTGCCACCAGCACCACCAACATCCCCCTCCTTGTTGTCATCAACAGATCGACTCCTCCATCATGCCCTTTGGGAGCTGGTGTTGCTTAGGAGTGGGCAGCAGAACCAGACCTGGGGGGTAGCAGTCCTTAAGAATGAACTGGGTGCCAGCAAAGACTTTTTAAAATATTTTATTTGGTTGGAGGGCCTGTTGTGGGTATGGATGGGTGGAACTCACGGAGTTGCCTAAAACCTCTGTGAGATTCTGTGGAGTTCCACCAATGTGTGGAGAATATGCAACTCACACTTCAATTTCTTGATGCTTGTGGTAGTAGTGGGCTAGTCCTAACAGGGAAGACAAGGCATCACAAAACGACTGGGTCTCACTTGCACCTATTTCGAATGATTCTTGAGAGGTGAACTACAACAGCACAATTATTCAGAAGGGTTATCTATCACAGGCAGCTAGACTGAAAGAAAAGAAAGGGTTATCAAAAACTGACATGACACAAGAAGACATAACTAAACAACAACTAGCCATGGTAATTTTTAAGCAATCTGGAGAGTTGATATTTAAGTTATTAAAATAAAAGGACTCGGTAAGGTCAAGGACTCGGTGAGGTCAAGGACTCGGTGAGGTAGACGGCTGCACACTAGAACTTCTGCCCGGGTCATTAACTTTCAGCCTATCATGCTTTTCCCAGTTTCATCCCCTCTCCTTTGAAGAACATAGTCAGTGATCAGTCTGTACTGCTCAAACAGACATTGCAACATGTAGTAGGTCTATTAGCAACCTGCATGATCCTCAACTGCTTTTGGGGTTTAAAAGAATGGCTGAAATGAGTGCAGATTCTTCGGCATGTGGTGTTTATGTTGCTGACTATCTCTTATTTTTTTGGGAAAGTCTTGTACAATCAAAATGATGCAATGCACCAAACATAGGACCTTTAAATAGCCATCTACCCAGGCCTTGACTGTATTACTGGAATATGACTCATTACAAGGTATAATAATACAATGCATGCCATTACAACGCAGGTATTACTGCGCGTTGTCATTATAATGACATGCCATTACATCACATACTTTTGCCACGCATATTCCTTTACCATGCATGCCATTACGCATGCCATTACAACGTGAAGGTATGAGTGGTAAAGGTATACTCATGGTAAAAGTATGAAAGGTAAGTGACACTACCCTGCCCTACCCTAAACCCTAATTTAATATCCATTGATAAGTTTTAAAATTGTATGTATAGGACTGTTTCTTATTTTATGTGATGGGAAGATGTTTTGCTCGTAATGAATTTTTAATGATTAATCTAGTTTTTAAGATTGAGATGTGAAGTTGTAGTGATTGCAATGATTTTAAGTAATCAAGCAATAAAGATTATTACAATATTAATATCCATGCACGACACTCCTCTGACCCCCAGTCCTAACACTACCTTGCACGATCCCCCGAAACTACCCTAAAACACTACCCTACACATACACCACAACACTACCCTAAACCCTAATACACTACCCCCAGCACAACCCTCCCCCGACCCCCAGTCCGGTCCCTACACTCAAACACTACCCTACACGATGCCCCGACACTACCCTAAACCCTAAAACACTACCCTACACTACACAAACACCACAGCACTACCCTAAACTCTAAAACACTACCCCCATCACGACCCTCCCCTTCCCCCAGTCTGGTCCCTACACTCAAACACTAACCGGCACGAACCCCCAACACTACCCTAAATCTTAAAACACTACCCTACACTACACAAACACCACAACACTACCCTAAACCCTAAAACACAACCCCCAGTCCAGTCCCTACACTCAAACACAGCGCTGCATGACCCACTGACACTACCCTAAATCCTAAAACACTACCCTTCACTACACAAAGACCACAACACTATCCTAAACCCTAAAACAATACCCCATGCATGACCCTCCCCCTTCCCCCAGTCCGGTCCCTACACTCAAACATTACCCTGCACAACCTCAACACTACCCTAAATCCTAAAACACTATCCTACACTACACGATCACCACAACACTACCCTAAACCCTAATACACTACCCCCAGCACGACCCTCACCCGGCCCCCAGTCCGGTCTCTACACTCAAACACTATCCTGCACAACCCCCTGACACTATCCTAAACCTTAAAACACTACCCTACACTACACAAGCACCACAACACTGCCCTAAACCCTAAAACACTAACCCAGCACGACCCTCCCCCTTCCCCCAGTCTGGTCCCTGCATTCAAACACTACCCTGCACGACCCCCCGACACTACCCTAAATCTTAAAACACTACCCTACACTACACAAACACCACAACACTACCCTAAACCCTAAAACACCACCCCCTGCACAATCCTCCCCCAACCCCCAGTCCGGTCCCTACACTCAAACACAGCGCTGCATGACCCACTGACACTACCCTAAATCCTAACACACTACCCTACACTACACAAAGACCACAACACTATCCTAAACCCTAAAACAATACCCCATGCATAACCCTCCCCCTTCCCCCAGTCCGGTCCCTGCACAACCTCGACACTACCCTAAATCCTAAAACACTATCCTGCACTACACGAACACCACAACACTACCCTAAACCCTAATACACTACCCCCAGCACGACCCTCACCCGACCCCCAGTCCGGTCTCTACACTCAAACACTATCCTGCACAACCCCCTGACACTATCCTAAACCCTAAAACACTACCCTACACTACACAAGCACCACAACACTGCCTTAAACCCTAAAACACTACCCCAGCATGACCCTCTCCCTTCCCCCAGTCTGGTCCCTGCATTCAAACACCACCCTGCACAACCCCCGACACTACCCTAAATCCTAAAACACTAACCTACAGTACACAAACACAACACTACCCTAAACCCTAATGCACTACCCCCAGCATGACCCTCACCCAACCCCCAGTCCGGACCCTACACTCAAATGCTACCCTGCACGACCGCCCGACACTACCCTAAAACACTACCCTACACTACACAAACACCACAATACTACCCTAAACCCTAAAACACTACCCTGAGCACGACCATCCCCATTCCCCCGGTCCGGTCCCTACACTCAATCACTACCCTGCACGACCCCCCAACACTACCCTAAATCATAAAACAGTACCCTACAATACACAAACACCACAACACTCCCCTAAACCCTAATACACTACCCCATAACGACCCTTACATGACCCCCAGTCCGGTCCCCACACTCAAACACTACCCTGCATGACCTCCTGACACTACCCTAAACCCTAAATCACTACCCTACACTACACAAACACCACAATGCTACCCTAAACCCTAAAACACTACCCACAGCACGACCCTCCCCCTTGCCCCAGTCTGGTCACTATACTCAAACACTACACTGCACGACCCCCCGACACTACCCTAGATCCTAAAACACTACCCTACAATACACAAACACCACAACACTACCCCAACAATACCCTAAACCCTAAAAAAAGTAACCCCCAATCTCCCTAAACCTCTCTTTCCTCGTGGTTCCTCTCTCCTGGTTCCTGCTTCATGTCCTGCACGGTGCACCTCGTTGTGAGGAAACGGAAGGGCCTCAGTTTCCCCACAACGATGTGGATCGCTATTACATCGCATGCATTGTAAAAGCACATGCGATGTAATGGCATGCGTAGTAACGGCTACGCGTTGTTACATCGCATGCGTTGTAACGCATGTGATGTAACAACATGCGGGGAAACAGCCGTGTTGTAAAGGCTGTTTACTGTATTACTGCCAGTGTCCGTGGCAACAAATCCAATTTTGGGACCTCAGGGTTGAAGTCATTCAAACACCTTGCTGTTAAACTCTTCGAACATGTTTGCAGCTGTGTGGGATTTCTCCATGGCAAACATCGCTCTTGCTGCATGCTGCCAAATGCACTAAAAACCTTCTTCAATGCTGAGACCTGCAGATAGCTGAGAACTGTGATACACATGTAATCAATTGCTTGACAACGAGGTCCACATGTCTGTCGTTAGATGGATAGTGTGAACAGCACTCTGATGCATATTTTGGTCAACCAACTACAGCAGGTCATGATGGAGTACTGTAACGGCAACTCCGGAAAAATGGCTCCAGCTGCCACAAATTCTAAAATTCCTCTCTTTCCAGAAAAGAAAAAGAGAGGAGGACCAGCGCAAACATTTTAGCCAAACATGTAGTTGAATGGTTGTATTTGTAGGGCTTCTCCTGCCTAAACATGCCTGTAATAGTAACTTGATTTATTTTTTTGGGTGTCACTGACAAAGGAGAGAACCAGGAGGTAGTAGACTCAATGTGCGTCTTTGGAAATCACTACATTTGCGGAGGTTTCTGCATCTGAAACTTGTGCCATTTGGAGGTTGCTGATGCTGGTGATGCTGGAACACTACAGGGGACAGGGCTGGTTTGTGTAATGCCGTCATCCTCTTCTTCCTCATGAACACCTTCTTCTATCACTGTGAATTAAGTTGCTTTCCCTCTTTCATCACCATTACCACCAACTATATTTTTTATGTGCTCATCACACCGGATTGTGTGATGTTTTTATGATGGGATGTTTGGTCTTCAGTACTGTAGTGCAAACCTGGCTGAATTCGAAGAACTCTTGCGTGGTAAATGTAGCATTATGCAATATTGTCCTCCTGTTTGCTAATCCTAAAGAAGTCTCAAACTGGGAAGGATAACTCACAAATATGGAAGCCAGCGGTGGTGGTGGTGGAACTACATCACTCTGAGCAGGTTTAATATGAGGGGTCATCTTGGTGTCCTCTGAGCCATCCAACATACAGACAATCACTGGATTGTCATCATCACTATCACTTTCCATAATTCTAAGGCTTTAATGACCTTTCCTTTTCCCTTGTCTCTTGGGGCAAGTCTCGGATTCAGCCGGGGTCCAATCCATGTACAGATCATCAGATGGTGGGCTCGGAGAAGATGGGGACATTCTTGCTGGAGATTGTGAAGCCAATGGTTGAAGATCAATCAACATCTTGCTCAGAAAGAAGCTCAACCTCCTGTTCTGCTCCTACTTTAGGAAGAACTGTTGCTTGCTTCCACTCCTGTTGTCCTCTTTCCTGTGGCAATTTGATACTTTGCAGCTGAGACAAAATCAATTCTGACTCACTGCTCATTACCATGACTGCAGTGACTGCATTACTGAGAGACATTGGCATGGGCTTAGCCTTAGGTTGGGGAGGTGATGCTGATGATGTGGGAGTGCTGCTCCCAGTCTTTTGGTGCCTAGAAGAGGGTGTGGCAGGTACACTACATTTCTTAAAAAAGATGGAGGGTGGCATGCCAGTGCTAGCAATATCCTTCTTTTCGGCCATCTTCAAGTTATTTACTAGCTCTGGCAGTTGCCGCTTACCTGTGATGCAGAAGCAGTCGGGGCATCTCAGCCCCCTCACACCAGAGAACCATGGCATCTTTTTAAAAAAAATGTATTGATCAGAACAAATAAGAAGACAAGCAACATATAGTATCTGCAGCCTATTATTCACCTTTGCCTTGGAAAACAAACAAGGACAGCAGTTCTTATCATTAATCATTGAAGTGCGGGAGTGCAAAATACATTTCACCAGTTAGGATCAATGTTATACATTAGCAGCAGAAAATTACATTAAAGTGTACCAGTGTAGGATAGTGCTCTTGCAACAGTTTTCCAGCTTGAAACTTGAGTATGGAAAGTAAATAGATAAAGTACAATTCATCATACAACTTAGAATCTGTTATATAATGATAATACATTTCGACTGGGCGAAAGAACAGTTAGATCTTCATAAGTGCATTAGTACTGAAGGATGGCTCCAGCAAATTACACCTTTAAAAGCATAAGCTCATATTAAATAAAATTCAGTTTATGAAAACCAGTCTTGGCAATAGTAAACTGATGACGCTAGAACCGATACAACCAAACAGTTATCACTAGCCGTTACTTAATTATACTATGATTATGATACAGTTCATCCGAAGAAATTCACTCTGCTTAAACTCTTCGTACATTAAAAGACATAAGCCTATAGTCCCAAACTAGACCTTGATACAGATTCCAGTGATATAAAGGTTCCCCAAGTTACATTATATATCTGAAGGGCCCCTACTCACTTAGCATATACCTCTTTGAAGGCTTGAGTTCTGATAATCTTTTTTTACCATTGAGGATATAATTGGACCATATACGTTTTCCAAAATTGTAGAATTGGCGAGTGAGCCATCAAAATGGCTATTGATAGTAACTGTTGCTGATGGTTACATAGATGGTATACCTCATGAGAGGAGCCAAATAGCACTAATATTGGTGTCAAGGAAATTAAAGTTTGGGTGGTCTGACTGATTACAAGGAAGACCCCATCCCAAAAAAGATGAAGCATAGAACACTCAAAAAAAGTACAGCCCCAACCATCCGAAACAGTTGCCTTGCATCTAAAACATTGGTCTGGATGGGATGTGAACATACTATGTAGCTTATGTGGTGGGTAGTATGATGTCCATCTGGATAAAAACGCCATTCTTTTAAAATTTGCAGCTCTGAGCAAGCTATGCCCTGACTCACTGAGGTGCTTCCATTCTTTTATATTAAACCTGTAGTTGGTTACCTGGAAAATCTTTTGCAGCAGCTCAAGTTATAGAGTCTGGCTGGCCTGCTGCCGTAGCACATGGTACCAGTTTCCCACTCCTGAAAGCTTGATTTTACTTATGCGATAGACCATTGGACTAAACTCATCCTTTATTACCACATAGTTAATTTTAAGAAAGCTGATTATTTGGTTAAAAGTCAAACATAATATCGAGTTCCGGCTGCTAATTGTTGAACTATTGAATCGAATAAAATCAAATATGTGCCATTATGAAAAATCCCCCACTTTCTCGAACCCTAATAAAAATATCTGAATATGTAATGCTAGACCCTCTAAAGACTTAGAAGATTGTCGCTTTGAAGAAAACTGGAAAACCAATTTAGCTTTCCTTTATCATACAACATAATAGAAAGTTATCATAAACTGTATTCGCTGCTACTTATTGAACCAAAGAGTCAACTGATGCAGCCTGATAGTATGACTGAAAATGCAGCATGGCTATCCCTTCCTGTGTTGAGTCAAGCAAATTGGACATTTTTACCTAGTCTGTTTCTTGGACCAAACAAAACTTCTAATAATGATGTCAAATTCTTTAAGATAAGTTCTGGGTATGTTTAAAGAAGATTCAAAAACATAAATAAGAACAAAGGAAGAACAGATACTTTGAATAAAGCAACCCTACCAATCAGAGACAGAGGTAACAAAGTCCATCTTTTTAGCAGCTTTCTTGTTTCAATGAGGATTACACCAATTTAGATAATTGTGAAAAATCATATGTAACGTAAATCTCTAAATAGCTGACTGGGCACTGCGGGACCACCAGTAAGCAATCAAGGAGCGAAGTGAATTAAACAGTAAAAGTCTTTGCCTGATTTACCTTATAGCTCCCAATTTGTGTATAATCATTCATTTCATTTATAGCATTCTGAATGTTTAACCCTCAAATATAAAATCATATCATCAGTGAATAGCTTAATTTTTGCCATCCCCTCTGTAGGTGGAAGAATAGATGGATTATTTGAATCCTGGCAGCTAAGGGTTCAATAGAAAATATAAAATGTAAGTCGCACAATTTATCTTCACTATCCCAGCCTCCTGCAAGTTAATGATAACTCTAGCCTCAGCCCCCTTGTAGAGTTTTTTGAGTATATCAATAATTGTGGGTGGAAAGCAAATTTATAAAAAACAATGCTTTCCACTTAACAAGGTTGAATCACCTTTTCAGAGTCCATCATCAGAATTGATGCCTTCTTCTTGGCAACTGTAGAGCAATCGATGACTTGTATCAGCAAGTAGGTGTAAGCAGCCATCGATCCTTTAGGCAAAAACATAATTCATTCCAAGTGGACTGATTGAGTGCATGGTGCAATCCAATCCGCACCTTCATAAATAGTTTGTAGTCCACGTTTAGTAAACTTATGGAGTGATATGAATTAGGATTTGTATGATCTTTCTTTTTTAATGAAGCTTACTACAACCACTTCTTTAAATGTCATCCTTGATATAATTAAAAAGAACTTAAAGAAATGGGATTCCATTACTCCCGCTTGCCTTAGCATTGGCCATGTTTTTAAGGGCTGTGGCTACATCGCAAGGCTCAATTTGTCTATTCAACCTATTTTTTTGAGCAGGAGAGACTTTCGGGAGCTGCAACGTGTTAAAATCCTGTTTTTGCTCATACTCTATGACCAGCTCAACTTCTTCATATAAATCCCTATAATCGTAAAAAAAACACCTTAGCTAGCTCTTTATTCTCGGTCTCTGTTCCACCTGTGTCCGGATTTATAATTGTATTAATTGTCTGTCTATTCTTCTGAGTTTTGGTATTTCAGGCCAAAAATATCCCTCATGTAACTTCTGTTGGAAGGCCCTCCTACCTGCAATTTACTCTACCAGAAAAAAATGTTTAAGTCCCTGTTCTGCCTTCAATAAGTGGTCTTGCATTAGTGGATGAGTTGTTGCAGAAAGAGGGCCTCCCAATAGTCCTGAAAGTTGGCTTCAGGTGTTATATACTGCTGTCTGTAGATCCTGAATTCTACTAGCCCGGACCTTGGTTAATTTAGTTTTACATGAAATCACTTGCCCCCTAAAAGCAGCTTTGAATGCTTACAATGCCATAAATACAGGAGCTGTGTTAGAGTTTATTTTTTAAAAACTCCAGAATAAAGTGCTTTGTGTCATTTACCCAAATTTGAACTGAGAGTAATGATTTCTCAAATTGCCATCTTGGTCTCCTACTCTGTATCGCTTCTAAAACTACAACCATATAAACTATTGAGTGATCTGAAAAGGGCTAGCCCTTATCACGACAGTGCCTCTCTTCAATATGTTTGCCTCAAGAAAAGTCTAATCGCAAAGCTAGCCCAAATCTCAGTTAATACTATGGATATTGTGAGGAGTTAGTATAGTCCCAGGCCCAGGGGTCCACCAAAGCTCAATCTTGCTTAATTATGCAAAGAAGCTTAACTGTTTTTGGCTTCATCTGTCTCCTATTCCTATTGGAGGTGCCATAGCTCAAATCTTGTATAAAATAAAATCTCCCCATCACTAATGATCACTCTGCCTGTATTCAAATATTATATATTTGTTCAAGAGCCTCCGTTGCATCCAATATAGGACCATAATATCTGAGGTTTGACACATTGTCGTCCACACAGACCTTGATCCAAATCCACCTACATCTTGCTATCCCTCAGAAACTCCTTAATTTGGCAAACGAAGGAGTCAGAAATTAATATCGCGAATTTTGTTGCGCGCCCTGCATCGCATTTGGCGATGCAGCGCGCGCAACGAAACTCGTTTTATTTAATTTTTTCGTTACTTACCTGAAATTGGCCGTATGCCGCATTTTACAACCCCCCACCCTGCCCCTCCCCGCCCCACGTCACTGCCACGTCATACACCTTTCAGGCCTCTTTCACTCATTTTCTTTCTGCTACCTATTGCGCCAGGACACTCTAGATTGAGCTGTGCGCTTTATCAAATATCTTTTTTCATTTCATTTCATTTCATTTCATAGGTGGGCCTGAGTCTCTTCGACCATAGAAAAGTAGTGAAGTTGACCATCACAAAGAACCTTAAGTTTAGTCTGCTGTCCTAAGAGGCTTGTACCCCCACCAATTTGAACTCCCTAATCAAGCCAATGTGATGATCTGCTACAATAGATAGGCCTGAAAACACTTTCATGTGAATATCATCTGCAATCAAAAAACATTTCTGTAGATTGTATTTACTCCTTACCTCGAAAGTCTGAAAAGTTCACAAGGATTGTATGTGGATATTTTTATTCGGCTGAATGCTAGGCCTGGACTCTATGCACCCTCATAATTGTTAGATAGGAAGGTGCATTTGGTAAGATACAGTTTTTGATCAGCAAGTCCATTAGCTGGGTCCCATTCTGGACATCTCCTTGAGCCTCTGTACCCTCATGAATGTCTATAAATTGAAGATTAGAATGTCAAGAATGATTCTCCATATCCTCAACCTTGTTTTCCAGCTGGTGGATCTTTTTTACTCGAGACTAATGTCCTTGTGGTATAATACCATTTTATCCTCTACGGTACTTATTCTCTGCTCAGCCTCCTGGGGTCGCTGTGGTAACTGTGTGACATTCTCCTCGATTTTGCTTAGTCTTTGGTGGAGTATTTAGATCTCCTGAACTTGTTGAGTCTTCAGATCACACATTTTACCCAGTATTGTTTCTAGGAGCTGTTCTGATGAGTCTCACTGCTGGGGAGCAGTCGAGTACGCCAGACCAGGAGCATGATTCAGCTGTAAAGCCCAAGGTTCCAACTCAGGACCACTTAAAACAGCGTAATCCCTTCACTAAGGGCTAGTCAGTTCAGAATCCTGCTTAGCTAGCATTTGTGATGCGCCTTCAATATCTTCTCGTGACAAATCCTTTTCCCAAATCTGGAGGAAATCAGCACTCAGAGCTTGTTTTTGAGGGCTCTTCTTTCTTAAGGATAAGTTTTGAAACAAAGGATCGCGCTTAGATCTAGTACTTGCATTTGGCGGGGACTTGAGACTAAATCCACAGTTGCATTGGTTGCGTCCATTGACTAAATTGGCTCCGCACAACAGGGAGTCCCTAACTGAGACCCTGCTTCAAATACTACAGAACTAGTTAACAAGGAAGGGGATTTACCCCCTCTTGTACTGACAACTTTTGCATGCCCCGAATCCTGAAAAAAGCCCTGTGCTGTGATTAAGTGCTGAGGGGGTCATTTCATACTGCTGTCTCAGTTTTTACGGCCTGCTAGATGTCCTTGAATTGCCTATCCTTTAGGCTTCAGGACTGCCTTGTCATGGTGCTGACATATACTACCGAACCTTGCGGTCAGCCCTGCAAGCCCCTTGGGTGAGCTCCTACCTGCACCTTCTTGTACCATGCCCACCCACCTTGGGACTGCAGGCCGCCAGCTGCACGGTCTCTCCTGCACCCTCCAACCTTCGGCACTTAGCGAATCTCTATTTGATACCAGCTTCTGCTTTTCTCCTCACCTCTGACAGAGCTACCAAAATGCCAGTAACATGAGCAAGCCTTGGTATATAGTTACTTATAGTGAACCTGTTAATGCAATAACTGTGGTAATGCCGTCCCATTCACAAAAAAACATATTTTGAGTAACCCGCTAATGTCATAGATCTCTCCTGATAAAAACACTTCAAAACAATTCAGTTAAGCAAAGAAACATAAAATACACAAACATGACTGCAGAAGACATACCAAAATGTGCTCTTCAAGACTCTCCTGATGGCTTTTAGAGCTCTTATGCACCACTCAGTTTAGCTTCAGGGCACTGATCATGTAGTATTGGTTAAATGGCAAAATTGTGCATCATGGTCTCTGAGGGACTTGAGAGGTTCGAACGTTGGAGAAAATATCCTCTCGGGCTTGTTAACCTGCTTTCCCTTGCGACTGCATACACACAACTATACAAATATATATGTATATTATTACTTATGTCACCTAAAAAAATAGGAATCATTGGGTTTCAGAAATGGGTAGGGGTAAAGGGTAGTATAAGGTGTTTAGAGCTCAGGGTTCCTGCGGGGGGTGTAGTATGTTTTTTTTTTAGTGTTTACAGAGCGGTGGGAAGAAAGTGTAGTAAGGGGTTTTAGGGTTTAGCTGTGGGTTGGTGTAAGGGTTAGTACAATGCGTAATAAAGGTTAGTGTATTGTATTATATGCGTTATAAAGGTTATTGTATTATATTGTATGTGTTATAAAGGTTAATGTATTGTTTTATATGCATTATAAAGGTTATTGTATTGTATGATATGCGTTGTAATGTACAACATTGCCAAAGTCTGTGTGATAACAACTTCTATTCAACAAACTTCACTTGAGTGGTCTATCAAGGATGCCATGTACCCTAATGCAAGCATTGAAAATGCACCTCCAATACAGTTAGCATTAACTTCTCCTCAGTTGGCAAACACGAAACGTAATGGCTAAATATAAAGAAAGGGATCATCTAAGCTACAATTTAGTTTTACAAACACACTACCCATGTTGAGATTCTGATCTTTCAGCTAACACTTCAAAGACACTAATGCCCCTAATACAAGTTACGTATTGTAAGGTGCAGAGTTACCAGGAATTCATGATACAAAAAGTTATTGCTGCACCTAAAAATTGATAACTGATCTGCTTAGCACTCTTCAAAGGTGTGAAAAGCTTCATAGTTAGTCCACGCATAGGATTTGTACTGGAATGGTACCCTACACTATAGTGCAAAGGTGTGGTGCTAGGCAGCCTGTTTGTGCACCAGAGCTGTGGAAGAAAGTAGTAGTGCAATGGGCTGTGTGTTGCCCTCTCCCTCTAGCTCAATGCAGTGCAGCACATATGCTTATTGAGCTGCACTGTGCTAAAAAAAAAATTCTACCTTTTGTGACGACTGCAGGTTCATGTCACTTCACTTGTGTGGATTTTCACAGCCAATCTAGCAACATTTTCAGCCCAACCTATGAGTTTTTGTGGGCATTGCACTCTGAACCCATTAAATGTACTGCACTTAATGAGCACTAATAGAATGTCTTGGACCATATTAAAGAAATGCCCTGGGTGTGCAATGGGCATTTGTGCCTGCTTTTTGTGCCTCTGGAGCACTTTGGTATTATAGAAAGGGGCCACATATACTTGTGTGGCCCGTTCAATAATACAGATAGCTATGATGCATATTTTGCACCAGCACTATCTCAAGGAGGCGTTCCCTCATTTGCATGGGGGACATGGCCCCAAGCAAATGAGGGTCTCTCTTTCCCTCTGTGCCCACACCATATAATGGACGAAGGCACAGAGGTAAAGAAGCTGTCAGGAGGTGCACTGACAGTTTGTCACAAAAAGGTGGCTCATTGTCAGTGTGACCCCTGATGGCAGCCCTCTTGAGAAGGCCAAGGGGGTTCTATGGTCCCCACAGACATCCCTTGCAGGTGAGTACAGTCACTGATTGCATCCGTCTGCAAGGGGATCTCTCTCCACCTGCACATTGAAACAAAGGGATCTCTGACAAAATTTCGAAGGTCAGAAAATCGACCTACAAAAATATTGCAACAAAAATTTCGATGTGAAGAATATCGACATCCTATCTACAACATGGTAAGTACAAAAATATCGATAATTAAATATCGATGTCAAAAATATCGTTAGTAAAAAATATCGTTTTTTTTAGTTTAAAAATATATGTAAAATAAACCAAATAATACTTATAAATAAAATAAACATAATTAAATATATTTTATAATATTTAAAATTAATAATTAATATATATAATTTAATAAAACATTAATTAAACATATACATATAATATATAATATATATACTTACTTAATAATTAGTTTTAATAATAATTTCTGTAACGTATAAATTATTAAATGTTCTTAAAAATTACCAATACATCTATACACATAAAACAATAACATTAATAAATATTAAATATTTACATATAGCAAATAATAATAAATAATTTTAATTTGAATATTTTTTATTATTAATGATATATTACAATAGCTAAAATGATACAAAATATATTAAATATCAGAGAGAATAAAACTACTAGTCCAACTCCAACAAAAACAACAGTAAGGAAATGTTGGATAGCGTAGGGCTAAAAATTACTATTTCCACTACAGGGAGTGTAACAGTAGGGAAAGTGTTGTATAGCGTAGGGGTAAAAATGACTATTCCAACTCCAAAGAGTGCAACATTAGGGAAAGCGTTGGATAGTGTAGGGGTAAAAATAACTATTCCAACTCCAGAGAGTGCAACAGTAGGGAAAGCGTTGGATAGCGTAGGGGTAAAAATTACTATTCCAACTCCAAAGAGTGCAACAGTAGGGAAAGCGTTGGATAGCGTAGGGGTAAAAATTACTATTCCAACTCCAGAGAGTGTAATAGTAGGGAAAGTGTTGGATAGCATAGGGGTAAAAATTACTATTCCCACTCCAGTGAGTCCAACAGTAGGGAAAGCGTTGGATAGCGTAGGGGTAAAAATTACTATTCCCACTCCAGAGAGTGCAACAGTAGGGAAAACGCTGGATAGCTTAGGAGTAAAAATTACTATTCCCACTCCAGTGAGTGCAACAGTAGGGAAAGCATTGCATAGCGTACGGGTAAAAATTACTATTCCCACTCCAGAGAGTGTAGCAGTAGGGAAAACGCTGGATAGAGTAGGGGTACAAATTACTATTCACACTCCAGTAAGTGAAACAGTAGGGAAAGCGCTGGATAGCGTAGGGGTAAAAATTACTATTCCAACTCCAGAGAGTGCAACAGTAGGAAAAGCGCTGGATAGCGTAGGGGTAAAAATTACTATTCCCACTCCAGATAGTAAAACAGTTGGGAAAGCACTGGATAGCATAGGGGTTCTATGACCATAATAACCAATTAAATAATTTGTTATTAAAAAATAGCATTTTAATAATTTATTTACAAAATATTTATTATTAAATACCAATAATTTAAACTAAATATTTAAATAAATAACATTAAATTACATCCCACACTATTCCCCCTTTAACACACAACACACTACACATACAAAAAACACAATACATTTAACTATCAATTTATCTATTATTTACAATTAATAATACATTCTTTATAATTAATATGGTTATTAATTTACTAGTTAATACATATTAACTACCAAATTACAATTAATTACAAATAATTATTAATTAACAATACATTAGTTAGCAATAACAACAACAATAACAACAAATAAAATGAAAATATAAATTATTTATATTTAGCTGAGAACTGTGATACACATGTAATCAATTGCTTGACAACGGGGTCCACATGTCTGTCGTTAGATGGATAGTGTGAACAGCTACAGCAGGTCATGATGGAGCACTGTAACAGCAACTCCGGCAAAATGGGTCTGGCTGCCACAAATTCTAAAATCCCTCTCTTTCCAGAAAAGAAAAAGAGAGGAGGACCAGCGCAAACATTTTAGCCAAACATGTAGTTGAATGGTTGTATTCGTAGGGCCTCTCCTGCCTAAACATGCCTGTAATAGTAACTTGATTTATTTTTTTGGGTGTCACTGACAAAGAAGAGAACCAGGAGGTGGTAGACTCAATGTGCGTCTTTGGAAATCACTACATTTGCGGAGGTTTCTGCATCTGAAACTTGTGCCATTTGGAGGTTGCTGATGCTGGTGATGCTGGAACACTACAGGGGACAGGGCTGGTTTGTGTAATGCCGTCATCCTCTTCTTCCTCATGAACACCTTCTTCTATCACTGTGAATTAAGTTGCTTTCCCTCTTCCATCACCATTACCACCAACTATATTTTTTATGTGCTCATCACACCGGATTGTGTGATGTTTTTATGATGGGATGTTTGGTCTCCAGTACTGTAGTGCAAACCTGGCTGAATTCGAAGAACACTTGCGTGGTAAATGTAGCATTATGCAATATTATTCTCCTGCTTGCTAATCCTAAAGAAGTCTCAAACTGGGAAGGATAACTCACAAATATGGAAGCCAGCGGTGGTGGTGGTGGAACTACATCACTCTGAGCAGGTTTAATATGAGGGGTCATCTTGGTGCCCTCTGAGCCATCCAAAATACAATCACTAGATTGTCATCATCACTATCACTAAGGCTTTAAGGACCTTTCAATTTCCCTTGTCTCTTGGGGCAAGTCTCGGATTCAGCCGGGGTCCAATCCATGTCCAGATCATCAGATGGCGGGCTCGGAGAAGATGGGAAAATTCTTGCTGGACATTGTGAAGCCAATGGTTGAAGATCAATCAACATCTTGCTCAGCAGGAAGCTCAACCTCCTGTTCTGCTCCTACTTTAGGAAGAACTGTTGCTTGCTTCCACTCCTGTTGTCCTCTTTCCTGTGGCAATTTGATACTTTGCAGCTGAGACAAAATCAATTCTGGCTCACTGCTCATTACCATGACTGCAGTGACTGCATTACTGAGAGACATTGGCATGGGCTTAGCCTTAGGTTAGGGAGGTGATGCTGATGATGCGGGAGTGCTGCTCCCAGTCTTTTGATGCCTAGAAGAGGGTGTGGCAGGTACACTACATTTCTTTAAAAAGATGGAGGGTGGCATGCCAGTGCTAGCAATATCCTTCTTTTTGGCCATCTTCAAGTTATTTACTAGCTCTGGCAGTTGCCGCTTACCTGTGATGCAGAAGCAGAGGAGAACTCAGGTGGTGTGTGTCACTTCCGGTCATCTGTCTGACTCTACTGTGTGTGATGATGTCTCTTGTGCACCTAAACTAAAACAAACAAGAAAAAAGGTCTGTGAATCATGACATTTGTAGTTTATATCTATAGACACTATAATTTGGTGTAGTCACATCACAAATAATTAACAATAGTGTATCCATTCCAAGCCATAAGACAATACTGCAATTACATACAGATTGGACATTTTACTTTATGTGCCTCTAGGGCCTATGACTGGGGGTGCAGGGCTAAATGGAATAATGCTGGTGCGCATTTACGAGACACCTATGGCAGCTGGGTGACAGGGGAATGGAATAATCATAAAAAATCACTGCTGGTGTAGTACTATGAGACACCGGTAGCAGGAAGGGGGTGCAGGGGAAAATTCAATAATCCTTTAAAAAGTTATTGCTGGTGTGTGCCTATGGCAGGCTGGAGGTGCAGGGGAAAACTGAATAATCCTTAAAAGAATATTGCTGGTGTGCACCTACAACAGGCAGTGGATGCAGGGAAAAATCTAATAATTGAAAAAAATAAATTGATGATGTCTCCCTAAGGATTATGAGAAATCCTATGGGAGGCAAAAAGGTGCAGGGGAAAATGGAAAAAATACATAAAAAACACTAAAGTCATTCTCGAGTACGCTTTGAACTCATATCAGGGAAAAAAAAAAATAACACAAAACAGTAAGACATAGCCTCTTCTATCAATGCCCCCAGAAAATGGCTTTGAAAAGTGGAAGAAAAGGAACACAATTGCTACACAAAATGATCGTCCTGTCACACGGCCACCAAGGACGAAGGCATGAACAACAAAGAAGAAATGCAGGCGTAGGGCAAAAGTAAAGCACACTGGCTACACACAATGGTCACCCTGGCATATGGCCTCTAAAGGCAAAGGCATGGACAACAAAGAACACATGCAGTCCAATGACAAAAGCAAAGCACAGTGGTTACATGAAATGGCCACCCTGGCACTTGGCCATCAAAGGTGAAGGCATGGACAATAAATGATACATGCAGGCCTATGGTGACTACACAAAATGGCCATCCTGCCACATGGTATGAAGAACAAAGATAAAACTGTGGCCTATGGCAAACACAGACTGGTCACAAAAAAATGGTCACTTGGCCAACAAACAAAAAAAGGCATTTAAAACAAAGAAGAAAACACTATCATTAATTCAGCAATGACAAACATGGAAATTAAGTCAATTTTAAAAATTCACCATCCACAAACATTCCGAGACATCACAAATGACCTCACCACAATACATTAACACTTTGCAGAAAAACATAAAATGTAAGAAAGCACACTTTGCATTTTAATCCAAGGCCATTCCTAAATCAATAAACTTTTGAAAAAAAACATATATCACATGTTTAATATATACGCAATTCCTTGTAATTGCTGGCTGGTCATGGCCTGTGGGCAGACTCGGCCACACAGTAAAATGAGCAAAATAATAGTCAGGGTCACTGGAATTATGCAGCAGGAGAGGGCCAAATTATCCCGCAGGGTTGAGCAAATTATACAGGAAGAAAAGCCAAATTAAGTGACATAATGTGGCACATCTTGCAATAGTATTACTTCATAATGTCATCATTTTTAAACTTGGTACCACTGTTTGGGAATTGGTTGCACCTGATTAGTACCAGTTTAACACCCAAATACAGCAATAAGCACCAGAAAGGTGACCAGTCCAGCTTTGCAAAGGGCCTTTCAATGCGTGGCATTTTTAGTAACTTTTAAAACTCTTTTTTTTTGTTAAAATCTGCAGATTATGCTGCAGATGATGGATTATGTGGCAAATGCAGCAACTCTAGAATTATGTGAAAATCGCAGTGGCCACACAATTGCATATTTCGAACGGCAATGACAATAGTGCAAAATTCACAAACAACACACAAGAAATTTGATAAGTAATTAAGACGTGCTAAAACCAAGCCCCCAGCCCTCCCAAACCTGTGCAAACTTTTCCGCTTTGAAAAAAACAAAAAGGATAATGCAAAATAGTCCCCTACTGCAACTCTAGGTCACCCACAATTAAATTAAAAAAATACTAGTGCATGCCCTCTATCAAACAACAAACGTATACAAAAGTTATTTAACTTACTTGATTTTTCACAAAAAAAATCTTAAAAATACAATGGTATATGCAGCAGACATTGCAGACAGAGAAGAGACTTCTCATTTTCCCTCAAAATCCAAATGAAGAGTGATCAATGAATGGATAAATCACTGGGAGGAGCCTTCTGGACAGAAAGAGGAAGCTAGAGTCTCTGTGGCACTTCCTTCCTGGTGAAAAACGAAGTAAAATGAAAAATGCTTTTGGCACTAAAAAGCTACCTGAACCACCTGTCTGTTAGGATACTTACTCGAAAATCCAATTGCAAATTGATTTTGCGGCTTCCCGAGCAAAAGCTGCCCTCTGAACATGACCGCTCACAACTGCTCTTGTTAGAAAATGGTGTTGGAAGGCTTCCAAACGACCAGAAATCATGCCAGGGGATGCCAAATCTAGCTAACAAGCTCACTTGCTGGAGTCTTGCGGTGTTTCAGTTGTCATCGCATTGCTTTAATGGGAAAGAATTCTGCCACGTGGCGATTGGCGTAATATGGCTGGAATTCCACATTACAAGAGTAATGCGAAGTTACCAAATTCCGCCAATTCCACAAATGGAATGACATTTTCCACCTGGGCCTAAAAAAACAGTCCTTCATCCTACAGAGCGTCACTCAATGACTTTAGGAACCCTTGCCGACTAGCATCTAGAATACGTACATGCCCATATGTAGGCCTTCTTTCTTAACCAATAAAAATACTTTATTGAGTCCAAAATGATGCAGCTGACTGCATCATCTTCAGGTTCCAAAACACTAGTTGTAGCACCAACTCAATAAAACTGAATTGACAACCAGTATAGTGTAGAATCAATTAGATTTTACTATACTTAACTCACAAAAGCCTTGAAGGGTCAACACCAGCCTACAGATCGAAATCACATGCTTCCAACCAATCTGCCAATTATGTTCTGCCCAGAGCAGCATTGCAATTAGTCCTATAACCTGCTGTAAATCAAGAGTTTACTAAGGTTTCTAAGTTAGGGCCTCCCCTCCAGCATTCATAAGGTCCCCAACTTGATGGACTTCAGGACAATGCTAATATTCCTAGTTTGCAACCAACCATCATCCAAATCGGGCACTCTCAAAATGGTAGTTCAACTAACTGTTGCAGTCGGGGCATCTCAGTCCCCTCTCATCAGAGAGCCATGGCATCTTTTTAAAAAAAATGTATTGAGCAGAACAAATAAGAAGACAAGCAAAATACAGTATCTGCAGCCTATTATTCACCTTTGCCTTGGAAAACAAACAAGGACAGCAGTTCTTATCATTAATCATTGAAGTGTGGGAGTACAAAATACATTTGACCAGTTAGGATCAATGTTATACATTAGCAGCAGAAAATTACATTAAAGTGTACCAGTGTAGGATAGTGCTTCTTGCAACAGTTTTCCAGCTTGAAACTTGAGTATGGAAAGTAAATAGATAAAGTACAATTCATCATACAACTTAGAATCTGTTATATAATGAAAATACATTTCAACTGGGCGAAAGAACAGGTAGATCTTCATAAGTGCATTAGTACTGCAGGATGGCTCCAGCAAATTACACCTTTAAAAGCATAAGCTCATATTAAATAAAATTCAGTTTATGAAAACCAGTCTTGGCAATAGTAAACTGATGAAGCTAGAACCGATACAACCAAACAGTTATCACTAGCCGTTACTTAATTTTACTATGATTATGAGACAGTTCATCCGAAGAAATTCACTCTGCTTAAACTCTTCGTACATTAAAAGACATAAGCCTATAGTCCCAAACTAGACCTTGATACAGATTCCAGTGATATAAAGGTTCCTCAAGTTACATTATATATCTGAAGGGCCCCTACTCACTTAGCATATACCTCTTTGAAGGCTTGAGTTCTGATAATCTTTTTTTACCATTGAGGATATAATTGGACCATATACGTTTTCCAAAATTGTAGAATTGGCGAGTGAGCCATCAAAATGGCTATTGATAGGAACTGTTGCTGATGGTTACATAGATGGTATACCTCATGAGAGGAGCCAAATAGCACTAATATTGGTGTCAAGGAAATTAAAGTTTGGGTGGTTTGACTGATTACAAGGAAGACCCCATCCCAAAAAAGATGAAGCATAGAACACTCAAAAAAAGTACAGACCCAACCACCCCAATCAGTTGCCTTGCATCTAAAACATTGGTCTGGATGGGATGTAAACATACTATGTAGCTTATGTGGTGGGTAGTATGATGTCCATCTGGATAAAAATGCCATTCTTTTCAAATTTGCAGCTCTGAGCAAGCTATGCCCTGACTCACTGAAGTGCTTCCATTCTTTTATATTAAACCTGTAGTTGGTTACCTGGAAAATCTTTTGCAGCAGCTCAAGTTATAGAGTATGGCTGGCCTGCTGCCGTAGCACATGGTACCAGTTTCCCACTCCTGAAAGCTTGATTTTACTTATGCGATAGACCATTGGACTAAACTCATCCTTCATTACCACATAGTTAATTTTAAGAAAGCTGATTATTTGGTTAAAAGTCAAACATAATATCGAGTTCTGGCTGCTAATTGTTGAACTATTGAATCGAATAAAATCAAATATGTGCCATTATGAAAAATCCCCCACTTTCTCGAACCCTAATAAAAATATCTGAATATATAATGCTAGACCCTCTAGAGACTTAGAAGATTGTCGCTTTGAAGAAAACTGGAAAACCAATTTAGCTTTCCTTTATCATACAACATAATAGAAAGTTATCATAAACTGTATTCGCTGCTACTTATCGAACCAAAGAGTCAACTGATGCAGCCTGATAGTATGACTGAAAATGCAGCATGGCTAACCCTTCCTGTGTTGAGTCAAGTTGCAAAATGGAAATTTTTACCCTAGTCTGTTTCTTGGACCAAACAAAACTTCTAATAATGATGTCAAATTCTTTAAGATAAGTACTGGGTATGTTTAAAAGAAGATTCAAAAACATAAATAAGAACAAAGGAAGAACAGATACTTTGAATAAAGCAACCCTACCAATCAGAGACAGAGGTTACAAAGTCCATCTTTTTAGCAGCTTTCTTGTTTCAATGAGGATTACACCAATTTAGATGAAATAATTGTGAAAAATCATATGTAACGTAAATCTTTAAATAGCTTACTGGGCACTGCGGGACCACCAGTAAGCAAACAAGGAGCGAGGTGAATTAAACAGTAAAAGTCTTTGCCTGATTTACCTTATAGCTCCCAATTTGTGCATAATAATTAATTTCATTTATAGCATTCTGAATGTTTAACCCTCAAATATAAAATCACATCATCAGCGAATAGCTTAATTTTTGCCATCCTCTCTGTAGGTGGAAGAATAGATGGATTATTTGAATCCTGGCGGCTAAGGGTTCAATAGAAAATAGAAAAATGTAATGGGGATAGGCGGCATCCCTGATGAGTCGCACAATTTATCTTCACTATCCCAGCCTCCTGCAAGTTAATGATAACTCTAGCCTCAGCCCCCTTGTAGAGTTTTTTGAGTATATCAATAATTGTGGGTGGAAAGCAAATTTATCCAAAGTAAAAAACAATGCTTTCCAGTTAACAAGGTTGAATCGCCTTTTCAGAGTCCATCATAAGAATTGATGCGTTCTTCTTGGTAACTGTAGAGCAATCGATGACTTGTATCAGCAAGTAGGTGTAAGCAGCCATCGATCCTTTAGGCAAAAACCTAATTAGGTCCAAATAGAACACTGATTGAGTGCATGGTGCAATCCAATCCGCACCTTCATAAATAGTTTGTAGTCCACGTTTAGTAAACTTATGGAGTGATATGAATTAGGATTTGTAGGATCTTACTTTTTTAATGAAGCTTACTACAACCACTTCTTTAAATGTCATCCTTGATATAATTAAAAAGAACTTAAAGAAATGGGATTCCATTACTCCCGCTGGCCTTAGCATTGGTCATGTTTTAAGGGGTGTGGCTACATCGCAAGGCTCAATTTGTCTATTCAACCTATTTTTTTGAGCAGGAGAGACTTTCGGGAGCTGCAACGTGTTAAAATCCTGGTTTTGCTCATACTCTATGACCAGCTCAACTTCTTCATATATATCCCTATAATGGTAAAAAAAACACCTTAGCTAGCTCTTTATTCTCGGTCTCTGTTCCACCTGTGTCCGGATTTATAATTGTATTAATTGTCTGTCTATTCTTCTGAGTTTTGGTATTTCAGGCCAAAAATGTCCCTCATGTAACTTTTGTTGAAAGGCCCTACTACCTGCAATTTCCTCTACCAGAAAATAATCTTTAAGTCCCTGTTCTGCCTTCAATAAGTGGTCTTGCATTAGTGGATGAGTTGTTGCAGAAAGAGGGCCTCCCAATAGTCCTGAAAGTTGGCTTCAGGTGTTATATACTGCTGTCTGTAGATCCTGATTTCTACTAGCCCAGACCTTGGTTAATTTAGTTTTATATGAAATCACTTGCCCCCTAAAAGCAGCCTTGAATGCTTACAATACCATAAATACAGGAGCTGTGTTAGAGTTTATTTAAAAAAAACTCCAGAATAAAGTGCTTTGTGTCATTTACCCAAATTTGAACTGAGAGTAAGGATTTTTCGAATTGCCATCTTGGTCTCCTACTCTGTATCTCTTCTAAAACTACAACCATATAAACTATTGAGTGATCTGAAAAGGGCTAGCCCTTATCACGACAGTGCCTCTCTTCAATATGTTTGCCTCAAGAAAAGTCTAATCGCAAAGCTGACCCAAATCTCAGTTAATACTATGGATATTGTGAGGAGTTGGTATAGTCCCAGGCCCAGGGGTCCACCAAAGCTCAATCTTGCTTAATTATGCTAAGAAACTTAACTGTTTTTGGCTTCACCTGTCTCCTATCCCTATTGGAGGTGTCATAGCTCAAATCTTGTATAAAATGAAATCTCCCCATCACTAATGATCACTCTGCCTGTATTGAAATATTATATATTTGTTCAAGAGCCTCCGTTTCATCCAATATAGGACCATAATATCTGAGAAGGTTTGACACATTGTCGTCCACACAGACCTTGATCCAAATCCACCTAGATCTTGCTATCCCTCAGAAACTCCTTAATTTGGCAAACTAAGGAGTCAGAAATTAATATGGCTACCCCCCCACAGGCACGGCCCGTGTAGGGCATGCTACCGGGGCAGTGACGTGGGCCGGGGGAGGGGTTGTAAAATGCGGCATACAGCCGATTTCAGGTAAGTAACGAAAAAAATAAAATAAAACTAATTTTGTTGCCTGCGCTGCATCGCATATGGCAATGCAGCACGCAAACAAAATTTGTTTTATTTTATTTTTTCGTTACTTACCTGAAATCGGCCGTATACCGCATTTTACAACCCCCACCCTGCCCCTCCCCCGCCCCACGTCACCGCCCCGGTAGCACGCCCTACACGGCCCGTGCCTGCCCCCTATCCACATTGCTACTTCTGCTGAGGCATTATAAGCGAGCAAGTTGTTCCTCGGGATAGATATTTTAGGAGTATTGCTCTTGAGATGAGTTTCCTGGAGGAAAATCACCTCATGATTAAATAAAGTTAACCACTTTAACAAGGCCCCACACTTTTGCTTATTCAACAAACCATTCACATTAGAAGTAATAGTTTTCATTTGTTGAGCCACAGCTGAATTGATCTTTGCATTCACCAGAACCGTAAAAAAACATTTAAAATTTGCCTCGAACAATCTAAAAGCAAAGCTCCAAATACCCTCCTGCTGTGCTTCCAAAGTAATTTCAAAGTCTTGTTTCTCTCTTTCAACTTTCTCTCTTTTTTTTGTAAATACCCCCCAACAACCCACTTCAACCCCGCCATTCCCCAACTCTCGAGAAAGAGATTGCCCACCTTCCTCCCTCAAACCACCTTTACGGTAGTCTGTGCCTTAGTAGAGCACCCGGTTCCTGCACAATGAAACTCCCCCCATCACAGCCAAGATGCAAAAAAAACACTTAAATAGAATAGTTTGGCCAATTTCCACTCTGGAAAAGCATCTATCAAATAAGGCGATCCTTTTCCACACTCTAATGAAATATTCCATACTCCTTCATTCTTCATACACCTTTCAGGCCTCTTTCACTCATTTTCTTTCCGCTACCTATTGCGCCAGGACACTCTAGATTGAGTAGCTGTGCGCTTTATCAAATATCTTTTTTCATTTCATTTCATAGGTGGGCCTGAGTCTCTTCGACCATGGAAAAGTAGTGAAATTGACCATCACTAAGAACCTTAAGTTTAGTCTGCTGTCCTAAGAGGCTTGTACCCCCAGCAATTTGAACTCCCTAATCAAGCCAATGCGAAGATCTGCTACAATAGATAGGCCTGAAAACACTTTCATGTGAATATCATCTGCAATCAAAAAACATTTCTGTAGATAGTATTTACTCCTTACCTCGAAAGTCTGAAAAGTTCACAAGGATTGTATGTGGATATTTTTATTCGGCTGAATGCTAGGCCTGGACTCTATGCACCCTCATAATTGTTAGATAGGAAGGTGCATTTGGTAAGATACCGTTTTTGATCAGCAAGTCCATTAGCTGGGTACCATTCTGGACATTTCCTTGAGCCTCTGTACCCTCATGAATGTCTATAAATTGAAATAAATTGAAGGTTAGAATGTCAAGAATGATTCTCCATCTCCTCAACCTTGTTTTCCAGCTGGTGGATGTTTTTTGCTCAAGACTAATGTCCTTGTGGTATAATACCATTTTATCCTCTAGGGTACTTATTCTCTGCTCAGCCTCCTGGGGTCGCTTTGGTAACTGTGTGACATTCTCCTCGATTTTGCTTAGTCTTTGGTGGAGTATTTAGATCTCCTGAACTTGTTGAGTCTTCAGATCACAAATTTTACCCAGTATTGTTTCTAGGAGCTGTTCTGATGAGTCTCACTGCTGGGTAGCAGTCGAGTACGCCAGACCAGAAGCATTATTCAGCTGTAAAGCCCAAGGTTCCAACTCAGGACCACTTAAAACAGCTTAATCCCTTCACTAAGGGCTAATCAGTTCAGAATCCTGCTTAGCTAGCATTTGTGATGCGCCTTCAATATCTTCTCGTGACAACTCCTTTTCCCAAATCTGGATGAAATCAGCACCCAGAGCTTGTTTTTGAGGGCTCTTCTTTCTTAAGGATAAGTTTTGAAACAAAGTATCGCGCTTAGATCTAGTACTTGCATTTGGCGGGCACTTGAGACTAAATCCACAGTTGCATTGGTTGTGTCCATTGACTAAATTGGCTCGGCACAACAGGGAGTCCCTAACTGAGACCCTGCTTCAAATACTACAGAACTAGTTAACAAGGAAGGGGATTTACCCCCTCTTGTACTGACAACTTTTGCATGCCCCGAATCCTGAAAAAAGCCCTGTGCTGTGATTAAGTGCTGAGGGGGTCATTTCATACTGCTGTCTCAGTTCTTACGGCCTGCTAGATGTCCTTGAATTGCCTATCCTTTAGGCTTCAGGACTGTCGGAGAGCTAGACACCAGTACTGCCTTGGCATGGTGCTGACATATACTACCGAACCTTGCGGTCAGCCCTGCAAGCCCCTTGGGTGAGCTCCTACCTGCACCTTCTTGTGACCATGCCCACCCACCTTGGGACTGCAGGCCGCCAGCTGCACGGTCTCTCCTGCACCTTACAACCTTCGGCACTTAGCGAATCTCTATTTGCTACCATCTTCTGCTTTTCTCCTCACCTCTGACAGAGCTCCCAAAATGCCAGTAACATGAGCAAGCCTTGGTATATAGTTACTTATAGTGAACCTGTTAATGCAATAACTGTGGTAATGCCGTCCCATTCACAAAATAACATATTTTGAGTAACCCGCTAATGTCATAGATCTCTCCTGATAAAAACACTTCAAAACAATTCAGTTAAGCAAAGAAACATAAAATACACATACATGACTGCAGAAGACATACCAAAATGTGCTCTTCAAGACTCTCCTGATGGCTTTTAGAGCTCTTATGCACCACTCAGTTTAGCTTCAGGGCATTTATTTTAGTTTCCCTCCTCAGTTGGCAAACACGAAACGTAATGGCTAAATATAAAGAAAGGGATCATCTAAGCTACAATTTAGTTTTACAAACACACTACCCATGTTGAGATTCTGATATTTCAGCTAACACTTCAAAGACACTAATGCCCCTAATACAAGTTACGTATTGTTAGCTGCAGAGTTACCAGGAATTCATGATGCGAAATGTTATTGCTGCACCTAAAAATTGATAACTGATCTACTCAGCACACTTCAAAGGTGTGAAAAGCTTCATAGTTAGTCTAAGCATAGGATTTGTACTGGAATGGTACCCTACACTATAGTGCAAAGGTGTGGCACTAGGCAGCCTGTTTGTGCACCAGAGCTGTGGAAGAAAGTAGTAGTGCAATGTCTTAGTGCACATGGCTGTGTGTTACCCTCTCCCTCTAGCTCAATGCAGTGCAGCACATATGCTTATTGAGCTGCACTGTGCTAAGAAAAAAATTCTACCTTTTGTGACGACTGCAGGTACATGTTACTTCACTTGTGTGGATTTTCACAGCCA
Organism: Triturus cristatus; assembly: GCF_964204655.1. Classification (NCBI taxonomy): domain Eukaryota; kingdom Metazoa; phylum Chordata; class Amphibia; order Caudata; family Salamandridae; genus Triturus; species Triturus cristatus. The sequence goes on along the minus strand of NC_140586.1, from coordinate 494,004,849 downwards.
ATCTATCAACATTTTCAGCCCAACCTATGAGTTTTTGTGGGCATTGCACTCTGAACCCATTAAATGTACTGCACTTAATGAGCACTAATAGATTGTCTTGGACCATATTAAAGAAATGCCCTGGGTGTGCAATAGGCATTTGTGCCTGTTTTTCGTGCCTCTGGAGCACTTTGGTATTATAGAAGGGGCCACATACACTTGTGTGGCCCGTTCAATAATACAGATAGCTATGATGCATATTTTGCACCAGCACTATCTCAAGGAGGCGTTCCCTCATTTGCATGGGGGACATGGCCCCATGCAAATGAGGGTCTCTTTTTTTTCCTCTGTGCCCACACCATATAATGGATGAAGGCACAGAGGTAAAGAAGCTGTCAGGAGGCGCACTGACAGTTTGTCACAAAAAGGTGGCTCATTGTCAGTGTGCCCCCTGATGGCAGCCCTCTTGAGAAGGCCAAGGGGGTTCTATGGTCCTCCCCAGACATCCCTTGCAGGTGAGTACAGTCACTGATTGCATCCGTCTGCAAGGGGATCTCTCTCCACCTGCACATTGAAACACGGAGTGGCTTTGAAGCAGTCGTTCCGTATTTCACTTGAAAGCAATGCCCCCAGGGCAGCATGAGTTTTTGGCTGGCTTGATGGCAGCACATTTAATCTAATAGGGGACACTTTCCCTGTTTCCGCACAGCAGACCTGTTTGAAGGTGCACTGTGGCGTAAACAAGGAAAGTGTCCCCTTTACATGATTGGTCGCCTTTCCGGGAAAATTTGCTCAGCTCCTGTATCTCCCTGGTGTTGACAAATCGGGAAAGAAGTATCTGGACTTGAGGATCAGTTGCCCTGAGTCCTCACTTTCATCACCGCATGCCACGCTGCTTGCAGATTGTGAACCTGTATGGGTTACAGCTTTATGACTGTTATTGCCACACACCAGTACAGATTTCATGGACAACTTACCTATGCTTTTGCCTTACAGCTGTTCTCCAAACACCTGTCAAATGACCATTTCCAAAACTGAATATCCTGTCTTGCAGATGTAACCCTTTTCTTCCTTGGTGTGGGTACCCGACTCTGTGCAGGTTCAAATGGAGACAATCCACATGTTTGAAAGCTATGTGCTCACCTAAGTAATGTTGTATTAGTCCCTTTGGTCTGCGGACATGTGTTGGCCATAAAACTATTCCCAGTCACATGTTAATGGGACCTTGATTTAAATGATCAGAATTGGTTCCTATTTCGTGAGCACGACCCATAATATGTCAGATTCGATCAGTCTGCACTCACCCGCTCAATCTACCTCCAACTCAGTCAAATTGGTGACTGACTGCACCTCTACTCGACCACTTGTACAGCATCTTTTCAGAAAGAAGGAGGGATGTAACAAGCAAAGCCAGGAATGAATGCTCTCACAGGGAGTGTATGCACGTCAACCACAAGTGGAAAGCAACAAAGTTAAAATTAAATTGTCAGATCCATAAAGACTGATGCCACAAGCCAGATCAGCAATGAAATGCAAAGTATGTCATTCAACCCTCTAAAACCTTTGCCAAAGCAAAGGCAATCCTGGAAACTTGATTCAAAAGCAATATTCTAAATCTAGAAAGCAAAGCTAGCAACGAAATGCAACATGTGTGCAGACAGATGTGAGGCCCTGGCACACTACTGTGAAACTGGCACACACGTGTTAAGGCGCAGTTCAGACTTTGGTGCACATACATACTGGAAATGTCTAGGACATCACGGACGGCTACAAAAAATGTGAACGTCATGCTTTTTAAAGAGATATTCAAAGAGTACCCTCCACGGACACCATTTGCCAAAACGCTTCCTCAAAATTTCAGTGCCAAGTGTCCCTGCTGCAGCCAAAGTAAGCCCGTCGAGCACACCTCCCAGTATCAGAAACAGCAAACATTTCTCGATCTCAAAGATTTTATGCCAAAGGGAGGGAATGTCACGCAGGCTATTTTGAGGTACTTTACAACGTGAGACTTTATAAAGGAGGTAAGGTATTATTTAATTTAAATTACATATGTACAAATGTATGAATATGTAAATATACATAATGTGCGTATATTTTATATATAATATGTATAAAGATACATATATATATATATATTTATAAAATCAAAAAATGGGGGGAGAAAGAGGGATATGCTAGGTCCACCTTCCTAGTTCAATCGTAAAACCACAAAATCCGAATTCTCGGATAAAGGACCTAGCTGGAAAAAAGTATTCCCGCTCAGTCAGAGTCAGGACAAATGACAAGGAAGGACACATTTTCTTTCTTGAGTCCCCTCACTCACCAGGGTTTCCCCACGGTGACATGCTTCAACTTAGGGGCCATCCAAACCCGCTGCGGGTTGAGGCGTGTTACGACTTGCGACACTACGTAGGAGCACTATTTTGTGAGTGATGTGGTGCGGTGATATGGGTGGAGTGGGTGGGTTAAAAATATCTAACTAGTGGGTGAAATAACTTTATTCTGGCTCCTAGTCGATATGTTAAAAACGGGGTAGTCTCTAGGGTTCCTGTCTGCAATGGGTCAGGGGTCCCTAGTGGACGTCAACTAGTTTCGAGCTTCCCCAGTGCTCTTCTTCAGGACAAACAGGGTCCAGCCCTGCGTGTACCACTCCGAAAGTGACCTAAAGTGAGGAAAAAATAATAATAGCGCTGCAAAAATTAAGCAAGCGAGATTAATACATAAGGTGCACTGATCACGTAGTATTGGTTAAATGGCAAAATTGTGCATCATGGTCTCTGAGGGACTTGAGAGGTTCGATCTCGAACGTTGGAGAAAATATCCTCTCGGGCTTGTTAACCTGCTTTCCCTCGCGATCGCATAAACACAAATATACAAATATATATGTATATAATTACTTATGTCACCTAAAAAAATAGGAATCATTGGGTTTCAGAAATGGGTAGAGGTAGAGGGTAGTAAAAGGTGTTTAGAGCTCAGGGTTCCTGCAGGGGGGTGTAGTAAGGTGTTTTTTAGTGTTTACAGAGCGGTGGGAAGAAAGTGTAGTAAGGGGTTTTAGGGTTTAGCTGTGGGTTGGTGTAAGGGTTAGTCCAATGCGTTATAAAGGTTAGTGTATTGTATTATATGCGCTATAAAGGTTATTGTATTATGTTATATGTGTTATAAAGGTTAATGTATTGTATTATATGCATTATAAAGGTTATTGCATTGTATGATATGTGTTGTAATGTACAACATTGCCAAAGTCTGTGTGATAACAACTTCTATTCAACAAACTTCACTTGAGTGGTCTATCAAGGATGCCATGTACCCTAATGCAAGCATTGAAAATGCACCTCCAGTACAGTTAGCATTAAACAACTTGTATAATTGGGGTTTAGTGGACACCTTGCACCCCTGATCTCTGGTGCATCTGCAGCTGGCGTGCTATTGACAGCTGTGCTGCTGAATCACTCTCAACATGGCACAATGACAACCTGGCATGCTGGATCAGGATGGGCAGCCTTTTACGATCCACACATCGTTGGCAGTAAAACGCGTCAGAATCTACTGTTGCCAGCAAATATTGCCTCTAAATCAAACATATGCTCAGTTAATTACCCCTCAGTGTCTCACCCAGAAACTTTCCTGAAGTAAAAGCTGTGAAGCAAAACATATGCAAGAGTTCCAGCCAAGAAACATATTGTAAATGAGAACAAACCTGTTAATCCTTTATATCTCTGTTTAAACCTTGGCAAAAAAGTTCAGGAAGAACTGATTGCTTTGAAATACTCATATTGAAAGAGCCAGTGCACACTCACAAATGGCTAATAACATGGAACCAATGTCTTGAAAAAACATCTGTTTCGTGCAAGACTAAAGGAAAACATAATTTTCTACGGAATACTTTTCTGCCAGATCTTATGCCAGAAAATTAAAATACTTGAACCATACTTCTAATTCTTAATCCCTCATTAGAAGAATTCCCGTCACCATTTTTATCATCCATCCATCCACCCATACATTAATCCATTCATCCATGCAACCTTCCATTCACATATTTATCCTTTAAGCCATCGAGCCATCAACATATCCATGTATTCATTCCTCCACCCTTTATTCCCTCTATCCTTTCTCTTCCTCATCTGCCATCTATGCCCTTTCACCCAGTGATCCGTTCACTCTTCCATCTGTCCATTCCCCCTTCTTTTATTCTTACTTACAACCTTTTATAGAACCATCCTTTTGATGTAGCGTTTAAAAGTTTGAGAATTGTAGGGGTGCGTCATATTCACGGTTAGTCGGCACCCGTATATAACCAAATGTGTACTCAGGGATTTCGTGTGCAATGTATTACAACTGTATAACCTATATCGATTTTAAGTAGAAGTGCTAGCTATGTACAAGCACATGGTAAACGTATTAGAGAAATGTATAGTGTTTAGCTACGGGAAATGCAATGTGGTGTTAGAAATGTGTACCCCAGACTTCGTGTCTGTAGGTTGTTTAGGTTGACCACACATGAAAGAAAGACGTAAATGTCAATTCTGTGATTGAAACCTGCTTGTGTAACCGAAGTAGTGGCCAGAATTCGCATATATCGTTGAGGCGAAAGGCCTGGTATTTTCTTATGTTAGCCAAGGGCAATAGGCCAAAAGGGATTTATTCCAGTAGAGGTTTTAGGCTGTAGTAAATTGCAACTTAAAAGATGTGAAGAATGTCTGCTTTGCATGATCTCACCCCAGGTGCAAGGACAGTTGCTCGTTAGTAGAGAAGCTCTTTGTTCATAATTTGAATTATGTAGAGAAAGCCAGACATGGGAGTGTATTGGAATGTGCCAATCGTAACTCCTAGTGCGGATGGCGTCTGGGACTCAAGGCCAAGCGATGGACGATGGAACTGGACAGCGCTCTGTGGAAAAGTACTGAAAGACGACCCCGGAAGGAGAGGAGGCGCAAAGGGCGTGTTCGGAGACTTGGGGTACTGTATTAGGGACAGCGCCCCGAGGGTGGAGGCAGAGCAGATCAGAGCAGCCCAGAGCAGAGGAAGGCTAGGCGAAGAGATAGAGGGGGCAACTTAGACCAAGCTCTCTAAGTGAGGACTTCTTATGAAGTTTCACTCTGACACCTTTTATTCGATGAGGGTCTCAAGGGATTGCTATGTAGGGATATCACCTAGTACAGAGTAGGGACAGAGATGGTATGGTTCAGTGTCCCTAGTATCGACATTTGCTTGGTAGTATTCTACCTCATGCTTTTAGAGATTGTACTTTTAGTTATTTTTAGCCGGATGCGGATTCTTCGTAGAGTAGCATTTGTTTTAGTGCCTATGTACTTGTTGTGCCTCGTGTTGAGGACTTTGTATCTCCAAATCTTTATGTTGATAATAAAAATCAGAGAGCCAAGAGATTAAGTTTCGAGTCTTTGATTACGGAAAATTGCAGACTGTAATTGTGATAACGGTGATTTTCCCTCCATGCTATCAGGCAAGTAAAAAGTTCCATCTGACCAGAGTGGGTTCCAGTAGATAATTACGAGATACTAAAATAGGCCGGAGCAGTTGGTAGCAAACGAGGATGGTTCCTTACTGATAGCGAGGGAAGATTAGATAAGGATAAGTGACCCTTGAGGCCCAAGAGACGATAAGTGATGCTGAATCATCAGATGGCGAGCAGCAGACGGCGGCAGATGAGCATCGACGGCGAGTAGCAGCGCGGCAGAAAGCAGCAGTTCCAGGAGTGAGTATGAACATAATGAGATGTTGTAGATTGCGGTGTTGATTTGTTGTGTGATGTCTTGCGGAGTTGTTGTGTATGTCGTGTGATTGTGAGATCAGGCTGTGAGCGCGCGCAGCCCGGGAATTGTGGTGTAGAAGACACCTGAGATAGATTTTGTTGACCACCCAAAGGAGATCGTGAGGTACCATCGATCACCTGGACCGAGATAGGGGGAGCGAATGCGTGTGTGTATGGCAACTTAACGCTGGTCGTGGGTTGTGGTGAGCAGATCGGAGTGTTAGTAACCTATCAGAGGCGTTTTTGTCTGGCCGGACGGGGGCAGACGGGCGCCAATCGAGGTCAACAAGGTCGAGAGACTGTGGACGGACAGTCAGAGGCTGTGGACGGACAGCCAGAGAAATAACTTAATTGGTTATTTCAGCGTATGAATGGGACGTGAGTAAGCGTGAAACGAGTTTGGAGAAGGGAACTGCTGCGAACGAAGGAAGGTGACGTCAGAGGGTGTCGCGCTGTGATAGGCCGGTTGGTGTGAGTCGCGCTGTTATTGGAGGATTTGAGAATAAGAAGTAAATAGAGCGCGAGATCGAATTTGCTCATTATGAAGTGTCTTAGGGCTTTGCGAGAGTTGTGTAGAGGTGATAGGCATGTGGTTGTCCGCGGGGGAGAAGAAGCTCCTCCCGAGGATACACCGGCACATTACATGGCACAGAATGTGGGGTTACATACTATCGTTTGGATCGAGAATTGGCACAAGGTTACACAAGGTGAAGGGGAATTAGCTTTCCCGAGGTACGGCTCATTTAGATTAGCGGTGCTGTACCAACTGAAGACGGTGATGGGGTCCTTAAAACCCTTGCCAAGACCAGCACAGTTTGAAGCATTACATGCGTGGATCCGAGCAGCGCATGATAAGGAAAAGGGAAGAAGTCAGGAGAGGATGAGGAAGTCGATTAGGGCGTTTCAGGATGCCAAATGGGACGCAGCAGAGAAAAGATGGAGAGTGCAGACAATTGAGGAAGCGAAACTGTATCCCGCGATAATGGAGGAGACGGGGATAAGGAATGGGAAAGCACAGAAAGAGGATAGTGATTCTGATGATGATATATTGCAAAGATTGCTAGACGAGAGACCACCCCCTTATAACCCGGATGAGGCAGATGATAGGTGGAGCGAGAGAGAGGAAACTAGAAGGGTAACGATCCAGCCCGAGACCCGAGTGGAAGGGTTGGTCTCGTTTGAAACAGCGAGTTCACAGGGTCAGTCGGGGACCAGCCGAAGGATTGAAGGAGAGATGAGGTTACCGGATGCATTGAGGGTACCGGTCACCATTGGACCGATTGTGTCTATATACAGCCCGGAATCAGAGGCGAGAGAGAGGTCCGAACGAGAGGCAGAGAGAACTAGGCGAGAAAGTGGGGGAAGTGAGTTGGAAGGGGCAACGGCCCGACCTCCAAGCCCTGTGCAGTGGAGTACACCATTAGCAGCGGTGTCGGACACATCTAGGGGCGAAGAGGACGAGAGACCGGTGAGGCCGAGGACTCCGATGGAGTCGAGACCAGATTTAGGGTCATGGGTATCACCCAAGAAGCAAATGAGCTGGAATATGGGCCGAGCGGGGACAACCCCAGTTGCCTTTAAGAGCCACTCTGCTCCCATAGAACTACCGGAGGAAAGGGGAGAGCAGGAATCGGAATGCGAGTATGATGAGGGACGTGGAGTAAGTTGTCAGGTGTTGAAAGGAGCCTTGAAGGCAGGAATGATAGATGTAGTGAGACTTAAGGCAGAGGCGGATGAAATAATATATGGGAATCTACCTCTGGAGAGAGTATTGACCTATACTCCCGATGAATTGCTTTTTGTGGCAAAGGATGTGACTCGTAAAGCACGAATGGCACATGAGAAACTGGCGGGTTTGGCTAGAGAATATGGGGTGGATCTATCCAAGACTAGAGCATTACAAGGGAGCCATCGGATGCATTGTACCGAGCGGGAATTGGAAGAGAAAAGGGTTGTTGGTCTAAGGTCACATACCAAGGAATTGATTGTAGCTATGAGAATATGGCTGATGCTCGACAAATGGCAAGAGAAATGGGCTAGGAAAAAGAATTCTAGGGGAGCGAAAGGAGGGAGCTCTGAAGGAGATTTGCAGGAGGTAAAGATCCTTCCGTTGAGAGAGGTGGCGAATGGAGGATATGTGCATGTACCATGGAGCAGGGGGGATTTGGCATCATTTACGAATGATTTTCCCAGGCTCAGGGAGAAGCCTGCAGAGTGGTACAAGCAAGTTGAGCGTTTCGTTAAGATTTCGAAGGTGTTGTGGATAGATCTGAACACCTTATTCGATATCGTAGTTCCGGGAGATCTGTGGAACGCATGTAAAATTGCTGTTGATTGGCCGGACTATGAGCCTGATAGGAACATAGTTACTAATGGTCCGTCGCCCGTGGTAATGAGGCTGTACGATAAGGTAATTACCTGGTTGAAATCGAAGGTTTCACCCCAAGATATCGATTGGGTGAAGATAGACAGGACAGTGCAGGAGCCCAAGGAGACAGTACATGAATTTTATGAGAGACTTTTGAAAGCTTTTAAGCAGTACAGTGGGTTAGATGAGCTGGAAACAAAGGACATGGGACAGTTTGTGTCTAAGTTCGTGCTGGGTTTGAAGCCCGAGGTCAGTCTTATGATACAGCAGCATTTGATCTGTTGGCAGAATAAGCCCGTAGACGAGATCTTGCGGTACGCCAGGTACTGCACGGATGAGATTGAGTCAAAGCACAAGAAGATGAAGGATAACTTATTGCTCATTCAGATGCATGCGGCTCAGGGACCGCCGAATGGGGGTCCAGTGGGGCGAAGACAGGGAAATTATCAGACAGGGAATCAGAATATGCAGGGTCAGGGAAGGCCGAGACCCGTAGACCCTAGGACAGGAATAGATGTAGCGATCTTGAAGAAGACGACTGCTTGTCACCAGTGTCACCAGGTGGGACACTGGAGGCGCGAGTGTCCCTTGAACCCCTATAATCAGCCGCAGATGGAGGGAGGAATGGGTCAGGTCCCTGGGGCGGAACAGGTACAGACGGTGACTGTACCGAGAACGATGCAAGGGGGGACAGGCGTCTCGCAGGTGCAGGTTCCCCAGCCACCCAGGATGCAGAACATACAGCAGGGAGCTCGGACTTATTTGCAGATGCCCATGTTCGAAGTGGAAGAGGAGAGGGATGCAGATTTGCTGGGGCAGTTAAGTTTGGGTCAGGACGATGATTGCCTGCTCAGGGCCATACTAGAGGTAGATCAGAAGGGACCCTTTGTGGAAGCCGAACTCGATGGACGCCCTACTACCTTTTTGGTAGATACGGGGGCTACCAGGTCAACCATAAGATCAGCAGTAGTTCCGGGGGTAGCCCTCTCGGGAGAAAGCATACAAGTGGTTGGAGTGGCGAATAAGAGATTAGTTAGCCCCTTGACAGAACCGATTCCCGTCAGGATAGGAAACTTTAGGGATCGACATCAGTTCGTGGTGTGCGATTCTAGTCCTGTTTGTCTGTTGGGAAGAGATTTATTGTGTAAACTCAATTGCACAATTTACTGTACCCCGAGGGGAGTAGAGGTACAGACCAGAGATGACGACGCGACCTTTAAGGTTGCAAATCAGCAGGGGTGCGTGGAAGTGTACCCGGCTCTGACCGTGGAGGAGCTTCCACAGGACTTGAGGGAGTCAGTTGCGACCGATGTGTGGGATCTAAGCGGAGAGGAGATCGGCTTAGTCAGGGGAGTGGAACCAGTGAAGATACAGGTTAAGCCAAACGCGGAATTCCCGAGAACCCCTCAGTATAAACTGTCGCCTGAGACGATTGCTGGGATCAAACCTGTGATTCAGTCTATGATTAGGCAGGGAATACCGGTGGAGATCATGGGTAGTCCATGTAATTCACCCATTATGGGACTGCAGAAACCGAGTGGGAAGTTCAGGATAGTGCAAGACCTGCGGAAAATAAACGACATAGTTGTTCCATGTTGTCCAGTGGTACCGAATCCGTCTGTGATACTGTTCCAGATCCCATGCGAAGCTGGATGGTTCACAGTGATTGACTTGTGTCAGGCATTCTTTTCGATTCCCCTACATGAAGAGAGTAGATTTCTTTTTGCCTTTAGGCTAGAAAATCGTATATTAACATGGTGCCGTATCCCACAGGGGTATACGGAGAGCCCATCGATTTTCAATCAGCTGTTAAAGAAGAATCTGGAAGGTCTTGTGTTGCCGAAAAACTCTGTTTTGGTGCAGTACATTGACGACCTGCTTGTCGCGTCAGAGACAGAAGACGCTTGCAGGATCGATACCATTGCGTTGTTGAATTTCCTGGGAGAGAACGGTCACAAGGTGTCTCCAAACAAGCTGCAATACTGTTTACCTGAGGTACAGTATTTGGGGCACAGAATTGAAAAGGGTAAAAGGAAGGTGTCTCCAGATCGCATTGATGCGATTTTGAGAATGCCAGTTCCCTCGACGCAGAGGGAAGTTAGAATGTTTTTGGGAATGGTGGGCTATTGCCGCCAGTGGATCCCAAACTTTTCCTTTGAAGCGAAGCCTTTACAGCGGCTGACGCGAAAGGATGTAAGTGATCCGGTACCATGGGACGACGACTGTTTGAAATCATTTCTGAGGCTGAGAGAAGCCTTATGTAGCGCTCCTGCGTTGGGAATGCCGGATTATAACAAGGCATTTGCATTGTTCTGCTGCGAAAGAGAAGGTTGCGCATTAGCAGTGTTAACCCAGAATCATGGAGGTGTCCGTAGACCAGTTGCTTATTTCTCAGCTACTCTAGATCCAGTAGCTTCTGCGTTGCCTGGATGTCTCAGATCCGTTGCGGCAACAGGTGTCAGCATCGAGAGATGTGAGAGCATTGTGATGGGTCATCCACTTACTGTACATGTGCCACATTCTGTTGAATTGTTGATGACTAGGACTAAAACACAGCACCTCACGAATAATAGGCTGACTCGTTATGAGCAAGTTATTCTTGCAGCAGATAATGTGACATTGAAGAGGTGTGCTGTTTTAAATCCTGCTACACTGTTACCTGTTCTAAAAATAGATGATAATGAAGATTGTGAGGACCATGATTGTCTCGATGTGACTGAACTATGCACCAAACCGAGACCCGACATTGTCGACGAACCGCTCCCGGTGTCAGATGAGATTTTCTTCGTGGACGGTTCATGTTTAAGAGACAGTGTCGGTCGATTGAGAGCAGCGTTTGCTGTATGCACCATTACGGGTGTGGTTGAAGCCGCTTGTTTAGAAGGAGTACACTCCGCGCAGGTGGCTGAGCTCATTGCTCTGACTCGTGCCTGTTTGGCAGCCGACAAGATCCGTGTAACTATTTACACGGACAGCCAGTACGGGTTTGGTGTGGTTCATGACTTCGGACAGCTATGGTCCCAGAGAGGGTTTATGACGTCTTCAGGTTCTCCTATAAGAAATGGTGATTATGTGCGGAAATTGTTAAAAGCATTGCAAGGTCCTGATGAAATTGCTGTTGTTAAATGTGCAGCCCACACGAAGGGAAGCGACTTTGTCTCGTTGGGAAATAACTATGCAGACGAAGTAGCTCGATTTTGTGCAGAGCAGGGATGCAACTTTACTGAGACCCACATTGAGAAAACTGGGGAGGAGGTGGTGTACGGTCAGATGTTAGCAATGGCTGACACATGGGAGGAACTGAAGCAGCTTCAGGAAGGGGTCTCAGATCAGGAACGGGACAGCTGGATACGAGCTGGATGTGAGAAGGGAGATGTGGATATATGGGTTTCGAATGATGGACGAGCAGTGTTGCCGGAAAGTTTGTTGAATCCCATGGCGAGGTTGATACATGGTGCTGTACATCTGGGTAGGGATGCCATGATGAGAGTGTTTCGTCAGACTTGGTACAATCCGAAGTTTCGTGCCGTGGCTGAAACTGTGTGCCAGAGATGTGTTACTTGCCAACAGATGAATGTAGGGAAAAGAACTGCTGTGACATTGAGCCACATAGGGAGGTCAGGGGGACCTTTCAATAGGATGCAGTTGGATTTTGTCGAAATGCCGAAGTGTAATGGGTTGAGGTACATATTAGTGATAGTATGTGTCTTTTCCAGGTGGGTGGAGGCGTACCCTACACGCAGATGTGACACACTCACAGTAGCGAAACTCTTATTGAGAGAACTCATTCCAAGGTACGGGTTCCCGACGTCCTTTGAATCGGACAGAGGAACTCATTTTCACAGCGAAGTTATGAAATTGCTTTGTGCTGCTTTGAATATAGATCAGAAGTTACACTGTAGCTATAGACCAGAGGCTTCAGGGATAGTGGAGCAGGTGAATGGAACTCTGAAGGCTCGGATGGCGAAAGTGTGTTCATCTACGTCTCTGAAATGGCCTGACGCATTACCTTTGGTCCTTATGAGCCTTCGAAGTGTGCCTGATAGAAGAACTGGGTTGTCACCCCATGAAATCCTCATGGGAAGAGCGATGCGTTTGCCTGCAATACCTGCCACTGCTCTGATAAATATCACTGATGATATGATCCTGGACTATTGTAAAGGCCTTGCTGACGTGGTCCGTTCTGTGTCTCAGCAGGTGCAGACAGCAACGGTTCCAGCTGCGAGTGACAGGTGCCACGACTTGGACCCAGGCGATTGGGTCCTGGTCCGAAAGCACGTGAGGAAGAGTTGTTTGGATGCTAGGTGGCGTGGCCCTTTCCAAGTAATCCTTGTTACGAACACTGCTGTCAAGTGCGGAGGGTTACCGAACTGGGTGCATGCTTCTCATACCCGCAGAGTTCCAGCACCCTTGGAAGATACAGCCCCTCTCGAGAACCAAGATCCCAGTGAGCCGACAGAATCGCCAGAGAGGGCAAGTCAAGCTGTAAGGGTTGCTGAAGCGGCTGATGGTGCACTGAATCGAGTTGGGGAAGAGCGTGAAAGAAGTACTGACCCAGAACCCGGCGAAGGAGCGAGAGGTGCAGTGGGTAGTACAGAATCGAGTTCTGCCGAAGAAGAGGAAGTCAGTGCACAGGGTATCGGAGAGAAGACTGGGGGAGCCACCGAAGCAGAAAGGGTTTGGCCCGCAAAGCAGAACCGGGTAAACCTGAGGTTGGCCCCAGACACCGACCTTGCACCAGTTTCGGAAGAACCAGAAGAAGAATCGGGAGACGAGGGAAATCCTCAAGGTGGTGTGAGAAGGTCCAAGAGAACTCGAGTGCCAAGTCGGAAGTACGCTTCCCCGGAGTGGGCATACCAAGTGACTGATGCCAGGGTTACCGAGCACGGGAAGATTGAGGTCGATGACATTGGTCAACAGTGTCCCGCTCCAGAGGGTGGAAGTGTTGCTGAAAGTTCCTGGATTGGAGATCGAAGGGATTCTGACGATTCATATCCCAAGTCCGCCCTTCCTGAGTACCATTCGAGGTATGATCTTGGACAATTTAGAGTTCCCGACGTTCACAGCATTGCCAGATCCACAAGAACTGATTATTCTTAAGCTCGAAATATTGCAGGGAGTCCTGGAGCTGTTGGGACCGGCGCTTATGATAGATTGATTTGAGAAAGGTTGTAAGCTAAAAAGAAGATTACCTAGAGCCGAGCGGAAGAAGAACAAAATTAGGGATTTTTCCGTTGTAGAACGAAGAAAGTTAGGGAGGGTTGCCTAAATTCACGAAAGAGATATTAATGAGAAAGAGACTTATCCTTTCAGAGACTGCATTGGACATTGAGCATATTCCGAAGATGGCAGATCCTGTAAACCCACATCGTAGGGCTAAACTGATAATAGGCACATTGATCGGAGTTGTAGTAGTCACCATATTTGCGGTAGTGATCAGTTCCTACATGGTGGCTCACAGGCAAGAGGGGAAGGTTCAGGGAGCACCCACACCTATTACCCCAGGGCATAGTGGTGTTAGTATTAGCGAACAGGAATCATCGGAGTTGAGAGATGTTCGCAGACTTCACATGGATTTGTCAAAGGGTGATTTTAAGCTTAACGCGTATGCAAGGTTGCTGTATGAGTATGTTGATGCGATGGATGTGAAGGATTGTTATGTGTGCATGCAGTTGCCTGCTTCAGTGGATGAGGGTATCAAGTATCATCATCTCCCATTGACTTATGGGATTTCTTGTAGCATATGGCTCAGTTTATTTTACGACAGGAGACAGTTCGAGTATTTCTTCTCAAATTTTGACACGGTACTTCCCGAGGTGCCAGCAATCAAGCATTTGAATAGATATGATCTGGATAAGAAAGAGGACAGACTCCTGAAATATTTTAGACCGACTGTGAAACTGGATACGGCGCATGCTCACAGGAATAACCTGACGTGTGCGTTATCAGAGATAGAGAAGAAATTCATAGACCAAGTAGAGGACAGGTATAGAAAGTTGACCGAGACACGACACACCGGAGAGAGCCCAGTAGATTGGACGGACGAGGAGAGAGCTCACAGATCTAAGGGAAGTTATGGACCAATAGCATTGGATGAGGCACAGAGAGGGAATTTGTGTATTGCACGGCCACAATCCAAGACGGAGAAGGTCGCAGTAGGACATAGCATTTGTTCTCAGACTTTTACAATGGAAGCTTATGCTAAGAATTTTATGCAAGGTCCGGTAGAAGTAATCCCGACAGTGTATTATGTTTGTGGGACGAATGCTTATGTCAGACTACCCGACAATTGGTATGGAGTATGCTATTTGGCTATCATATTCCCGAAGATTTATCACACAAGGGACTTGGAGTTGTTAGAGACGAAGCGACCGCCCAGGAAACGTAGGGCTACAAATGCCGGTGCAGTGATTGGGGACATATACGGAGCAATGATACCTAGTATGGGTGTGGTGTTGAATGATGTGAAGATCCGAAGGTTGGCGACTGTAGTTGATGAGTTGTCTATGAACACGGCGAGATCTTTGATATTGGTGGCTGGAGAGATGTTGTCGATCCGGAATATGGTTTTGCAGAATCGCCTTGCTTTAGATGTGTTGTTAGCCAAGGCAGGCGGAGTCTGCAAATTATTGAAAGTTCAGGAATGCTGCACGTATATTCCAGACAACTCGAAGGAGATAGGGAAGTACATAGACAACATAACGACTATTCACAAGGAGATTACGGATCTGACGGAGGTGAATGTGTGGGAGAAGATTGGATTAGGATTTGGAAGAGTGGGAACTTGGTTTGCGAATCTGGGAAGTGGATTCCTAGGTTCAGTGTTGAAACCGATTATTATTGCCGTGGTTTGTGTGATCTGTTTGTGGGGATGTGTGAAGGCATGGAAGTGGTATCAAGGAGGCAAGGTTGAAAGAGCTTTAAAGGCAAACGAGAGGAGGTTGGCAAAGCTCCAGGAGCAGCAATATGAGAGTCTTAAGAAACTGGAGGGAGTCCGACATGGAAATGTTATGACTAGCACGGTTTAAATCAGTTCTGAAGAAGGAAATGTAATGGTGTGATGACGGATGTCATCAAAGGGGGGAACTGATGTAGCGTTTAAAAGTTTGAGAATTGTAGGGGTGCGTCATATTCACGGTTAGTCGGCACCCGTATATAACCAAATGTGTACTCAGGGATTTCGTGTGCAATGTATTACAACTGTATAACCTATATCGATTTTAAGTAGAAGTGCTAGCTATGTACAAGCACATGGTAAACGTATTAGAGAAATGTATAGTGTTTAGCTACGGGAAATGCAATGTGGTGTTAGAAATGTGTACCCCAGACTTCGTGTCTGTAGGTTGTTTAGGTTGACCACACATGAAAGAAAGACGTAAATGTCAATACTGTGATTGAAACCTGCTTGTGTAACCGAAGTAGTGGCCAGAATTCGCATATATCGTTGAGGCGAAAGGCCTGGTATTTTCTTATGTTAGCCAAGGGCAATAGGCCAAAAGGGATTTATTCCAGTAGAGGTTTTAGGCTGTAGTAAATTGCAACTTAAAAGATGTGAAGAATGTCTGCTTTGCATGATCTCACCCCAGGTGCAAGGACAGTTGCTCGTTAGTAGAGAAGCTCTTTGTTCATAATTTGAATTATGTAGAGAAAGCCAGACATGGGAGTGTATTGGAATGTGCCAATCGTAACTCCTAGTGCGGATGGCGTCTGGGACTCAAGGCCAAGCGATGGACGATGGAACTGGACAGCGCTCTGTGGAAAAGTACTGAAAGACGACCCCGGAAGGAGAGGAGGCGCAAAGGGCGTGTTCGGAGACTTGGGGTACTGTATTAGGGACAGCGCCCCGAGGGTGGAGGCAGAGCAGATCAGAGCAGCCCAGAGCAGAGGAAGGCTAGGCGAAGAGATAGAGGGGGCAACTTAGACCAAGCTCTCTAAGTGAGGACTTCTTATGAAGTTTCACTCTGACACCTTTTATTCGATGAGGGTCTCAAGGGATTGCTATGTAGGGATATCACCTAGTACAGAGTAGGGACAGAGATGGTATGGTTCAGTGTCCCTAGTATCGACATTTGCTTGGTAGTATTCTACCTCATGCTTTTAGAGATTGTACTTTTAGTTATTTTTAGCCGGATGCGGATTCTTCGTAGAGTAGCATTTGTTTTAGTGCCTATGTACTTGTTGTGCCTCGTGTTGAGGACTTTGTATCTCCAAATCTTTATGTTGATAATAAAAATCAGAGAGCCAAGAGATTAAGTTTCGAGTCTTTGATTACGGAAAATTGCAGACTGTAATTGTGATAACGGTGATTTTCCCTCCATGCTATCAGGCAAGTAAAAAGTTCCATCTGACCAGAGTGGGTTCCAGTAGATAATTACGAGATACTAAAATAGGCCGGAGCACTTTCATCCTTCCATCTGTACATTCCTGCAGCCTTCCTTTCTTTTCAATATTACCTTTCACTTTTTGGTCCTTCTTTATTTTCACATTCCTTTTCCATTTTTTCCCTACTATTTTTCAATTACACTACCCACCTTTTTCTCTACTTCATACATTTTCTTTGCCTTTGTCTCTGTTGCTATTATTATTTGTCCCTCTTTTTGTGTTTTTGAACTCTGTTCATCGTTTCTCTTTCTCAGTTTCTTTCGTTCTTCATCATCCCAGGGCCCGCACCCAACACTTCACACCCTTCCATCATTATTTTCACTAATACTGATATTTATAAACATGTTGCCTGCATGCAGAGGAGGATTATAAACAACTCATTCATGTTTTAGTCAAACACAGCATGCCAATCCAATGGGCCCAATGGCTTCCCCCGCTTAAGCGGCTGCAGGGGGTATTTCCGACTGAACTGCCTCAACACCCAAACTAACAATGCATTGTTTGCCTTTGAAGTTGTACTTTGCTTCTCCCCTGTAGTGAGCATTTCTAACCTAAACCTCTCTTGCACTAGACCCATGTCCTCCAGTTCTACCCATTGCAGATTTGCCCTCCCAATTACAGCTCCTAACATTACTGTCACCACGTGCTGCTGTGCTATCCTTGTCCTGCACAAGCAGTTGTGCTGCATCGAAGCAGTCTAGCATTCAATCCACCACTATTAGTGGGTCTCCCTGAATAGGAGTGGCATGCTCAGACATGGGCCCAGAGCCTGCTGTGCCATAGAACTCAAGCTGCTCACTGGTGAGGTCCAACACGATTGGAACCAGTCCTGGGTGCTTGGTGGTACCATGAAGAGGAAACAGTCCAATCTGAACCATTCTTTGGGGAGCAGGGAGCAAGAATGATTTGCATATGGTTGTTCATGGTCTGTAGTGTAACAGAGAAGCTAAAAGAAATATGGCCTGGAAAGTAGCACTTAGTGATTACCAGTAGCTCAGATTAATTCAAACAATTCATTCATTGTTTTTGTGCTGTTTATGTGTCTCTGTAGGAAGCAGCACTTCAGGTAGGGATCCTGGCTTACTGAAGGTACAATGTGATAAGGAGGGGATAAAAAGGTCTTTGCTATTAGACGTGTTGTGATTGAATGCATTATGTGTGATCCTAAAAGGGTGGCAGCACATCTGAGGAACAGGCCTTGAGGCAAGAGGTTGCAATGGGAATTGGGTATTACCTAAGTACATCCTTCAACCATTATTTCCCACTTTGGACCTTGTTAATTGCAAAGGAAATTAACTAGTATGAATAACAAAGAGAAATACTTGTGCCAGGCTCTGGGAAAGACTGATTAGGCATTCATGGCAGCACAGCACTTAGCAATGTCCAAGAGGAAGATTACTTGGGCCTTCTTTAGAGTTTGGTGGATGGGTTACTCCGTCACAATGTGAGAGATATGCTGTCTGTCTTACTACAAGGGCCATAGAATTTCATGCATCTGATGTGTAACAGAACAACCTATGCACCAACTCTAAATCAGGTCCCAACTCAGTCACACATAGGCATGAACTGAGTTAAATGCAATGAGGTAACAATTAGAACTGATTGGTTTTTGCAGCTCTACCCCCCCCCCCCCCCCATTGCTCCAAACTGCAAAGGTGAGTTGTAGCTGCTTGATTGCAAGGGCTTTGAGAACAAGGAGCTGTTCAATTTCAAACAGGCGGTGTAAGCTTGATCTGTGGAAATGATCTGGCAGTCTATAAGACTGCACAACGTAGTGAGATATTGATGAAGGTTCTATTTTAAACAGATCGTGTAAACAGAAAGTGCATCTATTCACAGTGGCAGTAAAATATAGTGATGAGTCGATGAATAATTGTTAAGAAGTGAACTGAGGCAAAGCTAAGGGATGGTAGGTTAATGGAAGGTTCTAAGATGCATCCACCAAAAAAAATAATTATTGTAAAAATGAAATTAGCATTTATTCGTTAGCTCTATTGTTCTCTCTATTCCATTTTGCAAACAGAAATAGTTGAACAATGAATGCATTGTTATAATCAAAGGAAACATTTTAGAATATGTATACTTTCTCTCAAGAGTTCGACTGATTGAAACAACATTTTTAAATGTGTTTCTGGAAGTCTTAATTGGTGAATTGGTGCACGTGGACACCTCATCAACTTTTCAATCAGGCACAGGGGGATGCGCCAGGTAGGTGGCCTGATGACCAGACCTAGCCTAGGAGCATCACTCACTTTTTTTCACTCTGTTGAAAAGTGGATAAAGCGAGAACAACCATCAGCACTTTGAGCAAGATACTTACTCAGTATATTTAAACATGGATCAACTTATGCAGCTTCAGCGGGGCAGAAATGGAGAGGGTCAGCAGGTAGTGGGCCGAGTTAGACAAGGACAAAAAAGGGAACAACTCCAAGGCTTCATTCTTGAAGAAGCACAGACATTGATCTGTAATATCTAACTTGAGTCTCCCTCACAGCAGAAGGTATGCAGTCAGCAGCAAGTATCCATTTATTAAAGGAGATATTTGACCCAACACGTTTAGAGCATCAAATGCCCATCATAGGCAGACTCAAAATCAGCCAGAATTTCCCATTTTGCAGTGTAACTTCTGTCACTTTTCCCAACTTTAACCAATACAATTAACACTTGGGAGCCACCATCCCTCCACCTGCCTAACACATTACAAATATGAGAGGTGTGCATGGTATTCTAAGTAAATTCATTGGCATGCACCTGCAATCGTCTGAATCGGCATTCAGACAAAAAACAAAGCCTCAGGGGTAGGAGAATCAGGATATGAGCCATGCGTTATTGGTTAAATATTGGTATCCACTGTCTCTTTAGGGCCCTAGGTCAAGATTGAATACCAGGCCTCACTTTCAGTCTGCATTTGTGAATGAAAAATAGACCACTTCGTCTCAGCTGAGTTTGGAAGAAGCGGGGTTCACATAGTGTGGTGTGCATTTAAAGCCATGACTTAAGGCCTCTGTAAAATCTAGCTAGTGGTTCATGGCTGTCGGATAGAGGTCTATAGCTGACAATCTCTATACATCTAGCACACAGCCACTCTGGAGTGAGAGCATGCACATGCAGCTGACATAGTTAGTGTTAACATTGAGCGAATTATATCCTAGCTCCTAGTGGAGTGCCAAGAAGCAGTCGAAGAGAATTTCCAAGTTAACTCAATGTTACGAATCTCAACACTGTGTTTATGCAAACATTGCTGTTTTTGTTGCTTGAACCACTGTATTTTCTTTTACCAGTCAGATTTTGTATCTTAGAATTCAGCAAATGGCATATTATCACAAAGTGTGTTAATTCTGTCTTTTCCTTCCATGTGTTCCAAAGGTTTTGTCCATTTAGCCATTCCCTGTCCTTACACCCATTTAGCCACTGGGTGCCACGACCATTACGCCCTGAACACCTCTTGGTTGTAGGGAGGAGGTTTTGAATTGCTTGCAGCAGGCTTCATGTGTTCCCTCAGTGTTGGGTGTTGAGAGCATGAAAGTGTTAATCGGTAAGTATGCCTTGTTTCAGGTCCTCTAGCATTATAATAAGAATGTTCCTATTGGAGGCAGCATCAGAGAGGTGTACAGTAAGTACCTACTCCTCAGACACTGCAATATGTGCCTCACCTGTTGCCTCTACTGCACTTTACATATTCACTGTGTTGCCCAACAATTGTGGATTGGACATCATCACCTGATGAGGTGCAACACTGGTGCTGCTGCATTTTATCCTCACTAGACTTTTATTATGTGTGACTAACTGTAAAATATCTCCAGAGAAGAGCGAGCGAGAGAGAGAGAGAGAGAGAGGAAGAGAAAGAGAAAACAGAATAGTGATTGCAGAGGGGGAGAAAAAAAAGAGAAGAACACTCGATAAGGTGAATGCAGATGAAGTTGGATGTGTCATAGACAGGAGAATAACTATAGCAGAGAATTAGAAGGGGGAGTGAAGAGATACAAGAGAATAATGTGATTAAGAAAGTATTGTGGGTGAAATAAAGATGACAAGAAATCAAATTCAGTAAGATTTCCATAGGGAGAACAGTGGGAGAGGAGTGAGAAAACCGAATGGGAGAGGAAATAGATTGAGAAATTAAAATTCACTATTTAATTCAGGTGTAAAAAGGACAACTGAGAATTGGGAGAAAAAGACTGGAAGGCGTAAAATGGGGATAAGACATAGAGGGGAGAAAAAAACATACTCGATAATGTTTAGTATGAAAGCTGAGAAAAAATACATTTGTTTACGAATGGAGAAAGAAGAGAATACCTGCAGATACAAGAAAGATGACTTATTGCTAAGAGGACGGCAAAGGAAATGAAGGAAAGGTGAGGGTTGAAAATAGAATTGGATTAGATGAACAGAGTGACGTAGAAGACATAACGAATCACCATAAAGGGGAATTCTGCATCGACACAAAGGTAAGAAGACATAGAGACTAGAGAGAGAGAGGCCGTGGCCAATAGCCAGTTCTGGTGTCTCTGTGCTAATGACCCACTACAGGGATCTGTGCTTGACCTCGTGGTCACAAATTCAAACCGCAGAGGGCCCACTCGTCTTTCCTTCTTTCCTGGCTGATAAAATCAGCAACCTTGTGTTATCCTTCTGGGTGAACCTATGCTTTATAAATACACATTTTACGTTACAGAAAAGGGTGAAAAAATGCAGATAACAGAGGCAGGAGTGGGCGGGGAATGAAAGAAGAGCACTGGTAAAGAAAATAAATGTTAAGGAAATAGTCTTACATGGAAACAAAGGCTAAAGAAACCAGGTACTAGAGGGTAGAAGTACAGCAGAGAAATACATTTCTCTACAGAAGGTGCCAATAGCGAGCAAAAGACACACTGAACCCCATGAAAGCTGAACTCAGAGTCATTTAAGTTAGTTTCATAATGTGACTAATATTTACAATCGAATTAAAGCTGTGCGACCTTGCATTTGCCGATACTGAATGCATAGCTGGATTTTTATAAATTTTGCTTCTTTTCATGCATTTAAAAGAAACGTTTTTTACTGCTACGTGGAAAGTATAAAGGGATGTGATATGTGCCTTGACGGAATATATAGAAATGGAAAAATGTATGCTCCACTGAAGTGCGCTGAAATTGAAGCCTTTGGATGGATACGTATGGAATTTTCTCTTTAAAGCCCTAACTGCAAAAAGTGCCCCTTTCCCGTTTATTATAACAAACTCCTTCAGTTTGTAGGCTGGCGAGTGAGCGGAAACCCGAGTTATTTAAGATTCCATTGACAAACGCCACTTTGTAAAAATTAGACCTACCGGTTCTCTATGCAGGATGCTCAGTTTACTGCAGCCAGAGGTTTTTTTTCAACATGCAATGCATGTGCTGTTTAAACAGGGTGCATAAGTGTACTCAGACAGTACACTCAACCCTTGAAAATTTACGAAAGAACATCAGTGAGGGAGAAGCCTAAGGAAAAAAAACACATAACATATAACATTCCAACAATTATTGTTTCTCAAACGTTTTGGTCAAAACAAATAGTTGTTAATTTCAAATAACATATTAAAATCATTTCAAATAACAGACTCTGCTCAATTATTAGTTCTTAAATTCAAACGAATCACCTGTCATCAAAGTAGCTGCGATGCACATTAATAGTTGACACAGAAAACAGCACATAGGACATATTGGGATTAATTATATACCAAAAGGTCTTACCACTCCAATTCACTCATTCGTATCCCATTCTTTAATGTTTTAGATGAGACTTGTTGGTTAATCACCACAGGCACCATGCTACCAAAAATGTAACCCAAATCATTCTCATTTAGAAAAAGTTAAGCGACACTGTTGAGTTTTAACCACGGAGTGTTGGGTTTTCATTCTTCTAGAATGCTGGGAGGGGATGGAATCTCCAGCTGGGGATCAGTTGGAGCTGATCAGCAGTGGTTAAGATATTTTGATCATTCTGCTGTATACTTGTATCTTAATAATGCCTTACTTAGATACCGTCATCCTTTTAGTGGCAACGAGGAGTATCAGAATCGGTAGGATGATGCACAATGCCAGTGGAAGTTCATATCCGGTGCATCCAGTGCAGCGCCGCAGTGTTGTGTTCCGCTTGGGTCATTGCGTTACAGTTGCCCGTCGTTGGAGGATCATCAAGTCTGTCGGCTGCCATGCGTTGTTGTGCTGTGCTGCATTTAGAAGGGGGTGAAATAACGGTTGGTGCAGATCTACCAGTGATGTCCATGCATGCATGTCAGAGTTGGAGGCCCAGTCAACTCCTGGTTTCATCATGCACAAATGCACGAGTGCCATCTTGGACTGGGAGGTGGATTCTGGAGCTTCACTGTGAAATACAGCATATACACCCTGGAGAGGCAGGCCGTATCACCACCTGGACTGCCACACTTTAGCACAGATGTACAGGTGCCATTTTAGATCAGTAAGTAACGTCCACGAACATCCCATCTTTACATCAGTGGCACAGTCAACACGCATAGTGTCCACGCAAAGGGGCAATTTTTATTGTTAATGATTACTGCACTGGCTGCATTGTGTCAAAACGTTTTCATTATTACAATGTTCTAATTGTACTAGAGCTGTGTGGTAGGTGTTGCCTTACCTTTAATTATACCCATCATTATTTTACGCTGCTGTGCCATTACAAGAAGAGAGACATTATTAGCTTGCTTCCATGTCTCATCACTATTGCCTTTATAAATTTAACCTGTAAGTTGCACTGAACACAACTGTGATTCTATGTGGTCATATATTCATCAGACATATCTGTCATAGTGATTCTCTGTTCCTGTCATACAGCAATCCATAGATCCTTCTGCATTTTTACCTAATATGATAGCTCCTGAGTCAGACTGGGAACAGTACACAGAGGGCTTCACAGCGTATCTGGATGCAGTACTTGGAGAGTCCTTTACACATAAAAAATTATTTACCATACTGCGGCATTGTTTGGGCTCTTATGGTTGGAATTTTCTAAAACATATTCCTAGAAAAGTTGTTCTTCTGGGTTCTAACGAGGGCACAGGTAGAAACATTGATAATCATGCTTTCGCTATTAAGTCTTTAGATGCAGGGTTTAAGCTGCGCACAAATCTTACCATGGAAAGGCACATATTTTACAAAAGAGTTCAAATTGCTGGAGAATCTGTAACAGGCTTTGTTGGGTTGTAAGGAAACTTGAAGTAGCTTGCAAATACAAGTCTTTCACGGAAGAGATGATCAGAGATTAACTGGTCAAAAAAACGAATAACAAAAAGGTCCAAGGGGCCTTGCTATCTATTTCTAGCCTAACGTAAGACAAAGCTATGGAGATAGCAGCCAGATATGAAAGAACAACTTTGTTTATGGAACAAATTACTATAACAGATGTTAAGTCTCATGCCCAAACTTTTTATCAGTCAATTGTAAACATAAGAAGGGAAGGGGGAAAGACTGAGAAATTTAACAAAAAGAAGTCACTAAAACATGTATAGTGTTATAGGTGTGGAAGCACATCTCACTTAGGAAATGCTAGCGCTTGCCCTGCCATCGATCAAGCCTGTGCCAAATGCATGAAAACAGGCCATTTTGCTATGGTTTGTTAATCCTCAAGCAAAATAGGTATGAGGCTAACAAGTTGAGTGAAAATGACATTTCCACAAGCGATGAAAGTGAAGTTTTTACATTTTCCTAGGATTTGGAGGATGAGGTAGGGTGGACAGTATCCTTATAAGATAAAAAGGCATTTTGCATTTTGAGAATAAACAGGGTGGAAGTAAGGGTTATGGCAGACTCAGTTTCTCCTTTTACCTTACTGTGCAAAAAGTATGGAAAGAGTCCTTTGGTAAAAACCAGCTGAAGTATTTGCTGATTTGTCATGTTGGTTACCCATTGAAGTTGGGGGGGGGGTGAATTTGAGGCAATACTTAAATTTAAGAATAGAGTCATGGAGTGTGTAGTATATATGGCAAGTTATGACATCATTTTGTTGAGATGGTAAAATCAAAATAACTTGGGTGCACTGTTGGATCCCAATAACCCGGCTCAAGTTATACCGAGGAAGGAGAGTCCAAGTTCTTTCTACTGAGAAAAATGCATGGGAGAATGTTTACCCTGAAGTGTTTCAAAGGAATCTCAGTCGTTCTTTTGATTGAGAAAATTCATGGGAGAATCCTTACCCTGAAGTGTTTCAAAGGAATCTTGGTCTGTTTAAAAGTTTTGCATGATAAATAGGAGTGATAGACAATGCCTGTCCATTAGTACAGAAGTTGCAGAGAGTGCCCTTAGTGATAAACAATGCACGCCCAGTAGTACAGAAGTTGCAGAGAGTGCCCTTAGCCTTGCACTCTGAATTACGAAAGGAAAGAGTCCTTTGGTAAAAACCAGCTGAAGTATTTGCTGATTTGTCATGTTGGTTACACATTGAAGTTGGGGGGGGGGGGGTGAATTTGAGGCAATACTTAAATTTAAGAATAGAGTCATGGAGTGTGTATTATATATGGCAAGTTATGACATCATTTTGTTGAGATAGTAAAATCAAAATAACTTGGGTGCACTGTTGGATCCCAATAACCCGGCTCAAGTTATACCGAGGAAGGAGAGTCCAAGTTCTTTCTACTGAGAAAAATGCATGGGAGAATATTTACCCTGAAGTGTTTCAAAGGAATCTCAGTCGTTCTTTTGATTGAGAAAATTCATGGGAGAATCCTTACTCTGAAGTGTTTCAAAGGAATCTTAGTCTGTTTAAAAGTTTTGCATGATAAATAGGAGTGATAGACAATGCCTGTCCATTAGTACAGAAGTTGCAGAGAGTGCCCTTAGTGATAAACAATGCACGCCCAGTAGTACAGAAGTTGCAGAGAGTGCCCTTAGCCTTGCACTCTGAATTACGAAAGGAATAAGAAAAAACTGTGTGTCCAGGACATCATTGAACCTATAGAGTGTTCCTACTGGGTCACCCCGATTGTCATGGCCGGCAAGGTGAATGGCTCCATTTGTATTTGTGTCGACTTACGTGACTTGAACAACCAGATATGGGTTGATCATCATCCCCTTCCCAATATCGCAGAAATGTCATCCACACTCATAGGGGGCAAGGTTTTCATTGACCTCTGCATACCATTAAATCAACTTGCATCTAGACACCAGGCATTTCTCATCTTTTATAACTCCTGAGGGATTTTATCAATTTAAAATCATGCCTTTTGGGTTAACGTCTGCATCTGCCATCTTTCAAAGAATAGTTGAGAGTTTGTTCAAGGGTCTGGATGGCATTGCAGCATTTCAGGATGATGTGCTAGTTTATGGTGGTAATCAAGACCAGCATGACAAGAGATTGCATCTAGTGTTGGCCATTTTGAAAGGGAGGGGAGTGACTCTCATTGTGGAGAATCTAAATACAGCACTTCCAGCCTTGATTACCTAGGACACAAACTATCTGCCAATGGTGTTGAACCAAATGCTAGCCTGGTTAAGGCCATGGAAGATTTCAATCCTCCGGAAAACAAGGATAAATTGCAATCCTCAATGGGATTAGCAGAATTCTATACAAGATTTATTCCCGGTGTGCAGAAAAAACATACAAAACTGAGAAACGTTTTGAAGAAAAATAACAAATTTGAGTATAGAAGTGAATGTGGTGAAGAGGTCAATTCAGTAAAGAATAAAGTAGCTCATGTTAAGCCTTTTGATATCCGGGACGGAAGTGCAAACATGACTGAAGCAAGCCAGTAGAAACACAGAGAAAGGAGAGCTGAAGTAGTCACATTTGCTTCGAGTTTGAGGGGGGCAAAATCATCACATTTTGTAATAGGGAGGGAAGCCCTGGGATTCTGGTGGTAAATCAGCTACTTTAAACCTTACCTGTGGGGCACACGTTTCACTTAACTTATTTGATCATAAACCCCTTGTACAGTTGTTTACCACTAAAGGAGAGGAGAAACTACCCTAAAAATTGCCTAATTTCAGTACAGACTTCATGACTATGATTATCGGGTGGAGTGTGTACCAGGTGAAAAGAACTTGCTGGCCGACTGTCTCTCTCCTCTCCCAGGATGTGATCAAGATGTAAAAGAGGAAGAATTGTGTGGAGATGGGGCAGAGTTGGTAGGCACTATTGAGAGTCACCCTGAAGGTGCAATTTCTCAGGATTAACGGTTTTATTACTGCTAAATGTTTTAGTTGTGCCTGGAGGAATGAGGAACAAAGTGTTATCCTTGCCCCGCAAGGGGTACATTGGCATGCAAACGATGAAGAGGAGAATTTGTGAACATTTTTGGTGTCCATGTCTGGACAAAAGTGTTGAACACTATGTGTAAGAGATTGCATGAGTTGTGCCATTTGTGACAAATCTCTAGTCAATGTTCCAAGTCCTGTGGAAGCAATAAGAATGCCCATGAAGGCCTGGAGTAAATGAGCCATGGCTGTCATTGGTACAATGGTTGTCTAAGGAGCATGCTAGAGTATGGCATAGTGGTTATAGATGTGTACAGTCATTGGCCAGAAGTTCAGTTTGTGAAAACTGCCAATAGCTCTAAGGCTATTGAATTTTTAGATTCCAGTTCTGCTAAGGAGGGAATTCCTGATGAGATCTTAATGAACAATGGGAGTTAATTCCCATTTGCCCAGCTTGTGGATTTATTTGAAGTTTTTGGGGATCAAGCATACTAAGACTTCTTTGTATCATCCAAGGAGTAATAACTGAGAGGTTTAACAGAGTCATCAAAGACAGTTGACAGTTGGTGAAGGTCAATGAGTTGACTTGCATTTTAGAACTGAGGAAATTGTTATGGGTTGTACACACTACTTCTAACGCTGATACTGGAGTATCACCTTTTGTATTGTTAAGAGGCAATATTACTGCATCCAAGATGATAAGGCAGTGGATGGGGGAATTTTCTGTTTCTAAGTCCAAGGAAGAAGATGGAGAAAAAAAGGTTATAGGCACATAGCAAGTATGTGGGCAAGTGTTGAAGAAAAGTAAAGATGCCGTTGAGATTATGTGAGGATTAAGATTCTGAGAATTTTGCCAAAAGGAGAGTCCAAGTATTCTGCACCTAAGAAGGTATTGGATGTGAGGACGAGTGTGGTGAGATTAGAGGATGGTAAGTGGTAGATTACAGACAAGATATCTGGAGCACATGATCTGGTGTGTGATGATTGAGGACAGGAGAAAGAATGAGGAAGGTGGAGTAAATATCAAGGCAAATTATGTATTGATCAATGAAGGGGAGCATACAGTGTCACAAAGAAGAAGGAATCTGCTGAACAAGTTTATGATTATGTTTTAAGTTAATGAAATGCATGGCTTTGTTGTTAAGTATATTGTACTTTCTCGTCAGGGGTGCGTGCATGTCCATATAGTTGTATTATGGTTTTTGTACTCTCTGGTCAGGCGTGCACTCATGTACGTAGAACTTTTTAATATTTCCTGGGGAGTTTTGCTTATGTGTAAGCCAATGTGCTATATTTTTAATTTGCTAATGTTCTTTTTTAATTTGGCATTTCTTTGAAGTTTAATGTTATAGGGGAAGGATGTATTGGGTGTTAACCATGGAGGGTAAGGGTTTCCATCGTTAGGGAATGTTGGGGTCTCCAAGGGGATAGAATCTCCAGCTCAGGGATCAGTTTGGACTGATGAGCAGCAGTTGATGTGTCTTGATCGTCCTGCTGTATACTTGTTTCTTAATATAGCCTTCCCTGGATAACGACATCCTTTTTGAGACCAAGGTCCATCATAGTTAAGCAAGAAAGAACCCATAAAGACCTGCCTCTTTCAACCCTCTACAAGTAACCACCAAAACCCAAGCACTTGTTGAAGCCAAAGAATAGTTTCTGCACATACTCAATACTCATAGATTTATCTATTTTCCCTTTCCATTCCTTAATAAAGTGGATGGTCCATACTCAAGCGTCATGCTCTTATCTTTTAAGCAACTAGGAATGGTGCAAGTGTTTTTAGCTCTTCAGACAAAATAGCCTTTAATCTTTTGGAGAGCTCTCCATAGGCATATAAAAAGGACATTTAGGACTTTTGTTGAACTTTATGCTACCACCACGTCACCCTAACCCTGCAGCCTCGCCCTACCTTGTGGAAGTAGCAGCCTTGGCATCAACTACAGAAGCGCTGCTGGAAACAGCTGAGTGTATGTGCTTTCAATCCTAGTGTTGTCCAGATCTGTCGTTTATGAATGTAAAATATGACACAGCTTAAATGTGTTCAAAGATTGACATTTCAAATGATGTCGACCAAGATAGCAGCACTTAAAACGTTCAGCTATAACTTTTGTGTTTTTTGCATTTATCGGCCCATTACCCCCAGGTCCCTTATGTCCTCGTCCCATTCAATACTTATGGAGATAACCATCTCCCGACAGAAAAAAGACTGAAAGAATGCTGGGACACTTACCCCGCCCCTTCCACTGGGAGTACATAAGGAGGACTTACCCAGCATTCCCCCTGTTCTTTTTTTCTGTATGTCGACAGAATCTGGATGTGGATGCTGGTACTGCTCCTGCTGGGCTTGAGTGGCTTTTTCTCCTGTTTCACCCCATCCGGCTGCCTGGCTGTGCGGTTGGGGTGTTTGGTTCCTTGCCTCCCGGTCTGCTGGGCTTGCTGGGAGGCTTGGTTTTCGGCCGGCTCTTTGTCTTCCCTACGTGACGATTCCTGACGGCCCTTTGCGGCTGGTGAGCCGGCCTCCCGGGTCCTTCCGGGTTGCTTGCTCCTCTTCCTGTGGCTTGGCCGGGTGGATGCCGAGCATTTTGTACCTGCCTTCCTGTATCCTCCCCAGACTTGTGGGGGTGCGTTTGTTGCTTTGGTCTGCCGGCGGCTTCGTGTGGAAGGTGGTGGTGGGGGGGGCCTTGTTGCTGTATGGAGTCCCCCGGGTGAGTCCCGCATAGCGGTTTGTTTTTTGAATATGCCTTCCCGAGCTGGTGAGTCAGCCCTGCTGGCTAAGTTGCTCTGCCTTATGTAAAGTGAACATGGGTGTGAGTCCCGGCTTCTGCATTTGCTCAAACTGCGTCATCATGCGCGAATCTCTGTATTCCATGTGCAGCCCTTCCATCGCTGCCTGAAGTAATATAAAAAATATAAGGTGCTTTCCTTCATGCGTTGTGGTATGATTTGAAGTGAAGACGGTCTGGGGCTGGTGCCTGCTGTGATATGTTCTTGCTGACACGTATACAGCATTGTTGGAATTACTTCGCGCAACGGCCCGTAAGGGTGCTGTGATTCAAACGCTGCTCCTCCTGAGAGTGTGACACGGGACGTTTGTTTGTTTGTGGATTGGCCTTTTCCTGCTGCCTCCCTGCAGTGAGCCCCTCCTTCAGGTGTGGCTTGGTGGTTTCAGAGTCTCCGGTTGTTGGCGCTGCTCTGTGTGGCCTCTTTTTCTGCGCGGGAGCTGCTTGCGTTTCACCTCCTGATGTTTGGTTCATGCTCCTCGTTGTGCATGTCTGCAGTTGTGTAGCCGATGGACCGTGCCCGATGGCCTGTGCCAGTGGTTCTGAGGTGATTCCAGGACGCGTGCGCTCAGTTTTGGGCGCTGTTCTCCTCTGTCGTTCTTCCTGTGCATTTCGTCAGTGCGGACACTTCATGGGCGTTGCCTCTGTCCTTGCTTTGTTCGGTCTCCCCCTGTGCTTGGTCCTGGTTCTACTGCTGTGCACGTTCCTGCCACGGCCATGCGCACGGCTGTGTTCATGCCTGCTTGTGTGTGCCTTGCTGGTGCCAGGCCTTCCTTTGTTTCCCTGCACTCGTTTTTTGGCATTTCCATGTGTCCCGTTGGGTTGGGTTATGGTTGCCATCTGTTTTCGGAGCCTGGAGCCTCCGTCGGTGCGTCCATTTGCTATGGATGCGGTGGTGTGCCGGTGGGTTGTACTCTGTGGCCTGTAGGGTGTGTGTCATGTTGCTGGGTCTGCTTGGCTCGCTCGCTTACTCGACCGGGCGCGACCCGGCTAGGATTGCCTTTGCCGGTGTGTGGGAGCCCAGCGGCTACTCCCGCTTCGTTGCTTTCTCCGGCTTCTGGTTGGCTAGGTGGTCGTATGTACGGCGTTCCTGCCATGTTGCATTTCCGTGTGCCTGGTGCGGTTCCTCTCGGTTGTCTGGTGGAGTGGCTGGGTGCTTTCTGCTGCCATATGCGTTCGGCACTTGCTTGGCTGCTCGGTTGCTCTGCTTCCGGCTGTGCATGCCTGTGTTCACGTGCTTTTCTGTCTCTTGGGTACTGGCACTTATTGCTTGTGCTTGTGCTACGCGCTTGGGGGCTAGTCCTTGTGGCTCTGCTCTGGCGGTGTTCTTTTTCAGTGCTCGGTTGGTTGTCCTGGGACTTCCTGGTGCTGGGGCTCTTTGTAGTCCTTTTTTGGGGGGATTCTCGGCCCTGGCCTGTACTTGGAGTTCGTGGCTCCGGTGCCTCTTGATGGCTTCGGTGGGTCTCTGCCCATTGCTTATCCTTTTGGGTGGGCCTGTGGCTGCAGTGCCTGGTTGTTCCTCTCTGTTATCCTGCTGCTGTTTTGGCTCTCTAGGTTCCATTCCGTGTTGCCTTTGCCTACGCTTCTGCGTGGTTCTTCCTGGCGTGCTTGTTTGTGCTGCGTTTGCCCTGGTTGTCTGCGGGACCTTGCTTTAGGCTGAGTGCTGGAGCTCCTTGGCTGTGTCCTGGGCCACGATGTTGTGGTCCTGGCTTGCGGGGTTTTGCCTGTGGCCTTTCCTCCCTGGGGCTGGCTTGTCTCCTGCTTGGGGTCGCCTGCTTAGGTTTCGGGAGAGGTTGGGTTCCTATTTTTCTGCTTCCCCGGGCTGCTGGTTCTTGGTGGGCGCTGTGGTGCTGGTCTGGCCTGCTTTCGGGGTCTGTCTCTCTTGCTGGTGTGCTTCAGGGAGCCCTGTTCGGTCCTCTTTGGTCCCCGCTGCTGCGTGGTGTTCTGGGCACCGCATCTGCTCTGCTGCCTCGGTGGCTTCTGGCTCCCCTGGGGTGTCTTCTGTTTGGCCTCTTGGCTGATGGCGGTGCCTCCTCCTTCGGCCTTTCCTTCCTGCTTCCTGTGGTCTTGTCTGGTTTCAGGGGTGCTTCTGGGTCGGTTGGATTTTGTTGCCTGGCTGGTTCTCCGGGTTCTGTTGGCCTCCGCTGGGTCTATTCTGGCCTGCGGTGTTCTTTTCCGGCTTGGTTCCCTGTGGACGGGGGTGCTTGTCCCTACCTTTATGGTGGGTCTTTTTGCCGGGGTTGTGCTTCGGTATATCCCTGTTCTCTTGATGTTCCGGGGTCCGTGTTTTCGGTCCTCCTGGTCTGCTGGCTTGGGGCTGCTTCTGCTTGGCCTCGGTGGTGTCTCCTTGTGGTTGCCTGTTGCCTTCGGCCTTGCTCCCTGCTGTCTGCGGTTGTGTCCTCTTGGCTCTGTCGGTGTCTGTTTGTGGGTCTGTCGGCTGCTCCTGTTTCCCTGCTGGCCTCCTCTTGGGTGTCCGTTTCGGCGGCGCCGGGGCTGTTTGCTCTCTGGCCTGTGCTCTGCTGGGGCCTTCCCTGCTTTGGCCTTCCCCTTCTTGTGGGTTGGTCCTTCGGGTCCGTCTGGTTGTGCGGGTTGCTTGGCTTCGGCTTGGCTTCCCGTTTACTGTATCCTCCATTGCCATTTTCTGCCCTGGGGGTTCGTCCCCTGCTCTTGCCCTTTCTTGGGTTGTGCTGGGCTGTGGGGTTTGGTTTGCTTGTGCTTTCCGCCCTGGCTTCTGTTGCTTCGGTGGTTGGGTTGTTTTTGTGTTTCCTCTCCCCTGGTGGGTTGCGGTTTCCTTGCCGTGCTGTTGGGTCTTTCCCGCTCCTTTGGGTCCTCTTGGGGTTGTTGGCCCTCGGTCTTTGCTGGCCTCTGTGTGTTGCCCCTGCCTTCTGCTTGGGTTGTCTGGGGTTGTCTGTGCCTGGCCTGTCTGTGGTTGGGCTTGTCTGGGCTGGTGTTGGCCCCCTTGGGGTTTCCTTGCCCTGGTCTTGGGTTCTCTGGGTTGTTTGCCCGTTCCGTTGCACTCCTTCTCTGGTGTTCGGGGTGTGCCCTCTTCGGGCTGCGGCTTCCTGCTCCGGTTTCTGCAGGTCTGCAGTTGGGGTGTTTTGCTGGGGCTGTGTTCTTGGGTTCATGTGCTTCCTCCTGTTCCCTTTTCTTCTTGGTTTTCCAGGGTCTCCTTGTCCTGGTTGGTTGCCCTTGTCGGTTCTTGCTGGTCGGGCTCCCTGGTGGTGCTGGTTCTCTTGGGGCCTTGTTTCCTGGTCGGTTTCGGCCTGTTGGTTTTGTGGTCCCTGCTGGGTCTGCTTCCTTCTGGTTCTCGGGCCTGGTGCGTTGGCTTCCGGGTGTTTGTTTGCCTCTTTCCCCGGTGCCTTGGCTTTCCCTCTTTCCCTGTCCCTGGGCTCTGTCTTGTCTTCTTGGCTGGGTGCTGCCGGGATGTGGGCTGCTGCTGGCCCTTTTGTTTTTCGTGGGGCCTGCTGTTCTTCTGGGGGGTTCTGGGGTTTGTTCTCTGGTCTCTCTGGAGTGGTGCCTTTGCTTCCCTTCTCTTCTGGTTTGCCCTTGGTGGACTTCTCGACCTTTTTTTCCATGGGGTTCTTTGGTCGTCCTTTGTTGGGGCTTCGCGTTTCTTGGGCCGCCTTGTCCGATGGGTGTTTCTTTCTTTCGGGGCCTGTGTTCGGCTGTCGTGGATTCTCTGTGCCTGGGGTTGGCTCCTGTTGCCCTGTTCTGGCTTGCTGGCCTGGTGGACCTTGGCTTTCGCTTTGGGTGGCCGCCTCGCTGTTTTGTTCTTGCCGCGGTTGGCTTGTGTGTCCTTGCTCCCCCCTTCTCTGGTTGTCTGTGGGGTGTTCCTGCTGTGGGCTTGTGTCCTTGGTGGTTGTCGGACTGGTCGTCTGAATGTTCTCCCGTTGTTTTGTTGGGTGCTTTCGGGTTTGCTGGGGCTCCCTCCTGTCTGGGTGCTCTGCCTTGGGTTTTCGCCGGTTCTGCCTTTTGCTTTTGGCGGTGGCTGCCTTGGTGTGGTTTCCTGGGTTGGCTTCTGTTTTGTCTGGAAAGGCCGGCTTTTCTGCTTTGGTATTTCTCCATAAGTATTGAATGGGACGAGGACATAAGGGACCTGGGGGTAATGCTCTATTACCGGTAATCTTCATTACTCCTGGTCCCGTTGTCCTCGTCCCATTCATACGCCCCGCCCTCCCTCCCGGACGGCCGGCCTTCCTGTTGTGGGCTTGGTTGTTCAGGGGGAATGCTGGGTAAGTCCTCCTTATGTACTCCCAGTGGAAGGGGCGGGATAAGTGTCCCAGCATTTTTTTAGTCTTTTTTCTGTCGGGAGATGGTTATCTCCATAGGTATTGAATGGGACGAGGACAACGGGACCAGGAGTAATGAAGATTACCGATAAGTAATAGAGCATTCCAGCTGAGTGCATTAGGGCCACACCCCTCTGTGTACCCAAGATTTATGTCCTGGTCCAGCTGAATAAAGGTCCCTGTGCTTCTTTTTAGTTTCTTCAGTGCAGAAATTAACTTTACAAATCTCCGAGTTAATGCATGTTTTGTTGACAGCAGAATTTGGCCACACAGAGAAGTCACTGCGTCCGTGTAGTATTAATGTATGCACTGAAGATGCTAAAAGAAGCGCACGGACCTCTTTTGCGCTGAAGCAGCACGCAAAAGGCATGATGATACAGCCCCTGCTGTGCAGCTGATCATTCCGCAATATGTTGTCTCCAGCATTAAGACAGCACATACAAGTGTTCAAATAGCAACGACAAGTACTGTAGCAGTAGTCTGTTTTGCTTCTTTTTAAGTTTTCTGTTCATAAATTGCTTCACAATTCTGGAGTCCCGTTTTTTACATTTCAGGATGGAAAAGAAAGAGGGATGTGGTCTATTAAACTGTTCGATATTTAAATGTACTTGCTGTATTGACAGATTTATAGATTATCTCCCAAAGCATTTTAGGAGCTGTTTTTAATGAATTTCTCCGATGCTGAGATGAACATATATATGCAGTGCATAGAATGCTCGTCAGTGTATTTTAAAATTACAGCCATTCGTTACAGTAGTTAGAAAATAATCAAATTTTTCTTCTATATAGACCAATTACAATTTAAGCATTATTATCAGCAATTGTTTACAAGACAATACAAATCCCAAAACGTACTTCCACATTCTCATTTAAATGGAGCATCTAAAAGGCATGTGTTCATTAATTTTTAGTATGTCTGAAAAATATGTTTCATCTAATTAAACGTATCTTGAAGTTGTATATGTCTCTTCTAATAATTGATACCAGATCCTCTCGTCGTACAGATGCTAGGATTACAGATCTGTATTCTGTATCGGCCAGATTCCTGTGTCTCACCGGTGTGTAGGCACCGACATCTGCCGTAGACTACTCCTCTGGGGTTAACCCTGCTTGAATCTGATGTTTAAAAATGAGACGAACAGTATCCCCAACGCTAGACGGAATCCACCAAGGCCTCATGGAAGAACTCCCTCTGAGCACATGGCTTTTTGTTAAGTGCATCCAGGCACTGCACTTCCTCCTTTGCAAATGACATCTCCTTTAAAGAATCTTGTAAAACGGCTTCTGATGTGGAACTAGCTACAGTGACTGCTCTTTCATGTGCACAGCTCTACGGAAAAGCGTTTCGTTGTAACCCATTCATGAGAAAAATAACATTAAGCTGTTTTCCTCCTCAGTGGAGACATATGTGTAATGTTTTCTCATTTGAACAGAACATGTTTTGCTAATCTAGATATGTTTAGAAGCATATAGCATATGGCACGTGGTATGTTGTGAGTTCTGTTTTTCCTGTTGTGAGATTATTGCTTGTGTACCCAGACCTGAATCACAAAGACATTCTAAAATGTGGCCGGGTGGTTTAATCCAAAATTTGGAACCGATTTCTGACTTTCTTTCCATTCACAAAGAGATCAATGAGTGCTCTTGGGAAGTAACTTCCATATAGAATGCATAAACGTAAAAGATTATATACGCAAAATGTAAATAATTATGTACTTTTCTGCAAAAAAATACAGTACGCTTGCACTAAAGGGGAGATTTACAAAAAAGTCGCATGACGCAGCGCAGCCCCCCATGAGGCTGCGCTGCATTGCGCGACAGAGAGAGCAGGGGAGCGCCATATCTTCAAAGATATGGCTCTCTCCTCCCCTTTCCCTTGCACTGGCGCTGATTTCAGGAGCTGTGCCCCATGCACATACTTTAGCGCTCTAGCGCTAGGGTGTGTGCATGAGTCCAGCATAGGTTTTGTGCAGGAAGGGTAACCTTCCTGTACAAAAAACTATGCTAACCACAAGGGAAAGCTTTTCCCACTTTGTATGTGTGCTGCACAGTGCAGTACGGATGCAAAGCCGAAAAAGGAAGGAGAAATGAAAGCATTTCTCCTTCCTTGCGCCTAGTGGAAAAGGGCGCAGGTTTCTCACGCTAAACACAATGAAAGCATTTCTCCTTCTTGCGCCTAGTTGAAAAGGGCGCAGTTTTCTCACGCTAAACACAATGAAAGCATTTCTCCTTCCTTGCGCCTAGTTGAAAAGAGCACAGTTTTCTCACGCTAAAACCCAAACTACTGTTTCTAGTAAATTGGATTTAGCATGAGACACCTTGGGTGGTTGCATGGGAACACCCATGCACCACCCTTGGTACGCCCCCATGGCGCAAAGTAACGGAAAGCAGCGCAATGCGCTGCTTCGCATTACTTTTACGTTATTTCCAGTGCTAAACAAGTTAGCGCTGGAAAGTAAATTACAAAAAAAGATTTTGCAAAAGTGACGCAAACACGGCGCAAAAGCTTAGTCAAGCTCCCCCTCAGTGTTTTCTTTTTTTCTCAATGATCAACCCTTCCCTCAGGAGAAAACTTTCCCCTTGTACCCTACCAATTTTAGAG
The DNA here is from genome assembly GCF_964204655.1 of Triturus cristatus. Lineage (NCBI taxonomy): Eukaryota > Metazoa > Chordata > Amphibia > Caudata > Salamandridae > Triturus > Triturus cristatus. The sequence goes on along the minus strand of NC_140586.1, from coordinate 493,968,501 downwards.
GTACCTGTCCCCTTCCCTCCATTGAATTGAATTTATTCCTCGACTACCAGCAGTAAATATCTGAGTGTTTTCATGATGGGAGTCTAGCAACAAAGGTGTTATGCATGAGCATTTATAGGTTTCCAACAACGTTTGCAGGTGTCCCCACCGTGCAATACTCAACCCCCCCCCCCACGGAAATGTAACCACATGTAAAAAAAATACACCATATAATTAATCCGCTTACGAATGCAAATTCAAATGTTGTGGTTAACAATCTTATAAGATATTGTTCGTGTCCTTTAATTGCCACTTAAGTGTGCAAATCATTCCGTGAACAGGGCCCCTGGAACATAATATAGCTGGTTGTTAAATGCTCTGAACTTGAGGTATAGGATGCGCTAGAGGTGAAGATCTATGACGTTGGGGAGGGTCTTTAACAACTGCTATAGCCAGAGTCAGAAGGGCTATAAGACCCCTGAGGGGAGAATGTTCTATATTAAAAAGAGATAAACAGAAGGACAAACATTGGAATGCTGGCGCAGAAGGCCAATACTGGCCATCATTGGTCCCAAGCCACTCTATTTTCTTTAGGGGAGCTCTAAATCTTTCTATGTTCTAATGATCCTTAGGTACCAACTGCATCTATATGGATATATACTCCCTCCTGTGTGGACGTGGGTCTGCAGGTGGATATACTGTGCTATGGGGAAGGTGTTAACAACTTTCCTGAAGAGCAGGTGAATGAATAGCTCCAGTTTGTATGTGACCGGTGATTACACAATTCGACAGAGTAGGCTATAAATCCTCTCTACCCACTGTGGACAAATTCTACTACATGAAGTTTGTGTCATCCAATTGGAAGTGTGAATAGTTCTGCTAGTGTACAAAGTGCTGAGGTATGGAGAGGGCAGGGTCACTCACAAAATTTTAAATTTGTTTCTGAGATTAAACAGAAACGGGCACTTACCTTAGAAAAACAGATCTCTGTTTGCAGCTCCTTGAACATCAACGAGAAAGGGCCTTTTGTCGAGTGACAGAGAGTTTGCCTGCACCATTCTCGTCTAGAGCAGAGGGCGCCCTCATTGATATAAGGCTGAGGACTCCTAGACTGGAATACTCTCTATCATTTCCTCTTTTGAGAGGTCCGGATATAGAGTGACCCAAACTGAGGCCAGAAACAATCAGGTGAACACTCCTATTTTCACATAGAAATGCATCCAGTGGCTCGCTGTGAGCCCCCCCCCCCCCTTGTCTTGAAAGTGCAGCATGCCTGAATCTCTTTGCCTCGTTGCTAGTCCAACCTTGCACAATAACAAGGTAATTTGCCATTGTTTGTGTCCCTAATATTTTTTAGTGGAAGCACATCATTTGATTTTCATTGCTAATGCATGACATTTTCTAAGGTTTTCGTTGATACGAATTGAATAAAATGGAAATATGCACGTTTGCACTTTCTCCTAATTGCTCCATTGCAGTGAAGGAGGTTGGACCTGGGCTTGGGGGATGGTTAGGCACTCAAATGCTTATTTGCGGTGACTCCAGCCTCACAGAATCAGCAAAGATGGCTACAGTAATTAATCTTTAAATTGTAAAGCTAGGAACCAAGTCAAACATTGGTTTGCATCATTCACACTAAGGCGTGCATACCATATATATAGTGCAATCTCTCCTACATATGTTTTAGGTTTCATTTCAAGTGACATAAAAAAGTGTGATCCATAAAACTCATCAGTCCTGATGTAACCACTGGTCAAATTCCATGGCAGCATTCAGAAACACTTCTGGGAGACACCAGTGCCAAATAAACTAGAGAGGAGAAAGGGTGCCATAGAGAAAATTCTCTCTCTCTGCAAAATAATGGAATTTGCAAACTATGAAAGGTGAAGAAAAAATGGCCTGTAAACGAGTTTTTAATTTATTCAGTTGGGATTGAGTTCAGATTGACAAAAGACCACAAGTAAGGGCAAGTATTAATTCTACATAGTCCCTTCAAAAGGAGCATCATGCAAGCAATACTGCCACTGAGTCATTCCCAATAGTTTGAAGGTGTGGCACAGCAGCCAGAGCAGCTGACTCTGGAGCGCGGGGCTCACTGTTCAATTGCCCGCGGCAGCTCAGCATCATGTGACTCAAGGCAATAGCTCACTTAATCTCCCTGACAGACCCCAGCGCCTTGATATCAATAGGGATGATAAGTCGCGCTTTAGAAAACCAGAATTACATATTACAATTACAATGAAATTGTCCCTCGACCTCAGGAGCACATTTTCTGCACATCACAGTTTCCGGTTTATATAAAGGATTTACCAACATTTCCAAGGCTAAATCTTCATCCAGTATTTTATCAAACGTGCTTGCTCCTTTGGTGATGTCCTTACGTTTCAATGCGGTATGGTGGACCCCATATCCAGAAAATTGTTTTTGTTCTGCTCATTCTTGTTATTTTGCACACCATGCCATCCCAGTTTAGACCCAGCCAAATGCAAATCAGTATTGACCTTGCTCCAATAGGAACAGTCCATCCCGAACTGCCAGGTCAGGTCTTCTCTAAACTTAAGCACAAGCAACCCAGGACCAGTTTCACCCTAGATAGGGCTCATCAGCAAGGTACAGCTTGATTCAAGTTACACAGTGTGCTCAGGACCCACATCTGGACTCGTCCATCCCACTTAGGGAGACACTCTAAAATGTATACAAAAAAAGCATTGCTTCTATTCTGTGATAGGTAGCACATCTGTAATTGCATAGTGGTGCCTATTTATATTGGTATACACCCATGTTTTTGTCTCACTACATTGCAAAGCTGTGCTCTAATTGTTATCTTGCCCTAAATATATACAATAACCCGACTGCCATTTAGCTGTAACTTTATTCTACTCTTAGCCTTATTACTGTATATTGTGAGTATTCCCCCACAAGGCTTGTGCGTCTTTTTGTCGGACAGGAGACTTGTTTGAGTGTTATGGAAAATACAGCACACAATCTGCAATGTCTTTACATTCCAAGCAGGTTTTGCTGCCATTGGCAACAGCTGGTGAATTCTGGTACTCATGGTTGCATATGCGTGAGAAACATGCACGTGCACCATCCACTGTCTAGTACTCTGCAATGGTTTGTAACTTGGGTGAAATGCGTTTGTCCACGACAGGAGATGTTTAATGTCCCTTTCTGTGCAATGTCTGGATTACACGACCAGCTGTGCGTAACTTTTCTATCTCGGGGTGAAAGACGTGGTTAGCCAACGCAATCGCATACGATGTCAAATAGAATCAAAGCCCCTGTTATGCTTTTATCATGTGGATGGAACTAGTGCATTTTTTTAATGGTTTTTATTAATTTCACAAAATTAAGAATTGAATTCAAAGCCATGCCATGTTTTAACACAGAGCCACGAGAGCAGTAGGAGCAAGTACATCAATGAGAAATCAGCTGAATTCATAGTTTTTGTTACTCAATGAATGTGTCTCACTCTTGAAGAGTGAATGAAAACAGGTTAAGCCCCGGAGGACTGGGGTACCGCAGATGTTAGTGCCGAAGCTGTACAAAGGGCAGATGCAGGTTAAGAGCACGGCTGCAGTACAGCTGAGAGTCTAACATCTGTGCTACAAACCTGCAATTTAGCTGCGATGCCAACATCTGTATTACCAAGGGACCTGGTGTCAATTATTAGAAAAGTAAAATACAGCATCTGGACAACGTGTAATTAGTGCAACCACACATTTCCAGGCAATAATAAAAGGTAATTAGATCAAGTATTTTAAACCTGAAGCAGAAATATGCTTCAGTAAAGAAGATGGAAGTAATTTTCTTGAATTATTATTCACATGTAAATGGTTGAGGTTTACCTCACATGATGTTAATTTACATTTCGACAGATATACGAATCGTAAACAATTATTTGATTTTCCATGTGTAAAGGAAACCCATCATTTTCTGACCTGTATATAGGGCAGTGCCATGCATAGGCCTTGCTCACTGACATTTCAGCAGCGATAATGAACACACACACAAGATCTCCTTTGGACGCTGTGGGAGGGGAAATAAGAGACTTTTACAATCCACTCTCTCAAGACATTAGTCGTCTTTCTTTTCTATCCTCAAATATGAAACCAGAAAGAGGTGCTATGAAACCTCCAATGAAGACAAATCTCTACATAAGAATTATACTCTTGAATGCCAACCTGTGAATACACGTTCAGCTGGAGTGCCCTATCCATAATACCACATCTTACTTTCATTAGAGATTATGCCAAGAAAAACGCGTCCTTATTAAGAGCGGGTTATATAGGGAGAGACGATGATTCCAAAATGTCCTTTACATAATGAAACACATGACAGATAAGGAAATTGACCAATTCAAACCAGAAAATAGCATACTCCCATTACACAATTGTCTTATGTTTTTCGGTGCTTAAGTCTCTTATGGCGATTAAGAACGTCTGCAGTGAAGTAATTGAGGAGTGTTGCAAAAACAAAATTCTCCCAAAGGTTAATAGTTATGTTGAAAAGCAGAGTACTCCACAGCTACTATAACAGATGCATAAATAACATTGGGGCCCATCAGAATGGCTGGCGGATCGCCACTGCCTGCCCGGAGGTGGCGATCCGCCCGCCATCCGTACCTGAGTGACCCCCGTCATATTAGTATGGTGGGGGGTACCGCGGCGGATGGAAAGACTGTCCGCCGCTTTTTTCGCCGGTCGGCAATCCGCACGATTGCCGGCCGGGTGGAAAAGGCCCAGAATATGGTGGCGGTGCCTTGCAGGCACCGCCATCCATATTATGATAAATGCGGTGGGTATGCCTTTCCATGGCAGAGTCTCCGCCATGGAAAGGCATACGGTGAATCTCTTTGGGGGCCCGTTGCGGGCCCCTGGGGGGGTGGGTATATGCACTTGGGGGGCACCTATGGTAGCACCTACATTGCCATGCACAAGGTGGCAGGCACCGCGCGGTGCCTGTCACGTTGTGCATGGCAATGCACTACATGCCACTTCAACACTGCTTTCAGCACCACCCACCGCAATGTTGAAGATACTGGATGCGACCGCCACCCTAATTGGCCTTGCGGGACCACCGCACCGCTGGCGGTCGGTCCCGTTTTCCGGTACATTTATTATGTGCAGGAATTTATAAATACTTTAGATCACTGCTGATTTATTCCCTAAAACAAAGTATTTTTTTTTTAATTGCTGCTTATTCTGCCTTTTTAAATGTAATAATATCTTTTTTGCCTATTTTCAGCTAGTATTCCCAAACATTCCCAAATGTTTTGCATTTATTTAGGTATCTTTGGGTAGCGCAGACCTTGATGGCAGTTATCCTGGCAGTGAATGGGTCACCATAAATTGAAGAATTATAGAGGACAATGGGTATCTCTGCAGAGTATCACCCCTAACTGGAAAAACCTTGGAGGTAGTTCAGTAAATACTGCTGGATTTCTTTTGCTCAAAATAGAATATTCTTAGAGCACCAAAAACTTGGTTCCAGACTATCTTTTATGTAGCAAAAGAACATCCTAAAAGCTGCCCTTTTGATCCATCCAACAGACTAATAACAAACGTGCTTTTCTTTTAAGCTGTATCTAACAGGGCCATGTCATTGTGCACCCCTTTCCCCTCGTAATGCATCTCTCTTTGTACAGAGATACTAGAAATTAGATGCTGTCTTGAAGATGATCTCTAACATCTTACCAAAGATATTACCCTGATAAAGCCCAATGCTATAATCCTCATGAGCAGAGATAAAGGTTACAATGCAGACCTTTGTGTGGCAGATCAGCATTTCTCTAAAAATAAGAAATGTTTTATTTACATAAGGTAACTGTAACATTTTGCAATGTTTTCAAGATCAGTGGTGTCACAGGTGAGACAACTTGTTCATAGCATTCCTCCAAGATGTCACTGGGGCTATTGACTTTATTCTTTAATAAACAAGTAGCCAACATCCTCCATGCTGTAAAACCAGTACTTTAATACGAGTTAATCCCCTTTCTCACATGTGTATGAATACTTTAGTCAAGTTAAGACTAAACTAGTTTAGGGGAAGAGGCAGTCTCCTCAGTTGTATCAATTCTATCTTGGAGTACCAGAATTCTACCCGTGTTTTCTCCCATGAAAAATCTATGTGCAACAATATCTTTTTAATTTAACTTCTGCAACCATATGAGCATTATAATCAGTGCAACTGGCAACCACTGACTCCAGTAATCTCTCAGAAGTTCTCTATTCACTGTGCAGTGCACTTAGATGACCTATTTTTACCTTCTCTCCTGCCACCTGTGACCGAATCTTCTTATCCAAAATTACCTGAAATACATAGCTGGTAATGAAAACGTGAATGCATGCTTCTAGACCTTTCCATGCTGTAATGTGGTTAGCCAAGTGATCAGTCATGTTAATGCAAGAGCTAATTCAACGTGCTTATCCAACACCTGACACTGCCGTGAGGGGAATGGCTTCATTTCTCCTCTGCACAGCAGCTGCGAGGGGAAAGGCTTACCTGCGCGAATATCCCGCCGTGAGGGGAACATCACCAGGCTGGCACTACATCTCCCAGCAGGCATAGGCAGACGCCTGCTGACGACATCATCTGGAGCGCCAGGAGGCGCAATAAGAAGCATGCCGGGCTCCCACAGCACGGGACGCGTGCGAGTGATGCCCGGGCCAAGGGCGGGCCCAACTGCGCCCGGCCTAGACCGGACGAGGCTGGGCTGGGCCACCCCCCTTGGTGTCACACCCGGATGATCGACTGTGGGACAGTGAGAACTCAGTAGGCAACTCCAAGGTCAGTGCACTTACAATCGCACACTGCTTACTTTTCCCTTGAAAGCCACTAAGAACCTTATGTACTGTTGAGGACTATTCCACAAGCAGCCATGGGTAAACGCACCCCCCCCAGCGAAAGGTCCCATCACCCGGCAGAAAGCTCCATCTGCACTCTTAACCGCTCAACCGACCACAGTTTATAAAATGCTCCAGCGGGCAATTGGAGCAGTGTCTAACGAAATTGAGCGCACCGAGAGACGCCTCTCTCAAACACCGATTCTTGCCCGAAGTCCAACTCCATCTGAGTCGGGGACTTTGTCTTCATCTCTAACATCAAACGTGATCCTAGACCCAGAGCCTCCATGTACTCAAGCACAGACAGGAGTGGGCCATGTACCTAAGATCTCTCTGGGAGGTGGTGGAAAGAAGAAGAAGAAAGGAGGGAAACGGAAACCTGTCAATCACAAGGGAGCTAAGCGGAACACACAAGCCCCCGACATGCTCTCAAGCTGGTCCCTGCGGGGACAAGGAACAGAGGAGCAATTACAGACGACCTCAGAGCAGCCTCTGTGGGTGTCCAACTTAGTATCGTAACTTAAAGCTCACTTTACCTCGACTGTAAAAGTTGAACTTGATGCTTTAACGATACAAATTGATAAACTATCACCATTGGTGGACCATTGGGTGGGAAAAGTTGATTTTATTCTTAATACAATTGAGTCTATTAAATCCCTTGCTCCAGAGCCGGCCTTGCACCTAAACAAGGTACCAAGAACTGTTTCAGACGTATCATCTGTCCCCATAGGGCCTAACACAATCGTGCAAAAGGATGCAGCTCCCACTCCTAGACTATCCGCCCCGCAGAGCCGGGATCCAGTTAACCCTCAACAGAGGCCTCTTCGTTGTCCCCTCTCCGAGCCTGTAACCAGGCCAACACCGATCACATTAGGCCCTCCTGATCAATGACAAGTTGGAAATAACCAAGATGCCTATAAGAGGACCCCATCACACACAAAACCAAGCTAATTCCAATCTACACTACCACGTATTGACCTGCCCCCAGCCTCCACTCCATATGTCATTGTATTAGCCAGAGTACCTGAGCTGGAAAGAGGCTTAGGGGAGACGCATTCTGAATTTAAAAACAAATGCATTTATTGGTCAACCAAATACAGGTCTCTTCCTTATCAAGATCAAAGCAAACTTTTATTCACTAGTAGGGTAAGCTGGCTGGGGTGGAGGTGAAAGGACATACCTGGAGATTGTGTTATGATCAACTTTAGGGATACCTGGGCTGTCCAACACATCTTAGGTTGGGGTTACTCCAGGGAGACTGGGGGTATCCTCTTCTTGCCCCTGGGATACTTCTATCTACCCAGGCAAATGCTGCATAATGAGGGAAACATGGCCAAGGGGTTAAGGGGCGAGCGACCAGAGTGGTGCCAGGCCAAAAATAGGTTGGGAATGTCCAACACCAATGATGTATAACATCCCCGTTGACAACAGATTCAGCTCTTTAGATTTAGTAAACTGACTAAACCCAACTGATCCCTCTAATAAATGGTCCAGTGATAAATACAAAGCTAGATTGGGATACATGCATCAGGACGGCCTCTCACACAAGGATGGACACAGGAAGAAAAAAAATGTTTTGGAGAAGATCAATGTGGGTAGCGTCTTAGATCATACTCCCACCCCACGTAGTAACCTAAACCGGGCTAATGATTGTAGTCATAGGGGAGGGGTAGGGCCCAAAGATACACACCAAGCTCCACTAGAGGAAAGCCTCACCCCCCAGGCCCCTTTAGCTAACTCAGTAGAACCATCAAGCACTCGAATCTTATCCTGGAACATAGCAGGTCTCAACTCGAAACTGGATTTCCCAGATTGGGGGGTATTCATAGACCAACATGAGTTATGCTTATTCCAGGAAACATGGTCGAGGCCAGACACATTTAGAGTAGGCTACGTGTCGTACTGTACCTCAGCAGTTCAGGGGGTAGGGGGAGATCCTCGGGGGGTCTGTGCAAATGGGTAGGAGTGCACTTGGAATGCAATACTAAACAGTTTGAGACCCCATCCCCTGACATTCTGTGAGTCCTTCTCTCCTTTCCTAACTCCATGAGGTTTGCAATAATTAATGTCTACTCACGGCCAGTAAATTATGGGCAATCCTGTCACACGCTCGATTGCCTAATCTCATTTCTCCCCAGTATACCGGAGAACTGCCCGGGTCATTATAGGAGGGGATTTCAATTGTCAATTCGAGACCCTGAATGGCCTATCTACTAGTATTACAAGTGAGGAGGACTCGGTATGGTCAATTCCAGAACCTAATATTCAACCAATACGGGCATGGACTCCTTTAGACCTACAAATGAATGCAGTTACACTTAGCCATTCACTAAGGGCCTGTAATGGTCGATTCCCATCCGATAGTCCTGGGAATTCCACTTTTAATAGACTCGGGCAGGCATAAATACTAGACTACACCTTGGTAGATGTTAGCCTCTGGTATAGGGTTATCGATTTTAAGGTCGTTCCTCGGTTCGAGAGTGGTCATAATCCTTTGGTCTTAGAAATATCACTTCCGTTTGCTGAAGACCACCCAATCACATCCTCAAACCCTAACCCAAGCCTAGTATTGGCTGAAGGAGGGTACGCTGGGGGGAACTTGCTCAAACACCGGATAAAGTGGCCTCTCTTCATCAACAAATTCTCCCCTTTCTAGAAGCTGCGTTTCGACTATCAACAACTAGCAGTAGTATATCGTCCCAACTGACATTGGTAAAAAACCACCAGGATCTGTTTTCTACATTAGCACAGTTTTTTTTTTAACCGCAACAGTTCCAAGCCGAATTTTAAACCAAGGCACCCATGGTACAACAAACATTGTAAGGTAGCCAAGCAAGCCCTTCAAACTTCTATCAGAACAAACGATCGGCCACAAATTAAGGAAGCCAGGAATCGATATAAAAAAATTATAACTGGAGCAAAAACTACCTGGGAAAATGATAAATGGGGAGCAATAAAAACAGCACTGTATAACCATGACATGAGAGCCTTGTTGGAATTTAGTTAAGACAAGGAAATCCGAAGGCCAATCGGCTATAGGTCCAAACCTAGGGGAAGAAGTTTGGAGAACTCAATTTAAATCTTTATATTCAAGGTCCGCAGAGGAAGAGGGCAGGGTAGAATCAGTTACCTAGATGTGAACCTCCCAAATTTAGATGCTCCTCTTTGTACAATGAAGGAGATAACAGTGGCATTGGGCAATCTACTCCCAGCTAAAGCACCAGAGCTGGATAAGATACCTGCTGACCTATTTTGCTCCAAACCCACAGTTTGGGCACCCTACCTATGGTCACTATTTAATGCCATTTTACAAGGCATGGCGCTGCCCCCTACCTAAGTGGGAGCAGAAATTATCCCCATCTATAAAAAGGGCTCACCACTTAACCCAGCAAATTATCCCCCCATAAGCCTCCTGGACGTTACCCAATAAATCTTCTCTCGCGTACTTCTGGGGCACTTGCAATCCTGGAGAGAAGAGAACAATGTACTAACACCTTTACAAGCAGGATTTAGGGCCAAGATCTCCACCATTGACCAGATCTTCAGATTACAACTCATCCATTGGAAAACTGTGGTCCTAGAGGATGGCAGCCTCTATCTCACATTTGTGGATCTTAAATCTGCTTTTGACTTGGTGCAGCGAGATCAGCTGTGGGGCATACTTCTCGATTTGGGAGTACCAGAATATCTTTGCCACCAGCTGAACTGCCTACACCAAGACAACTACGTGAGAATTAGATATGGTAAAAATGGTGAACTTTCCGTCCCTTTCCCTGTAGAGAAAGGGATGCGACAGGGATGCGTCCTGGCCCCGACACACTTCTCTCTTTTTTTAAACAGTCTAATTGAAACTCTGTTAGATGGGAAAGACATTGATGCATCGAGGCTGGCGAACCGCAAAATTCCAGCTCTTATGTTTGCGGACGATACGTTGCTACTCTCTTAATTGCCCGTGGATATGTAAAGGATCCTTGAGGTACTCTTTCTGCAAAAAGAGGGGACTGGAGATCAACCTCCAAAAAACCAAGAACATTGTTTTTAACGCTAACACTACAAATTGCCCACATCCCAATTGGATGGAAGGGCCCTAGAGAGGGTGTCCATTTTTGATTATATAGGGATCACACCTACTGAAAAAATGGATTGGGGGACACAAATAAAGAAAGCCAGTCTAAAATTGACTCAGTCCACGGGGGGCATCTTAAAAGTTTATGAAATTTGCACGCACAAAGTGATAGGTCCCGTAGCAGAAATCTACAAAACACAGGCCAGGGGAGCATCACTGTACGGGGCAGAATTATGAGGCCATTGTCCATCAACTTCTCTATCTATGCCAGAGAACCTATTCCTTAGGCAATTGCTGGGCCTCCCTATGAGTAACCCCATTAATATCACTCAGGATGGATGTAGGGATTGGTCCTATAGCAGATGTAGTCTCCTCTGGACCCCTTCTTTACTGGAGACGCCTGTGGAGTACACCTGAGCTAGCTGATTATAAAGAGGAGCTGAAGGATGTTATGAGACTTCTAGGTGCAGGGAAACTCCCTTTGCTAGCTTATATCAGGAATTCTTGCCAGGCATTAGAGAGGGCAAATATGTGGACAACACCAGAAAAGACCTGTCCCACAATCTCCAGAAAGGCACTAGTTGACTCCCATAGAGAACAAAAACTGGCTTTATTATGGCAGGGGACTACCCCGAGCTGCTTGACCTCCAGGTTTCTGGATATCAAGCAGCAATACAGGTTAGAATCTGCACTTGATCACATCCAACCCTTTATAGCAAAGAAACTTTTTCTTCAATTCAGACACGGGGTGCTCCCGCTTCGAGCATTTACTAATAAATGTCAGGGAGCACATAAACTTGACTGTCCGGGGTGTGATAGAGTTGAGAAAACTGAATTTCATGTCCTTTTCATTTTCCCTGCCTATGGAAAGCCAAGGTCTCGGTGGCTGTTACAACTGTGAAGAAACATGGGGATTAGACACTATAGAGAGGTGCACAGGCTTTTTAAGCATAAAAATGATACTCTTATTGTGTTCAAAGAAAACCCTTTTAGGAAACTTTTAGCTCGTAGCAACCTTTACATATGCTGCTATGCCATGTTTGCACATATTCATTGTATGATCATTTCCACTGTAATTACTCTCTCTCTAGGTTTTTTAAATTGTATAATACTATTCGTTTTAACTTGGATTTTTTAACACTGCTACATATATCAATCAGTTAAAGTCAAAAACGTTGTAACAACCGACAGGTGTTTTACTTACAAATGAATTGGTTATCTGTTTTAATATGTGTAACTCTATCCCCTCCTGCACCCAAGGTAGAATCTACAAACTCTGTTGTACATTGCACCGTACCCAATCATAGTACCGCAAGTTGCCATGAGGGAGCGGACTCAAGAATGTACTAGAAAACTTTGCACAATTTAGAAATGTACTATTTTTTAATTTAGAACTAATGTACACAGTTTTTATGATGATATATTCTAATGTCTTCTTTTTTTATTCAAATTGCATTGTATTGTCTTTATTATGTGCTTTTATGGCCTGTACGGTCGAAATAAAGCTTTTTTGACTGACTGACTGGCTAATTCAATAACTTGCCTAATTTAGATAAGACAGTGATCAGTGTACATCATTGGCACAACGGTAGTCTGCTACTATCTAGTCCCTAAACTCCAAATACGGTCAGACACTTAAAATCAGCATCAATGTCTTCTTCATGAAAAACATAAGGGCTTATTTGCAAGCCCTTTGCAATGCCTGTGTGTCACTTTTAACATAGGGAAAAGTGACGTACCAGCAGCGCAAGGGGCTTGTCAATAAGTCACATAGTGTGCAGTGTTCCCAGATTGTCTCCCTTTCTGGCGGAAGTGAGTGTGTAGCATTAGAAACACTTACCATAATTCTCTCAAGTTTGGATTTTGGGCATTCTCATTGATATTGGTCTAATAATGAGACTAAAAAGAGCAACATTGCCAAATAGATGAAATTTCCTCTTTCCTGTGTTTCTCACGTTTGTCTTACCAGATGTTTCCCATCAAGGGGAAATCTCAAATACCGATGCAGCAACAAAATTATATTATTGTAACAATGTTTACATAAGCCTACCAAGAAAGATGTGGAAAATCTGGAAAAATTACAATATTCATACATACCTCGACAACCAATACATTCTATTTCTATTAAATACAAATCCACCACCTCAACAATATATTTGATAGCGTTCACCTTGAAATTTGGTCACCAATGTTGTCCATAACCATTTCCATACCCTAATCATGACATGTATCCTTAGTTAATCCCTCACCTTAATTCTAAGCTCAACCGTATCCTACCCCCTTCTGTTAACACCTCTAATTTTATTAGAATATTTCTAATGTAATGGTTCATAATGTAGAGAATGGTGAGTTAAATGTACATGAGAATGTGAAGGAGACAATATGAATGTATGACAAGGTATTAGAGGTGTGGTGAAGGTGGCATAAAAACATTGCCATGTTAAGATTGTACTTGATGAATAACAGCTTCATAACCATACAATAGCATACAAATGTAACTGTCCATCAATGGTACAGAGTCTCATATATAACCGGAGATGGACCTATAGAAGTAGAACAAGATCACAGAATATTTAAATCACATCTGCCTCTAGGTGAAGGACAATTTGCTGAATGGGCTCTAAACCAAGATTCTATAAATAGTGGGGCATATTAATGTAGGAAAACATACTTGTGAATATACCTTAATGTGAGATTTTCACCCCTACATGTGGGTAAAAATCTGTATCTTTATGGAATTTACCATTTGTGGTTAGAAATACACACATAGCAGTAGAATGTACTTGTCTCCGCTCATTTACATTAGGTGATGGAGACTCTTGCAAATTACATAATGACTGTTAAGTTACAAAATATAACTTTAAAATAGGCTTTCAGATGTTCACCACTAGGTGGAGATCTTCCCAGTGAAGGCAGAGATCTCCGCCTCAGCAATGGAGAACTCAGAATAGAAAAGTATTGGGAAAGATCAATCACCGTAAGTAAATCACACACCTGTGGCGAACATTAACTGTGCAAGTATATAATACACCCTACCCCCTAGTCTCTACCCTCTTCCCCTTGGACTGTGTTACTTTGCTCATTTCAAATCATGAGATTGGTTAAGGAGAATGAAGCGACCACTGAACACAATCTCCAAAACACATCAGAAAACACACAAATTTGCTTGTGATCTGGAGGGACGTAAGGAAATCTAGAGGTAATTACTGATGTAGATGTATGACCATCTACGAATATGTAGTTGAATTAGTCCCCTTCCTTTTAAACTCTATCCATAGAAGACAGGAATACATTATTTTGATCAAGTCCACCAAAAATAGTTATAACCAGTCAGTCACATCTTGCACTGTGCGACCTACACCAATAATTCCATAGAAGTTTCTCCTGATTTACCATCCATTGAAGTGCTCAATCTGTTTCACAAAGAGCTGCAACTTACACCACAGGCTTCCAGCCAGTGTTGAAATAAGAGATCCTCCAATGAAGCATGCAACCTCAGGGTGAGTGAGAGTTTTCATCCTTTACATGGCCCTACCTGGGCATTTACAAATATGTCTCCTTGGGTAATTACCTCTGGGTAGGCAAACATCCCTTAGGACCATGAGCGCTTTTGTATGTTTTACTTTGCTCACAGCTAGAGACCCTGAGACCTGCTACAGCCTCCTGGATGAAGCCAACCACACTCAGGAAACAGAGGAACTTCACTGAGGAGGAGACATCCTGTAGTTACATTTGTTTGATCTTTACAAGGAACTACATAGTCAGCCTCAATGGAGTGGAGATGGGAGCCATGTGGCAGGATTTGTCCCTGTAAATGCATTAGGAGAAAAGGTACACATTGGGGGGATCTCAAAAAGCAGCAGCACAATGAGAGAATGCAAGTGTAGGAGAAGCTTTTCACAACCCAGGAGGAAATAGATTTTCGTGGATGGGCACCCAAAATCTATCTCTCTGTGAATATATACTATATGAGTTGCTTATCTAGATATAAGGTTGATTGTAAAGTTGGGGAAATTGGTGCAGGCCCCTTCATCAATTATTCCCATTCCCTCCTGGGAGACATTGGGCAGTCTCATGGTGATCCATATCTCTTGGGGGATTTCGGTAACATACGGACCAGCAGCATTGACAAGGATTGTGCAGTGGTCCTAGAATGGATAAGAAACGGCCTACTTCCTGTTCCTGTATGCCATATTCTGTTTGTTGCAATAGAAGGAGGGCAACACCCACACTACTGACTTCTCAACCTCCTCTATGTTGTTCCTTCCTTAAATATTGAAGGCAGCGAATTGTGTAAAGTAGTCTGATAAAATAGGTATACTTTGATAAATTTAAGGAACGCATATCAGTGGGACATGAAATAAAATTTAAAGGTAAAGATTAAATGTTATGTAGAAGTAGTTGCAGATGTATATGACAATGGGTTAATGCAATCCAAATTCAGGAATATGATATTATTAGTAGAATACATATAGAATATAATGATGTGACTTGAAATTGCTGGTGATGGAGACGAGTTTAGGTAAATATATAACAGGTATTGCTTGGATGAATACCTGAGTGATGCATTAGTCAATCTATTTTGTCTTGTGGCTTTCAAGTTTGGATGTGATATCACTGTATTGCAACAGTAGGGTCTCAGGATGGTACATATGGATTGTGACATAGACCACAATATATCATTGACTCAACATCGTCCAACCACTGTACTGCAGCAACCAATCTAGAACCTCAGGTGAAGTGTGAGCCCACTAGTCATGTCTTGCAACTGTAGTAGAGTGTGGTAGTTTTAGGAATATTCCATATAATCTATGTATGAATACATTTAATTTTAGTGTTCTGTGAGTTTATTTTAATGGAGGAAGCTGAACAATGACAATGTTTGTGATGCCCAGGTGTAGTATGTGGAGTCCCAATGAGTTATTTACACTCACCAATTAGCCACAACAGCTAGCACATTGATAGAGTGGCATCAGTGTCTGTTGCAAAAATTGTGTTCCCAGTATCAGAGTAGCCAAGGTGCCACATGGGTGCAATCAATGGCACTTAATATGAGAGGAAAGTGGGCAATAAAGTAACATTTCGTAGCCACCTGCTGCCTTTCCATCAGTGATGGTGGTAGTGAGAAACGGGTGCTGTTTACTGGGGATGCATATGCCGCAAGCAGTGAGATTGGCTGGCCTGTGAGATGCCCCTGGTGTTCCACTAAAGTAATGGGAAAGAGCTAATGGTGAGGGAATGGATGCAGTTAGCATGTTGACAGGGATGGCCTGTGAGTGGCCAGTAGGTGAAACAAACTTTCAGTCTGGAACCATATCAAGGATCACAACAAGTAAGAAGCAGTATCTCATTTTGACTGCTTTCCTGGGCATCCTAAAGTTATTGATCCACTGGCTGTACGACTTTCCTCTTCCCCTCAAGTAATTACTCCTCAAAAGTAAGGGCAAGGAAACAAAGATTTTCACTGGCATGATGGATAAATGGTTTTGCTAGTGTCTTGCCTTGATAGGCGGACAGTCTGGGTGACTGGTTGATGTTGCGATGAGGTTCACCTGTATATGTGCTGGGTGTAATTCTAACTGTTCACTCTCCCACTTGCCATGCTAGTTGTTGATAATGTGGGGAGCCAGAAATGCCAGCATTTGCCCAGCATTCGCCCTGCAGCTGTAAAACCGGGGGCTACAGCCCCCAACAACCATCGCGGCTGACGCCGCCAAGGGAACGCGCCAGGAGGTGCACAAAGACACTGACGGTCTTTGCTCGGGCAGGCCCGTGTGTGACATGCTCTGGCGCACCCGAGCGAAACACGGACCAAGGACGGGCCCGTCTTTGACCGTCAGAGGCAGGAAGATGCAGGGCAGGGCCACCCCACTTAGCTCTGTCAAAGCATTGTCGTCCTATTGGTAAGAACTTCTCTTGCTTCTGGTTGCTTGGACTGAACGCTCTAGGGGGAAATCAAATTATACTCATGCAGAAAATGCACAGTGTAGGTCTCTATCTAGAGCAGTGCCTGAACACTCCGCAAAGGAGTCAGTAAGCCAGATCAAGCACACGGACAATACAGACCACTATCAATCTAGGTGAAATAAGCACACGGTTAACTTAAATGGCGTTCCCAGATTGCCCCTCCCCTAATCATGAGAGATTCAAAGGAGTACCCGCTGATGCCTATATTGCAACCATGCCAAAATTTGTAAGCCAAGAAGAACTAGGACAACATTTGAGAACCGGTGGGAGGGCGGAGGTTACCAGCAATCGCAGAAACTCTATCTAGCACCCCGTCACTTAAACAAGTGTAAGTTCAGCTCACACAATATCTTTTTGACAAATGTCCCCAGATTAAAGCAGGGAACTAGGGATGATGAGGACTCTTTAACAAATAAAGTGACACATTGGATCAGAACTAAACGCCAGTGCCTTTCTGTGGTAAGATCTGACATAATAAAAGCCGAGAGGTTCCAGAAAGAATCAGGGAATTTGGATGACCTAAAGTTAACTTTCCATTCAAAGTACATCGCAGACAACCTGATAGCTATGAACCTGTGAACACACTCTTTTTTTTAATCCATAATTAGCTTTAGACAGAATAAGTCTGATCCGGGCAAGTGTATTAAAGTTCCACAAGACACAGAGGGGCCAAACAATTTAAATGCTATAGATTGACTGACTGAGCAGGGTGTAGCGCATATAACCTCTGAGAGAACACTTAGTCAAACAGATAAGAAGCACTCTGCACTAGAATCCAGTTACCAAGCTAATTATGATTCCAATCCAGAGAGGACATATTTACAAGAGGATAGGGTAACTAATGTCCATGAGATAGAGGAGAGTGGCTGCTGAACTAGGCTTGGTCATCCACTGACTATACCCGCCGACTTAGCCCCCAAATCCACAAAGATGGTCTCCTGGAACATAGCCGGACTCAAACAAAATCTTATTGAGCCAGATTGGCAGAAATACATGGAAGATTTTGTTCTATGTCTTTTCCAGGAGACCTGGGCAAGAGAGCCTCAACACAAACTAGGGTACAGAACATTTAGTATAGAAGCCCTACAGCCGAAAAGAGGGAAACCGTCAGGTGGGTTGTTAACCAGGATAACATTGAATATAAATGCCATTATAGAAATTGTGCCCACTGACTCAACAGATATTTTGGGACTGATCCTTAAGGTCCCAAACTCAACACAGATATATCTTTTTAACATATATATAAGGCCAAGGGAGCGCTTGAAAGAATCACCGCTAATACAATAATTTGAGGAGGTTCTCTAACCTATCGAACCAAATGGGGTTATTCTAGTGGGAGGCAATTTTAATCGTTGCTATGAACCAATAGTGGGATTAGATACTATTTTTGAGGAGGAAGATCTAGCCAGGGGGATCCCCCTCCGCACGACAAAAAATGTGGTGGGGTGCTCTATTTCAGTCATGCAGTTATACCATCTCAACATTGAGCGAGGCCTAAGGGCATGCAAAAGCCGCTTTCCCTCCGATTTTGAATGCTCAAACACCTTCTCAAGAGGAAAATCCTCATCACGAATAGATTACGTGATGATAAGCACAGCCCATTGGGCATACGCACAGGACTTCAAAGTTGATAAAAGAGGAGAGAGTGACCACTTCCTATTATGTTTAGATCTATCTGGGAAATGGTTTCCCACCCATCCAACTTCTTCAATCGATCCGAGGAAAGAGATTACAAAGCCTTTGATAAGCAACAACCGGCGGTCAACTAAGTGGCCCGCCATATTGGACCAAGTTGAATCCCTCACCCATATATATAATGCTTTTAGCGAACTTCTAACTTCTTATATGGAGTTAGGCACTGAAATCATACAGATAACACAAATCCACCAGAAATTGGTAGAGAAAATAACATTTTATCTAACCAAACCTCAGATCGGAACAGATAACCCCAGGGCCTTGACACAGTTGTCGAATCCCTGGTTCGATAAGGAATGTGTATTGACCAAACGTCGGCTCATCAGGGCTCTAAAAGCTAAAAACATAATTGAGATTAGATGCGAAAGAATAGCAGATAGAAAAACACAGAAGGCAGCCTTAGGAAACTGGTAAGACGTTATCTGGGAAGATCTCATAATAGCTTAAAAAATTGGGGACCAGTCTATGTTCTGGAAGTTAATTACCTATAGCAGTAAACTAAATAAGACGGCTTCTGACCACTTCTTAGACTCAAGTAGATAGCAGAGACACTTCGCTACCCTATATGCCACCCCTAATGAGCTGGACACAGATCTTTTAAACGCTACTGAGGGGCCCTTGACACTAGTACAAACTGCGCCCTTGCAGTTTAGTATTGAATAAACAGCGCTTGCTATAGCCGCTATCAAGACATCAAAGGCACTCGGACCTGATAGGATATCAGGGGACTTATTAAAACACGCCCCAGAAATGTGGGTGCCATATACACATTTAATACGCAATGCAGTAGCCAGGAGACAGCTCATTCCAGAATCCTGGAAAAGCGCAGAGATAGTCCCTATTTATAAAAAGGGCAGCAGAGATGATCCTGCAAATTTTAGGCCCATAAGCCTGATAGACATCCTGCAGAAAGTCTATGCCAAGTAAATTCTGGCTAAATTAACTGACTGGATAATGGAAAAAGATGTACTCTCACCTTTCCAGGCTGGTTTTGGAAGGAAAATAAGTACAATTGACCAAGATTTTAGACTTGTAATTCTAGCTTGGAAGTACACAAAGTTAAGAGCTGGTCATTTGTATGTTACTTTTATTGATTTAAAAGCAGCATTTGATTCGATTCCAAGGGTTTTGTTATGGAAAAACTTACACCAACAGAGGGTACCAGAGGAGATTCTAAACCAAATCATAAGGTTACACGAGGACAACTTTGCCAAGGTACGCTGGGGCAAAGGAGGAGAGCTCACTGATGAGATTCCAGTCAGGAGGGGTGTGCGCCAGGGCTGTGTCCTGGGTCCAACATTGTTTCTTTTATATGTAAATGATTTGATTGAACATTTGCAAAAATCTTCCCATGACTCGTCCAAGCTTGGAGGGACCCATATCTGTGCTTTAAAATTTGCGGATGACACAATCTTGCTGTCTCAAACAAAACCTACTTGATAGTCTTAAGAATTACTGTAAAGCAAAAGGTTTAAAAATAAGCCCCATTAAAACTAAATAAATGACCTTGAGACCACACAAATGTTTTAAATACAAAATAACTTTAAATTGGGGTGACCTTGGAGCGTGTTTTGAACTTTGTATACCTGGGGGTGACCATCGATTCTAAACTCTCTTGGAATCCAGAAATAAAGAAATCAAAGGTCAAAGTATATAAATTTAGAGCTCAAACCGCTGCCCTATATGGCTCAGAGATATGGGGGCAGTGAAACCCTCAATCCACTAATTGTTGAGGAAAATAAAATCCTGAGAATGTTTTCGGCCCTCCCCAACATACTCCAGTGATCCCTCTGTTGTATGATATGGGCATAAAACGATTGGAACATGTAGCTGTCTGGAGAACATTGTCATATTGGGTTAGAATTTGGACAACAGTGGAATTAGAAACTTTTAGACAAACCCTGAGTGAGCTATTGGAATTGGATACCCATGTCACTTTTCTCTGGTTGGTTCATATTTGGAAATGGGTCCTTGATCTAGGTCTGAGCAGATTCTGGACAAACCCGAGGCTGCTGACACCTGAATGAAAGTGTGAGATCAAGCTCATTTTGGGGAATTTTATTTGGCACAAAGTCACTCTAAATAGCACATCAGGAAGGCTGACTACACAATTCTTAATGACCAAAACGACTTCTTGCTTTGAGCCATTTTTGGATGAAATCGAACCCCGATTAACAAAGACATTATATATGAAATTTAGATATGGAATACTCCAGATAAATGCGTTTAAATCCTAATGGGTAACAGCACAATCTAAGGATGGGGATCCCAAGTGTAATTTATGTCAATTGAAAGTAAAGGAGGATATTGCACATGTTTTATTTTTCTGCCCAGCGTACGTAATGGCTAGAAGGAAATGGATAAAACCGCTATGCAGGAGTTTAAAGGTTAGGAAATACAAGGAGATGTTGCGAATATTAAAAACAGATGATTCACAACTCATTGTATTTGGTATCAGCAGATTTTTATTAGCCACTTGTTTTATAAGGTAAAGAGAGGGCAAACATTTTAAATCACAGAACTAGGCCTGACTTTTGCAGTTAGCTATTTCTGTGTTTTATTTTATATTCAGGGGCAGATCTACAAGGAAGTGCCGCAGCGTGGCACCGCAAACCCTTTGGCTGCACGACGCTGCGGCACTTCCGAAGCACCGGGTTGCAACATATTTACAAGAATATGTCGCATCTCTGTGCTTTCCCCTGTGCTGGCACACAAACTGCAGCCATGCGCTGGCGCAGGCACCCTTGCACCATGATGCAAGGATGCCTGCGTCGTGGGGAGATTGTTTTTGTGCAGGAAGGGGCACCTTCCTGCACAAAAACAATCACTACAGGCATTTTCCTCTTTCAATGCCTGCTGTAGGATGCAGCACGCATTGAAAGAGGTCAAAACGAGGAGAAATTAAAACATTTCTCCTTCTTGTACCTCGCTATGCCACCTCTAGGGTGGTATGGCATTTAGACGCATCTCCAGATTTGCGATTTCTCATAAATCTGGAGATGTGTCTTATTCCATGGGTGTTGCCTGGGAACACCCATAGCAACACCCAGGGAACGCCCCTTCAACGCAAAGTGCTGTGTGTGAAGGGGCTGTATTTACAAGGAGAGGAAAAGTCACACAGGGTGGATTTTCCTGTCCTTGTAAATATGGAGAAGCCCCCTGCGCCACCTGTACGTCACAACAAGTGACGTACTGGTGGCGCAGGGGGCTTGTATATCTGCCCCCAGTGGGTTGGCTCAAATTAATTCAAACAGAGTCGTTTTTTAAGAATGTTTTACATTGATACCAATGAATTGTTTTAGCATAATTTTTTATAATTGTGTATTTCCAGAAAGGGTTAATTGAGTATGCACTTGCACTTTTATGTATCTCCCTACTTACAAAAAAAATTGATGAGGACAACTTTTTAATGTATAGATCTTTGGAAACTATGTGTTATGTGTTTTAAATAGTTAAGAAATGCTTTGATGATTCTTAGAATCGAATAAAGACTTTTGAACAGATAATATGATGGAAAACGTTTTAAATTACAATCTATGTTCTGTATTAATTGTACCTATATCTACTATGCTATACTCTTCAAAAAAATATATATCTTTTTACATTGAAAGAACTACATATATTTTCCATGCTTTCCTAAATTGTGTTAGTGTTAGTCCCTGCTTCTGTTAGCCCCTTAGCTGCTAGGCCTTTCCTTCACCCCTGTGCTGAGACTTTTCTTTAGATGTTTGCGCTTAGGACCCTGTAACGTTTTGTCTACATAAGGTATCAACACCAAAATTGCGTCCTTCTTTTCCAACACCCTCAGGATTATAAAGGTACCCAGGGGTTGTGAACTCCCCTGGAGGGAACCCAGAAATTACCCAAAATACAGTCATTTAAATAAAAAAATTAAAAATGGGAAGTAAATTGCTGAAAGCACCTGGTTTGTTTCCTGCACATTGGCATCAAAATAGGGGTTGTGGTGCTGAAATTAACAACATTTTCTATACAGTTGTGTCGTTTTTCTGCAACATTGCCTATTTTTCCTATTTTTTGTTCTTTCAACCTCCTTCCAGTTAGTGGTTGAAATGGGTGTAAAACTAATAATGGATCTCAGAAAGCTATGCATTTCTAAAAACTAGAAAAAATTCTGAATTCGGCAAGGGGTCATTTGCATAGATCAATGTTTCCCTATAGAAAGCAACAGTTGGAAATAGGAAATATTGAAATTGAGTTGAAAAAAACAGCCATTTGTGCCAATCGTTTGACCTGTAACTTCTTCTAAGTATGACAGATTTTTCAAAGCAATATACCATTACATCCGCTGCACCCTTCAAGTTGTGCAAAGAACCAGAGGAACCCAGAGCCAATAACTGAGCGGCGTCATGCAATGGTTTTTCATTGTGTTACAGCCATTTTGCAATTCATATGGTAACATTTAAAGAGTGAAAAATAGGTACCAAGAAAACCAATATATTTCTGAAATTGGAACGAAATATAGAGTTTTGAAGTTGTGGGTTTGTGCACATCTCCAAAGTTGTGAGTACCCATACAAGCATGTGAATTAGAGGTCATTTTTCAAAATGAATTTTTTTATATAAATTGTCTTACATTTGGAAGGCTGAAATGGAAAAAAGTCAATTGCTAATAACACTTGTTCTACTATTCTGTATTCCCCTAAATCTTCCAATAAAAACGCTACCTCACCTGTGTGGGTAGGCCTAGTGTCCGCAACAGGAAACGGCCCAAAACGCAATGTGGACACATCAAATTCTTGTTTTCAGAAATGTGTGGGTTTGGTAGATTTCCCTAGACGGCCGCTGAGCCCGGGGCCAACAATCCAGGTGACCCCCCCTTGCAAAACCAGGTCGTTTTGTGATAGGTAAGTTTGATGATCCCACAATAAGTTTTGGGCCCTTACCTGTCGCAGGTACTTGGCCCACCCATGCAAGTGAGGCACCATTTTTATCGGGAGACCTGGGGGAACGTTGCATGGTAGGAAATTCGTGTCAACCCGGTGATCCCACTACTTTCCCTCACAGAAATTTGGGAAAAATTTGATTTTTTCAGCTAAATTTGAGGTTTGCAAGTGATTCTGGGTAAGAAAACGTTTGGGTGTCCATGAAAGCCATACCTCCCTCGACTCCCATGCGAGTCTAGTTTTCAGAAGTGTGTAGGTTTGGGAGGTTTCCTTGGATGGCCACCATGCCCGTGGCCAACAACCCAGGTGACCCCCCTTGCAAAACCAGGTCGTTTTGTGATAGGTCATTTTGATGTCTCCACAATACGCTTTGGGCCCTTGCCTGTCGCGGGTACTTGGCCCATCCACACGAGTGAGGTACCATGTTTATCAGGAGACCTGGGGGGAATGCTGGATGGTAGGAAAATTGTGGTTTTTCTGATACCAGAAGATTATGACACAGTAATGCAAGAAAAATGTGTGACTATAATAACATTTTGAAGTTTACAAAACTTGTTGAGATCCATGAGAGGCACACCACCCATTACTTCCCATTTTTTTTGGTTAACAAAAATATCTAAAGTTGGTAAATTTTCCATAGAGACAAACTACACCTGAGCATGGAAAGACAGATAAGACAAATGTGACTGCCTATCTATCTGTTCTTCAAGTACACACACATACTGGTAGGATTTGGCACGAGGGTGAGTGAAAGGTTCAAAATGTATAGTTTATTAACAAGAGATTTCACTAAAATGAAATGTACTGTTAATAATTATAAGATTAAAAACCTGAACCAATGACTCACAGCTTGTGAGCTGTAAAGCCACGGCAAGGCACTAACTTCTTTACAGGTCATTCACACACCATTCATACTTGACACACACGTTCACACTACCAGCTGCGGCCCCAGCGCATTACAACACCCACATCAACAGACAATGTAGAGACACTGTACACCCTGGCTGAGATAGAGATAGAAAAGACAAATATTACTTCAAAAGAATTTTTCCTTAAGTACACTCACATACTGGTTGGATTTGGCATGAGGGTAAGTGAAGGTTCAGAGTGTAAAATTTTATTAACAAAAGATTTCACAAAAAGGAAATGCACTGTTAATAATTGAAAGGTTAAAAACCTGAACCAATGACTCACAGCTCGTGAGCTGTAAAGCCACAGCAAGGCACCAACCTCTCTGCAGGCCATTCACCCACCTTTCACACGTGACACACAAGACCATTCACACCCCCAGCTGCGGGCCAAGCACATTACAACATTCACATCAAAAAACAGCGCCATTCAAGGGCTCATTACTTTCAAATGCCCACAAGACTGACACAGCAATCAATCAGGCGGGTGTTAGACATAGTGTGTGCAGTGGTGTTTGGCTAGCAGAGTGTGTAATGACCCGCAGCAAGTTACTACTCATACACTGTCAGCCAAATGCCAGACCACACACACTGCCAGGCAAGTGCTAGTCCACGCACACTGCCAGCCAAACGGCAGTCCACCCACACCACCAGCCAAATGCTAGTCTACCCACACAGCCAGCCAAGTGCCATTCCACCCACACTGCCAGCCAAACGCCGGTCCACCCACACCACCAGCTAAGCCCCAGCCCACATACACTGCCAGCCAAGCACCAGTCCACGCACACCGCCAGCCAAGCGTCAGTCTATGCACACTGCCAGCAAACGGCAGTTGATGTACACCGACAGCCAATCAGCAGTTCACGTACATAGTCATCAATTTGTGATTAACAAGAAAGAAAACACAAACCAGTTGGAACTAGATACAAATCTATAACTACAAACACAAAATCGGTAACTAAAGACATCATTCTAATGCCAACCATGAAACTAAACAACAAATAAAAAAACATACATACTAGGCAGTACATGATTAGACTCACGGTTGCTCCCAAAAACCTTTTTGAGTGTGATACAATCTAAAAGATGTGGGCACACACAGCCCAGGTTTAGAAGGACAATCAGCACAGTGCATATGATTCTCCTTCCCCATACCTCCTCGCAAACAGACTCTACATCTCTTCCGGGGATTGGTGTTTTTGGGCATGGGAGGATTTAAATCGGGAAAGTGGTGATCTTTCAATCTAGCCACATCCTCCACCACTCCAACTCTAGGAACACTTGCCTGTTCCACTACAACAAGGCTGCTTATAACAGACTCCTGACACTGAACAAACGTCATCTTTGATGCTGTATAACACTCCTTGAACACTACAAATGCATTAAAAATTGCAAAATTGAAAAGATGGATGGCCAACATCTTATGCCAAATGTAAGCCTTACGAACAGCAGTGTAAGGTTCCAAACTCTGATCTACTCTATTGACAACACCCATGTGCTTATTGTAGTCTACAATGCACACAGGTTTGCGCACTTTAGCAACCTGACCCCAAGCAGTCACAGGTGAAGTACTGTCATCCTTGATGGTAGTCTGCAAATTTCACAGTTAGCAGTTCATCAGCAAGCAAGGCACTGCACTGTCCCCTCTGAAGCTTTTTGCAAACAAGCTCTTTTGGGTAACCTTTACATTTAGGGCAGTGTGTGCCACAAGCAAGAGTGTCCACTTTGAACAATTCCTTAAACAATTGCACAGCAGTGTAGAAGTTATCTAGGAACAAATATTGACCTTTGTCAAACAGCTCTCTAGCAAGTTCCCACACAATTTTCTCTGGAACTCCTAAAATATACGGACAACCAGGGTGGTCAATAGTGTGCACCCAGAAATTATAGACATATCCTATCCTACTCTCAGACACATAGACATCTTAATTCCATAACATGCCCTCTTGCTAGGAATGTACAGCCTAAAACCAAACTGTCCTTTAACAGGACCAAAGACTCATCAACAGCTATTTATTTCCCAGGAATATAGATCTCTGAAATTCGATATACAAAGTGATTAAGAACAGGCTGAATTTTAAAAAGACGGTCACAGTCAGGGAGATCTAGTGGCAACGCCAAAGCATTATCAAATGTAGCATCCGACGCAAAAGTAAATTCCCACAACGACTCATAATTGCAGGAAATATTCCTTATGGATCTGTCAGCCTTAGGGTGGTCTCCCCCTACATTTTTGCCCTTTTTGCCTCCCATTTGACCTCACTTTTTTGTTGTACTTAGGACTCTGGACACCTTACCACTGCTAAACAGTGCTAAGGTGCAGTGCTCTCCCCTAAAACATGGCATATCTGCCACAGGCCCCTGCTACCACAGTGAGGCTTACCACTCCATAGACTAACATTGGGAACACCCCCTATGGGATGTCATGTTTAGTATAGTTAGAATTGTAGCAGGGATCCCTTTCTAATGATATATGGAGTTTGGGCACTACTACTTTAGAAAACCCACTTTTAGAAAGTGGACATTTTCCTGTCTGCACTTAATTTGTACACTGCAGACTCCCCCCTCCCATCTGCATGCTGATAGCCTTCCTGGGCTGTGAGGAGGGAGTGGTGATTCACACCTTTGCACATGAATAGGCTGGGCCTGGCTGCCTAACAATAAGCTTAATGACCCTGCCTTTGTCACTGTAGACAGCCAGGAGCCAGGTCAGGGAAGGCAGTGAATCCCCCAGAAACCTCTAGACCCTTCCAGAAGCTTCTAACCCCTTCTAGTGACTGGGCCCCAGCGTATAAAAGGGAGGGTCCTGGCCACACATCTCTGTTACACTACTGGACCAGGATGATTCTCTGCTGGAGTGAAGACTGCTGCACTAGAAGGATTACTACACTACTGAGGCTGACCACTCCCAGGAACTGCTGCCCCAAGCTAGCTGAGTTGCCCTGCCTGCCTGCTGATCTTGGCCTTCCAGAGGGAAACTGCAAGACATCATCCCCAGAGTGCCTCCACAAGAAGATTGACTCATTTCCTGGATACTAGGGGATCACAAAAGCCAATAGGACTGTAAGGACTGTTCCCCTGGCCGATGGGGGATTCCTGAAGGCAACAACGTTTTATTCCCCTCATCCACTGCCTCTGCAGCGCTGGGGGTGTGACGCAACATTTTTACCACCTCTGCAATCACCGACACCGCCCGGGACCTGAATGCGCTGTGTCGCGCTGTGCAGGGACTGAAGCGCTGTGTGCCTGTGGAGTCACCGCCGCCACCCGGGACCTGAAAGTACTATGAAGCGCTGTCGCAGAGGAGCTTTGTGGCCAAAAAGCACTGTGTGCCCGTAATCACCACCGATGGCCAGAGTGTAGCACACTACTAGAAACACCCCCGTAGCGCTGTGCACGGGTGTCGGCCCTCTACAGCCGACCGGACTTTAAAACTGCCCCCGAGATCATCACCGCTGGCCCGAATGAAGACCAGATTCAGGTTCGCCCCCGTGATCACCGCCGCAGGCCACGAGTCTGCAGCAGGACTGTATTTGCCCAGGAGTCCCAGGAGCATCATCAGGAGAGCCGCGCTGGGATTGGTGCTGGCGTGGGAATCACCCAGCACTGAGTAGCATCATCAGGAGAGCCGCGCTGGGATTGGTGCCAGTGTGAAGTTGCCCAGCAACGAGGAGCGTCACCAAGGAAGCCGCACTGAGGCCCAAGGAGCGCTAGGCTTCCTGCTCTGTCCCCTCGACCTGCTGATGTAGGCGGAGGAAGAAGCGAGGGAGATACTGCACCTCCACCCCAGGTAACGGCTCAGGGATCGGGTGTCGGTGCCGTCTGGGATGAGGGCGCAGGTCAGCGGGAGAGCGCTCGCGGCCCCTCCGCCTTTGGGTGACACAGCTCGCAGTAGTACCGGGGACTGCACCAGGCTGATCGGGGCCTCCTAAGAGCATAACAGAAACGCCTCACCATTACTATTCATTTACAAGCCAACCTTAATCACGGAGGTCGTGTTTGAACTGTACGCGCCTCCGTGGGGCTCAGCGGTATAATTGAGATCCAAACCAGTAGCGTGAGAGGCCCTGCGCGCTAGGGACAGCGCCAACATTAAAATACCTGACTATTCTAAGCGAACCACTAGCGTGAGAGACCCTGCACGCTAGCGACAGCGTCAACATTAAAATACCTCATTTATTCTAGCCCATAACTCATTTCCCATGGGACTTTTTAATCCCACTATACCTGAAGCTGAGCTGATGATTGCACGATCGTTTGCCTAAAGAAACTGCCAGAACTTGAAGGATTATTTCCTCACACAAAGAACACTGTCAGCAAGTAGTGCCCATTAAGAGCTCATGATTCCTGTGGAATGTTTTCATTGCTGATCTAGTCTGAAACTTGAGATAAAGATTTTTTATTTTTATAACTACCTGGTGTAGTGTCTATTTGTCGTGTTTCACTGTGTTGTGGTGAGTGGGTGTTACACAAATACTTTACACATTGCCTCTTGAGTTAAGCCTACCTGCTCGGTGCCAAGCCACCAGGAGGGTGGTCTAGGGTACTTTGAGACCCACCCTGGCGGAACCGGTGGTCCCTACTTGAACTAGTGTACATACCATTGCCAACTGGAGACCCTGTTTCTAACAATTCCCATCAAAAAAGTAAAACCCAAAAACTTCTTAATCTCATCCAGATTTGTGGGAGTCCATCGGGTAGCTCTAGAGTGCGGCCTAAGTCTGGCACTGTTGTCCCTCAAATACTGTTCAGAATACAAATTAGTCAGCTAAAAATACATTATCCATAAACAATTGAAAAAACTGTATAGACAAAAAAAAATCACAAATCACTCTACACCCTGCATCACCACTAAAGGCAGGCAGCCCCGGCTGCACCATGTTTGAATCAACCCAGAGTCCAGCACTTCTAATGGAAAGCCTTGCAGCCCCAGGCTGCAATCCAGATTCCTCTTGCTGCATCAGTGTCCTTCTCTAAAACAGGCAATTCATCCGCACTGAGAGTAGGCTCATCTGCACTGAGAGTAGCCTCATGATTCCTCGTGGACAGAAAACTCACTGCCAGAATCTTGCACTCCCTCCTCTCCCTCAGAGTCACTGTCAGTCTTTTAATCATGGTCAGAGGAAGATTCAGAAAGCATACCAACCACCTGCTGAGCAGTTATTCTGCAGCTAGCCATAATCCTTACTGATAACGGTAACTTGTCAAACAAGTCAACAACTACAAACACTTTGTAAAATAAGTAATAAACAAAATGTGGCTTTATCACAAAGACCTATATACTCTAAAACTATACCACTCACTTGCCAGAAGCAGCTAGACTCACCACCACCTATTCTGCACAGACACAACAAGGGCCAACAATATCCCACTAAAAGAGAAAAAGAAAAGAAAATTATACATAAGACAATGCAAAATACATTGCAAAGAATTTCACCCTCAAAACACTAACTAAATATGCTGCTATTATGACACCACATGCAAATAATTCATTCCTGCACGACTATAATACTCATTTGGGGTAAACTCAACAAAAAGGTTTTTCTTACCATATAAATGCAACTACACAAAACTGCAGATCAACCACTGCTGAACCTGCAAACAAGAATCAAAAACTTTCCACTAGAATAAAAAGGAGAAATAAAACACTACAATCACATATGCAAATAATGCACTAGTCCACACACAATTCACGAGCCAAGCTGGGGGGGTATGTGGGCCTAAAAGCATAAGGCCGATCTGCCCTCAAGAGGGGCAGAAACAGCCCAAATATTCACCCTCATAAAAGGAGAGCAACCCTTGCCCAAGAGGCCACTCCCCAACACCAACATTTAAAAAAAAACCTGGTGTGTAGTGGCTTCTGCCCCTCTTGGGGACAGGTAGGCTTATAAACATATGGCTGATCTGCCCCCATGTGAATATTCAGTTGAGACAGGAGGTGGACCAAATGCCAGACTCGCAGCAGGAACTGGAGGAGGAGTCCACGGAGCTCGGAGCAAGGTGTGGGAGCTGGGAGCTTGAGCTTGAGCAGGACAGCCACCCCTCACTCGCTCACTCACCACCGCTCAACACTGCCTACCTGTAACAGCAGCATGTAACTGCCGCAAGCAAAACCGCCGAGCCGCGCTGTGTGGCTCCCGCGGCTGTGGGGACCGTGGCTCCTGCACCGCACCACACCTCACAGGTTCACAAGGAGATAGCTGCGAGCGGAAGGCGGCTCGCGGCATGCAGCTGAAAACACTGGTCGCGGTGCCTGCAAAGAGCCCAGCAAAGAGAGCAGAGCAGAGAATCAACAAAGCGTCTTGGCAAGGAGCCCACCCCTCCAGCGGGAAGGAACACATACTCCTGCACGTCAGCGACCGGCGACTGGCAGTGGAGGTGGCAACAACAGCAGGCTCAGGGTGGCAAAACGGTGAGGAGCCGGTGCAGGGGCGGTTGCGAGGGGGTTCTGATTCCGTAACCTAACTGCACCCCCTGCAGTCCGCCTTCACAGTCTGCCTTCACAGGACGGTCAGGCTAAACTTAATAACAAACACTCAACACTCAACACTCATTTGTCCAGTCAGACCAACACAAACTCAACTCTTTGAATAAAAAACGAAATCTGCCACCAGTCAAAAACACCAGTCAAAAAACAAAAAAAAAGGTTTAACCTTTCCGACTCACCACGCAGACTGACGCAGAGGAAGTAAAGGATCCTTTGCTTGGACTTCACACAACGAGACAGAAACTTGTAGGAAACTAAAGGTGGAAGCAAGAGAGAGCGAGTAGGAGAGCAGAGCCTAAACTTCGCCATAAACGAAAACCGCCGGAACAGTGCCCGTTACTAGCGAACAAGACGAGTGGCGAGTGGCGATGGGCTACCCGGGTGAGTGAGAGCGGAGAAAGCCCGTGGAGTCAACACCTCAGAACACAATCCTAACCACCAATCTCAACCACCCCTACCCTTGTGAGCGAGAACCGCTGTGAGCAGAAGTGAGCGCAAAAGTAAAAGCGCAAAAGTGCATAGGCAGTGAGAACAGGGAACGGGGAACGGTTGCAGGAGGACGGGTTAAGCCCCGTTTGAGGCCAGAGGCTCAGAACTGTGGGGCGAGGAGCACGGCCCAAGCAGAGCACAGAGAAGAGAGTGCGCAGGAACAGTCTAAAAAGCTGAGCTAAGGGAGTAATTTCGTCAATACCCTAAACACCCTTTCATTGGTGCGGAGGGAAAATGCTTAAGGAAAATCCGATCAAATCAAAGAGGATGGGTTCTGACGAGGACACTCACAAACATCAAACAACAAGGGTCACAAGAAGTACGGCTCAGAACTCAAGACAAGAGTCGTACTCAGCGAGCCCCCTTCTACAACCCCCCCAACAAGGGCTCATTACCCATTACTTCCAGACGCCGGGCAGCTTGCCACCCCCGGGTATGTCTGCTGGTCTGCTGGGGGGACTGAAGAGCCTGATGAGACCACTGCGAGCAACCCCCAATTATCGCGGCCCGACCATGGACCGATCAAGCTACTCGACAGCAAAAAAACCCCTTCTGGCTGAGGAAGCCATCTGCTGCCCGAAGAAGGGGACCAGGACCGGGTCCGAGTTCAGGGAGGCCCTTCTAACGGGCGCAAAGTCGGAGCTGCAGGGGAGAACAGTAAAACACATAATGAAAGGATCGGCGATATCGACCCAGGATGGCATACTGCAGCGGACCCAGAGTGGCACACAGCAGTCGAAGGGATCGTAAGGAAGCCCACTGACGCGACACTCAGTCTTCTACAGATGAAAGCCTTGATTCACTGGCATCAGGAGGAGGACACGCCAGTCATGCCAGAAGTTATCAAGAACAAAGACTCGGCTCGCACTAGCCTGCAAGCCATTTCACAATCAAGCACAATGGCCTCAACAACTGGATCCTGACAACTTGATTCGCCAGAAACAGGAGACCTCGCTGATTCCTTTTTACAAAAACTAGAGCAAAGAATTGAAAGGACTTTGGACCTCACCCCCAACCTCATTGGGAGAGGAGACGTGGCAAAAAATCAGGCCAAAGACCAAGCAGGAATGTTCCCACCAACAGGCCAGAAGGATCGAGTTGAGCAAGAAGACACCCCCCATTTGATAACCATCAGAGAAGTGCAAAAGTCAATAGCTAATGCCCTGATATGGTAAGCAACTAAAATGGAGGTTCAAGTTGACCTTCTTCAATCAATAGCCCAATGCCTAGTGAACTAGGGCAGCAAATTGTAAGAGCTGGAGGCAATAATCAACCATAATCAGGCAATGACATCTCGTACAAGTTCATGTGCCGACACAATAGAAAAGTGGGCTGAGATGCCAGAAATATTGTGGGATATAGTGGCACTAATCAAGAGCAGTGGCGAATCACCAAAGATACAAGAAATGATTGAATCTATGGCAAAGGGTAATCACAAAGTGCCGACCAATGGAGTACACAGCCAAGCGAGGGACTTGGAAACAAAAGCCAGAGAAAACGAGCACAACAGCCTAGAGACCCTGGCTCCCCCAACAAAGAGTGAGACCGAGGAAACTCCGACAAGCCCAGTCACAAAGGAAGTCTAAGGGCAGAAAGTGACCTTGGAAGGGAAAATAGGAGCTAGAACAGAAGCTCCCCTAACACGGAGGGCGAAGAAAAAGCTGAAGAAACAGCTGAAGAGATAAAAAATGAAAACAAGATCTATTCTGCCGGGAAGGCTGAATAGCCATAGAACTGAGGAGAAAAGCAACTCACTGCCACCCTACCCGATTTTTAATTTCAAACAGAAGATTAAGAACCAGTGCTTACTGGCAGATAACGAAAAGGCTGAAGAAAGTGAAAGAGATGGTGCAACACAACAAGGCAGGAATCATGATGACCAGGCGGACCAGGCGGACCTACTACACCCAGCAGGTTTATCATCAACAGCCACCCAGGTGATAACAAGCAGGGTCGGAATGGGCAAGGAGGACGCCTCCACACGCATAAGGCTCAATGATCTACCGGAACTTGAGGGTCACAAAGGCCCTATGGAGCATACTACATCTCCACCGATGGAGCAAAAACAAATAGCAAGCCGGCTGGGAAACAACAATAGGGTGGAAGATGAACAACACTGGCGATCCTTGTTTAACCCCCTCACACACACAGTTTGAGATCATGCAGCCAGTGCAACGGGGGGGCCACACAAACAAATAATCTCGTGGAAACACCCACATTCTACGAGGTGGCCTAACCCCTAGGTACCACATGGAAGGCCCTCATGACATTCTAAACAGAACTAATATCCTCCGACTTTTTGGCCATGTCAAGTCCCTGTCTAGGATTACTTTGGAAAACATAGAGTGGGTAAAGTTCAAAAGGTCACAAGGAGACAGCCTCGGCGATTCAACTCTCCTGGGCTTTAACGAACAATCTCTCCAACGGGCAGTTCATGAAGAAGCGCAACAATTTGCAAGTTGGGGCATAGAAGTAACAGAACCCAGACAACCTAATTATCCCTTTGTCCTTAAACCTCAAAAAGAGGGGCCAGGGGCCACATCAATCCTGAAAGGTACCAACCACAATAGAAAACAAGGGGAACATATCAATGAACGCCCTAATACACCAATAAACATTTCTATCTTTCAAAGCGACAACCTGCGTCGAGTGCTGATTGGTCGAACTAAACAGGCTACAAGTGGCGAGAACTGGCATCAGCACCCCTAGCCAAAATCAAGTCCCCGTTAATGAAGGAAGGGTAATGTCGGTGTGGGAAGATCAACACCAAGGCCAAAACTCCGACCTCCCTCAAGAACTAACTCTCATATCGTGGAACATCGCAGGGTTAAACAAAAAAGCGGGGACCAAGGAAGTACAGGACTACCTCGCAAAAGGGGACATCATATGCTGTCAAGAAACTTGGTCAATGACATCAACACCCATAGTGGGCTTCCATTAACATCGGATAAATGCAACAAAAAAAAAACATGTTCGGACGTCCCTCTGGGGGTCTTTCAATCTTCATAAGCCATGTGCGCAAACTCAGATCCACAGATATAAGAGGAAACTCCCCAGACCTGCAAGTAATGACAATTGCTGGGTTAAGGGAGGGCCACTGGCCGCTCAACTTGCTGCTCTTAAACTGCTACATCAACCTGGCATTGACTGCTGCCATCATTGAATCATTTACCAACACGCTGGAAGATATAATACTTATATATGAACATTACAACGTAATCATTGCAGGAGATTTTAACATGAGAGGTTTGGAAGATGCCCTGGCAAACAAAATAAAGGGCACAAGGTGGGCCCACTGCTCTCTCTTCTAAAAAATGTCAAACTCTACTCAACTCACTTCATGATGAAACTACGTTCACCCTTGTGGTGCCCCAAACCATCATTTCAGAACATATCTACTATCGACTATATTTTAATCAACGAGAAAATGGCCGATAAGTTGAAAGAATTTCAGGTCGATGATAGAGGCGAAAGCGATCACAGGCCTCTATGTGCAACATTCTACCTAGGAATGGAATCAGCAGACCTCCAGAAAATGATGAGAGAAACCACAGGGGAGGAACGCTTCAGAGCCATTAAAAGAATAAAATAGACAACCAAACTTGAAGGGAAAATGCAGGAGTGGGCACTAACGTGGGAAGCTCGAGGACCGGGGGAGACCAAGCCAGAGGTGACGGGTCACTGGGAAGCACTGACAGAAGACCTGTGGCGGAAGCTGGGCAAAGAAAAATGTAAAAAAACACTTTCCCACAAGGCCCCTTTCTCAAAGAACCCACAGATACCAAGGAGCTTGAGCCAATGCAAAGGTGCTTTAATGAAGGCACTCAGAAGAGGGAAAAATAGAGGATCCTCGGCAGAGGGAGCCTCCATAAGTGTACTGAGAGCCGCCTACAGGAGGAAAGTAGGCGAGCACAAGAGGAAAGAAATGGAACATGTTGGCTCACAGTATTCGCCCTGTTAAAGGAAAAGAACAATGCCAAATTATGGAGGTACGTAAACCGCCTGAGCTCTCAGCCTAGAGGCAAGGAGAACAACATTGCAAGCAATGTGTGGGAAGTATATGTAAGGGGCTTATACACCAGAGGCACATCAGCTGCTGAGCACGCCCTTCCTAAGAACACCTGGGAAACAAGCACCCACATAGACACTCTCCCCAAGCACACTGATGAATTAGGATCAACAACGTCTGAGGGCAATGGCTTCACAGAAGCAGAAATAACAAGAGAGATAAGGAAAATGAGGAATGATGGGGCACCAGGCCCAAATGGTATTCCAGCCCTGGCATTTAAATCAGTCCAACCATTCTTTGCCTCAATCTTTACCCCTTTATACAACTTTGCATACTAAACGGCAATAATCCCACAAACATGGAAAGGATCAATTCTTTTTCCTTTTCATTTTACCAGACCGGCTTCAGGACAAACAGTACAACAACGGACAACATCATGGCCCTGGCCTATCTCTCAAAACGTGCGGTGAAAGACGGGCATCTGCCGGTGTTTTTCTGTTTTATCGACTACAGCACAGCTTTTGATAGAGTCGATTGAGGTGAACTCTGGGGAAAACTGTCAACCTGGGTAGTTCCATCAAAGCTACTGAAAGCCATCATATCCCTTCATGAGGGGACCTGGGTACAATTCAAGATAAGCCCCACAGCGCTATCAGCAAGAGTCGAAACCAACAACGGACTGAAGCAGGGCTGTGTCTTGGCCCCCCTACTATTTAACCTCTATACAGCTGACATGGAGGAGCTTTGAAAGAGGCAAGTCTAGTTCCACCTAAACTGGGCACGGTGAGACGGGCAATTCTTCAGTATGCAGACAATACTGTAGTGATGGATCACACAAGGGTGGGCCTCCAAAGAGCATTAAAAGAGCTGGGGAAGTATAATAAGGAAAATCACCTGACAGTCAACCAGAGTAAAACAAAGATAACGATATTTGGCAGATATCCCCACAACAAACAAGCAGTCTGGAATTTGGGAGATCACCAAATTGGCACCACCACAGCCTATAATTATCTTGGGGTTTGGTTACATGAGAGGGCAACTCATATAAAACGCCTAATTGCCAAAACCAAGAGTGTAATCCAATCAATGAGACGCCTAAGCCAACGCTTGACCAGCCCTACAGCTGATCCCATGTTGAAAGTCCTCAGGGCAAAACTAATCCCGGCCATCAACTACAGTCACTTGGCATTTCCAAGAACCTTAGACAAACTCATAGCAGCAGCGCAGGTCAAAGCCCACAAAATCTTGCTGCAAGCACCTAGGCATGCAAGGAACACCAGGCTACGGCTGGAACTAGGGCTCGGCACACCTGAACTGGCCCTCCAGGGGGACCTAATTAAGTATTATATTAGAGTCCTTAAAGCACCGTATAACTGTCTCAAACACCACCTGGCAACAATCTTTAAAGAAGAGGACTCCCCCTGGCAAACCAAGCTGGGCAAAGCAATAAAGACCCTCAACATCAAACCCAAAGGTCTGTCCCTAACAGACATCCCGCACAAGACCTGGTCAAACATCATGAGACGGCAGGTCCACTCCATTTCGTATGAATTGGATTTAACCGCACTTCGCCATAATACCCTCACAAAGGCATTGGATGAATCTTACACTATGGGGAAAGCTCAACTATACCTAAGTGAAGTACTAGGGGCCCAGGCCCGCAGGAAAATCCTTTTTATGAGGCTAACGGCCCTTAGAACTGCGGACTTTAATCCAGCATCGGCACGTGCAGATGGAGCCATCTCTTGTCGCCTATGCAATTGCCAAAAGGAATCCTGACTCCACTTATTATGTTGCTGCCCCAACTTGACCAGAGAGCGACAAAGGCCGCTCCGTCCCATTTTAAGAGACCTTGGCATTACAACATGCAAGGAGGCATCAGATTGGTGCTTCTCGGAAATAAAAACCCACTACCTTGCAAGAGCGGCAACATTTATTCACCAGATCGGACAGGCCTTAGACGCAAATGCATAAATGATTGACCATAAGCCCTTGAAATTCAGAGACTGATTAACGGGCTAACAAGGTGCTTCCATAACATTCATGGGCAGTGAAGAGCTTGCCCGCCACTGCACGTACTTCGATTGGTACATTGTTGTAATACAATTAAGTTCCCGGACTTAATGGCAAAAGGGACTTTGCAATACAAGATTGACTGTCGTAAATTAGGTTTTTAAAGCTCGCAGGTCGGCGGGAGAGGGGGTGGCAGGGGTGGGCTTCAATTTTAGCTTTTTTACTGTAATGATTTCAAATAATCGAACAGCTAACAATCAATCACATGTGACCTGCCCCCAAAGAGGGCAGCAACGGCCACAATAATCACCCCGTAAAGGTGAGTGACCCTTGCCCAAGGGGCTGCTCCCCAACAACATTTAAGACAACCCTGGTGTCTAGTGACTTCTGCCTCCCTTGGGGACGGATGGGCCTGAAAACATATGGCGGATCTGACCCCAAAGGGGGCAGAAACTGCCACAATATTCAACCCATTAAGAGGAGTAACCTTTGCCGAAGGGGCTGCTCCTCAACAACACAAAAACAATCCCTGGTGTCTAATGGGTTCTGCCCCCCTTGATTGTGAATGAGCCTAAAAACATAAGGCCAATCTGCCCCTAAGGGGGGTAGAAATGGCCAAAATATTCACCCCATAAAGAGGAGCAACCCTTGCCCAAAGGGCTGCTCCCCAACAGCACTCAAACAATCCTTGGTGTCTAATAGAATGGGGCTAAAAACATAAGGCTAATCGGCCCCAAGGGGACAAGGGCCAGCCAAAATAAATGCTCCCCAAAGGGGACCAAACCTTGCCTAAGGGGCTGCTCCACCAAACACAAGCCATTTAAAAAAAACAAAAAAATCCCATGCGCAATTGTGCTGCAGGAATGCTGAAAAGAGACATTGGAGAAAAGGAAACCCCCCACCCTCCCCGAGGAGAAACTCTCCCCCTTGGACGCGCTGTACGCAAATGGCTTCCAGTGCGTTCGGTTGCATCTAATGACGCCAGCGCGCAGTGCGCGCTGATGTTATTAGATGACATTATGGAGGCAGTGGAAGGGCTTCCGCTGCCCTCCCCGGTGGGGCAGCATGATGGGCGGCCCACGGGGGGCAGCCAGTGCTTCCCCAGTGGGTGGGTGCTAGGAAGGCCGGGAGCCGCCTGACACACACGCCCACAATGACCTCAGTCAGTCCCGGCTGTCCGATGCACAGAAAGGCTTAATTTCTATTGGAGTGCCTTGCAGCATCAGTAATTGTGTAGTGTACGACTTGCTATAAGGTTTGGCTGGTGTAGTTTTGAATCAGTTTGATCAGTAGCCCCATTAAAGTAGATGTGGGTGTAACTTTTATGAATAGCAAGCGACTTAATTATAAGGAGGTGGGTTTTAATATTTGCATGTGCCTTCCTTAACCTCTTCTTGATTTTCCATCAATTCAACCCATTTAGCACCATATGGTGCCCATTTTTATACCACTCCAACCTTCTCATCTCCCACATAAACACCTAGAATGGAAACTTCAGCATGCATGGTTCTCAGCACTCATGTTGAAGAACCACAAACACAAGAGAGAAGGTAGAGATCTTCACCTGGAGGTTAACTAATAATATTTAGTGAGTAGGTGGAGTAGTACTACTAGAGTACTAATT
This sequence comes from Triturus cristatus, assembly GCF_964204655.1. Classification (NCBI taxonomy): domain Eukaryota; kingdom Metazoa; phylum Chordata; class Amphibia; order Caudata; family Salamandridae; genus Triturus; species Triturus cristatus. Next base: position 493,929,516 of record NC_140586.1, on the reverse strand, counting down.
TATATATTCAAAATGCTTTTGGAAATAGGCATAACTCAGAAGAGTTCTCCCACTTCTACAGAAGAAACACTGAACTGAAACAAGCAGGGACAGATTGTCATGCAGTCTATGACTTACCAAAGAAGGAGTAGAAAAGGAGAGGCTCCATCTGAAACTGAGGAAACCTGAGCACATTATTGGCTCCATGTTGTGTAAGTGTCATTTTTCATACTACTACTTACTTAGTGTAAAGCCTTAGGGACAAGGGATCTGATTACCTGCATACAGCTGGCCGCAGTTAGACTCCCCAACAATGTTGAGAAGAAAACATACAGAGGAAAACTGTAGCAATGCACCTTTTTCTGCTTGGTTGTGCTAGATTTTTGGCTTTCTATAGACTTTATATTTTGTTGATTTTATGGCTGTCATTCAGTATGACAGTTCATGTACTCTGTCACTAAACATTTATTGTGAAATAATTTACATCCAATTAGTGTATTTAACTATCTAGTAAGCTCACAGTAAGTTGACACAGGAAAGGCACCAACAGTATGGAATTTAAATATCATATATGTGTTTCTAAATGTAGTTGCACCACCCACGTATACACGGTATGGTTCTAAAGAGCACCATTTAAAAAAAAAATAATATATTTTTTTTTTATTTTGCCACCATCAGTTAAATACATTTATATAAAGACATCTATGAATAAATACTTGAGGAAACACTGATAATAATAAATAGGTTACGAAAAGGAATAAAAACACTTTTTTGAGATTTCATAGCATGAAGTAAAAATAACATTACCAGGCTGTATATGATACACCAGAGACTCTAAACCATTTAGACTGTGGCTTGCCTCACTATCTATTTCCCAGTTATACATGGGGGCCCAGATGCGTTTCCCATGCACTTTAGCCCTACATCCTTTCCTTTTTATATATACCTTTTTCGATATTATAGATGGCGAAAAGCTCTGCCTGCCACTTTTGGAATGAGGGTGGACCGGGATCCAGCCAAGAAAACGATAAACATATTCTAACTATAGGCATGACCAAAAAGACAAACTCTTGTTGTGCCACCGGCACTCCTTCCTTTGTAATCCCTAGTAACATTAAATCTGATTTGAGTCTTATTTTAATCCTCACAGATTGCATCAAGAATGCTTCTATAGCTGTCTTTAGTGATGCTAAAATAAAATCAGACAAGAAGCAAACATATGAATGATGTCAGCCTCAGTGCTACGACATTGGGGGTGAAGAGTTCCTTCTGTACTACCCCATTGGGTGATATTGGCTGGCATATACTATAATGAAAAGATTTGTTAATAATGCTGCGCTTCCAGCTCAGCCAATCTCAATAGGGAGAGCCTCAGCATAAGCGAATCAAAGAACTCAGCCCCATCGATACCTAACTTTTGCTGCCGTCTCACGATGTTTCTCTAGATCATCAACCATCAATTGTCACTACCCTCCATATATCTGGGTGATGGTGCAGCCCTCTAGATCTCTTATCGCCATCATTATGGATTCTTTAGAAAAAGCTCTTACCCCTTCTTTTGCACAATATAGCTTAGAATCTGTAGATATTAAAAAAATTGTTTACGGTCAATATTAAAAAGCCACTGGACCTTCTCAAATGGTATTACTCCACATGAATCGAGCAAGTCCCCGATCTTCCCCACTCCTAGTGCATCCCATTGCAACATGACACCGTCATGAAATATTTCTGTGAATGACAGATTTCCATAGAGCGGGGTGTAGAAATCCTAATCCTTCCTACCCCTAATTTCTTCCAAACAATAGTCCAGACAGAGGATGCCGCCCTAAGGTCATAAATTTAACTTTTTTTGTAGTAGCTAGGTTCATTGTATCTCAGAAGCCAATTAGAGGCTTCTTTCCTTAATAGCAATTCATATATATCTGGGGGGGGCATCACTTCTCCACCGGTCCTCAACCTTTCCCCCAAGCAGTCCCCGGATATATTGAATTACTGCAGCCCAATAATACATTTTTACATTTGGGACCGCCCATGCCCCTTTTCCATGGGGAGTGACATGAACCTAAGCGCCCTTTTCCTCTTTGCGTGCACCCATAGAAACTTGTTGCCCATTCTTTCCATCCCTTTAAACCAATGATTTTCAAACTCTAGTGCAATTCTTCTGAAGAAGTACAGGATCTTTGGGAGAACTATCATTTTTATTGCTATTGCACCATCCAACAATCGAAAGATGCTAGTTATTCAACCTATCTAGATCTTTCTCACCCTTTTAAATTGGGGGGGGGCAAGTTTTCCTCCACAATTTTGCCCAGTTCAGAGTTATGGTGACACCTAAATACACGGCAGATTTCATACCCCTGGATCTGATAGGCAGATCTTACTGTTTACAACAATTTGTGTCTTCTTCCGGTTAAGCAGATAACCAGAAACCATCCCTAAGTGTTTTGCCTCGGTCTCTATCTCCATTAGGGCTTTATAGGGATTAGGCGTCATTACGGCAAGAACATCCACATACCCCAGGATTTTGGTATCAAGGCCTTGAAGCCGAATAGGTTGAATTGCTATGTTGGCCTCAATTTTCCTGATTAGGGGATCTATGTAGAGTGCATATAAGAGGGGAGAGCAAGGACACCACTGTCTAGTCCCCCACGTGATGTGGATGGGATTGGTTTGTCCACCCATTAATCAAAGTTGGGCACGAGGGACTCTATAAAGTGCCTGTATGGCTTCTTAAATTCCTTTCCGATCCCCACACTCTCAAGAGAGGCCAACAGGTACTCCCAGGAGACCCTATCAAATGTCTTCTTGGCATCAAGTAGAATAAGTGCCACCGGATTTCCGGAGACTGATGTACCATCAAATAAAGTAATCACTACATACGTGTTCGGCTGTTCCTCTGCCTGGAATAAACCCATGTTGCCTAGGGGAAATCACCTTACCTATAATGCCACTCAGTCAATTGACCAGTATCTTTGTGTCGCTATTCATGAGGCCTCTGGGCCTATAAGATCAGATCTTTTTTTAAGGTTTCCCCTTTTTTGGAAAAATAACTATATTGGCCGAAGCCCATGACTCTGGGGGAACTTGCCCTTTCTGCACTTGACACATTATGTAAATTAAGTTGGCACCCAAAGTAAAAAAAAAAATTAAGGAGCTCTAGTGGAATTTGGTCGGGACACACAGCCTTACCAGAAGGGAGTTCATTTAGCACATTTTGCATTTCTTCCCCTGAGAATGAAACGTCAAGTGATTCTGAATCTTCCTGTGAAAATTGCTCGATATGGAGCAACTCTAGGTAATAATAATAATAATAATAATAAGGGAATTTTATAAAGCGCTTGGTTACGCTCAAAGCGTGTACTCCCTTATAAGCTTCTCATCCCTGTGTCCCTCCTCTCCATATAATTTTCCACAGTATCTCTGAAATACCTCCTGTATATCCCTGGACCCAGAAACAAGTTCACCCCTGTAGTTCTTAATCTCCAGTATCTCAGCCCCAACAGTTTTCTGAATTGTCCTTGTGGCTAAAAAATTCCCAACTTGCTCACTGTATCCATAACAGTTTTGCCGCAAGGCCAAGTATTTTTCTGCTGCTCTTACTGCAGAAATTTCACCGGCAGATGCCTTTGCTAAAGCAAGTTTCTGCAGAATCCCTTCCATACATATGCCATTAGTTATAGCCCTTACCAGTTCCTCTTCTAAATCTATCATAGTACTATAAATCCTATTTAGGCGTTGAGCTGAATTCTTGTTCCGATTCAGAGAAAAGCTCAACGTCTCTCCTCTGAACCCGGCCTTAAGAGCATTTCATAACGCTCTGCATCCAGCACTTCCCCTGTTAAACTCTGGAAATTCTTCCAACCAATTATTCATGTGGCGAATATTTTCAGGGTCCTGTAGCAAGCCCCTCTCAAACGTCTAAGCTCGTCCTGGTATATCTACTCCTGTGTTAATTACTTCTCAAACCAAAGTGTTTTTGTCTGACTTCACCCAGAGGAACATCTTGGTAGTGCATGCCGTGAGCAATTGATGTGAGACTAGGAAGTAATTCAGACGCGCTACTGCTCTATGCAGGGCTGAAAAATATGTACTGCCATCCTCCTGGGGTTTTCAATGTGACCAGACATCTGTAAACCCATTAGCTTGCATCAATTGCGCAAAACACTTTTCTTCCGGCCATTATAATGACTGGAATTTCAATTCCATAGCTCACTGAGGCCATTGATGTTCAGATCACCATAAAGTATAATTGGCAATGGCCATTCAGTGAGCTCGGAGTTGAGAAATTCAAAGATGTCAGAATCATCACCTGTGAAGCCATAAATTGAGCAAAGAGTACATTTTAACCCCAGTAATTGACACTCCACTACTTCCCAGTGACCTAATATGTCAGTTGCCCAGTTTTTAAATAAGATACTCCCCTTCTGGGCCAAAATAGCCACCACCCCTAGTTCTGGTCCCTTGCGTAGTGTATGCTATCACTTGAAACCCTTACTGCACTCTTAGATTTTTCCTACTCCCCTCAATATGCATTTCCTGCATACATACTATATCAGCATGCAACTTTGATTAACCGTCGCTTTATCGGGTCATTCAGCCCACATATGTTTATTTTTGCTATCCGTATACTGATTGCACTTTTTTTGACTGATCTAGCACTTTGTTCCCCAATCTCTCTACTTTCCTCATGTAGCAGTGTTTTTTGCTTTTCTACCCATTGTCCACCCCAGGGGGTGGCGCACCCCCAATCTGACCCCCGCCCCCCACCCCTGCCCTTGGAACCCCCCACCCACTTCCCTCCACCTACAAAGTGAGACAAGCAGACCAAGGGTCTAAGTAATAGAGCCTGTGCTCTGGCTCCCCGCCACCGTCTGGATCATACCACCTTGTTTAAACCTATTTTTAAAGATATTCCATTTCAAAACCTCTCATTCTGACAAAGACAATCATTTGTGCCAGGCCAAAGCGAACTTACTAGCGAGAGGAGCTGTTCGGCCTACTCTGTGTCAGTTTATCAATGTACTCTTTTGCATGGATTTCAGAGATAAAAACTTTTGTAGAGTTTTGATATATAATTTTCAAGCGGGCCGGATTCATCAGATATACTTCAGCCCACAGAGCTTTGCATTTTTGAATCGGCTGTCTGAGTCTCCACCGTCTCTCCACCGTGAAGTGACAAAAATCCGGTCTTGCAAAAAAAAACTGGTCCTCATACATACGTTTGGCGTTGGGCGGGCTTTTGAAAACACTTCTTCCTGGAGCAGGTAGTTCCCAGAATAAATTAAGATTGCTCTTGGCTTCGGGGTTTCTCCGTTGTGTGATTGACCTGACTTTTTAAGGGTCAGTGGAAAACAGTGCACCTGCTGTATTTCTAGGTCCCAATTCCAGCGCTGGAGTTCCGGAAAGGCTCCCTTCAGTAGGTTCAGGAAATAAGTTCTGATATCTTTTCCCTCTGCTCCTTCATTGATGCCTAGGATTCTAAGGGAATTCCTCCGCTGCCTGATTTCGAAGTCTTCCAACTTCCATTGGATATCTGTTATTTGTGACCCCTGCGACTCTGCCTGGGTTTGAATCCTAGCCACACCATCTTCAAGAGATCTTGTTCATTCTTCTGCAGCCGACAGTCTTGTATTCACGTCTACACAGCCTGTAGCCATCTTTATGACCGTGCCCTGAAGCTTTTTAGTTTCCAGAAGATTTTATTTCCCATCTATTCGAGTCTCTTCTTGGAGCTGCTTGATGGATCCATAGATTAGTTTCTGTAGCGATCACGCAAGGGGCAACCACGAGGCATGAACCAGGTAGACACAAACAAGCCCCAAAATCGCTAAGCTGGTGGAAAAAAGGCCTGGGATACTACATATCCCAGCATGCCGTGTGCCGCCTCAAAAGGAGGCTCGGACCTCCCTTGCATATAAGCACCTCCTCCTCAAGAGGAAGGTGCTTGTCAATCAACGACCGAGAGGAAGTGGCGGATGGTGCTCCCCGCCGGATCCCAGCGAGAAGTATTTTCAGCGGCTCTCCTGTCGTCAAAAGCCCAGCCGAGTCCCGTGAGCAGCGGAATCACGGAGCAACCCTTAATGCGAAGCGCAACGGAACCGGAGAACCAGGTATTCGTGGGAAGGGCCGTGCGCCCCCAGCTCTGTTTCCAGTCCCCAGCGGGAAAAACCAACTTTCCTTCTAGCCCATGAGTGCATGGGATTAACTGTGTCCGCTATTCCGAACCTCCCGAGTTACACCAAAGAACGTGTGTATGCAACGAAACGCACAGGGTGCAACCACATACTCCCAACTCACCTCCGCGTGTGCCAGGTCTTCCCCCGAGCAAATTACTGTTACACGCCCAGCTGAGTTACGTCTTCAGTCGGCCTTCCTGCTTTTGTGGCCGCTTACCGAGGGACGTAGAAGCGGAGAGAACACCACTTTTGTCATCCTCGGAACGAAGTCATTCCCTCTCCTGACGGATAGTTATCCGTTCGCAGGACTCTGATATTGTTTGTATTTACGACAGGCATACTGCAACCCCGTTTGTCGAGACATTGTACCTGCGTCCCTGCAGGACGCCAGTGTGCGTATCGTGACTTGTGCAGGAGACTTCAGGTCCTTCCCTTCTCAGAACCAGTACTAAGAGCATTGAGGAATTCCTCTTGGAGTTAGGGGACACCTGGTGAGTGGTACAGATACAATTAGGGACCACGCATAAAAAGGGGGACAGCTTATCGGGCAGTTCAGGGAACCATTAATCCTTGTTGTTTTTGTTCCCCCCTTCAGAGCTAACCCCATCACCAGCAGTCTTAGTCGAACAGTCCTGAGAAGTCACCCCTCCTGCCGCAACGACCTTTGTTGTTCTTCCGCTTTGTTTCCCCGTTTCCCCTGGGGGCCTCCTCGCACAGTAGGGTGTTCTCTCTCTATGGGAGTGGGCGCTTACGGGAGGTGGAGTTCACACAACAGCCATCGTTCCTGCTGAGCACCCGCGACAAAGGTTAGTGACTGTAATAGCATTTGCATCACTAATCCCGTCCCTGACAGTTTCAGGGACATCTCTTTCATTTGTATTGTCTTTGCATTGCTAGAGACTTCTACTTGCCCCGAAGGATCGGATATACTTTCTGTGTAGCGGAATAATCCCATTTCAAAGCAGATTTTATATTGTGTCTAGCGATTTCATCCACAATAGGCTCGGACGACTGGGGGTTTCTGTTTGTCCTGGAAAGCTGTTTCCTTCTAACCACCGTCCTGATTCCCGCTTGCTGGCTGCTTGGGCTAGAGCTGGCAAGCTGAGTATTACTCCCAATTTCTGTATCAGAAGAGCTGATTTCGTAGCAGTCGGTTAATGAGAAGAATGTATCCCTCAGCTCCTGGGACTCTTCCAGCCCCTTGAGCACTATTGCCACTGTTGTTCCTTCAATTAATGCACTGGTATGCAAATTGTTCAAAGCCTGTGCATGCGATGGTTGGGCAGGATAATAATGCCTAATTGCCTCGATTGAGGGTGTTTGTGTTAGTAGCCCCAGATTCTTGTAGTTATCATGTTTATTATTTGCCCGCCCCTCCCCGGGAACACCCTTATGGTTAGGGCTTACCAGGTTAGGCTCTTACCTACATGCTAGTTGACCCAGTTTGTCCTTTGTATGGCACTTCTACCTTTGTTGAAGGACCGTCTTTGCCAGGCTTAGTCTTCGCTAAGCTGTTAATACCCTCATCCAAGTCATTCAGATCACCATTAGGGGCTCCCATTGCTTTATCCATGGAGTCTCCAGCAGGAATCACAATAGTGGGGGAAAATTTGGTGATACTCTGTTGCTGCTGCTGAAATTGCAACTGAGGCTGTGTCTGTTGCTGTAATGAACCTTCATACTGCAAATCTCATTTTTTCCCTCCATTGGCTTTCTCCTTCCTTCCTTCACCCTTCGTTTTGCCTTTTTGGAAATGTCCAAGCTCTGTTTCCCCTTCAGGGGCATTTTAGAGTTAGAGTTAGTTTTAGTAGGGCTAGCACTGCCACCTGGCTTCCCCACCTTAGAGCGCTGCAGGGACATACTTCTGTTTTTGCTAGGGGATGCAGGTGTCTCAGCAGTTACATTGAGATCAAAGTTTTTGGCCCAAGAAGAACGGCTTGTTTTTGGAGACATCACTCAATGCACATTTGGATGGCAAACCACTTGGTCCCACTAGCGACACCTTCCCCAGCCTGCGACCAGAGGCGAAGCGGGCCCTAACACTCGGCGAAGCCTAACACGCTAACAGCCATTGCAGCCGTAACTGCCGACGCGACCGCCCACAAAGTGTCCACGGTCCAGGAATGCAGCGAGTAAATCCTCATTTAGATAGTTTTAAACCTTCGTCCACGGAAATCTGTTTTTAGCGTCATGCAGATCCTAACAGCAGGGAGCAACCAGCGCAGCCGTTCACACAGGCGCCAATTTGTCTCCCAGAGAACACCATTTTCTAATGGTCATGTCGGAAACCTACTTTTACATATTTATTTTTCTCAGAGGTATTGCTCCTATGCACTACAATTGTTCTAGCTGCCCCTTACTATTTGGAGCAGAAAAAATGGACAGGTGTCGCATGGATTTCTCCATTCCCTTACCCGAAAAGAATCCACACCAGTAGCAGGCAAACAAGAGAGAACAGATTGTTTGCTTTGGTCCCCTCACCCTTTCACCTGAGTGAGAGTACACACACCATACTGCATTTACCAGAATGTAATGGGTTAAACTGTGCTAGGATGAGAAGCATTGTGCTCTCTCCTCAATAGTGTTTGAAAGGCTCCCTTGAGCCACCCAGCTGACGAGCTTACCTGGGATGGACCTATGTGCCTGTGGAGTGGTACTATGACCTGTGAAGAGCTGGGCAGCATTTCAGCATCCTCAGAGGGCTTTTATCTGCCCTAAACTACTTCTGTTCTCTACTGATGAAGGGATAAACACATAAACACATGTCTCAAGATAAAAGCACTTCCTGCATCAACTTTGGTGAAAAAACTACAGCAACTTTGAAGTAAGTGTACTGCATTTATCAGAATGCAATGGGGTGAGCTGTACTGGGATAAGATGCAGTGTGCTCCGTCCCCCCTTTTGTTTAAAAGACTCCCTTGAGCCAACAAGCTGACGAGCTCAACTGGGATGCACCTGTGTAGAGTGGTACTATGACCAATGGAGACTAGGGCAAAATTTCAGCAACCTCAGATGACTTTTCTCTGCTCTCTTCTACTTCTTCTTCCTACTGATATAGGGCTTAAACCCAGACATATGTGTCTATAGATAAGAGCACTTGTGGAGAGTTCTGGTTCTGGTTCAGAGAGCGTCCAGAGAGCGCTGGAGCATTAGAGTGTCGGAGCTGTGGTCGCGCTCTTACCAGTTTTACCGGTTTCACCGACGCGGACCCTGCTTAAGGCTTAAAGAGGGTGCGGTTCAAGGTGGCGTAAGGGACCTATAGCTTCCAGGCTTCATCGCGCCCGGCCCACGGCTCAGGGATCACGGTCCCCGGCCCCCAGCCCCCGTCACAATGAACGCAGCTGAGCGGGGCTTAGCGGAGTGACGGCATTTCTCCGGCTGAATTTATCGGCCACTCGAGTTTGGAGTGGACATTAAACATTAAACAAAGAGCCTCGAGTTTGGAGCGACCGGAGCAGTGAGGAGGCAGACTTTGGTGTTTGAGCTGCAGGGTTGTGCAAGATTCATATCCAGGCTCTTGGTGCCAGGTGCAGCATTCTGGGTGAGAGCGAGTGAGAGCAAGCGTAAGGAGGTGGGAGACGCGCTGCTTCTTACTGTTCTTACTGTTCTCCTGTTCCCCTGTCTCACACCTTTCGCCTCGTCAAGTCTCTGTAAGACCCCCACTGCTGCCAGTGCCTTCACACCTTATGCGCCTGAGACGGTGAAGAGTCTTGCCACGGGACCCACAGAAGGATCCACAGAAGCAGGAGCCTTGGTGTGTACCCACACCGGCGGTAAGAGGCAAGCGGCAAGTGAGGTCAGTAACAGGCACATCCAGCACAAGAACAGCCACCGCAGCTACTGCTGCATCAATGTGACCTTGCGGGGGAGGCTTAATAAAACTAGTGGGTAGCTGGCGTTCCTCCTATGCACCCCATTGCGTGCTCTATTGTTATGTTGAACATTCTTATAGTTAAAGCTGGTAACTGAGTGCAGGAGCAACTCTTTGGCATGAGAGTATACACCGGTCAACCGAAGTCGAAGTTTGTCGAAGCTCTCTTTTTCTTTTTACCTAAGATTGCATTTGAGCGTTACTTAGAACAATGACTGCAATAAAACCTACGCTCAGGGAAATTGGTGTTTATAAGAGCTTTTAAAAAAAAACTAAAGCAAACCCTCTGAGAAATAAGTCAGTACAGATAAATACTCTAAAAGATTTTAATGCCATCTCCACCTATTTTTAAAAAAAGGGGATAAGTCAAAATAAGGAGGCAAATATGGAGCCTAAGTCTGAATCTCTGCCCCAAAAGGTAGAAGGAACAGTGGAAACTACATCCATATCTCCTGTCTCTTCTCCTGAAAATAGAATGGTTGGGGTGAGAGTTGTGATAAGCACTGAAAGCAGAGTGGAACGCCGTTTACGTGAAATCTATTCTATTCACTCTACTGAAAATAGTGTGTCTCCATCCATTATCTACTTATGCTCTGAGTCTAAAGTGGATGACCTTATATTGGAAGATTTTACACTTCCTGGCTTGAATATTAATTTAAACCACTCCTGAAGGGTTTTGCAATCACCTAAGCCAAATACTTCTGTTCTCTCACTTTTTTCAAATTCTCAAGCTCATCTTCCCGATTCTCCCATTTAAATGTGACTTTTTAGCAGCACGCCTAGCGGAGTGGACTCAATAAGCTCAAGGGCCTCTATCACTCCTGATTTACTTTTGGATCCTGACCGCCTAATTATGGAGTCAGAAGATAAAAAAATTATGTCAGAATCCTTGATATGTCTGGAAAGAGTGTTATCCTCTATCTTAGCTCTCAAGGAAAGATCCATAAATAATAATTATGATTATATCTTGGATTCATTGTTGTCATTGACTAAATTGATAGCTCCAGAACACATACAGTCACTCAGTAAAGCTCCCTTTCCTTTAACTGGTAAGTATACGTTTTGTACAAAGACCCTTTCTTTATCCCCACAGGTATCTAATTTGAATCCAATGAAATCTACTCAAATGAGCTTTATTACAAAGTCGAACTATCAAGACTTTGGTGTACAGGTGGATATACCTTTTGGTTACTCAAAACATAAAGGTTAAAAAAAAAAGCGTGGGCTTGTTTGAAGAATCCCAGCTCTTTTCATTACAACAATTTTTCGAGCCTGAGGATTTCATGTCTTCTCCTGTTAATTCATCTCTCCCAACTATAGAGAAAGATAAAGTTAACATAGAACATAAAGTCTATCCAATTTTTTTAAAACAGGGATTAATAAAATGTATCATTCCATCCCGAAGGAACTAAAATCTGATCATACTTCACCACAAGGGAAGGCCTTCAAAATGAAGGAAAATCTGTTAGAAGAAAACAAAAAGAGGAAATACTCAGAGGATTAAGAAGAAAAGGGCCAAACAACTTCTTTTTGACCTTATCACGAACTTGTCTCTTCCTCTGATCCCCGTTGTAAAAGACCAGAAAAGGGCAGAAGCTCAAGCGGAAATTTCGCCTTTGGACTTTAAACCACTTCAGCCGAACTGTAGTCCAGCAATCTTGGTGTCACAAGAAGTTACTTCTACAGAGCTAAGTACTGCAGCAAGTGCAAAATGCAGTTTGAATCCTGATGCAGTATTATTTTCATCCGCTATTGGCAGTGATGTGATTTATAATTCTAGTAAACGGTCTAAGGGAGATCATTATGCTAGCACTCAGCCTTCTGCCCCCCTCTGGTTGGATTTTGTTTTCATTTTTGATTATGAGCTATATATGTATAGGTCTTATTTATTGAGTTGTTTCGCAACATGATAAAAATGATACAGAGTAGCGATTTGGCTTTGGTTCAAGTTCTAAAATATGGCAATCTTGGGGGTACCATAGTTTGGGTCTAAGGTGACATCACATTTAATTATCTCAAATTCAGATAAACTACGGTGTTGTGGTATCGATGTACTGGTCCTCAATGAGGAGAAAGCCCCTGAAAAAGAGTCTATTAATAGACGGCTTCCCTCTATAGAAGATTTATCGTCTCTTGATCCTCATCACTTGAACAGAGAAAGGGTATTGCAGATCTCCCTCTGTAAGGATGGAAGGAGAGTTTCCCTCCAACCAGAGTAAAAGAGCGGTAGAGTATTACCTGTAGATGAAGAAAACAAGAAATGGAGTTGGGTGGCCGGGGCCCTGAACACAAATAGTTCAGTAGGCCTAAGGTTTGAGAACTCCTCCTAGCAAGGGCCTTAAATTGGTCTCCTGGAATGCAGCCGGCCTCAGCACAAGTAAAAACAAATGGCTATTCTTGAAAGAACAGAATACCGATATAATATGCATTCAAGAGTCCTGGATTATTACGAATTGGTCAATAGAATATTATTATGTGCTGAGCCATCCTGCATCTCCGGAGAGCAGGGGACATGCGAAAGGGGGCATCGCCATTCTGCTTAGATCAAGCCTTATATGGTCCTACAAAACAATTCCACATTCCTCTTATTTATTTCAGGCAAATAAGCTAGAGACCAAGGAAGATTCTATGAACTCCGAGTCCCTTTTAATTGTGAATGCACACATTCCACCAGGTTCATCTAATACACACTTATTGAAAGACTTGTTTGCCTTCATCTCATTTATCCTCGAAAACTTAGAATGTAAGAACCTAATGATGGTTGGAAACATGAATGCTAAAGTTTCCACCCATAGTTTGGGGCTCTTTGCTAACTCCATTAAGGAGGAAGCATTAAATATATCACCGGCTCAATTCCCAAATCATAGTCGAACGGATAAAAGCGGAACAATTTTATTAGAAGGCTTAAGAAATTTGGAGGTATTAGTAGTCAATGGGAGACTAGAAAAAGATATCCCAGTGAAAAGTACACATAAGGGACCGAAGGGTGGCTCCATTATTGATTATGTAATTTCCTCCGCCGATTTCTTTAATAGACTATCAAATATGGAAATTTTGGAAAATCAATTTAGTGACCATATGGTGGTTAGTTTAAAAATAGATCTGTCCTGTGCTGGGGAGAGCTCATGGAATTTTAGGAATAAAGCGGTACCTTTTAACAAAACAAATGGCAGAATTTACTGGAATTCTTTGGCCGTCTCTAAATTAAAAGAGTCTTGAACCATTTTAATAGATGATAAGCAGCTTAGAATAACAGAACTTCCAGATTACCCCCAAAATAATTTCCTAGAAACTTATAGTTATAGTATAAACACTATGGTTTTGTCCTGTAAATCTTTTCACCCAAAAATTAAGCAGAGTTCTAGTTTTAATCCATTACTTCAAATAAATAGGGTTTTAAACAAACTAATAAGGGTCCAATTTGGGAATTACTCCCCTGAATGAAATAGATTAATAGGCTTACTAAAGAGGAAAAGACAACGGAAAAAGCGCTCCTTAAAACAAAAAAAGGAGGATCATGAATGGGATCAATTAAAAGATGCTGTGGCCAAAAATAATTCAAAACGATACTGGGAAATAATTGTGGAAAGTTGTGGCACAAGAATTAAGTCTCTTGCTATTCCAATAAATGAAGAGGAATGGAAATCCCAAAACAATTAGAGCTTCAGGGGCAATGGGCCATCCCCATGTGTATTATTAAAAAAAGAGCCTGTATTATGGGCAACATATCTTACCCCCTGTTTGAACACTGCTATCTGTATGGGCGGACCCCCTCGTCATGGTCTGGTAGTATCCTAATTCCGCTGTATAAAAAGGGTGAAAGACATCCTCCAGGTAACTACCGACAAATAGCCTTATTAGATGCAGTAGGGGAAATCTTTGCCCGCATTATTCTCGAGAATCTCACTGACTGGGTAGTAGAGGAGAAAATCCTCCCCATTGAGCAAGCAGGGTTTAGGAAAAATCATACCACTCTAGACAACATCTGCCTGTTGAAATTAATAGAAGAGAAATATACGGTCTTTCGCAAGACAAATGTCTATGTAGCATTTATAGACTTTTCTACTGCGTTTGATAAAGTAGATCAGCCACTTCTTTGGAAAAAGGTATATAAAATGGGGATGCCTCCTACTTTGTTATCCTTAGTTATTGCTCTACACTCACAAACATGGTGCCGGGATTTAATAGGGGGAACTCAGGGCCTCTCTTCAGTAATTACTACGGAACACGGACTGAAGCAAGGTTGCCTATTAGCACCTCTACTGTTCTCTCTATATGTAAGAGATCTATCGGATTGTTTTTCCAGAACGGAAGGAGATGCGCCAAAGATAGGTGGTGGCTTCTTTTCTTGCCTTATGTATGCAGACGATATTGTAATTATGGACCTGACCCCTATAGGTTTGAATAAAAAATTGTCACGACTACAGAATTATATGTCTGCACAATTTTCGAAAATAAATGTTTCTAAAAGTAAGGTCTTGGTTTTGAAACGAGCAAAAAACAGAAAAGTTTGTAATTTTAATTGGAGAATTGGTCCTGAAAAATTGGAGACTGTAGATTCCTACCTTTACCTGTGGAAAGTTATTTCAAGTAGTACGAGGATTAGTTCTCATATTGATCATAGCTCTACGAAAGCAACGTTGAATGCAAATGGCCTACGCCTATTTTATAGTACTATGGGTCGAAGACATTTCTCACATTTGCTTTTAGTTTTTAAAACTAAAATTCCTCCTACCCTGTTATATGCAATTGAGTCTATACCAGTAAGTGAATGGAGCTTTTTGGATAAGATCGAAGGCCAAATCTTTCGCAAACTATGTAACTTTAATACACTGGTTCCAATAGCCCCCGTTAGGCTAGAAGTTGGTTTAGTAAGCTGCTTTTCACAAGGTCTAGCTAGGGTAATCCGTTGGGGTTATCAGCTAAAGAACAGTGAACCTTTTTCGTTGAGGACTTTTATCCAACAGGAAATGTTTGATGGACGAATGTAGAAATACTCCTTTTGTAACGATTTCTTCTTGGCACTGCAACATTTTAATGTGCAAGAGGATTTTGTGCTATCGCTATCTCCCATAGAATTAAAATCTTTCTTAAAGATTTCTAGTGGCGTAATTAGCCATCAGAGAGATATTAGTATTTGCAGAACGAGGGCCAGACTGGAAACAATAGTTAAGAATGCTCCCCGAGAGTTCCTCAGAAGTATCTCACGGTATTCGCAGATGGATTACTCTTTGCCGCATGAGCCTCTTCCCACTAAATGATTTAATTGTAAATTGGTCACCAAACAGGGAAGGTGGAAAAAACTGTAACTTTAGTAATCAGGATACTCAGAATCTCGATCACGTCGTGTTTGTATCTGCGGCTTTGATTACATCTCGATTTAGGTGGCTACGTCCAATGTTTATCCAGAATGGCATCAAAAATGTTTAATCGGCTAGAGAATTTTTGTTTTGTCCCAAAAATGAAAGAGTATGCACCAAACTTTTTAACTTTTTTAGGGAGTTTATGAATATATTTTAAATGGTTTTATTGGACCCCGAATATGGTGGGCTATACAACTAATTAGTTTTCGTTTGTGTATTTATTTTTTACTTGCGGAAAACTATAAATATATGACTGTTGTTAATTTTTTGCTGTTTGCACTAACCAGGTTCTTTTTCTCCTGACAAAAAAGTTCTAAGGTAAATGGTAAATGTCTTTGCTGCTTTTTGATGCAGTTTAGATAAAATATATGGTGCTGCTATGATAGGATCTCTTTCCTAATTGTACTTATTATTAACAGGACCTGATTCTTTGTTGTTCTAGTATAGGAAGTAATTGTTTGATTGCTGCTACCCTATTGCTCTTGTAAGATGCACTTTACTTAATGATTTGTTATTATTGTTGTTATATGAAGCACTTTATTTAACAATACGTCATTAGATGAAACTGCTTTTTAATGTTAATCTATCTATTTGTACATGCTCTCAAATTCCATATGGTGTGATTACGTTTGCTCTCCTCCATTGTAGGGCTCTATTGCTGTTTAAATAATACCCCAGAGTCGATTTTTGGAAACCTTTTTCATGTCTTTTGATGATTAACTTTGTATAAATTGATGTATTGATGTAGATAGAATGGTTTAGTTGAAATATTGATTTAATTGTTGCTGAGTTTATACTATGATTATTCATGTACGTTTTAAGTGGGCCTCATTAGAGATCCAAATTCTTAATAAATATATTGAATTGAATTGATAAGAACACTACCTGCACCAACTTTTGTGAAAAAGTACAGGAACTTTGAAGTAAGCGTACTGCATTTACCAGAATGGAATGGGATCAATTGTGGTGGGATGAGAGACAGTGCGCTCCCTTTTGAGCCCACAAGCTGATGAGCTCACCTAGAATCCACCTGTGGGGTGTTACTATGACTTGTGAGGATGTGGGCAGCATTTCTGCAACCCCAGATGACATTTCTCTGCTCTCTACTATTTCTGCTCTCTACTGATGAAGGGCTTAAACCCAGAAACACATGTCTAGAGATAACAGCACAACCTGCACCAACTTTGGTGAAAAACTACAGCACCCTTGAAGTAAGCATACTGCATTTAGCAGAATGCAATTGGGTGAACTGTGGTGGGATGAGAGGCTGAGAGCTCCCTCCCACCTTGTGTTTGAAAGGCTCCCATGAGTCATCAAGCTCACCTGGAATGCACCTGTGTTTGTGTGGAGTTGTACTATGACACGTGAAGACGTGGACAGCTTTTCAGGAACCCCAGGTTCTCTGCTCTCTAGTACTTCTTCTGCTCTCTACTGGTGAAGGGCTTAAACCTATAAACACATGTCTGGAGATAACAGCACTACGTGCACCACCTCTGGTGAAAAACTACATCAGCTTTGAAGTAAGCATACTACATTTGCCAGAATGCAATGGGGTGAATTGTGCTGGGGTGAGAGACAGTGTGCTCCCTCCCCACTTGTGTCTGAAAGGCTCCCTTGAGCCAACGAGCTGACAATCTCACCTGAGATGTACCTATGGGCCTGAGGGGTGGCACTATGACCTGTGAAGAATTGAGTACCATTTTAGCAACCTCCGATGATTTGCTCTGCTCTCTTCTACTTCTGCGCTCTACTAATGGAGGTCTAAACCCAGAAACGCAGTGTGCTCCCTCCCCCCTTGTACCTGGAAGAGCATCTTAAAGAATAAAACAGATACTAACTGAATGCTGTGGAAACTGTAGACTGAAGGACCCCTGACTTCTACTGGCACCTAAGGACAGCACATATCCTACAAAGGCCTTCTGATTTGCCACTTATTGTATCTACGGGAAAGCAGAAGGCAGAAGAGCTCTGTGTGCTGGGGAACATTTAGCTGACCAGTAGGACAGACCAAGAGTGACTTAGTGTAATTAACCATGCCCTCTACCTCTAATGGTACAGACAAAGTGATCAAGATGTCCCAGAAGTACCACCATAATAATAATGAGCATAATAAAGCATACTCCTAATTCATTTGACAGCTGGGCCTGCTAGCTGTACATAAGCTGTTTGCATATGACCAGCCTGTCCAAACGTAATGTTCAGACCCTTAGGCACTTGAGAGCACATGCATCAAGCAAGTTTGCGATTGCAAACAGTACAACTCGCAAAAATCACCTATTTGCAATCGCAAAATGCCCTTTTGCTATGCATGAACGTTTTTGGATTCACAATTTAGGTAATCGCAATATCTTGTGATTACCTAAATTGTGAATGCAAATAGGGAATCACAATTTACGATTACCAAATGCACATGCAAGAAGCCTTTCCTAAATGCAAACTGCATTTAGGAAACGCAAATTAATATCAATTTGAAGTTGATGTTAACCATGTGCATACTTTGAAAAATGCACAAAACTTAATTTTCTAAGTGTCATGTGGCACACACATGCCCCTCGGGCATGTGTGTGCCTTACATGTGCACATTCTTTTGTTAGGGGTGCCTCAGGGGGGCCTTCGACTCCGGGCACCCTTGCCTCTACAATACCTAATATGTGATTACCAATTAGGTAATCACAATTTAGTCAATGCATGACCTTGAGGCCCATAGGAAATAATGTAGTTACAATAGCAAATAGGGATTCCCTAATTGCAATTGTGATTCTTAAGGAATCACAATTATAGAATTGCTATTTGCACCCTGTTTTGATGCAGTGCATTTTGTGATTACCAAATAGCGATTTCTTAAAAATCACTATTTTGTAATCGGAAAAATGAAGTTTGATGCATGTGCCCCTTGGTTTAAAGAGATGCCTCTAGCTCTCCTTACCTTACCTCTAACTTTACCTTCAATGTACCCCACCCCATCTCTACATTTCCTTCTTCCTATGTCTAGCTCTATCTACCTTTCTACCTCACTTTAAAACCTTAACTATCTCTCTGCTTCCCTGTTCTACCTATCTCTTTCTATGTCTCCGTACCTTTCTGTCTTTACCATGGGTCTCTTCATGCCTAACTCATCTCTAGACCTCATCTCTATCTCTTTCTATCTTTACATCACCTCTCTCACTATAATATTCTCGTTCCTTATCCATCGTAAGGAGAAAATTATCAGACTTCAACCAATGGAATAGGCAATGCTTTTGAATGGAATGTGACTGGGAGCAAATAAAAAGTGTGGGAAAGTGGTCCTTTTTGACATAGTCACCCCCTACTTTCTTTGCCTGGTATTTGTTGTGATTTCGACTGGAAGTGCACATGGTTCCTGCTAACCAGTGCCAGATCTCTTTCCCACAACTGTGCAATTGGACCCCAATTGGCATTACATTTGGCACTCTCTGTAAGTACCTAGTACATGGTACCCCGGGTACCTAGGGCAAGGAGGCTAAAGAGTGTCCTCATGGGCTGCAGCATGAATTGTGCTCTCCAAAAGCAACCCTCACCCAAATCTGACCGACTGCCATTGTAGGCTGCGTGTCTTGGTGCAGACAAAAGTGACAACATGACATGACACACATCCCTGTGTGCCCTGTCCACTAACACTTCATGCAGTATAGGTAAGTCACCCTTACAGTAGGCCCAACCACCCTAAAGCATGGTGCACTACACTACATGTGAGGACATATCTGCATGAGAAGATATGCCTCTGTGCTGTCCCCTCAATTGCCAACAGTACACATGAACAAGGGAGCCATTTTAAGTGCATACCGGACACTAGTTAAAATGAGTTACCAACTAAATAATGGCTTCAATCATAATAGTAAACCCACACTCTCGTGCCCCCTTAATACCTACCAGCTATTGGTGTGCTGATTGATCATTTTTGCCAGCCTACCACCAGAGAAACGTTTCTGACAACCAAGGGTGGGGGGCTTTGCTCTCGGGAGGCCAAAAACCAAGTCTTCTCTGGTGGAGGGTGCTTAAACCTCCTCCCACAGGATGCCCTGCAGATTAGCATTCCACAGCAGGAGAGCTTCAAAGCGTCCACTGCATTAGGTATGCAAATCTGTCTTCTCTGACAGGAGAGGAAGCTGGCCACCTTTGTCCAGTGCCGGGTGGGTAAATTAGTTAGTCAGATAGGCGTGCCCACCCTCAGGCCAGTACTACACCTAAGGTGGGCTACCTGAAGTTGAGGTGACTTTTCAGAGTTAGCCATCTTGGTGATGACAAATGTAGGATCTCTGGGACAGGGTGGTGCCCAATTACCAAAGGAAGTGGCCATATAGGGAGCATAGTGACCCCATGGGTAGGTCGCCCATTGGATACTACCCTGCACTCCCCAAACACCCCAGAATTCAATGTTTAGGGGAGTCCTGGGCACCATAATGTCAGATCCTGATGACCTACAAAGAAGAAGGACACTGAAGACCCATGAAAAAAGAATACTGAAGAAGAGCAACTGACTCGGCATCTGCCCTCCTGGCCTGTCTGCTGTTCTCTGTCGAACTTCCGCCAAAGATATCTCACCCTGCAGCTGTAATGACTCCAAAGCCTGGTAAGATGGCCTGCTTTTAATAAAGACTCAAGGACTCCTGTGGAGCAGCAAAATTAATCCCCTGCGTTCTGCAGGTACCCCATGAAGAACTGTGAGTACTCAGGAACTGTCAAAACCCAACGCCGCCAAGCACCACTGCACCCGACCCCTCAGCTCATTTCGAAGTGGGTCATCGGTGTCAGAATGTTCCCCAAGCCCTCCATAGACAGAGTCCTCTTTGCTACCAGACAAAGAAACCCAACACCTCAAAACCGTCTGCACCCAGCCGCCCCAGCCAGGGGAGAAGAGGACCACTGTTGTCCTCATGTCCCCTAGCATCGCAAGACTTGAACCCTCCTGCTGGTTCAGCCCGACTGGCCTCCCAGTTGAAGCCTGCGGCTTCTTTGCCCACAGACCAATTTCCATTGATTACCATTGGGCACTCAATGCTGTATTGCACCACTGCACCCAACCACCCATGTGCTGCTGAAGGTGACCTGCTGATGCGGTCTTGGACTATGCCCTGTTCTCACCTCAAGTTCTGGAGATTGCTCTTGTAAGTCGCTGTACTGCACCTGAATGCTTTACTTGTTTTTCCTCCACTAAGATAACATTGCAGCTGGAAAATGTGTCAACTGTTTAAACGCAAAAGTATTTCTCTTGCATAACTTGCTTAGCTGATCATATTGATTTTGGTGCCTAAATATATTTAAATATAGGTGTTATTTTTTATACATTTGTGTGAATCTCTTTATTGAGTCATGTGTGTCATTTCTTGACTATTGCGTGTTTTTGCAGATGTCAAACATTCCTCTCTGATAAGCGTAAGGCTGCTCGACCACACTACCCCCTAGAAGAGCACATTGGGATTGCTAGAGCAAGATCCGGTCCACACATAAGGGTACCTCTGGACTCTTTGCACAATATACCTAATTTTGGTATATCATGTAAAGAGCCAGCTTCCTACATGAAGGTTGAGAAACTTTAAGCATTCCTTACTTCAATTTGTTGTGAGGTGAAGTTTATTTGTATTATGACTATCCAGCAAATAAAGCTGTTTTTCAATGTATTACATCCATTTGACCTTCAAATGGATCCCCCTGAATCCAGGAAGACCGTCATCCAAGCAGTCATCACCAGCAGGCTGGACTACCGGAAGCTCTCTACGCTGGAATCCAAAAATCTCTCCTTCACAAACTCCAGACCATCCAGAACACCGCAGCCAGACTCGTCCTCAGCATTCCACGACATGACCACATCACCCAGCACCTCCGAGACCTCCATTGGCTCCCCGTCAAACAAAGAGTAACCTTCAAGCTGCTCACACACGCCTACAAAGCCCTCCACAGCACCAGACCCCAATACCTTCCTCACTCCGAAGAGAAACCTCCGCTCCGCCAATCTAGCTTTGGCCGAAATCCCCTGCATCCACAGAGCCAGAACGGGAGGCAGATCCTTCTCCTACATCGCGGCCAAGACCTTGAATGAACTCCCCCTCAGCATCAGACAAAGCCCGACACTGCAAGCCTTCAGAAAGGACCTCAAGACCTTGCTCTTCGTATGACCTCAGAGCTGCCCGAACCCCCCTGCCCCCAGCGCATGGAAACCCTTATGGGTGAGTAGTGTGCTATACAAATCCCTGATTGATTGATTGATTGATTGATTGATTGATTGATTGATTGATTGATTGATTGATTGGTTGATTGATATGCCTTATCTTAGAACTATGCAAGAGCACAGCAAATAACCACCAAGTCATCCTTATCCTTTCTTTCCAACAATTGGAAGAACAGGTTCATTAGGCAATGAGTTCCACATGAAATGTTGTTGTTAGAAGTCTAAAAAAAACCTTGATCCAAGTGCATAAAGAAATTACTTTTCAAAGCTTGTTCATGCTTTCTTTGAGAGCTATTTGGCTGACGGATGCTGGGAAGCTTGACAGCTGACTATTTTTTAAATGCCCCCATTTCTGAGCTTTTAATATGCAATTTAGTTCTGTTTCGCATCACAAAGACTTGAATTACCTGAAAATAGGTGCTAGACCTATAAGTCTTAGGGTGATCTTACCCCAAACATTTTGTATTACTCCTCCATGTTTTTAATGCTTTTCAATTAAATTTATGCAGTCATGGAAATGACGATGTTGATAAATACATTTTGATTAATTCATATGGAAACAGAGGTCCTGAGGTTACATTGTTTGATTTCAATGTGCTGTTGTTAAAAGGTAAATTGGTCATCAGTACTGGCATTCTGCTGTTTTTTGGTGAATTGGGGCTCAGACTTACTGATTAGAGTCCAGATCCTTCGTCGTTGTGTGGTCACTAGTAGGACTACAGCACTGATTGTGCCACCAACTTAAGTAGCTCATAAACCTGTTGCAGGCTTGTTATTGCAGCCTGTGTGTTCAGTTTTACACTGCCATTTGGACCAGGCAATATAAATGTTTTGCCAAGCCAAAACCTTTTGTTTTAAAACAAATAAGTCAACCATAGGGTAAGCCCTAGCTACCCAGGAGTGTAGGGTGCAGTGTTTATAAAACACAGAACATGAGCTTTTAAATTTTACATGTCCTGATAGTGAAAATAGACTTAAACGGGAGGTGTTTCTCTACTGGAAGTCAATGCAGCATGTGCAGTATATTAGACTTGCAGTCACATTTTAACTATGTTTTTCACTATTGAGAGGCCTACCTTTCCCACAGTATAACATTGCAGTTACATTATTACTTTTAATAAGCTGTAACTTCCAAATGGGAACAGGTAAATAGTTCATGTTTGGTGTTTTTGGAATTGTCATGAAAAACCCTTCTTTATGGTGCAATTGGATTTTTGATTACAGCTTTGAAAATGTCACTTTTAGAAAGTTGACATTCGCCTGCCTTGGCCATTTAGTGACTGCAGATTGTCTCTGGGTCACTTTACTGGGTGCAGTTGGCAGTTGGCAGTGTGTATTACTCGTAGACAGCCACACACAACAGAGTGCTTAGGTGTGAATGGATGAGTCATCACTGGCAGCATGGGAGGGCAGAGTTAGGCAAAGCCCCACTTAACAACAAAATAGTCTGTGTCCTACCTTAACACAAAAGATTGAATACCCTCTGTACTTAGTCTGGAGCTGGAGCAGGGGAGGCAGGAAACCTGTTCACTTCAAATGGAAACCTCTAAAAGCTTCTCCTACTTCATAGTAGCCACTAGGTATAAATATAGGACCTCAGACACAAAATCTTCTGTACACTTCTGGACCTGTGGAAGACTCTGTCAGGAAGAAGGATGACTGTGCTACTCCAAGGACTAATGCTCTGAAGCACTGCCTGCCGGCTTTGCTGCCCTGCTGCCCTCCTGCCTGGGTGAGAAGGATTGGACCTGCAGCCTGGATCCCGGACTGAGAAGTGACTCCAAGGGCCAAGTCTGTTGCAACTAACACCTGGGCTCTGCAACTGTGAATCCTACCCTGCCAAGTGATGCTAACCCAGTCCTGGACCCTTTGAAGTGGACCTAAAGGTGCTCTGCCAGCCCATCAGTCGATCCAGCAAAACCAACGCAAGTCCCCTGGTGCATGGACTTACCCTGGCACCAGAACTCCTCATCACAGCCTAGCATTTCCTCAGAACTGATGCATCTCCTCTGCTGCCTGAAACGTGCTCGACGCTGGACTTTCCATCGCAAGCCCTCATCGATGGGGGCCTCAATGACAATGCAGGGCCTTACATCACAGCCCTTCAGCTCCTCAGAACAGACGCATCATCTCGGGTGGCAGACGCTTTCCCAATGCTAGACTTCGAACCACAAGCCCTCATACATGGGATCCTTGACGATGATGAAGGGTCTTGCATAGCAGCATCACCGGTCCTCGGAACAAATGCATCTCCTGGGCTGTGCAATGTATACTTAACGTAGGACCTCGCAATGCACTGCAACCAGGATTTAAGGTAATCTTGTTCAGTGTGCCTAACTGGGTCCCATATATCCGATCCATGCTCCATCGCTGTTGACCTGAACTTGTGACTTTGTCACGGTTCAATGGGACCAGATTTACACAGTTGACATTTTTTGCTTTTTGGCACTATTTTCACTAAAGTTCCGATAGATGACACTGGAGTGACTCAGCATCAAGACAATTTATGTCATTATTCATGTTTTCAACCTCTGGAGAACCAAGACAAGATGCTGACATTACCCCAGGAATGGTGAATCTTCGGTGGGCAACATTTTGGTTTGTCCTGTTCTGAGTCTTTTACTGCAAAATAAAAATATTCATTGGAATTTGCTGTGAAGGAATCTGGCTTGAGGATCTGGCTGCACAATCCAGCTTTTCCAAATAGGAGGATTTTGAGAAGCGAAAACGTAACTAATTCTGAGGGTTAAACTTGGACTGCAGTGAGGTGTAGTTATAACAGTGGTAGAATGACCTTAGCAGCTAAAACAATCGTTTTTCATCCTTATAAAAATGTTGGTTTCAAAACTGAAGTATGTGGTAAATAGGACTGGCAGGCAAGTGCAGAGTAGAATGGGGGGCAAGTTATTGGGATATATGATAATGGACAAGCTATGGGCTTGCAGTGGGAAGCATTCTCTGTTCCCCTGTGCCACAAGATGGGATTTGGTGTGTCAGGGACAGGCTGCACAAGATTTTACTGCCTGAAATTTGTGGGTGGTAGAATCGTGTCTGGGGTTTTTGCAGACAGAAAATCTAGGTGAGGAATACAGGTCCTCTTACGAATGGGCAGAAAGTGTTCCACCTGGAGATAACATTGTGCTTGACACATAATTGGGCCAAAGTGTCATTAATTTGTACCGGTTCCACATACCAGATTCCTGCAGTTCTGCCAAACGGATCTGCATCTGATAGATAATTTAAGTCCTCATTAAGAAATGGGGTGTAAATCCAGAGTAATGACGCCAGGTGAAATACCCCAAGTCATAATTAAAAGTGTGTCTGGCTCAATAATTATCTGGTTTGAAACTCTGAACCTGGTAATTCAGGGCCTGGATACATCTGGTTTATCACCTGTATTAGCAGTATTGTCAGGCCTCTGTCCACTCCCTGTAGCAGTCCAGGGGAGCAGACATTGCTCTGCAGTGAAGCATAGTCACTCCTTTGTCAGATGCACCAATGAAAAGACCATCTTGAAGCGCCGTCATTTTAATCACTCGGAAGGCCATCTGAGCAAAAAGCCCAGGGTTAGATGGATGCGGGGAGTGATTTTCCCATATGTTGTATAGACTACTTATGTGTACCAGGTTGTAGGCAATGGGAACATGGATGCATTTTCTTAAATAAGGTCTCCTACAATCCGATTTGCGGTCTTAAAGAATGTTTTAATACAAATAGGTGGTTGCATGACGCCTCCTGGTAGGGGGCAACAAGAAGTAACACACACGTGCATCCCTGACTGCTAGGGGCAATCCTTTTACTCAGAAGCACAAAAGAATTTGCAAAGCAGAAGAAATACATCTTCCTGAGTGACTGGTCGCACCACACAATGCACTGGGCATGTTGTTGATAAAAAATGCTCACCGCTTTATTACTTCTGTTTACATCTCACAGAACGACGCTGTGTATCTCGGTATCACGACCACTTTTCGTGGGCCAGACATTCAAGAACCTCTTAATGTTCTTTCGTCTTCCTGTGCACTGCTGAACTTCGAGTCAAGACCCGTCTTGTTGTTTCCACAGCTCAATCATTTGCAGATCAATTGGCAGTTCTTGTAAGAGTCGCCAGAGGCTGTTCCTCCCCGTGCTATCAAATTCTCTTGCAAAGTAAACTAAGGTGGAACATTGTATCCCCTCTGAAAGCTACACAAAGTTGCCTGTTACAAGACTGGTTGTCAACGTAAATAGACTGACATGAAGCCAACATTTTCTGTCATTAGTCACTGAGTCAAAAGGTTTTGTAATGCAAGCTTTAGCATCAGAATATTGTTGTGACGACTTAAATATAGATGTCTCTTTTCCTTCAGTCACAAACTGGACTTTAAGGCACGCCCACACCCTGCAGGGCTCACACAGAGCAAGAGTATATTAATTGGCAACATAGAAATTCAGTCTAAAAGTCGTTTAAAATATAGATTTGAGAAAGCCCAGTGTTCCCCTAAGCTTCGAAACACCACAAAGTTCAGCGCTCAAGAGCAGTTGCTGTACATAAAGTTAGTCACCAACGTCATCCTTCAGTTTGCACAATCATTGTGTTTTACCTGCAGTCGAGAAGAAAGATATAGGTATTTGTCTGCATAGGAACTGAGCATAATTAAAATATTCTGACAACTAGGCTATGATGCTTTCAATATTGTAAATATGATTTCTGCATTTTCCACCTCAATTAAAAAAAAAAAAACATAAATTGAAGGACTTGCTTGGAAGTCCCAGTGTCTTCAGTGTGGTTTAATGGTGAATTAATCCCATACATATTCGCCATGTACACGTCTTAAGTGAAGCAGGACCACTTTCTACCCTACAAAGGATGGCATGGGGCAAGTGTGTAAAGGCTTAAATTGTGCTGTTTACAACAATGGGTACTTTTGTGTCTTGTAAACTGACATATTTACAAAAGGGCAGTAAAAGAGGATGGATGTAAGTCGATAGTGTCCCACAACTATTTTTAAAGTGGGGACGTTACCCCCTTTTCCTGATGCTGAGGGAAGGGGGGTCATCCTATTATTAATGGGAATCGAGCGGTGACAGCACCTTGCTCTCCATCACCATGGCTAATAGCAAGTGCATTCTTTGCATGATGTGGCATAGCTTTCAGTGTAGCCTCAGAAGGCACTTCCCATCAATGCTTGTTATTCTCTGCTGTTGGAGCCTTGTATCTGCTAGACATTTGAGTCGTGTGTGTCCAGTACTTACTTGACCATGCCTACATCCTGTTATGGGACTCTTGGTCCAGTGGAACCAGCTGCTATATTTGACCATGATCACGAGCTGGCCGTAGGGTAATCCAACCTAGCAGGAGTGCCACAGACTGAGTTACTGAGACTGTATATTGATTGAGGAGCTCTAGGTAAAAAGGAAGAGCCCTTCTCTAGTGGTTTACCCTTGTTAGTTATTGCCTAAATGATTCCCGGTGTGCTGTTATATTATGGGGCACAGGGTCAAGACTGATTTGCATATGGCTGGGTTCAAACTGGAATGGCATGGTGAGCAAAAAAAGATGGATTTAGGCCCAGATCTCTGTACTGGGGTAAATGTATGACATTGTTCTGCATTCTGTCCATCAATTGTTGTTTTTGCAATTGTCACCCCGAGTGGGACGGGTATGCTCAGACGTGAGTCCCTTGCTCTCCATGCCACTGGAATCAAGCTATCCTGGCTGAAGAGGGTTGAAACCCCGAAACCGGTCCTAGGATGCTTGTTTCCTGTCCAGGGAGGACCTGGCTTGGCAGTTCGGGCTGGACTGTTCCCATGAGGCACAGGGTCAAGACTGATTTGCATATGGCTGGGTTCAAACTGGAATGGCATGGTGAGCAAAAAAACGATGGATTTAGGCCCAGATCTCTGTACTGGGGTGAATGTATGACATTGTTCTGCATTCTGTCCATCAATTGTTGTTTTTGCAATATTATGTGGACCTCCATCGTCCACGCGCCTCAATGTGGCTCTCTGCTTATGGAGAACCCAATTACAGGCACGTAATGTGACCAAAGCTTCTCAGAGAGAGACAAAGACTGAACCCGCACACTGACTGAGGAAGAGATCACGCAAAATGAAAAGAGTTCAATCAAAATGAAATGTGCCACAGCAGAGATGCAAACAAAACTTCACCTTTACTAAATGTATTATGAATACGCAAAGGTGCAAGACCATAATAAGTTAAAGTATGGCGCGCCGAGTGGTGCTGTCTCTTTTACAGTCCATAACCTATCACTTGGAGTTGAGCGTCTTGTACAGATGGCAAAGGAAGAGTCATTCTAGGGGCAAATGGAAGATTTACTTGGCGATCTTTGATCATCAAGTGAGTAAGCTGACACAGGACTTAGCACTAATGATATTGGCAGGGAAACAATTGGCCGCCTCACCTCATTTTTCAGCAGCTGACTACTTTCTTCAGTCAACATATGTGCGCTCTTGCCCAATCCCACCAAGAGCCAAGTCTCACATTGGACTAAACAATTCAAATATTGCATTGTTCTTGTTGGCAGCTTGGTAGAATTTTCTGGACAGTTTACACGTTGTTCGGGCTATTATTTCTCAATCAAGTGATGGTAATTATGAACCGCTATGGGAAGAGAATTACTCCCTGGATTGGAATTTTGGACTTTTTCACATGTGTGATAAGGGGGGAAAAACCAGCTGAAGGATAGAGAACACAATTTTAATTATTTATTTTGTATTGGGGAGAAATGTATACTCTAAGAATGCGGTCTGAGAATCAACCAGTTAATTTTCAAAGTAAATATATCCAGCACTGGCCTTTAGTATACTAAAATGAGCTACATATACAGCATCAGAATGCGTTCTCTACTTTCCCATAGTGCATTATATATGTCCTCCTGCCTGGCATTTGTCAAAAATTGTCCCAATTTTTAACAAGCATTGGTAAAGCGACTAGGTCTGACCTTGACAAGCTACTGTTATGAGTACTGTTATGATTACTTAAATATTGCAAGCATGTGGCACAGAAATTAAAAAGAACAATAACCCATGCCACACGCCGTCTAACTTTAATAAAACAACACACCTACATATTCCAAGGCAATTCTACTAAAAAGAGTAATAGAAACTCTTTTTATTTTTGATGTACACCATAAGGAAATATGATTAATACTGGCACAAATAGGGCGCTGTTGGCATTGAATTACTGTAACCTGAAGAGACAGTTTAAGAACACAATAACGAATAACAAAAAAGAAAAAGTATAATGGATGGAAAGAAAAATCTCACTAGAAAAGTATTTGCTCACGAGCCTTGACACATAAGTGCATTTCTTTTTCAGTGGATGTCACATGCTATCAGGGAAAAAGCTGACATTTATAGTGCAAGAGAGTCTCACTGGAGGAGCCTGACCTATTGTCCTATGCTTTGTGCTTTGATGGGCAAAAGTAAGATGTAAATGATAGTTGACTAGACTAATGGAAGAAGAAGGCTGACTCAACGCCCCTCTATAGCTATAGACCTATGTATGTATTTGTTACTGTCTCTAGGCCAGGACTAAAAAGGTACACAGCACAAATACGTATTATTACCTATCCGTGGCCTGTCTTGATTCTTCTCTAATATTGATAGGCAAGCTTGTGCTACCACGATTGAAAAGATGGGCTTCAGAGGGTAGCATTATTCCTCATGTTTAGTATGGTTTCTTCGAGGGTCTTGGAACTTGGGAACAATGCGCACTTTGGGGCAAATGCCTACATTCGCTTTTGTGCATTAATAAGTAATCTAAACTGGAAAAGGGGCCATGTAACTGGTTTTATGGACCTGTTCTCCACTTTGACATGGTGGACAGGTCAAAACTTTGGGATATCATATGTCCCAAAGAGGAGACCCAACATAAGTACATCTCTTAAGTCAGATGAACGAGTACCCTGTGCATCTTTTAGACATCTTAAAAGGAAAGTGCAGCTCACTTTTTAATTCTGATGGAGGTGGACATCATTGGAGTTCCATGACACTTTCAGTTGATAACCAATTACATTATTGGGTTGAATAAGCACTTGATATCAGTTTCCTTGGTTGTCATTAGAGCATAACTGGTTATTTAGTACACAGATGAAGGAGGTTTAATTTAACATACTAATATATGGTCTTGCTCGGTTGGTCTTCAGGCCTGTGGAGTGACTCATTCGGTCAAACAAATCTAACCAGGTCAAAGATCGTGGCATTGGGCTCTGCAGGTGATTTAGCAAAATAAGAGGAGTTCCAAAAGGAAATGATTATTATATTTCATACCTAAATTACTCTGTAAAAACATCTTAAATCATACATTATTCAATAATAGACAAGAAAGGTCCTATGTATTCAAAGTCAATAACAAATGACATGAATATATTTTCTAGTGAATGTGTTGTTTTGTAAAGAATGAATGTTAATTTACAAATGAAATCAATGAGAGGCGCAACACAGTGACCATTGAGCGTAAAAATGGTTACGGTCATAATAAAAAATGTTTATTAAAAAGCACCCCTTTTCAGTCGCGGAGGGCATGACATGCGGATGGGGCCAAGGGGTCGTGCGGGGAGGGTGTCGCGCGGGGGGTAATTTTAAATGTTAACTTACCTTCGCCGGTCCGGTCCAGTGTCAAAACTGCTTTTCTGCTCCACCCAGGAAGCAGGCAGCCTCTCTCCTACATGGAGAAAAGGGAGGGTGAGCATGACTGGTTTGGTCAGCCCCAGAGGGCCAATCAAACAGTCAGGGCCCTCAGAGTGGGCAAACTGCTCCTCCCCTGCCCTACAGAAGGACCACACCAACCAAAACCTTCTGCTTTCTCACAGTGCGAAAAGTAGAAATATAAAATGGTATTTATATTACCATTTTCTGTTTCTGCTTCTTGCACTGCGAGAAAGCAGTGGGGCGATGCTCCTCTGCCCACATGGAGGAGCTGCCCCTGCTTAATAAGCAATTCATATCTTTTTACAGACTCAGCCTGGACCAGGTTTGCTCTGTCGATTTTCAATTATTGGATATTTTGTGGTATCACATAATAAGAGGCCTTTCAGTGTTTTATTTTCCAAAGCTATATACCAGTGTGATGTGCAGATACCAGTGGCATTTGATTCCCCTTGCAGCGATAAAACAACATATTTACAAGCCCCTTACACCGCCGGTGCGTCACTTTTAATATGGTAGTAAGTGACCTACCGGCGGCGCAAGTGGCTTGTAAATAAGCCCCAAAGATATCACTACTCCTTCTAAACTCTGCAGTGTAATTGACTTGTTGCTTAGGAGTACACTCAGTTCAGTGCTTGTTGCACCATACTGTTAAGCAATCCTCTGTCCCATTCAGATTCGGAGTTTCCTAGCTTTGGAAGCACAATCATTTTATGTACAGTGCCTTCTTCACGGTCTCCAAGTGTCAGGCTTTGCATGAGTATCGTGCCCACGTCTCTGTCTCACCACATAGATTAAAACACAGACTTGAATGAGTTGAGGTCCTTCACCAATTTATGGAATATTTATGTTCATTTGGGACATCCTCTGATAGAAGCACGCCTTTGTGGCAGGTAAACCAACACCGGGAGTGTATTACTATCTATATATAAAAAATTAACCATCAGTTTTCTTCTCTTATACAAAAGTGACTGGTTAAAGTGTCATTGCCTGTGCGTACTGATGATAACCCCGTCCGAAATATGACAACCGTGGTTGAAAGCTTGACACGCCTCTTTTTCGACAGATCAGACATATAAAGTTGGACACCCATATGTAACTGATGATATATTAATGCCATTTGATTAAGATCTGCCATAAAAGAGCAGCGCTTATGCACTGAGAGTCAGGGAAACAGCCAGGGGAATACTATTCTCCACGAGCAGTAGCTGGAGCGGTGCTCACCGCCAAATGCAATAGGCATGAAGCCATGTGTGGAAAGTGACCGGGTAAATGACCACATCCAAGATGGCAGCCAGGTGCTGCAACCACGTTGGAACCTAATATATGAGTTAAAGAACCTGTTCTAAAATTACTCAGGGGCATATTATCAAGACAGGCGATAAAATTATTGCCGCTTTAGCGGCAGAAAACTGCCGCTAAAACGGCGATAATGGGCTTGATAATAAGCTCTATGGAATTCCAATTGAAGCTCATGTTAGATGTGATAATTTTATCGCCTGTCTTGATAATATGCCCCAAAATTATTCGTGAACTTGAAATAAAGAATTGGGAAAGCCAATGGAATTCTGGGAATTTGCAGCTGGGAGATCACCCTTAGGAGACAATTCATTTTTACTCTATGTTTCCAACATAATCCTTCTTGGGAAAAAGCCCATGGGGAAAATGAAGTAATTGGAATGTATTGCCTGCATGATTTTAAAGTTAACATGAGCCATACAATTGGTAACATGTATGTTGTGGGCTATTCTCGTTTTAAAGCTTAAAGAATAAGAGCCATACCTAGTATGAGTTCATCCAAGTAAATAGAGCAATTAAAACCCAAAGTAATCACATGGATTGTAGTTCTTAATGAACACCTATGAACCTTATTTAGAATCAGAATACAGGGGGAATGGCCTGAATTTTATGGGTGGGCGGGACTGGTGGAGTTTGAACACTGGGAACCTTGGTTAGCAGATGGTGGGTGCAAAGGCCGGCAAGGTACTGGGTCAGGGGACGAGACTCAGGAATGTGCCCAAGGGAAAGGTTCTTGGAGCAGGAGACGGAGGACTGAGTGCAAGAGATGGAAATCTACCTGCTGCCCTGCGCATCGCTAACTGCAGAAGGTATAGTCTGCACTTGTAGTAAACAGGCATTAAGGCTCTATTGTGAACTGAAACGCATACAATTTGTGACGTCGCAAGAGGATCGTTTTTGCAACTTCTAAATGCTACACATGACCTAACTCTCTCAATGGCCGGTCTGCCTCAAAGTTAAATTTGATTCCTTACATTTAATACAGGGAAACCCCTCAATTTCTGAAAATATTGTGCACCTTATTCCTTGACGCCCCCTCTAGTCACCAAGACGATGAAAGAGCGGCCATCGGGGCAAAGCAGAAGAGAACACCAGCCTGCTTCGAGGAGGAGAACCCTGGCTTTGGAACATGGAGACTGCAATGCTGAGATGTGCAGGTGGAAGAAATAAATTACACAAACTACGAGATCGAATATTTTATAGCCAGCTGGGTCTTGTTCTGTGGCACCTACCACTCTGCTCCTTTGTTTTGCCTTTGGAAAATTTGTAAATTTATTTGATCCTGCTTGAAGAGAAATATAGAATCACTTTAAGTGTGTCAAGTACCCACTCGTTACTTGAGGCTCCCCCTTTTGTACTGTTCCTACTCTGTACCGATGATCTAGATTCTAATCTGAGCTGCATTAATTTCTTCTGTATGACTTTGTGCTTCTTCAATACAGTTCCGGCTTTGGTCACAATATCTTATTGTTTATCGAAACAAAATGCAGCTTTTCAAGTCAATCATCAAACCACATATCAATCAATCACACTACATAACTTAGAAAACAATTTCTTATTAATGTATTTGATAGACTGATTAAAAGCTTTTCACAAGTGTCTGACAGCTCTGTTACAAATTATTAACCAAAATACTTTGCGTGGTTAATCCTTTTTGATATTTTTGTGCTTTTTTGCCCATCACATTTGACGACTATAGTAAGAATGGAAAGACTTATAAGTGGGTGCAGGGTCTTTATCTGTCAGTTAGCAGTAGATGAATAGAAACTCCAGAGAGATTTAATTGATGCATTCCAGGCTTCCATGAAGCCTGTGAGAGAATGCATTTCAGTAAGGAGCAGGAAAGTGCTGGTGAAAGGTGGCACCTAGCTGCGACTTATCATATGTTTATAATCAGTGGCGGCTCGCCGAGGAAGTGCTGCGGGGTGGTGAGGCTGGGCGGGGCAGGGGCAGGGTGGGGGGTAGTAAACTCCGGCATACAGTGGAAAGGAGTTAGGTAAATAAATAAAATAATTTACATTGCGCGCTCTGCATCGCAGAGTTGGGGTTGCAGTGCGCGCAATGTGAATTGTTTTATTTATTTACTTAACTCCGTTCCGCCGTATGACGGAGTTTACTACCCCGCACCCTGCACCTCCCCCGCCCTGGCTCACCGCTCCACAGCACTCCCTCGGCGAGCTGCCACTGTTTATAATGGATGACAAATACTCTTTCTTGCAGGTAGATCAGGTGTCTGTGATCCATTGTATCAACGCGTTCAGATTTTACCAGCCTGGCAATACAGTTAGGGATTATACAACCAATAGAGTGAGGAATCGGGATACAGAACATGTCAGTGGCCACCACCGCAAAACGAAAATGAAGTGGTTGGACGTGGAATTTAGGATAAAAATAATAATAATAAAAAAGCTTCCCTGTCGCTGCGCCAAGGGCGCCTGTGCTTCACTCTTGTCAGTCAGTGGGAAAGCACAGGCTCCCTACCCAAATTCAGACATGCTATGAGAGCAGCACCAGGATTGCTCTGAGCGGACTGATCTGCAGCTCAGACAATTCTTGGGAACCTGCGGCATTTCTCCAACCCAGCTGTGCAACAAAGCTGCCGTCGGAGAAATAGAAGTGTGCATGTGTATTTGGCCAGCCTAAGATGGCCGGCAAAACTGACACGCGCCCTTCTAAGTGCCCACCACTCCTCCCTGTCATGGCCCGGCCCCGCTCCACATGCATGTAAGCCTCACCCAGAGCCAGTCACTGAAAAATAAAATGATGTTATTGTTTCATTATCATTTTATTTTTCTGTGACTGACTCTGACCAGTGGGGCAATGCACAGAGCAAGCAGGCTTAACTTGGAGGCAATGTGTAAAGTATTTGAGCAACACTGAAAACAGTAAAAAAGTGAAAACACCACGCAAAAATAGTCCAAACCTGGTTAGATAAATGGAGCTTAATTTATTGAACAAAATAAAAAAGATCCAATCAGTAGAACCGGAGTTAATGATTTTTAAAGAATTTCTTGAAATATTGAGCTTAGAAACATAAAGTGACAACCGAGGCTATCTGGTCACGCTTGACCAGGTCAAATCTGAAAGTTAGGGCAGATCACAATGGAGCGAGAGTCAGATACAGGGACCACGGGTCCCGCTGAAAAAGTACCTTGGGTGAGAATGCGTCGAAGACCCGATGCGGGGAGCTGAGGAGGTGATGTGTCAGCACTGATCCCTTGGGATGTAGTTGATGTGCCAATTTCGATCTGCACAGTTGAAGATGCGTCCTCAACGAACCCTTTACAATAAAGGCGATGCGTCATTGTCGAGCTGTGCAGTTGGTGATGTGATGTCCTCCTCCTCAGTGGCAGTCGCGATGCATCGGTGTCAAGGGGAGATGCATCATCAGTTCCATTGCCACAACGATGGTGATGCATGGATTTTGCAAGAAAACAGCTGGAAAACCCGCTTTAAATGGCCCAGGACTGGATCAACACAACTTGGAAGGGCAGGACTGACAGCTGGCAGAGTCCAGAGTCTGTAGAAGAGTTGTTGGAAGACTTTGATGTCCTGAGACTTCAGAACAGGAGTCAAACCAGCAAGCCTTGGACTCACTTTGGTTCTGGGTATGTAGAGATGCAGGACCAGTCGATTTCACTCTCAGACAAGGAGGGCAGCAGGCAGCAGGGCAGGCACAGCAAAGCATGATTACAGGAAAGTCCAGAAGAGTGACAGTCCTCTCATCAGCAAAGCAGTCCTTCTTCCTGGCAGAATGTCCTGAGGTCCAGAAGTGTACTGAGGTGGTGGATGTAGGAAATCCAGTACTTATACGCAGTTATGCCTTTGAAGTGGGGGAGACTTCAAAGAGAGGCCTCTGAGGTGCACAAATCCCTGCCCTTCCTGCCCTGGCTGTGGACTCACTACATGGGGTGTATGCAGCTCTTTGTGTGGGGACAGGGACAGGTCATTTGGGTGCAAATGTCTCCCCCCATTCTCCCCAGGATGACCCATCAGGATGTTAATGGCCCAACAGGATGTGGATGGTCTTCAGGCACACCCAAGCTTCCTTTTTGTGAGGCTGTCTAGAGAAAATACACAACGCCCACCTGTCACTCACCCCACACATGTATTCAGAGACAGGCAGAGGCATAGAATGGTTAAAGCAAGAAAATGCCAACTTTCTAAAAGTGCAACATTAGGGGGTGGAGTCTTTAACCACAACCACTAATTGCCTCTTGTGATACTCAAAACAACAAAACAGTAGGTGGTTGCATGAATTGAACCAACTTTACTTTCATGGCAGGACACGTTATTCAATAAACATGGCCTTTGTAATCATTTTCCATTAATATGCACATTGGCAAAATTTATTATACAGAGAAAAGTAAGACATCTCTCGTCTCGTGCATGATTCATAAAAACAAGTGAA
This sequence comes from Triturus cristatus, assembly GCF_964204655.1. Taxonomy (NCBI): domain Eukaryota; kingdom Metazoa; phylum Chordata; class Amphibia; order Caudata; family Salamandridae; genus Triturus; species Triturus cristatus. Next base: position 493,893,581 of record NC_140586.1, on the reverse strand, counting down.
AAAACATAACTCGACATTAACAAAAACATGTAAAAAAATTATGTACAAAAACAATGGTATTACATATCTCAACCAGTCCTAGATTTCATTTGTATAGAATCCCCACTCTTAGGTATCGCAAAGAGTGGGGATTCCATACAAATCACATCAATATGGATAGGGATTCAGACTCTCTTTGAACTTATTTTGTAGTACCATATTAGATGGTGGTGGAACCCCTTAGTTTGTCCTAAGAAGGCTGAGCAAATGTACCCCTCCGGTTATGAAATATTGGACTGGTTGAGTTATGTAATATCATTGTTTTTGTACATACATTTTTTTGAAGGTTTTTGTCCATGTTGTTATGTTTTTTCATTTGTGTTTATGAATCATGCATAAGACTAGAGTTGTTCTCCTTTTCTCTGTTTAATACATGTTTGCCAATGTGTATATTAATGGAAAATGATTACAAAGGCCATTTTTATTGAGTAACATATCCTGCCATAAAGTTAAAGTTGGTTCAATTCACGAAGCCACCTACTGTTTTGTTGTTTTGAACTTTCTAAAAGTGGCATTTTCAGACTTGCAACTTAAAATCCAACTTTACCACAAGTTATGATTTTAAATTGTGAGTCCAAAGACACGAAACAAAAAATATTTATATTTTCCCAATTGGAAATTTCACTCATAAAATGTAATAAGGTAATCCCAATGCTAACCTATGGGAGAGATAAACCTTGCAGTAGTGAAAAACGTATTTGAGTTTTTCACTACCTGAATATGTAAAACTAAAAAGTATACGTCCAATCTTTTACATACAGTGCATCCTGCCCTTGGGGCTGTCCAGGGCCTACCTTAGAGGTGACTTATATGTATTAAAAAGGAAGGATTGGGCCTGGTAAGAGGATTAACTTGCAAGGTCAACAGGGCAGTTTAAACTGCACCCACAGGCAGGCCTGAGACATGTGTAAAGGGCTACTGAAGTGGGTGGCACAATCGGTGCTGCAGGCTCAGTAGTAGAATTTAAGTTACAGGCCCTGAGCACAGGTAGTGCACTTTACTAGTGATTTATAAGGAAATTAAATTAGCCAATTTTGGATAAGCCAATGGTACCATGTTTTAGGGAAAGTGCGCATGCAATTTAGCACTGGCCAGCAGTGGTAAAGTGCCCAAAATCCTAAAGCCAGCAAAAATTAAGTCAGCAAAACAGGCGGTCAGAAGGCAAAAACATCAGAGGAAACCACTCAAAGGATGCCAGGTCTAACAATAATAAATTGTACCAAAAATATATATTTTTTCAGCTATATATAAGTAAACAATATTACATAAAACAATGTTACGTAAAACAATGTTTAGTACAATATTCTGTAATGCTATATTTCTCCACTAACAATATTTTTGACATGATTTTGAATCACAAATTAAAAAACTCAATATTTTGTCCAAACACCCACTGGGATACCACTCAAAATTCTGATGTTCACTTTCACCTTTCCTAATAGCGACGTGGAGTGGTGTGTGTGAAAGTTTTTCGATCGAAATCCGGTCACAAAACATTTGCATTTTACCACCTACTTGAAGTAGGTGGTAAACCATTTGCAAATGGAGAGGGGTCCCCATGGACTCCTTCTCCTTTGTGAATGTATGCGAAAACTTTTGTTTTGAGCAAGAGCCTCTCTTAAAAAAGGAAAATAATTTTTTTTATTTTTGTTTTTGAAATGCATCCTGTTTTCTTTTAGAGAAAATGGGCTGCAAAAAACCCCAAAAACATTGCTTCATTTAAAAGCAAACACAGACATGGTGGTCGGCTGTCACCAGCAAGACATCATCCCGGTGTTTTTAGCGATTCCCAGTGGGTCGCAAATTGTGACCTACCTCATGAATATTAATGAGATAGGTCAATTGCGACCCATGGAATCTCAAACAGTGTAAAACACAATGTTGTACATAGCTGTTTGTGATTTCCTAATAGCCAATTGCATACATTCGCTCTTAGGTAATCGCAAATGAAAGTCTATGTACATCTGGCCTTTAATTTCGCTTAGTTATGGACACTTTGAGAAAAAAAATGTGTGGGTGTCTGTTGGATCACATGTTGCTCAGACTGAAACATGTTAAGGAACAGACATGACCTAACCTCAAGATTTTCTACATTAATAACCATAGTAGTAAGGTATTTCAATTGCAAATGAAACTTGTCAATATACAGCACAGCTCATTTAGGGCCATATGTAGGTAGCTAAATACCGGTCGGTAACGGCCCAAATTCGGTAAATGTCACGTTACCGACCGGTATTTAGGCAATTGAGATGTAGGAGTCCAAAAAGAAGGATTCGGTAAATATGAATCGGTAAATACCGATTCATCGTTACCGAATTATAAATTACCGATTCATAATTACCGAATTCATATTTACCAATTCGGTAAATATGAAATGGTAAAACGAGAAAAGAGATGTAGGAAAAGTCGGTATTACCAAATTCCATGAAATTCGGTATTTAAGAGTCGGTAATTAACACAGAGTGAAATCAGGTGGTAAACAGCCACAGTGCATAAAAGCAATCCCAAAATGCAACAGCGTGAACACCATGGCCGCTCTGTATGTGATTGCAAGGCGCCTACGTCTACAGGCAGCAGGTCTGAGGATTTGGAGACGGGAGGAACGCATTTACAGACAGCGCATCACATTCTTTCAACAGACTGAGGCTGAGATACATGAAAGGTACAGGCTACACCCCCAAACCATCATGGACCTGATAAGGGACCTGCACCCACTCCTGGACCAGCCAACAACAAGGGTGCATGCCATACCTCCACATGTGCAGGTGCTCTGTAGCCTACATCTACTCGCATCTGGCAGTTACCAGGGGGTGATAGCTGCGGTAGGCGGGGTATCCCAGAGTTGCCTGTCTCGTTTCTTCAGGAAGTTCCTGGATGCCATGATGCAGAGAATGCAACACTACATTAGCTTCCCAAACACACAGGCTGAACTGCAGAAAACAAAGATAGACTTTTACCAGATGGCACAGTTCCCGCATGTCATGGGCTGTATTGATGGCACACACATTCCAATCTGCCCACCAGCAGCCACCGAGCACATCTACAGGAACAGAAAGTCCACCCACTCCATAAATGTGCAGATAATCTGCAATGCTGGCAACATAATCACTGATATCGTAGCTAAGTTCCCTGGGAGCACCCACGACTCCTTCATCTTCCAGAACAGTGGGATCTACACACGACTGGTTTCCGGATAATTTAGAGAATGGATACCTGCTAGGTAAATCACTGTGACACTCCCTAATACTTATCGCAAATGAATGTGTATTGAAGCATGTGACTAATGCTACTCTCTTACTCACCTAGGCGATAGTGCATATGCCGTGCGGTCATTCATCCTCACTCCCTACCTACACCCATCAACCCTGAGTGAAAGACGATATAATGTGGCACACAAATCAACACGCAACGTGGTGGAGCGCACGTTTGGGCTATTGAAAAGCAGGTTCCGCTGCCTCCACAAAAGCGGAGGCGCACGCCAGTACACACCCATCATCTGCTGCAAGATCATTGCCACTTGTGTAATGCTGCACAACCTTGCCACGAAGACAGGTACAGAGGTGGAAATAACAGATTTTGAGGACAATGACGATGACTCTGCACAGCCAGAGCCCAACGCAGCAGGAGTGGCAACAGATGGGAGAGAGAGACGGGCAGAGATCACATGCAACTATTTCTAAGAAAGTAAGGGGACACAGCCAGTAGTTGGATGCCATGACGTAGTTTTAATCATGCGGCACTACGCCACAACACACCGCCAAAAGTGGCCTATCAATCATGTGAAAACAAGAGTTTGAAGTCAAGGGTTACTTCACCCAACGGTGTCCTGCTATTGTGTGCAGCATCAGTGTCTGCGCCCACGCACTACACTGCGGGATGCCAGTGATTGTGTGTCCTCACTGGCTGTGGGACCAGTGGCAGCCCCATGCCGTCTGTTGCTCCTCCGTGTGCATGTGATAGGGGGGGTAATGCTGCTCCTACTGGTGGTGTCTTCGCTGTCCCCAGCATCCACAGCACCAGTTGTGGCAGACTGGCTTGTTAGCAGCACCTCAAGTGGACTGGTCACCCTCACCATCCCCCTTGACACATCATTGCTGCAGTGCGCAAGCCCCTCCTGCATTGCCACGGATCACCTGCAGAGCAGCGAAGTGGCAGTTGCCAGGCGGTTCACTGCCCTTGTGTGGGGATCTTTCTTTTGCCTCTCCCTGTGCCGTGCAGCTCTGTCCTCATCCATCTTTGTGCACAGCAGCATGACGGACTGGGACATGTCCCGCATGCCCGCAGCCATCTCCCTCATGCCCTCAGCCATTGCGCTTATGCCCCTGTCAATATTGCCCATCGTGTCATTGAGGCCCTTCATTTGGCGCTGGACTGACAAGATTGCCTTTCCTTGTAGGCGCTGAACCTTGACCATGGTGGCCTCCAGCCCTAAGAACACCCCATGGCTCTCACCCTGTGGAGGTGGACTGCGCACCCGAGCCCTGCGACAACGTCTGGCACCTGTGTGTGCTCCCTCAGAGGCGGAGTGCACACCGGCATGGCAACCATCCAGGGGCACAGTGGATGTTTCCGCAGCCCTCGAGTCTTCTGATGAGGACTCTGAGACATGTAATCTGGCAACAGCACGCCTCCTAGACCTGAACAATGCAGCTGGTGTCGATGCCGGTGAGGCCAGCAGGAGTGGCGATGCTGGATGTGGTGGCGAGGCTGGCTGTGGTGGTGAGGCTGGATGTGGTGCTGTTGTCTGCCCAGAACTCGTGGTGGTCTTCTCTGAGCTGTCCTTCCGGGCTGCCCTCTCACCCTTCTCCTGTGCAGTCCTGCGCGAAGTATCGCCTGTGGACAGAAATTCAACATCAGCTCAGTGTACCTGCAGCCCTGCATTGCTATCACCATAATAAATTTCTGACACACTCTCTCATTGTCCAATGCCTGCTTATCGCCAATGTGTGTAACATGCCTAGTTGTTCTGCGCTATTTTAGTCATGTTTGGGGTTTCACAAACTACATCTCCCATAATGCATTGCTGGTAAGCACTAACACCTGTACTGGAGTGGGATTCTCATTGCCCACTTGGGGATTTGGGATAGGAGTAGGGGGGGCACAATGCTGTGCATGCATCTTACCTTGTTTTGTGGTGGCTCTGGCAGAGCTGTCTGCACCCCCAATCCCCACGACACTTTCAGGCTCAATTGTAGACTCCACAAGCTCCTCCAGTTCTGTCAGGGCAGGTGCCCTGTTCCTTCCACCTCCTGTCCGGCTGGCCTCTTTCTTCAGTTCTGCCATCTTCCTCTTAGTGATGATACGGATGTCGTACCACCGCTTCTTCAGGACATCAATGTCCCGGGGGGGGTCACTCCCATGGAATTCACCTGCGCCTGGATTCCCAGCCAGATCTTCCTTTTCTCTGATTCAGCCACTTGCAGTGACTGTTTTCCGAAGAGCTTATGGTGCTGCTTTACCACCTCCTCCACAAGTACCTGCAGTTCCTTTTGGCTGAATTTAAGTTTTCTCTTCCTCTCCCCTCCATCCCTCTCTGTGTCCTGGCTGGCCATTGTGGCAGTTTCTTGTGCTGTATCAGGCACTGGCTCTGTTCCTCTCCTCTGCACTCCCAGCCTCTCCAGAGTCTGTTGATTGTGTGCACCTGCCTGGGTGTGGCCACTTCCTGGTTGGGTGGGGTGGGGTTTGCACAGGATTGGCTGATTCCTCAAGTGATGTGTATTTGAATTTCCGATGCGGTAAATACCGAATCGGTATTTACAGATTCGGTAAATACCAATTCGGTATTCACCGAATCGGTAAATACCGAATCGAAACTCCAGTCGGTATTGTGAATTCGGTAATCTTTTACCGAATTTTACCGATTCGGTAATCTTTACCGAACTATTTGGTACATAGCAAATACCGATTTCTAAATACTGAATCGGTAAAATTCGGTATTTAGGAATCGGTATTCCTGCCCTACCTACATATGGCCCTAAGTATTTTGTTACAGTTTGCTCATTTCGGTGTTTAAAGAGCAATAATTAATTTTGCGTAACATCTGTCTTCTCTAGACATAATAAAAATGATGAGCATATTAGAGTGGGTAATATGCAGAGCGAATTGATTTGCACCCTCCTTGGTGAGTGCATTATCCATAGGCCAGCTTTAGCATGGCATGGCTTCCTTTGGCTCGTCTACCGATGAGAACATTTTTGAACCAGATAATTCCCAATAAAAGCAGAGGTTTTTTGAGTCTAAATGATTTCAGCCCCTTGAATCTCTTGTTTCTATCTAATGTACAGGTCTATATGGAAGGTAGCATAACAATTAATTAAAGACGTTTTAAGGAAGGTATAATTGGCACCCAGAGCCCCCAACTAGCCCTTTTAGGATTCTTGGCAGCCAACAGTAGTACTTAATAATTTAGAAAAGTATTTATTTCATTTAGTATGAAGTATTTATTTCATTTCATTTAGTAGTTTTCTCATTTAGAAAATGTCTGCCAATCTTATGGGTCAGCAGAGGCCACTGCCTTGACCCCTTGTGCAGAAGACCACCCACCATACTTAGAGATTCCCACTGTGACAACAAGGATCATTTTGAGCAAAAGCACTTCCACCTAATGTTCGGGAAGCACTTTTAGCAATGCTGAAATTCCAGTCTGTCGTCATGGCATTGCTGAGGGTTTGCATTTCTTTTTTACTTTGCACAAACGGACGAACCCCCAATTCCAGAAAATATGAAGCTTTAGTGTCATCTTAAAATGTGATCTGCCTTTAAAGCCTTAGTAAACATGGTGCTTGGGAGAATGTCCCATCATAGCTGCTTTCTTTGAGCAATACTTCCCATATGCTGACCACGCCTCTACAGATTACACTGACACTTGCTTTGGCTAGAACTACTTCAATTTCAGCTAACAAATCTCCCAGACAAAATGACTGGTACATCCCAAAGGACCGAGAACCAAGTGACAGAATTTGTTTTGCGTCTGAACCACCATGACTACATCTACCCTGTTTTCAAAGTCCAGCATTGGTTACTGATAAAAGAGAACCCACTTAAAGGTACTTTGGTTTTTGGTAATGCCATTCAAGGAGATACCTGTGGTCAGCTTCAATCAATCAATCAATCAATCAGGTCATTTGTAAAGTGCACTACACACCCGGGCGGGTTTCAAGGCGCTGGGGAAGGTGGGGGGGAGGGGAGGGAGGAAGTTACTGGTCGAAGAGCCAGGTCTTGAGTTGTCTCCTGAAGGTCAGCAGGTCTTCGGTTTGGCGTAGGTGGATGGGGAGGGTGTTCCAGGTCTTGGCGGCGTGATGGGAGAAGGATCTGCCTCCGGAAGTAGTTCTCCGAATGATAGGGACCGTGGCCAGGGCGTGGTCAGCGGAGCGGAGTTTCCTGTTGGGTATGTAGAAGGAGAGTCGGCTGTTGAGATAGGCTGGGCCTGTTTTGTGGAGTGCTTTGTGTGTGTGGATCAGGAGCTTGAAGGAGATTCTCTTGTCGACGGGGAGCCAGTGCAGGCTTCTCAGGTGGGGGGAGATGTGGTCGCGGCGCGGGACGTCGAGGATCAGGCGTGCAGCGTTATTCTGGATTCTCTGTAGTCTGCTGATGAGTTTGGCCGAGGTTCCGGCGTAGAGGGCGTTTTTCCGTAGTCGAGCCTGCTGCTGACCAGGGCTTGGGTGACTGTTTTCCTCGTGTTTGTCGGGATCCATCTGAAGATCTTGCGGAGCATGCGGAGGGTGTTGAAACAGGTGGAGCAGACTGCGCTGACTTGTTTGGTCATGGAGAGTTTTGAGTCGAGGATGACTCCCAGGTTGCGTGCATGGTCGGTGGGGGCCGGGATGGACCCCAGAGATGTGGGCCACCAGGAGTCGTCCCATGCGGAGGGGTTGGACCCGAGGATGAGGATTTCTGTCTTGTCTGTGTTCAGTTTGAGGCAGCTGTCCTCCATCCAGTCGGCGACAGCCTTCATTCCCTGATGGAGGTTGGATTTGGCGGTGAAGGGGTCCTTGGTGAGGGAAAGGATCAGTTGCGTGTCGTCGGCGTAGGAGATTATGTTGAGGTCGTGATGTCGGGCGATGCATGCTAGTGGAGCCATGTAGATGTTGAACAACGTCTGGCTGAGGGAGGATCCTTGTGGGACGCCGCAGATGATCTTGAAAGCCTCGTAGCGGAACGGGGGGAGGCAGACTCTCTGAGTTCTGCCGGAGAGGAAGGAGGTGATCCAGTCCAGGGCTTTGTTTTGGATCCCTGCGTCGTGGAGGCGCGTGCGTAGTGTGCGGTGGCAGACGGTGTCGAAGGCGGCGGAGGGGTCCAGGAGGATGAGGGCTGCTGTCTCGCCGTTGTTTAGCAGTATTCTGATGTCGTCTGTGGCGGTGATGAGGGCGGTCTCGGTGCTGTGGTTGCTGCGGAATCCTGATTGTGATGGGTCCAGGATGTTGTTGTCTTCGAGGTGACGGGTGAGCTGGGTGTTCACTATCTTCTCGATGACCTTAGCTGGGAACGGGAGCAGGGAGATGGGGCGGAAATTTTTGAGGTCGCTCGGGTCAGCTTTGGGTTTCTTCAGTAGGGCGTTGATCTTTGCGTGCTTCCAGCTCTCAGGGAAGGTGGAGGTCTCGAAGGAGAGGTTAATGATTTTGTGCAAGTGGGGTGCAATGGTGTTGCTGGCTTTGTTGAAGATGTGATGTGGAAGGGGGTCTGAAGGGGAGCCGGAGTGGATAGATCCCATGGTCTTGATAGTGTCCTCGATGCTCATGTTAGCCCAGGTGGTCAGGGCTTCGTGGGTGGTGGGGTGCGGTGGGTTAGGTGCGGCGTGGTCGGCCGGGGTCGTCTGGGGTCTGAAGCTGTTGTGGATGTCGGTGATGTTCCGGTGGAAGAAGGTGGCAAGCGAGTCGCACAGGGCTTGTGACGGTGGGATGTCGTTGGCGTTGGAGCTGGGGTTGGAGAGTTCTTTTACAATGGTGAAGAGCTCCTTGCTGTTGTGCGCGTTGTTGTCGAGGCGGTCTGTGAAGGAGGTCTTTTTGGCGGTCCTGATGAGGTGGTGGTGGTTGCTGATGGCGTCTTTGTAGGCAGTGTGGCTGTCTGGCGTCTTGTCCCTGTTCCGTGTGTTTTCCAGTTTCCGGCAGGTGCGTTTGGAGTCGAGGAGTTCCGGGGAGAACCAGCTGACTCTTCTGCTGGTGCCTCTGTTGGTGGGGTTTTTCAGTGGTGCGATGGTGTTGGAGCAGTCGTTCATCCAGCGTTCGAGGGAGAGTGCCCCCTCATCCGGGTTGGTGGGGTTCATCGGAGGGTTGGGTGCGAGGCTTGTCTGGAGTTGTTCTTCAGTGATCTTGACCCAGCGGCGGCGGGGGGTCTGTAGGGTGCGGTGGAGTGCGAGCGGATTTCGTAGGGAGAAATGGATGCAGTGGTGGTCGGTCCCGGTGAGTTCGGAGGCGTGGCTGAAGGTGACGTGGGGGCTTGAGGAGAAGATTGCGTCAAGTGTGTGGCTGGCGGTGTGGGTCGGCGTTGTGACGAGCTGTTTGAGTCCGAGGTTGGCGAGATTGTCGATCAGGGTGGAGGAGTTGCGGTCGTTGTTGTTTTCCAGGTGATAGTTCAGGTCTCCGAGGAGGATGTAGTTGGTGGAGGTCAGTGCGTGTGGGCTGATGAGGTCGGCGATGGAGTCGCAGAATTGACCCCGGGGTCCTGGTGGTCTGTAGACGAGGGTGCCTCTAAGGGTGGCCTTGGGGTTCGTGTGGATCTGGAAGTGCATATGTTCGGCGGTGCTGAGGTTGTCGTTGGTGTTTGTAGAGATCTTGATGGTGTTTTTGTGAACGATGGCGATGCCTCCTCCGGCTCTGTTTACGCAGTCTCTGCGGGTGATCTTGTACCCGTCTGGGATGGCTATGGCGATGTCAGGCGCCGAGGTTTCGTTCATCCAGGTTTCGGTCAGGAAGGCGACGTCCGGAGATGTAGTGTCGAGTAGGTCCCAAAGTTCGACGGCGTGTTTGTGTGCGGAGCAAGTGTTGATCAGGATGCATCTGAGCTGGTTGGTTTCCATTGTGGTGGGTGTCTTGGTCCTTTCGTTGCAGGAAAAGTAGCAGTTTCGGCAGGTGAAGGGGCCGTGGGTGCGCCTCGGGGTGATCTTGCAGCAGGTGTGAGTTCTTCCTGGGTTGAGAGCGATGAGGGTCTTGGCGTCGTAGCGGAGACGGTACTCCTCGTGTCTGGCGCGGGGCCAGGGGATCTGGCACTGGGCGCGGTCCAGGTGCGGACGGGCACAGACGGGCTTGCCTTAGGCGCGCCTTCGGCACGCCAGAGGCGCGCCCGCTGCGCGCGGCCGCGCGGCGGCCGCCTTATATGGGGAGGAGGGGAGGGAGGAGCAGCTGGGAGGCGGGAGGCGAGGGACAGGAGCGGCGAATGGGCGTGGAGGGGGCGGGGCCGCAGGGGAGGCAGCGGCAGGGACGGGGGACAGGAGACCGGCGAGGTGGTACAGAAGTGAAAACGGGGCGAAAATCAGGGTCACAGGCACAAAAAGCACAAATTAAGGGCGCGAACGGCGAGGTGGTACAAAATGAAAGTGGGCACAGAACAGGGTCACAGGCACAAAAGAGCACAAATTGAGGGCGCAGACGGCGAGGTGGTACAGAAATGAAAGGGGCAATGCAGCGGAGCGCCGAGCGAGGGGCAGGGGGCACGGCAGATATAGGCACAAAACAGGGTCACAGAGGCGAGAAGGCGAGAGACAGCACAAGGCAAATGAACGAACCTAAGGCCACCACTGGCCACCAGGGATGAGGCGCAGGTGGAGGCCTGCGGGTGGTGGAGGGCCTCGACTTCTCTGGTGGTAGCGGCGACAGCGGGGTGCAGGCGGAGCTGCGGCGGGGGGAGCAACCTACCAGAAGGTCAAGGGTCGCTTCTCCTCACCGTGCAGCGGCCGCCATATATGGGGAGGAGGGGAGGGAGGAGCAGCTGGAAGGCGGGAGGCGAGGGACGGGAGCGGCGAATGGGCGCTGAGGGGGCGGGGCCGCAGGGGAGGCAGCGGCAGGGACGGGGACAGGAGACCGGCGAGGTGGTACAGAAGTGAAAACGGGGCAAAAATCAGGGTCACAGGCACAAAAAGCACAAATTAACGGCGCGAACGGCGAGGTGGTACAGAAGTGAAAACGGGGCACAAAGGGTCACAGGCACAAATTGAGGACGCGGACGGCGAGGTGGTAATAAATGAAAGTGGGCACAGAACAGGGTCACAGGCACAAAAGAGCACAAATTGAGGGCGCGGACGGCGAGGTGGTACAGAAATGAAAGGGGCAATGCAGCAGAGCGCCGAGCGAGGGGCAGGGGGCGCAGCAGATATAGGCACAAAACAGGGTCACAGAGGCGAGAAGGCGAGAGACAGCACAAGGCAAATGAACGAACCTAAGGCCACCACTGGCCACCAGGGCTTCAATTAACCTTTTAAACTGCAATGGCCCTCCCTTTAAAACTCTTCTTGCCTCCTTGGAAAACTCAAGGAGTTACAAATGAGATTCCGGAAAGGCTGTAATGCACAGCTATTCGTTTCCACCTGTAGTTCCTGTGCATCTAGTTTGGCTCACATTGATGAAGATCCCATTATTTTGATCATCAATTCCAACTTTGAATAGAAGCTCTCTTATTAGAAGATGGATATTATCAGTGGTTCTAAAATGTTGGCTTTCTGTGTTTCACCAGGAAACGTATTAGCTAGAACAGTTAGTCCCTCCATATATTTTTCAAGATGGTTTACCTTTTGATGGAGAGAGGTGTGCTGAACCAAGCAAAGACACAATAATTCTGAATATCTGCAGAGAAAATAAGATGAGGAAAAACTATGCCCCCTATAATCTGTACTGTAAAGAGGAATAAGCCCCAGGAACATTGAATGGCCACCGAAAGGAGATAGACTTTCCAACATGCTAACCTTCCTCTCCTATCCATGGGTCTGCATGATATTGGAGGGATAAATCTGTTCCTCTTGTGGTTCACGATGGGATGGAATGTCCCCTGCCAGATAAATGGAAATCGTTCCCTGCCCTGAGTGCAATTTGAGTGCACAAAAACGTGTAATCCTGACTTTTATTTTTGGCCCTGATGTCGCGCTAATCCAGCATATGCACAGAGGCCTAAGCCTATCCTTTATATGTGAGGTCCAGAACTTGTTCTGTGACCCAGAGGGGCGCACTGAACATGCCCTCATAGTAGATCCTGAGCTACTGTCCTTGTCCCACTTGTAGTACATAAAGCATGCTGTGTGCATGTCAAGTGATTGAGCATGTGTATTATGTTATGTTATGTATTTATGTTATGCTATGTTATGTTCTGCCATTTATAGAGCACAAGATTATTACCTGAACGAGTGTTCTGGTGCTAATTGGAGTAATTTGTGCAACAAGAAGAGAATTATCCTAAATAAAGTAGTAGGCAAGATGGACAAGTTTCACAAAAGCCATGTCTTTAACGCCCTCCTAACTTTTAGCAGTAAGGGAATCTTCTGCAAGGTACCAGGCAGCTTATTCCAGAGTTTGACTGCCCTAACAGAAAAATCTTTTCCCCACTAACGATTATATTTGGTTCTAGGAGGAACCAGCAGTTGGGCCTGAGAAGAGCATTGGCAACGCGCAGGGATGTATTCTTGGAATTGTCTTGATAGGTAGGCCAGGCTAATATCATAAACTGCTTTAAAGACATGGCAAAGAGATTTAAAAGCTGCTCCTTTTTCCACCGGAAGCCAGTGGAGAATCTTTAGAGCATTTGAAGTGGAAGAGAACTGAGGAAGGTCAAACATCATTCTTGCAGCTGGGTTCTGGATTCTCAGTAATGTCTTCATATACTCTTTGTCAATGCCCAAGTTAAGGACATTGCAGTGTTCCAGGTGACTAATTATAGTCATCTGGATCACCACTCTGCAAATGGTTTTAGAAAGAAAGGGCAGCAATTGAGTTGACAAGCTTTTGGAGATGCACCTGTGTGCCACTTAGAGGTAACTGATACCTTAAAGGATTGTGGCAGATTTCTCAGCAAACCCAGATGATATTTTATTTTTTATACCTACTGATGAAGGATAATATACAGAAACACGTGTCTAGAGATTCACAGCACTAACCTGCACCAACTTTGGTGAAACACTTCAGCAAGAACTCACGTAAGCATTTAAAGTGAAATAAATTTACCATAATGCTAAGGGGGGAACTGTGCTGCGAGCTGAAGCAGTGTGCTCACATCTCCCTTCTGTTTGAAAAGGCTCCCTTGAGCCATTGAGCTGATGAGCTTTTGGAGATGCACCTGTGTGCCAGTGAAAGGTACTGAGACCTGAAAGGATTGTGGCAGCTTTCTCAGCAACCCCAGATGAGATTTTATTTTTATCTCTACTGATGAAGGATAATATCCAGAAATACATGTGTCTAGAGATTCACAGCACTAACCTGCACCAACTTTGGTGAAACACTTCAGCAAAAACTCATGCAAGCATTTCCAGTCAACTGCATTTACCATAATGCTAAGGGGTGAACTGTGCTGTGAGGTGAAGCAGTGTGCTCCCATCCCCCTTCTGTTTGAAAAGGCTCCCTTGAGCAATTGAGCAGACGAGCTTTTGGAGATGCACCTGTGTGCCAGAGAGTGGTACTGAGACCTGAAAGGATTGTGGCAACTTTCTCAGCAAACCCAGATGATATTTCATTTTTTATCTCTAATGATGAAGGATAATATAAAGAAACATGTGTCTAGAGATTCACAGCACTAACCTGCACCAATTTTGGTGAAACACTTCAGCAAAAGCTCAAGTAAGTATTTAAAGTGAACTGCATTTAGCCTTGGACCTTGTAAAGGACTCCTTTAGTTTGATCAAATATTGTGATCATTAGAATTCTTTGATATCAATAGAGGCACAGCCTCAGGTACTATAGTCTGGGATACTTTCAAGGTATGGGTACGAGGGGAAACTTTGAGCTTTTCTCTCTCTTGTCAAAAAGTGTTACAGGAGTGGTTTGAGCAACTAAGAATGGCTAGGTATGAACATATGGGCAAAGTAATTAAGGGCCCGATATTCAGGACTGTCAACAGACAATAGCGATTATTAAATCTAAAATTCATTAACACTTTGAGACAGAAATATCAGCCATATATATGCAATATAGGGCCAGATGATATGAGCTGGGGGGGTTGGGGAGTGAAGCTGAGGAGGATGGCAGGTTGATCTAGCTGCTGGGAGCTCTGCCCCGTGTTTTTCCCGTGCCTGAGCCAGACTGTGTTCTGCTCCGTAACAGCTCCGTAGCGGCGGATGCTGTGTCTGAGCTGCGGGCTGCGGGCTTTGCGGTGTATATCCATTACACCTATCTGACTATGCCTTGCTGCTAATCAGCTCTCTTTTCCAGCTGGTTTCCTTGGCGGCTGCAAGGTGCTTTGTTTGATTTTTGCTCTGGCTTCAGCTGCCTTTTGACGGAGGTTTGACGGAGGTTTCCCCCGCAACGCATTCCATCAGCAGTCTTCTGTTTGGCTCATGCTGCGGCTGTTCCTGGTGGCTTTTATCGTGCGTGCTAGGAACCGCAGAGCACTCCAGCATTTCTGTTTTGATTTTGCTTGGACTACCGGGGCAAACTATTCCTGGAGACAGCTCTCATCTTGCACATGATGAACATGAAAACTCATAGAACACTGCAGCATTTTTCGCTGCTTCATTTGGCTCTTTGGCTTGTTTGGCTCTGCCTTAGATGCACAGGCTCTTGATACTGTTTGAGGATACTGCTCCTGCTAATGCTTTTGGAGGCTGTTGGCAACACTGGTGGCTTTCATATTTTAATCAAGACCCGCAGCACATCCCAGCACTCTTGTCTGAGTCTGCCCTACACTCATTACTAGCGGCTCTTACTCCAGATGTCTCGGTGTTAGTACTTGATTTGGTTGCTTCAGCTCAGGGTGTCTTTGCAGGGGGGAGTTGTCCTCTGCTGTCAGTGAAACGTTTTGGGTACTTTGAGGAATAATACGTATTTTGCAGGCCTGGTCTATGTGGTTTAATTTTGTCTTGGGAGAAACGGACCTGGGACACTACTGCTTTTCTGTGCAAACAACTTGCATGCTCACATGGCTCCACCCCGAGTAAACTTCATCCGGGTTGTTAAAGGAGCTCACAACTGTAGTTTAGCCCGCCCTGGTTTGGATTTAGACCCTGAAAATGACAAGTTGGAGGAGGCCCCTAAAGCACAGGAAGTTACTTATACTGCCACTGGCCGGCCTATTTTGAAATTACTTAAATCTGCGGAGGCTGCCTCGATACTGCAGGCATATTCTAAAGATTCTCCAGGAGGGGAGACCTCACTTGCCGTGATGCTTATGGCTGCTGCGCTGTCTGGAAATATGGATATTTTGACGACTGCTTTGGAAGGAAACAGCGTTGCAGAAAACAGCGCTGCAGGATGACAGGTGCTGGATACATTGCTTTTGGACGGCAATCAGACATCTAAGGATAAACTCACTACTGGAACTGTGAGTAGCAATGGGATATCTGGGGGGGTCTGGATCTGACTTTGCGGAAGAGGAGGTAGGCAGGCTCTAGGTATTTGAAATACAGAACATGGCGATCATACTGGCGATCACAATGCAAAAGTTACAATAGAATCAGCACTTAGTCTTAGCTTACTCCCCAGCCTAGAGTCTCTGAATGCACATAAGGAGGTCCCTACTGATGCCATTGATATTGTGGGATTAAATAGTCCAGGCGGGAGTACGACAGAGGCGGGATCAAAGGTGCTGGGAGAGACAAGAAAGCGAAGTCTCAATTACCAAGAAACAAGACTCAGGTCAGACATAAGATCGCTAATGGTAGTGCACTGCGAAATTGGGTTGTGTCTAAGGGAGAGGTTAAAGCAATAATTTCACGTTTGTCGACCGCCTCAAATGATTTCCTAAATCCACACAAGGGAGGGACGAAACATATTCAAGGTTCAGTAGAACTTACAACCTCACCCATTGACAGCCCGGAGGCTTCGGTCTCATCTGATATTAGCTCCCCTTCATTTAAGGGTGTTACTACTACCGGCTCGCCACCTAAGGTTATGTCCGACCCCTTTTTACCTGACAGTGAGCATGAGCGAACTTTGTTCAGACTCAGCGATCTGAAGCACAACAGCGCTATGGGCAGGTCAAAGCCGACAATATCGCAATACAGCGCTCATTGTCAGAGGCTACTAGTAAAATTACTAATCTTACTGTAGAGATGGGGGAACTCCAACAACGGGTTTCAGATATAGAGGATGGAGCTGCTGTCACTCAAAAAAACGTAGAGCAACACAATAGCCATCTGCAGTTTGTCCAGGCTAAGCTTGAAGATATGAAAAACCGTTAAAGACAAAATAACCTGTGTGTGTTTGGAATACCGAGAGGGAGGGAAGGAGAAGATCCACAGCAGTTCATTGTGCAGCTGTTTAGGAAAGTGTTACCGGAGCTATCAGCCTTGGACATGGCGTCTCAAATACAGAGGGCACACAGACTGCCCATCAATCGTCTTGCTGTGCCAAATACTATGGCTCCTAATGGGGGCCTAAATGCACGCCCAATTTTGGTTTACATTGGTAACTTTCTTCTGAGGCAAGCCATCTCCATTAAAGCACGACCAACTACCCCAGTATTAATAGACTAAATGTCAATGGGGTTCAAACAGATCTATGCAAGCTCACAATGAACACGCGGTGGAAATTTCGACAACTTATAGATCCTTTAAAGGCTGCTGAAGCACAGGCTTTCTTACAGGAGACGGCAAGACATAAAATTGTCAAAGAGGGTCAAAGATGGTTCTGTTATACGGAACAGGAGGCAGCACAGATTTTGTCTAAAATACAGGAGGCAGCACAGATTTTGTCTAAAATAATTATAATCCACATTTGTAAAGCGCGAACAATCACCCGTAAGGGTCTCTAGGCACTGGGGGCCGTTGGGAAGATTACGCAAGCTATTGCCCAGAGTCACATGGTGCTGGGCTAATCTGCCGCCGGCGCCAGGGTTTGAACCGTGATCCCCAGATTCCGGTGTCAGTCACCCTGGTCGCAGCGCCACACCTCTTCCCCAAGAAGGGGCTGTGGTACATAAGCTATATGAACTTCCCTTTTTTTCTCTTTCTGACTTGATTATTAACTCTCTATGGCGGGCTTTTAGTCTGTCCCTTTCCTATCTTTTCTTTCTTTCTTAGGGTGTGAATTGTTTTCTTTTTTCTCTTTTTCCTTGTCCCTCACTTTTTCTTTTGTGGAGGGGGCAGGTCATAGTCGGGAGGCACGGGAGGTAGGGAACACGGTGGGTTGGAGGTCTCAGGCTGTCGACTAGACAGTCCAGGGATTGGGATGACTCCTCTAGCTATAGTAAGCGAGGGGGTAGCTGGCATCATGGGGTGGGTTTCAGAGGTAGCAGATGGGTGTAAATGGGATCAAAAGTCAAACTGGTCAAGGATATTTTTTGGGATAATTAAAGATAAAAGCTTTTTATGGTGAAGAAGTCAATGTGTGGTGTGAGGTGCATTTATCCTTTTATGTTTATGATAGGTACTAGGATAAGTCAAGTAAAAACTGATTTGAAATGGGGTTAACGCGCTGTATATGTTGGAATGTCTCTGGGTTAAACAGCTCCAGTAAAAGTCATTTAGTGAGTGAAGAACTGAAAATGTATAAACCCCATATAGTATGTCTCACTGAAACTCACTTGGCTCAAAAGGACAGGGTTTTATTGAAACAGCTGGTCTTTGATACTATTGTTTGTACATCTGACGGATTCTATTAGGGGGCTCCCTATTCTAGTACATAGAAGAATGGAATAAAATCTTCTGAGGACATCAGCTGATCCAAGGGGGAGATGGGTGTGAGAAGTTGGTCTGGTATATGCTGGTCACTAGTTAAAGTGGTCACCTTGCACCAGTACAATTCGACTCTTATGGTAGTAGGTTTAAGACAACCTTTTAAAGAAAGCTATCCTAGTGGTAGCTGTGGAGAGCAGCCTTCAGGCTAAGTCTTTAGAGGAATGTAAAGCAGCTTGTTTTACCGTATAATCTCTTGAATTACTAAATGAAAGGACACCACACAGGTATATATATAATATATATATATATTTATTACTAGACACTCTCTACTAATCTCTTTATGAGATTAGAAGTCAGGAACATATGCACAAATCAACATTTGACAACAAGTTAAGCACAAATATGGCTGAGGCCCTAGGGGCGTACCAGACCATATACTAAAAAAGAGACTTAGGAATATCGACTTGCGAGGGGAAAAGGCCTAGGGCCTTCAGAAGCGCTGGGGCCTCACTAATCCACCCAAGGCAGGTAAGTAAAGGACCCACGGGAGACGCATGCAGTGTGAGAACACAGCCGCGGATCCCAATTGACTTCAATGGAGCAAGTTGTGGTTGGAATTTTAAAGTTTTAGGATACTTCGGGAGAGTCTACAAGCAAGTCAAGTCACTTACAGGGTAAGTAGTTCTAGAGCCAACACACACAGGAGCACCATAGTGCTGGAGTTACCTCACCCAGGGAAGCCGGGTACAGAGGTGTCTTTTGGTGTCGGGTGGCGGCGTCTTTTTCAATGGGAGCCAAAGTCTTTTGGGAACCCACAAGCCAACTGGCAAGGGATTGTGAAGACACCTCAGGAGGATTCACTCAACAGGGGCCCACGGTCACTCAGGACGGTGTAGGCCTCTGATCTTCAGTGGAAATCCTGTTGGAGGCTTGGGCCACACGTGGTCCAAAGCACAGGTACGTAGAACATCGTGAAGGGGTTGTACTCGAAAATAGTGCACTTTACCCAGGGATTGCGGTTCCACGTCACTCGTGGGGTCCACTTGCCTCAGCGTCACTGGGGACTCACGATGGCCTTGGAGAAGTCAGAAATCCACTTCTGGGGCTTCAGGGACTTCGGGCTCCGGTGGGAGCGGGAACGTTTGCGACCATTGATGCAAAGTTTTGGTGCCCGCCAAGCAGGGGAGTCACTCCTTGACTCCAAGGGAGATTCTTCAGTCTACCAGAGGTAGTGGAACGTTGAAGGTCCAGGATTCTTCTTCAAAGTGTCGTCCAGGGATATCTAGTTTGCAATGGCAAGTGTTCCCTAACTTATACTACAAGGAAGGGAGGGACTAGCTCTATGACCCCACCTATGGGAGGGTCAAGGGAGTGGGTGGCTACACCCACTTCCCTTTGTCCAGTTTCACGCCAGAGCAGGGGCTGGTAGCCCCTGAACCGGTCTGAGCTGGCATATGCACAGAGGAGCCTACTGCTCCCCCAGTGCAGGACTTCAAAGCACTCTAGGAGTGCACTCACTCAACCCCAATACACTAACTCCTGTCTGGGAGGTGACCACACCTCCCTGTGACAGGATGCCTATTGTTGGGCCTCCTCCACTGCGAGTTTCGGTCATCAGCAGGAGGGCAGCCCAGTGTCTGTGACTGGTGGCATCCATTTTGTGATGCCAGAGCTCTTCAGGATTCTACTGTGTTTCCACAGTGGGTACATGTCTATCCCTCTAGAAGGGTGGGATCATACTCCCACACCAGTTACTGGTGTGGGGGTATGATTCCAAAGCGTTTCACACCAAACACGACATGTTTTGATGCAGCCATTCCAAAGTTAGCATTTACCGCTAGGTTATAATGCACTTAAGAGTATATGGTTTAACCGCATCCACAAACAGCCACAAAGAATGGACTCTGAGAGCTGCAGAGGAGCCCTGCTCAGGCAGAGGCACCCCCTCACATGGAAACCAAGCACCTTGCCCTCAGGATTGATAGGGTCTGCCTTAGGGGTGACTGATAGGTTTATATGTGTGTGCAGGTAGAGATATAGTGTACCTATATCTCAGTGAGGAGTGCTAACACTACCTCACCCAGGCTGCAGTAGCAGGCCTGTGGTGTCAGATTTAGTCTGCTTCCCAGGGGTGGCATAATACATGCTTCAGCCCCTGGTAGGCCTGTGAAGTACCTATGCCCTTGGTACCTAAGGTACCATATACTGGGGTCTCATAAGGTACCACAGTATCCAATCACTAGTGCATCTAATATGCACTCCAAGTTGTTTAGAGAGAACAGAGAGGCTGGGGCCCTGATTAGCAGGGTCCCAGCCAGACTATAGCCAGAAACCAGTGTTAACATCAGAAAAAAAGTGGGGGCAACATAAGGTGCAGATCCTACTCTCCTACAATGGGCAATTGTGCAACTAGTAATGGATGGTATTAAATATATTCTGTGTGTATTATATGGGCCCAACCTAGATGAGCCCGCTATTTTTGAATTATTGGTATGGCAGGGAGAACTTCTAGTTGTTGGTGATTTTAATTGTACCATGGATTATGTTAAGGATTTAAGAATGAGGAAGGTTAGGGCTTTATTCTTGAATTAGCTCACTTACATTGTCTCAGGGATGTATGGAGGTCATTATACCCAATGTCGCCTGGTTATAAGTGCTACTCTTCACACCACAAACAGTACTCTGGGATTGATTTGGCTTTTGCTAACAATACGATTATAGAGTCTGCAGAGATAGAAGTCTCCCCTAGAGTAACATTGGATCACAAACCTATTCTATTATCTTTTTGTGGCCAGGTTGTAAAAAGCCAGAGACGTTCCTTTTCTTTCCCTAGTCATTTACTTACGGAAAAGAAATATTTAAGCAGGGTGCAAAAAGAACTAGCGGCATTCATGGAGAATAATGTAGGATCCGCATCTCCACAGATTCTAATGGACACTATGAAGGCTTTTATAAGAGGTATTACCCAGCAGTATATATACCAGCAAAACAATAAAAAGGAACTCTATATGAGGGCAAGTCAACAAGCTGTAATACAATTAGAAATCTCACATGCCGGTGCAATCAAACAGAGGAGACGAGATCAACAGGATTTATATTTCTCCTTGACCGAGAAGCGACTACATTTGGGAAACATAGTGAGGGAGAAGCTAGCTGTCAGCTACCATAAATATCCCTCTCTTCAATATGAATATGATGAGCAGGTAGGGAAAGTACTCGCGCACCAACTAGTTGACAAAAGGGCAAAGAGTCAGATTAAGGGAATTAAAGGGGAAGATGGTGCCCTACACACACAGACACAGGCAATATTAGAACAATTTGGTTGATTTTACAAGAAATTATATGGCCAAGGTAATGGGTTTGATGCACCGGGGTTTAACCAATACTTATCTGCGTGCAATCTACCAAGGATTAGCATTGAACAAGGGGAAATTGGCTGATTGCCCAGTGGTAAAGCAGCAGGCAATAATTCAATACCCGTAGAATTTTATAAAGTTTTTAAGGATTACATTGTACAAGCTATAGGGGATAATGGGGATCTCCCCAGCACATGGAACTTGACAAATATTGTGTTTTTCTTAAAAAAGGAAAAAGCCCCAGAGGAATGTGGGTCCTATCGACCTATCTCTTTTATAAACGTGGATGCCAAAATCTTTGGCTCGTCCTATGTCAGGATTTGTATCAAGCCAGCAGCATGGCTTTATACTGGGTACGGTATACTGCAGCCCACGTCAATACAGCAATTGTGGCTTTCGATGTGGCAAGTAAATTAAATATGAATATGGGGATGATACTATTGGATGCTGAAAAGGACTTTGATCGGGTAGTCTAGGATTGTTTCTGGTCCACTCTCGCAGATTATGGACTGAGTGGACGTTACTGTAATTGGGTAAAGGCTTTATGTAAAAATCCTTGAGCCCAGCTGACAGACGGGGGCTAGTATACTCTCCTTTTACAATACAGCGTGGAACTCAGCAGGGGTGCCTGTTGTCCCCTCTTTTATTTGCCTTATATTTTGAGCCATTTTTATGCAAGAATAATAATATCTTACCAGTCAGAGAAGAAGCACACAAGCTGAAAGTGACTGCATATGCTGATGATGTGGCCGTATATTCGTCTGATCCAGTATGTGCACTTGGATATATTAAAGATGAAGCTAATAGATTTGGCACTTTTTCAGGATATAAATTAAATGCCAGTAAAACTCAGGTTCTTCTTAATTTTCCATCCTCTCAAATTGAACGGATCGTTGCCTTGAATTATGACACTCTATTACAGCGCGTGGTTCAAAACTTTAGAAGCTGCCATAAGCTACCTATCAGCATCATGGGTAGGTGCAAGATCATTAAAATGAATATCCTACCCAAATTTCTATATCTTTTCTGTACAATACCTCTTCGGGTGCCAAATCTTTTCTTTAAGAAACTTGATGGGGCTCTCGGGGACTTTATTTGAGGGTACAAGACAGCACGGCGTGTAATCCGGTACATTAAGTTTCCATATACTCAGGGTTGGCTACAGCACCCGAATTTCAAGATATACTATTGGGCAGCATTTGCCGGTCGTCTCAGCAAACTATTGGCCGGAGACAACTATGATTTCTTTTATAGGTTTCATGATCCCAAATACTTTAAAAGGGTAAGATTTAAGACTATAAAAGATATAGTTTATATTTGGCAGGAAATTTCCGTTAAATATTCTCTACCACTTTTCCATGAGTATCTCGCTATGTGGTAAAATCCGAAGCTTCCTGATGTGTTTCATGGTTCTACTTGCAAGATTTAGTCAAACTATGGCATCAACCGCCTGGGACAGCTATACAGTGTTAATGGGTTCTGTACATTTGAAAATCTGCAAAGCTCTCATGCTCTCCCTCACTGGCTTATTTTTTTAATATTTGCAAATTAGGGATTTTTTCCTGGTACACCGGGGTATAAAAATGTTGGAACAATCTGATCTGATAGGAGATTTTTATCAAGCACCCAGGAAATCACTAATATGAACATTTTACCAGAATTTGTGCCATAAAAGAGTTAGTGACAGCCTGGAGCTTGCATTGAAATAGAGCAATCTTCTATCAGAAAACATTACCCCTATAGAAATAACTGCTGCATTAGATACGATGGAGAGATCAGCTCACTTCATGAACTTAAAACCGCAACAATTTAGAACAGTATATATGTTATACTACACGCCTGATACAATAGCTAAATGGGCAGGCAATAATGAGGGCGATAGAGGGGAGAAAAGCAAGTGCCCTAAATGCAGACTGAAGGCTGCTAGTTTGTTACATATGTTTGTTACTTGCCTAGAACTGAGGGAGTATTGGGAGGATGTGAGTAATTATATCAGGTTTGACCTGGCTTAGAGCTGCAATTAACAAATAAAATAATTATGTTGGGATATAATGGTGTGGGAGATTTAGGTCTAAAAAGTCTTGTGTGTATTATAACTGCTTCAGCCAGGCTGTGCATAGCTAGAGCCTGGCTATCGACAACACCTCCCAGAGCAGCAGAATGATGGGTAATCTTTTGGTGAGTATATGAGAGGGAATCTGCTCTAGCTAGAGTCAGGGGATTACGCTCTATGAAAAAAGTTGACCAAAAATGGGGTAGGCTTAATTGGATGAAACTAAGGGGTCTCTATATGAAGTAGCTTCACTAACCCTATAACGAAAGAAGGACTATAAAGAAGTATTTTGAGACTTCTTGAGTTATATCTGTCGTTGCTAATTATCTAATGGTTTTTCTAATGGCTTATATTTTATTTTTTATAGGATAAGTGCTCTTATGATTGTATAGCTTGGTGATATATGTATGTACTATACTTACTTATTTGTATTTTGGAAATACCTTTTTCTTTGTTTGTTTTTCTGATTAGTATGACATTTAAAAATATTAAAAAAATAATAAAGAAAAGAGCTGGGGGAAAGTACTGAGTGAGTATTAGCAAAACGTTTGCGGCAACAAGAGGTGACCAATCGAATCTGTAAGATCAGAGACCACTTAGGCCTAGTTCATGAATCACTGGTGGAAGTATTGAACGCATTTAAGAACTATTATGAACATCTGTATGCTTAGGAAGCAATGTCGTTAGGGACTAAATCTTCAGAACACTTTTTTAATGATCTAGCTACAATGAAGGCTACGCGTGAACAAAATGAAACCCTTGCAACTCCAATTACCTGGGAAGAACTGGAGGATGCTTTAACCTATCTAGCCCTCGGTAAAGGGGGAACAACCTTTACAACGCAACTTTTACAACGCACTACACTTACAACGCATTTTTTACAACGCACAATCCATTACAACGCATGACATTACAACGCAGGACACTACAACGCATTTTTAAAAACTACCTTTACAACGCATTCCATTACAACGCATACTACCATTACAACGCATACCATTACAACGCATAATATAGTAATTTTTACCCCAATACTATCCAACACTTACCCTACTGTTGCACTCCCTGGAGTTAGAATAGTAATTTTTACCCCTATACTATCCAACACTTACCCTACTGTTGCCCCCCCTGGAGTTAGAATAGTAATTTTTACCCCTATACTATCCAACACTTACCCTACTGTTGCACCCCCTGGAGTTAGAATAGTAATTTTTACCCCTATACTATCCAACACTTACCCTACTGTTGCACCCCCTGGAGTTAGAATAGTAATTTTTACCCCTATACTATCCAACACTTACCCTACTGTTGCACCCCCTGGAGTTAGAATAGTAATTTTTACCCCTATACTATCCAACACTTACCCTACTGTTGCACCCCCTGGAGTTAGAATAGTAATTTTTACCCCTATACTATCCAACACTTACCCTACTGTTGCAACCCCTGGAGTTAGAATAGTAATTTTTACCCCTATACTATCCAACACTTTCCCTACTGTTGCACCCCCTGGAGTTAGAATAGTAATTTTTACCCCTATACTATCCAACATTTACCCTACTGTTGCACCCCCTGGAGTTAGAATAGTAATTTTTAACCCTATACTATCCAACACTTACCCTACTGTTGCACCCCTGGAGTTAGAATAGTAATTTTTACCCCTATACTATCTAATACTTACCTTAAATGCAATTTAATATTATGCGTTGTAATGGTATGCGTTGTAAAGGTAGTATGCTTTGTAATGGAAATGCGTTGTAAAGGTCGTTTTTAAAAATGCGTTGTAGTGTCCTGCGTTGTAATGTCATGCGTTGTAATGGATTGTGCGTTGTAAAAAATGCGTTGTAAGTGCATGCGTTGTAAAAGTGTGCGTTGTAACGACATACATCCTCGGTAAAGCCACTGGGCCTGACGGCATCCCTTTAGAATTGTATAGAGCATGTTCACAATCTGTACGACAAGATATGCTGCAAATAGTCCAGCAGGCTCAAAGGGGATATGTCCCTAATTCATGTCAGATGACTACTATAGTCGTGTTTACAAAAACAGGGGAAGCCAGATGTGGCCCCAGCATCGTACAGACCCATATCACTTATAAATTGTGACAGTAAAATATATTTAAAAATACTTGCAACTAGGTTGGGTAAGCTTATCACCCCTTTGGTTTCAATGCATCAGCATGGGTACATCCCTGGCAGGGACACAGCAGATCATGTACGAAGGGTTATAGCCCTTCTTGACTGGGCTCAGGCCACAGATTCACCACTGGGGGTAGTCCTGTTGGATGCTCATCAAGTGTTCGTTCGGGTCTCCTGGCGGTTTCTGTGATCTGTCCTTCAGTGGAAAGGAATATGTGGAGAATTTTTCCAGGCAATTAAGCCATTATACTTACTACCGTTTGCTGCAATCCACATTACAGGGCAGGTTTCAAAACTGATATCAGCAGGGGCACTAGGCAGGGGTGTCCGTGCTCTCCTCAGCTCTCTTCTCTCTATATTGACCCGTTTTAAAAAAAAGCTGGAGCTAGATATTAATATCAAAGCAGTGAAGGTCAATGGTATAGAGTAAAGAGCATTGGCTTATCTGGACGACATTGCAGTGCTCACTGCTGATGTCGCTTCTGCATTTCCTGAGGTGAAGACTCTAGCTGAGCAGGTGCCTTTTATGGATATAAATTAAACATGGATAAAACGCAGATCCTTTGTTCAGGTAACTTGCGATGTACAGGCCTATCAGTAGTATAAGAGGCAAATTATTTGGAGTCAAAATTAAAGCTGCTATAGATACAATTCCTGATTTGAATGTTGGCCCAATATTAGATACTGTAAGCAAAAAATTAGAAAGATTAGTCCTCCCACATATTTTATTATTTGGCAGAGGCAATGTTCTTAAAATGTCGGTCCTGCCAAAGCTGTTATATGTCCTCAGGACTGTTCCTTTAGAGTTCTCCACACTCAGCTTAGTAAGTCTAGAAAGGGTATGCTATAGATTTCTGTGGGGATATCGTAGACCAAGGAGGGCTTCCAAATGGATGACTCTTCCAAGCCAGCGGGGCATTGGGCTATTCCCAGCTTCCTCTATTATCATTGGGCTTGCCTCCTGCAACATCTGGGTATTTTATCAGTGGGGGATAAAGCAGAGGTCCCCTTGGAGGAGAGGCCACTATATACGAATTAGGGATGGAGAGCAGAGCCAAGGGCTGTCTGGTCAGGATACTAGAACCCCGCTATTATAAAAAGACTTAATTTAAAATATTAAAAGCTGCTTACAGAGTATGGAGTCAGGTACGGCGGAAACTGAAGATCCCAAACCTAAACGTTTAAACACCATTTTTTGCTCCGGGTATCCTCCCGCCAATCTTTCAGGATCAAGTCACTTTTAGATGGGGGAGGTAAAGGATAGAGTCTTTGGGCGATCTATATAGGGAAGGCCAGCTTTTGTCGTTTACGCACTTACAGTAAGAGTATGGGGTAGATAAACAAGATTTCTTCAAATATCTGCAAATACGAAGTTTTCTTGGGGGAAGTGGGACCAGGGCAGCTCTAATACTAAAATAATACTGGTGGTGGAGACAGTGAGGATCAAATCCCGTATTGGGCAAATTTACCAGATTTTGATTCAAGTATCCCCAGATGACATTGAGGCTCAGAATGCAAAATGGGAAATTAGGTTGGGCAGAGAAGGAATATATATTGAAGATTTGTTGGGACAGGCAAACCAGGTGTTGATAACAGGGAGTCTTTGGAGTCAACATTTTATGTCTGCTCTCGATCTTTATTACACCCCAGCGAAGATAACTAAATGGGGCAGTACGAGGGGAGGGAAGTGTAACAGATGCCCTCAGAGGACAAACAGGGGCTTGATCACCTCACAGGCCACCAACCCACCACTTCTGTTAGCGAGACTTACCAAAACTTAGAAGCAACGTGGGCCTATCCCTATGGCACTGTGTCACCACCAGACAGGCGTAAGGTTTCGATGCAGTGGTGTCCTAGAATTGTTGCAGTGAAATCTAATAGGTTGGGCTGCACACAGCCTGTTCAATTGGGACAATTTTGGGTATATAACCTGTCACCCAGAAGGTGGCATCCT
Organism: Triturus cristatus; assembly: GCF_964204655.1. Classification (NCBI taxonomy): domain Eukaryota; kingdom Metazoa; phylum Chordata; class Amphibia; order Caudata; family Salamandridae; genus Triturus; species Triturus cristatus. The sequence continues at coordinate 493,866,298 of NC_140586.1, read as the reverse complement.
TCCGGTTTCAACCTTGTTGCCCTATTAATTCTTGCCACTCTAATTAAGACCCATGGTCTTCAGCATCAAATATAGGTAGATGGTACCCTATTTGTGGTAGATCTCCAAGAACATTCAGTGGAGATATCTCCAGCACAATTGTGCCTAAAAGTAGCAAAATGCTTCGAAAATCAACTGTGCTTAAATGCTAGCAAAAGTGACATGTTGCTTTTAGGTTCAAATCAAGTTAACACCGATATTCGGGCCTGCGAGCTAAGTCCTCCTGCAAAACCTGTGTCAACTGCGGGGAAGTTTTGAATTCAGATTCATTTTTCGGTACTCAAGTTTAATTACTAATGCAGCTCATTTTCATTTATTTTTCCTATTTAACGTTATTCGATTACATAAGGTTATCCACTTTATTTTGCTAGTAAATGCAGGGGCCTTTTCCATACTTCCATATAGTGGTACAGTATACTTGAATATTAGTCAGCTTTCTTTACACACATTGCAAGCTGCCCAAAACATTGCTGTTAGAGTTGTATGCCAATTAAACAAATGTCAATGTCTGACTGGATATTGGGTCAACCTACCCTATATAAAACTTAACTCATTTCAGAATGCTAACCCTCATTTTGAAAGCTTTGAATGGCTTTCGCACAGAGTATGTCTGTAATAATTTTCTAATTTGGGTGACTGACTCCCTCCAAGTCATTACACGGTACCCAGTCCTGAACTATTCACCTAAAAATCATTGATTTCAGATGTGTTAATTAGGAGGTTGCAGCAACAACAACAAAAACCTGAGGTAAAAAAAGATAAGACTGCAACTTCCAGAATGCATTAGTTCGGCACACAAACGTCAAGTCCAGTAAACAGTGTCAGTCATGACCTAGAAGGAAGCAGTCACCCTATTTTACATTTAATAGCCTATTTAACATCTTTACTCAGCAGCAGAAATTGGTCATATTTGGTGGAAAAAGGATCAATGCGGCCGATAATTTCCGAAATGGGGGACCAAGGGAATTTGGAATATTTAGACACCAGACACACACCCTGTACTTCCCCCAAAGGTCAAGTTTGGGGGGACAAAATTAGCAATGGATAGAGAATAAGAAGACAATCAGATAATTATGTTCAAACTGCAATGTTTTCTCAACATCTTTATATCTACTGTGCAGGGCTTTTAGTCAATTTCCTTCACCACAACTGGTGAGTATACAGGGGCAGATTTACAAGCCCCTTGCGTGACTTTTGCGCTGCAGTTGCGTCACTTTTTTGACGCAACAGCGGCGCAAACAATGCGGCCTATTTCGAACGTGGCGCATCTAGGGAGATGCATCACGTTGTAAAGCCCTGCGTCACATTATACCTGTGTCAGGTATAATGTATGCAGGGTGCGCGTTCCCACGAAGGAAGACCTCGTAAAAGTGACTCAGTGAAATCTACAAGATTTCAGTGCGCCACTTTTAGGACGCCACTGCGTCAAAACCTTACGCCTGCTTCAAGCAGGCGTAAGTAGTGATGCAGTGTAGTGGGAATAGGCCTCAACACGCATTGCTGGAGTTGCGCCGTGCGTGCGACACGACTCCAGCAATGTGTGACTTTTCCGCCAACAGATGCGTCAGAATTTCTGAAGCATCTGTCAATCCTTGCGCCTTAGTGCGCTGTATTGTAAATACGGCGCATCTATGGTGGCACAAGGGTTTCTAAGGGTGGCGCAGGAAAAGTGACGCATCTGTACAGATGCGTCACTTTCTTGTAAATCTGCCCCACAGTCTTCTCTTTGGCTCCATGTTCCTATATGCACTCTAGGGGGCAGATTTACAAGGAAGTGCCACAGCGTGGCACCGCAAGCCCTCTGACTGCGCCACACTGCGGCACTTCCGAAGCACAGGGATGCGACATATTTACAAGAATATGTCGCATCCCTGTGCTTCCCCCTGCGCTGGCGCACAAACTGCAGCCATGGGCTGGAGCAGGCACCCTTGCACCATGGTGCAAGGATGCCTGCGTCGTGGGGAGATTGTTTTTGTGCAGGAAGGGGCACCTTCCTGGAGAAAAACAGTCACTACAGGCAATTTCCTTTCAATGCGTGCTGTAGAATGCAGCACGCATTGAAAGAGAAAAAAACGAGGAGAAATTAAAACATAGCTCCTCGTTGTGCCTCGCTACGCCTTCTCTAAGGTGGCGTAGCATTCAGACACATCTCTAGATTTACGATTTCTCATAAATCTGGAGATGTCTCTTGTTCCATGGTTGTTGTGTGGGAACACCCACAGCAACACCCATGGAACGCCCCTTCAACACAAAGTGCTGCGTGTGAAGGGGCTGTATTTACAAGGACAGGAAAAGTCACGCAGGGTGGCTTTTCCTGTCCTTGTAAATATGGAGGAGCCCCCTGCGCCACCAGTACGTCATGAAAAGTGACGTACTGGTGGCCCAGGGGGCTTTTAAATCTGCCCCTACGTGTTTAAGGTCACAGTTCCAGATGAATCCTAATTCAACTGTCTCTGAGCCAGGACATGGTTTTCTTTTGGATGAGCCTTCCGAAATGTATGCCTAGGGGCTTTTGGAACATTTGTGATAATGTTTTGGTTATCATTATTTGATTTCTCATTTGTTTATCCTCATCATGGCCATGTCTCTCTTTGATCTGACAATGCCTTCTAGAGGATGGGTGAAGCACAGGTACAATAGCTCTCAAAGTTTTTGTTGGTGACTAGAACTGATTTGTTTCTTTTTTTCTCTGTGTGTATTTGAAGGGTTCAGGAAAACAGGCAGAGAGGTAATTGATTCACCTGGATTAAATGCAGTTATAACTACAGCAGCAGCATGAGATTTTGGTTGTGTCCTCTGTTCTGGCCTTATCATGAGTGGTGGGTTTTGGGTCTTAAGCCTTTTTTGAAACACAGATTGAGTCAAAATTGTTTAAATTACCTAAATTGTTAATTTTCTCTGTCTGATAAAGACTCCTTTTCTGATCACTTGCACAGTGCTTCTTGGAGTCGCCCTACTTCTCCCGTTTGAGTTTCAGTTAGGGCTTACAGCTGCTCAAGAGATTGTATGAGTTGGTGAATAGGGCCATTGGGGTACAGTCTTTCAGGTGCACAAAGAGTCAAGATTCCAAGACAGTCTTTTAATATTTTTTCCCCTGGGTTGGAGGATTCTTGTTCATTTAAGTATCTTCCCTTTCTATTTTGAAACTTGATTTTCCATCCATGGCACAATTTGTGTTGCAGGCCGAGACACAAGCAGACCACATGGCTGGTACAGCTAGTTGCTCCGTTTGTTCAGTTAGGCTCACGTGCAATAAACATGCACACCTCTTCCCAAACTGCAGGAGTGAGCATTCTACTGTTCACTCATATGAAAATCAATGACAGGTCAGTGATCCTTGAGGTAGGCCACAAACCAGTTGTTGTTTTGTCACACAGACTAGTTGCAACCTGCCCTTCATTTCTTTAATCAGTGGCATGGTAAAACGAATATTTGCAACTCACATAGCTGCCAAGTTTCCCAGGTCCATGCGTTATGTGCTTCTCTAGTTCAGGTTTTTTCCTTTGAATTCTGGGACTTGTAGTCCTGTTTTAAAATGAGATAAACAACACTACAAGTCACAGAATTCATTAAAAAACCTGGACTGAAGCATTACATCATGACCAATCAATCAATCAGGTTCTTGTCGAGCAAAGACTAATCACCCATAAGGGTCTCAAGGTGCTGGGAGTGTGTGGGGGTGTTCTGCTGTTCAGTTGAAGAGCCACGTCTTGAGGTCCTTCCTGAATTGAGGCAGTAACAGTGATTGCCTGACATGAAGAGGTAGGGAGTTCCAGGTTTTGCAGCAATGTAGGAGAAGGATCTTCCTCTAGTCGAGAAATTGCAGAACCATGGTATAGTGGCCAGGACCAGGTGGGCGGAGCGGAGGTGTCTCTAGAAGGAGAGGCAGTGGTTGAGGGATTCAGGTAAGATGTTGTGGAGGGCTTTGTAGGCATGTGTGAACCTTAGAAAGTTGGCAGGGCTGAATCCATCAGAGAATGGGTTGCTACAGCTGGGATCAAGATTTGGGAGAGGTAGAAGACTTTGTTCCGGTGTTCACATTCTCTGGATGCCAACATTTTGTTAAAAGTGGCCAGTGTCTCATAAATCGAGAAGTGCTGCTTTTAAAAGTTGACATCCAGAAAAGACATCGGTGACAGCATGCAATGGTCCCCTTAAACACTGTCTGCTTCTTTCGAGGCTATCTGCCATACTTCTCAAAGTACAGGCTGTCCGACCTGGACAGTTTACTCCTTTGCAAATCAGTTACCACCCCCAAAGTCGAGTGTTGGTAACTGATCAATGATTTACGACTGCAGCTGAAGTTACAAACCATTAATACGTTACATTACGAATCTAAAATGGGCAGGAGTGTCTCCAGTACGTCCATTCCTAATTAGGATTGTGAATAAGGCATAAAAGTTGTTTTGTGAGATAGCAATACCTTTGGGATTCACAAATTAACTTTCGTATATTACAGCATAACATTTGCATTCATCAGACTTTTTATTTTGCAGACTGCAGGCTGTCTGAGAGACAATAGGCTTTGCATGTCAGGCTGACAGTGCATTGCAAGCACCATTTGGTCACATTATCTTGGTTGGGGATCCAAATAACCTCCCATGGACGTTTTGGCTCACTCACTCTACATGGCCTTTCTCCCCTTCCAGCCCCTTCCAGCCCCCATGCCAGCCCCGTCCACGAGATAAAGAATCACAATGTTTGCCAAGGTTGTCCAGTTTCCAAAAGTTTAATATGCTTCCTTTGTAAGGCAGCATTATTTCTTTCCACTTGGTGCGAAGGATTTCACAATCACTGGCTTAGTATTCACAGTGCTGAACCAGAGACGTTTTAAGGGATGGGCAAAGAGGGCTGGGGCCCTGGGCCTCAGCCTTTCAGGGAGGCCCATATAGAGGCAGCTCTGTTCTGCAGAGAGTCTTGCCCTGATCAATCATTCTTAAACAGATTGTTTTAAATACCGTTTTACTCTAATTTATTTTTAATGTGGGTGAATTGTGAGAGTCTGAAGAAAGGGTGGCAGCTAGGTAGGCTCAATCACTGCACCACCCAGTATAATCACAGATACGTTTCTTAACACCAATATTGCCCTCCTCAAATGGCCAGCAGCCAAATGGTCATAAATCACATATAACAGAACACAAGCGATGAGAGGCAACACACAAGCAAGATCAATTTACACAAGAGCATAGACATAGATGTGACGGGACATAAGGAGTTGCCGAACAAAGTATTTTTTTCTCTGGGATCATTGTCTCCTGTATCTAATATTTGCATGTGCAAACCGAGAGACACATGGCTCGGTCAATGCTGCAGACCTTCTAAAATATTGGTTTGAATATAAACAGTGGGTAGCGAAGGATTTGGGACTCTGGTAGGTCCTTTGCTGCCTACTAACTATATTGCTCCCAGAACCAGACTTTTCTTGCCCTGAAGAAACCCTTGTCTGGGGAAGAAAACGCTGGTTGCGTCTGTTTGTAATACTTTCAAGACTGAAGAAGAAGAAATTAAAAAGAACATTCAAACAATATTGGAATCTATACATAATTGTGAAAACGATTTTAACAGTTGACCTGATGTTAACTTGATCTTTTTTGCTTATGTGTTGCCTCTCATCGCTTGTGTTCTGTTATTTATAGACATTTTGCGGAGAAAAAACATTTAGAATGTGGAGGAGTGCGCCTGTGCAGTCTGTCCCCAAAATATGTTTGGGCCAGGGCCACCAAAATCCTTAATCTGTCCCTGTGCTGAACATTGTCTTCTTAACATGGTTAGGGCAGTAGCACAGATACAGGGCTTAATTTGAGCTGGTTGCAGGTGGGACCCACCAGCACTTATTTTTGCAGACCAACATTTATTTTTCTCCTCAGGCTTTCACCCAGAGCAAGATAGAGGAAGGTAATCATGGGGGAAAGGAGGAAGAGAAAGACAGGAAAACAGTGATAAAGGGAAAAAGAACTAGATACAGTGGCAGGGAGTGCCTGGAAAGGGATCAAGAAGGCATGAGGAGGAATCAAGACTAGGAGGCATTGATACAAGGAACCCCTGATTCTTGAAATGCTGGCTGCTAACTTCTGTGCAAAGCCAATTATTATTTTACAAATGAAGCACTGGAAACAATGTAAATGCTAAACTCGGAAATATATAATGTGCACTTAAGACTTACAGGGAGTCAGCAGTGACATTGTATTTAAACCCTTTCTAAACGTAAGAGCTAAGCTGCTGTGACCACCTTTATTCCCGTGCCAAGTCTCTCCTACAGCAGGAAGACACAGCGACCATTACACAAGCTCGGTTCCGCGAGACGTCATGCGGATCCGCGGTCCCGCCGGGCCTCCCGCTAATGATAAATGATGGGTTTAGGTTAAACTAAGAACCAGTCGGATGCAGGTGAATTGGGGCCGGACACTGCGGTGCTGTTTTCAGGATGCGGACATATCCCTTATGATGATGGGCTTCATCACAGGAAATCCTGAGCCCTGGCTTCAGGAAGGTAGATCACTCCGGACCGGCTTGTTTTTAGAATGAACGATCCGTGCTTGAAGGTTCGTATAAATGTGCTATTTTAGGTCAAATGATTCAAGTGTTTATGGCTGTAACACCATTCACAAATATATTTTCAATGCAGTATGCAAAAACAGTATTACCATGCCATCCAGTGGCAAACAATAATAAAAAACGACCAGAGGACAGACACTAATGGCGTCACAAAACCTTGCATCTGAGGCACAGAGCTCACTCCTACCTTCCCTTAGTTGCTGACAGTGCAATTAAAGGCAGGTGATTGCTCCGTTTGCTCTAATTGTCCCAGGAGGATAAAAATGTAATTTAAATAAATAAATGTTCAATAGAATTTAAAAAAAAAGAAGAAAGGGTTAGCGCTGCTCTGAATGTACACTGTGCATTCCCTGGTGCTACTATTTTATTACAGTTTTATTTCATAGAGCTTGGACCTGGCTTCTAGGTCGTCATAGCACTATACACAGATTTTGATAATATATGTTTTGATACAGATGATACATTTGTACATTTCCTTAAATATGAAAGCATGCTAGATGATAGTCAAAGCATCACGAAAAAGTAGACGAACTTGTGAAATTCAGAAACATGACCAATTTCTGAATAAAGCAACTGGAAGAGAATACGGCAATAAGGGTTATAATAAGGACTGGTAAAACTGATGTTATGCAGCATGTTATTACATTTTTGATTTTTCCACAAAAACTCACCTGCTATGGAATATTTTGAGTTTGTTCTCGAGGATGTTTGAGAGGACAGGGTTTCTCAAAAGAGAGTGGTGTAGAGTTCCATAGTTGTGGTGTGGCTTCAGAGTTTTGTTTATTTTTTTTTAGGCTGTTGGGTTTTCGGTGCACAGTGTCCTCCTGCTTCAAAAAGAATGGGTTCCTCCACAGATCTTGTCCTTCTTTGCTTACTATTTGGGTGTGTTTAAGAGCACTCATCCAAATAGTAGCAAGTTTGAATTGGGATTTTGGTTCCAGAGCGAGGCATTGGAGATGCATTTAACACCAGGGTCATGTGATCCCTGCCCCAGGTGCCAGCCACAATATAAACTATACCAGGAAAGACAGCTTTTAGCGTCACAAACATTGATTGTGAGATCATTCATGAGGACATTCCCATAATCAAGTCTGCTGAGGACCAGATCCTGAACTGCCAGATTTAGGACTTGCTCCGGGAATAATAGTGATCCAGCGCTACACCTAATCAGGGATCAATATTCAGTAACATTACATTCAAATGGCTCATACATATTCACCCCACTCATGAAATCCCTGATGTGCAGGGGGTCAAGTTTTAACCCCTTCCATGCGTCGGACGCGCGGGAGCCGTCCGACGCATAAGGTCTCATATGCATCGGATGGCTCCCGCGCGTCCGACGCCATTGCTGAAGAAATCCCTCTGGTGCAGTGGAAAGGGGAGAATCTCCCCTTTCCAATGGTACCCCTCCCCAGTGGATCTCTGCTTGGGGATCACCCAGGAGGGCGATCCCCAAGCATGGATCCACCCACTACACACCAGGGAGGGGGGAGCGGCCCCTTGGGCAAGGGCCTTTGCTCCCCCCTCAAAAATTAGCAAAGTTCAGCCTTTCTGCTCCCCCAGGGAGCAAAAGCCCACTACACGCCAGGGATTTTCTTTTGCGCAATTGTTTTTAGGGTGGGGGCTGCCCAAAACGGGCCTTCCAATGCCCCCACCCACCCTGCACAATAACAGCCTTTCTGCCCCCCCCGGGGGGAAGATAGCGGAAGTTGCCCCCAATCAGCCACCCCAAAAAGCCCACTAAATGCCAGGGATTTTTTGGGGGCAATTTGAATTAGGGTTGGGGTTGCCCAAAATGGGCATGCCAATGCCCCCACCCCGTAATAATTGCAGGCTTTCTGCCCCCCCTGGGGAGCATATGGGGGCAGGAGCCCCCAATCTGCCCCCCGGGGGGGCAGAAAGCCCACTAGAAGCCAACGATTTTTTTGTGGCAATTTTAATTAGGGTGAGGGTGCCCAAAATGGGCTTGCCAATGCCCCCACCCTCCTGCCAAAACTACAGCCTTTCTGCCCCCCTGGGGAAGATGAGGGCAGCAGCCCCAAATCTGCCCCCCGAGGTGGCAAAAAGCCCACTAGAAGCCAGATTTTTTTTTTGCCAATTTGAATCAGGGATGGGGGCTGCCCAAAATGGGCATGCCAATGCCCCCACCCCACCCACAAAAATTCCAGTCTTTCTGCCCCCCTGGGGGGCATATGGGGGCAGCAGCCCCTAATCTGCCCTCCCGGGGGTCAGAACCCCCTCTAGAAACCAGGGATTTGTAAAAATGTGTGTAGGGGTGGGGGCTGCCCAAAATGGGCATGGCAATACTCCCAGCCCCTCCCAGAGAAATTTCAGTCTTTCTGCCCACCTGGGGGGCAGATGGGGGCTGTGGCCACTGATTTGCCTCCGGGGGGCAGAAAACCCACTAGGCGCCAGCGATTACGCTGGCTTTTTTATACGTGGGGGTGGGGGTTGCCCAGAATGGGCATACCAATGCCCCCACCCCCCAAAAAAATAGCCACAGTCTTTCTGCCCCCCATTGGGGGAATTTAAGGGCAAGCCCCCTGCCCTCGATCCCCCCCAGGGTGGCAGAAAGCCCACTAGGCACAGATTTTTATTAGCAATGTGCCTTCCTGTCAATTTTGAGCCCTAGCGTAGCTGGCACATAGGGAAACCTAGCAAACCTGTACATTTTTTAAAACTAGACACAAAGGGGAATCCAAGATGGGGTGACTTGTCTGGCTCTCGCCAGGTTCTGTTACCCAGAATCCCTTGCAAACCTCAAACTTTGTTAAAAAATACATATTTTCTTCACATTTATGTGATGAAAAGTTCTGGAATCTGCATGGAACCACAAAGTTCCACCCACCCCGCATTTCCCAAAGTTTTCCAAGAAAAATGGTACCTCACTTGTGGGGGTAGGCCTAGTGCCCACGACAGGAAACGACCCAAACGCAACGTTGGCACACCACATTTTCACAGTGAAAACTGACCCTTTTTTGCAAAGTGCCTAGCTGTAGATTTTGAACCCTATCCCTGCCGGCACATACGGAAACCTAGCAAACCTATACATTTTAGAAGACTAGACACCCAGGGGAATGCAGGATGGGGTGACTTGTCTGGCTCTCAGGTTCTGTTACCCATAATCCCTTGAAAACCTCAAACTTTTTTAAAAAACAACCACATTTTCCTCACATTTCTGTGGTGTAATGTTCTGGAATCTGTGTGGATCCACAAAATTCCACCCACTCCACATTCCCTAAAGTCTTGTGAGAAAAATGGTACCTCACTTGTGTGGGTGGGTCAACTACCGGCGACAGGCAAGGGCCCCAAACCTATTGAGGCAACGTCAAAATTACTTATCACAAGACAACCTGGCCCCGTGGTCAGCGGCCATCTAGGGAAACCTACCAAACCCACACATTTCTTAAAACTAGACACCCGTGGAGTCCAGCAAGGTATGGCTTGCGTGGGCCCCCAACATTCCCCTTTCCAGAATCCCCTGCAAACCTCAAATTGTGTTGAAAAAATCAATTTATTGATTTGCATGTTAATTTCCACTGCACACTTACTAAGTATTACAAGGGTGTCAATTCAAGCAGTTTTCTTTTTCCAAAATACTGCTCCATCAATCCTCCCTCTGATTACTTTTTTGAGCCATCACAAAATACCCATCATACCAATTGCCATCTTTATTTTAACTAAAGTTCAGTATTCTTTTCTCTTTTCATCATCCGTTCGTCTAAATCTTTCATCATTTCATAGTAATTTCTTTTCATATCTTCTAGTTCTATCTCATCTCATCTCTTTCTTGCTCTTCATTTGTTATTTGATTCTGTCTTCTCTTGTCTTCAAAGTCTACACTTACAACATTTATATATTGTTATCATTACTAAGGCTACTATAGCTACTGAAATGATTGGCATTATTATTTTTCCTAATAAGCTACTTCCAAAGGTAGAAAACCATTTACCTACATAAGAGAAACTTTTACCAAGTCTCTCCCAGACACTGTCAACCTCCAGTTAGGTCAAATCTTCATGTAATTTCGTAATATTCTTAATATTCTTAATATATCCCTCGATACCTTTACTTTTGTCTGGTATACAAGTACAGCAGTGTTGAATTTTCAGCATGCCACAGACTCCACCCTCTTTTGCCAATAAGATATCAAGGGCAAGTCAATTTTGTAAAACCATTGATCTGATCGCAACCATTTCGGTGTCAATCATCAAGAATCCACCAGCAGTATATGTTGATAAACGATCAACCACTGTGGACAATTTTCTAATTTTATGTGAATTCTGAACGACTCCAACTGATGGTATCAGTGCACCAAAGATGTCAACCATTATTTCTGAGAAACTCGCTCTCTTATTACGTGTTAGTCCTTGTTTTACTTCATTGATTCTGTTATTATTTCTATCTATGTGATAAAGATTTGGAAAAACAATTCCAAAATAACAACTACCATACTACTCTGTAGACAACCTATAGTAGGCTTTCTTTCCACACACATGATAGACTCCTTGGAAAACAGGGCCAGTTCCACCCTTTAATCCCCATCCTCCAGTAATTTGGAAAGTATGCTCACACTCACTAGTACCAATTAAATAGTTATTATAGTTAGTTTTTAGTCTAAGCAAGCAGATTTTCCCTTTTTGATACCAATCCAGGGACATTGCAGCATATGTCTTGCCTTTCTCATAATCTCCCTCTCTAAAAGCCCACGGTGGTACATGTGGCTTCTGTTCAGCAGCTTTTCTTTGGAAACTTTCTCTTCTATCTTCTATCATATCTATGAACACCTTTTCTTCAACCCTCAAACTACATGTTAGATTGTGTTTATAAGCATATTCTATATCTAGTGTCTTGGTAATATGGAAGAATTCTCCCATATAACGTGCATTTTTACTACTTAAAACCTTCTTCGGCTCTATTATAACAGGTATTTCTGAAAATACTAAATATATATTGGAATAATGATACTCCAGCTTCCCCGTAACGTAGAAAAGGCTTGTTAAAACACTACATGACACACAATATGTTAAAGTTAGGTGATGGTAGGTCACCCCCTCTGAGACAGACAAAGGTAATTGCATGCACATGTAACAATCACTCACATTAAAGATTTTAAAGATTTTAAAGATACAAGGCAGCTTCTCTGCCCTGCCGGTCTCTACTGGGCCCATGGGCCCCGCTGTCTCATCCTGCACCACTCCTGCGTTACTGCCTCCCTCTCATTCCCTGTCCAATTTCTCTCCGGTGGATCTGCCGTGCACTCTGAGAATTCTTCAGGGTCTGAAATCCGGCTCTCCTGACGATCCATGCTCTGCTAGACTTCTGGCTTCGGTGGCAGATACAGTCAATGAGGAAGTTAATTTTATTATTAACCTTTCCTTGCAGGAGGGCAGGGTTCCTAGCTGTTGGAAGCAGGCCAAAATTCTCCCCCTACTGAAAAAATCGACTCTCGATCCTTTAGTGCCGGGTAACTACAGACCGATTTCTCTTCTCCCTAGCTTGTCTAAAGTCTGTGAGAAGATAGTTAACAGATAGCTGTCTGAGTTTGTCGAGAGTGCGGATCTTCTTCATCCTGCTCAATCGGGTTTCCGCCCCTCCTTCAGTACGGAAGGTGCTCTGGTGGAAATCTCTGAAGCCATACGGGAGTGTTTAGACGCAGGGGGGAAGGCTGCCCTGGTGCTGCTCGACCTCTCGGCGGCCTTTGATACTGTCCCCCACTTACTGCTGCTTGACAGACTCTCGAAGATGGGTGTGTCGGGCGCGGTTTGGGGCTGGATCAAATCCTTTTTGGACTCGCTACCAGCAAGTCTGGATACCCCCGGTGGCTTCCTCACCTCTTCTTGTCGGCACGGGTGTTCCCCAGGGTTCGTCCCTTAGCCCCCTCCTTTTTAATATCTATCTTTCTCCTCTGATCTCTTTAGCAGAGGGGTTGCGGGCTAAGGTCATTGCCTATGCCGACGATACGCAACTTTTGTTCACTTGGGACAAACAGGGGTCCTCGGTGACCCATGTGCAGAGGTGCCTTTCCTCGGTTTTTGAATGGATGGCGGCGGCACATTTAAAATGTAATGAGGATAAATCCGAGGTCTTGATGTTCGGTGACTTTCCTTCTGGATTCAGAGAGTCGATCTGGCCGCCGGATTTCCCACCGCCTGTCTCAAACAGTCAGACCGCGAAGAACCTGGGCATCTACTTCGACAGTAATCTTTCTTTTTCCAGTCAGGTTACTCGTATAACAGGTTGTTGCTTCGGTCTCCTAAAAATCTTGAGAAGATTCCTTCCGCTGCTGCCTCAAGCGGCTCGGGAATCAGTGGTTTGGGCACTTATTTTGTCCCGCTTGGACTATGCTAATGCCCTCTATGCTGGGCTTCCAGCTTTTGCACTCAATAAGCTTCAAGTTACCCAGAATGCGGCTGTCCGCTTGCTGGGGGGAGCTGGGGCCCAGGGAGAGTGTTCATAGCTTCCGTCGCTCCCTTCATTGGCTACCGGTCAGGGCTCGGATAGCTTTTAAATCTCTTACCCTTGCTCATCGCGCCCTGCATAGACGGGGGCCGGGCTACCTTCAGAAACAGTTCTCGTTTTACGTGCCGGGGCGACATTTGAGGTCCTCCTCTCTCAGGCTCATGAAGGTGCCCTGTTTCCAGCGCCACAGACTAGGTGGCGCTTCCTTGGTGGTGTTTGCGGCCTGCGCCTGGAACGCGCTCCCCCTTTCCCTCCGAATGGTTGAAGACACTGGGGCTTTTAAGAAACTGTTAAAAACTTTCCTCTTCTCGTAGGGTTGAGTCTTAATTCTGTCCTCCATGAACCGCGCCGGGACACTCCTTCGAGTATCTGTGCGCGTAATAAAAGTAGATAACATAACATAACATAACATTCATTGTGTTGACATACTCATACAACTATTTAGTAAAAACATTTAACAAGAAATAACAAATTGATTTTTCATGATGATACATACATACATAGTATTAGGGGTTTGTTTAGTAACTTCACTCACTCCTTCATTTATTACATCATTCGTATTGTTTCCGTTATTAGCTACCATTAGAATAGGTACAATGACAGTTAATAAAATCCACATAAATGTTAGTAAAAAGACAATACATAAGCAAGCTTGTTACATCTACGTTTCTAGGCTAGATTTTGGATGTTCAGTCACCGTTGCTTCTGCCATTTTGTTTTCTACCAAACAATATAAAAATCTAAATCTATAAAACTCTAAACTTTGCTAAAATATTTATGAAAAATAGTGTAATCCTACACTTCAAGGCTTTCTTCTTTACCCCTTTCTTTTATTTCTTTCTTCAAGTCTTCTGAGTCTGTCAATTCATTTTGACTGACAATGTTGCACCCTAGTTTTCACAGTCCTTTTAAGGTGGTTTCAATTTGCTTTCATCAATTTGCTCAGTATCAGTACTGTCTTTTTCTTCACTTGGATCTGTGCTCTGTGTATTTCTTGCTTGGAATTCTTACACTTCTTGTTTTTCGTACTGAATCTTCTCCTGACTCTTCCTGTTCTGTTTGACCTGAGACCTCATTAATTTGCTCTGGTCTTCTATTTGACCTTCCCCTCATAAGAGTGTATGTCGGTCTTTTCACTCCACCTGGCCAATTGTCACCCTTTCTTGCTCTCTTAGTTTGAACTGCTTCTTGACCTTCTTTCTCTGGCTCACAGGTTCTTTTACTTGACCCTTCTTTTATTTGTTTTTCTTCTTGACTTTCAGTAGTTCCCTTTCTTCTGTTTCAATAGCCCCAGTAGCTGCTGCTCACTCTACGTGACTTGTGCTTGGCTGTTCATCATCTGTTTGTTCTTCAGAATCTGTCACTTTCGATTTTTCAGCTTCACACACTTCAGCCTCTGGTTTTTGTCTTTGGTTTACCAGTTGCTGCTCTTCTTGTCTTTAAAGTGGACTTGGGACTCATCTGGTATGACTCGTATGAATCCATTTTGGCAAGCCACCACACTTTACTGCTGCCGTTGTCACCAGAATCACTTGATGAGGTCCATTCCACCTGGGTTATAAGCACGATTTCCTCACGTGTTTCTTCACGAGAACCCACTCTCCAGGACTCAGATAATGAGCTTGATTTGGCTGTGTTGTAGTTGCCTTTTCTCCAACCTGGTGAGACAAAGAACGCACCAGATCAGCCAATCCTCTGGAATAATCAAGCACTAGATCATCATATATATCATCAGTTTGTTCGCTGGTACAATCGCTTGTCTCATTGCTCTCCCCATCAGGACTTCATGAGGACTCAATCCAGTCTTTTTATCAGGAATGCTTCTGAGACTCATCAATACAAGGGGTAGAGCGTCACGCCATTTCAGTGTTGTGGATGCACACACCTTTCCTAGCCTAGAATTTATTGTGCCATTTATCTGCTCAACCACTCCAGATGCTTTGGGTCGATAGGCAAAATGCAGTTTCTGCTCTATTTGTAATGCTGCACAAATCATCCAAATTATCTTATTATTAAAATGTGTTCCTCTATCTGTCTCTAAAGTGACTGGAAGTCCAAATCTTGAGATCAATTATCTTAAAAGTAATTTTGCGACAGTGAGACTATCGGTCCTTCTCGTCGGATTAACTTCCACCCAGCAAGAGAACAAGCAAACAACAACCAAAAAATATTTTAGTCCATTACACGGGGGAAGCTTGATAAAATCCAATTGGAGTCGGGTGAATGGTCGTGCTGCCTTTCCAATTCGACCCCAACTTACAACTGTTTTTCTGCCTGGATTTTGTTGCTGACAGGTGACGCACCTCTGGCACAGACTCTCTGCAATGACCCTGAATTTTGGGTTATAGCATGACTGCTTGAAGAGACTAATCATTGCATCTCTTCCAACATGAGCAATTCCATGGTATACCCTTGCCATTTGTGGGGTAAACAATCTGGCATGACTGGTCTTTCGTCTATATAGACCCACACTTCGTCCTCTGCTCTTTTTCTGCAGCCTGAATTTATCCAACTTTCCTTTTCCTCGCCACTTGCCTCTTCCTGCAACTGTCTAATTTCATCCCAAGTTTCAAATGAAAAAGAGAACATTAAATGGCAATTGGTATTTTCTTTTTTCCAGCCTTCTGTTTAGGGCTATTAAATTTCATGCACAGAAACGCGCTACCTGATCTGCGTATCTGTTGCCTTTCGTCACAAAACCATATCCTGACTTATATACAGAACATTTGACCACTGCTATCCTTTAGGGTAATTGCAAGGCATCCAATAAATCTTTCACAGTTTTGCTGTTCCTGATTGGGGAAATTGAAGAGGTCAGAAATCCCCTTTGCATCCACAACTGCCCAAAGTCGTGGACAACTCCAAAATCATATTGACTATCAGTAAATATGGTTACCCTTAGGCTTTTGACAAATTTGCATGCTCTAATTAGAGCTATCAATTCAGCAATGTGTGCAGAGTTAACCCCTTTTAGACAGGATGCTTCCAAAACTCCCACTATGGTGCATACGGCATAGGCAGAACACAATACACCTTTCTCATTCCTCAAACATGGTCCATCAACAAACATAACAGTCTGATTCTTCTAGTGGGGTTTCCTCTATGTCAGGCCTTGGTTTTGTGCACAACTCTGTCACATCCAAACAATCGTGATCTGCCTCATCTCTCACTTCCTCACAATAAGAATTCGGCAACAGGGTTGCCGGATTAACGGTTGTGCACCTCACCACAGTCCCATTTTTTTCAGCACCTAAAATCACTCTTTCGTACCTAGTCAAACGACTATAGGTCATATATTGCGTCCTCGTCCGTGTTAAAAGAATCTCAACCAAATGTGGCACATATACCTTGACTGGATGTCCCATCACAATCTCTTCACTCTGTTCCAGACTCACACAAGTAGCAGGTACTGCTTTCAAACAGCCTGGCAACGCTGCAGCCACTGAATCCAAAGTAGTCGAAAAAAATGCTACTAGACGTCGTGTCATTGCATGTTTCTGAGTTAAGATTGAAAGTGCACACCCATCTCTTTTACAGCAGTAGAACGCAAAATCCTTTACATAATCTGGCATTCCCAATGCAGGTGCTCTACAAAGACTGTTTCACAATTTAGTAAAAACTTCCATACTTTCATCATCCAAAACAATCGGATCTTTCACATCTTTTTGTGTCAACCTCTGTAGAGGTTTTGCAAACAGTGAGAAACCACTGATCCACTGTCTGCAGTATCCAACCATTCCCAAGAACATTCAAATTTCTCTCTGAGTTTTGGTGGGCTCATTGGT
This sequence comes from Triturus cristatus, assembly GCF_964204655.1. Classification (NCBI taxonomy): domain Eukaryota; kingdom Metazoa; phylum Chordata; class Amphibia; order Caudata; family Salamandridae; genus Triturus; species Triturus cristatus. Next base: position 493,849,457 of record NC_140586.1, on the reverse strand, counting down.
TTAATCAAACCAATTTGTTCTGGTGTCACCTTCCTGACTCCTTTTTCTATTTTGTGCCCTAGGTACTGGACTTCCTGTTTACAAAATTGCAATTTTGCTGGTGACATGTTGTGTCCACCTTCTGGTTCTGTAAGGCAATGGTATCTGTCACATCTGTCACACATGCCTCTCGTGTCTTTGATGCCACAAATAGGTCATCAATGTACTGAACCAAAATAGAATTTCCTGGCATTATCTAAGTCTCCTTTTCAGAATCTGATTAAAAATTGAAGGACTCTCTGTGTACCCCTTGAGGAACTCGGCACCATGCCAAAACACGGTCTGCGAACCGGAATGCAAACAAATATTGGCTTTCTGGATGTAAATGCTTGGCACAAATCAATCACCGTGTACCATTCAGTATCGCAGGGAATTTGGGAAAGAATCACTGCTGGATTTGGCACTATTGGACAACAGGGTACTGCAATCTTATTAATTTTTTCTTAAATTCTACACTATTCTGTATTTTCCACTGGGCTTTTTAATTCCTATGATAGGAGAATTACAAGGACTACACAATATTTCTTTCAGAATTCCATGCTCAATCATTTGGTCAATCACAGGAGTGACTCCTGCAATTACTTCCGGACTCATTTTGTACTGAGGTGTGTTTGGATATATGGGACCCTCTTTCACTGTAATCTTAATAGGATCTACATTTGTCACTAGACCAATCTCCTTTCCTGTGAAATCCCATATGTCTGACCTTACTGTACTTTTTAATTCTTTGGGCAAATTTTCTTCTGTGAGAAGTGAAAACAACTCATCCACTTTCGTCCCTTGCTTCGACAACATCATCTTTAATGCGCCATCCTCATCAGGTGTCTGAAACGCAATACCATCTGGCGTACAATAGATGGTACAATTCATTTTGCAAAGTAAATCTCTTTCCAAGAGATTTACCGAACTCGTGTAACATACCACGAAACGATGCATGTCTCTGAAACTCCCAATATGAAGTTCTATTGGATTTGTGACTGGTGTGCTAATATGCTTATTCGAGACTCCTACAACTTGGATAGTTTCTCCCGAGAGGGGTAGGTTCGGAATTTCTGCTGCTCTCACAGTAGAACGGGTAGCCCCAGTATCCACTAGGAATGTAATATCATTGCCTTCCACCTTTCCGTCAACAAATAGACCTGACTGATCTACCACCCAAGATGCGCCAAGCACGCACTTTTCCTCCCCTCTCAGGCAGTGTCATTGAGATGAGTCTGAATCACTCTCATAGCACTGCAAACCAGTATTGGGGAACCATTTGCACATTTTGATTCTTACAAACTTGATCACCTCCGTGGCCATACTACAGTTTTCTAATTTCTTCCATACTTTTGGTGGTCACCAGGTGGTTGGATTGATTGTGGATTCCACCTCTTCTATGAACTCTTGTGCTTTGCCATTTGGTGGTAAATCTCTTGGAAAGAGATTTACTTTGCAAAATGAATTGTACCATCTATTGTACGCCAGATGGTATTGCGTTTCAGACACCTGATGAGGATGGCGCATTAAAGATGATGTTGTCGAAGCAAGGGACGAAAGTGGATGAGTTGTTTTCACTTCTCACAGAAGAAAATTTGCTTGTGATGTCATCAGTTTGTGCCTCTGCAACATTCACAATTTGCAACTGGATCCGAATCACAAGTTGTGAATCATAAAATGAAGAGTAGTGCATCTGGCCTCTAGTACGTTTTGCTCTGGGGAATTTTTTTTTTCTTGAATGTCAGGTGAACGGCGTGGCCAACATGTTGCTGAAGTTGGAAATTGCTCTGTTAGCATATTTTTTTCACTCCACTGTAAAACAGATGCTTTCATTGTGGCTGACAGCCAACCCTTGGATAGGAAGTCTCTAATAGCCCATTTGTAAAAAGGTTGACAATAAGCTTCAATCATATAAGTTAATATTCATTGATCATTGATCAAGCTTATTTGCTCAGCTTTTATAGGCTATCAACAGAAAAAAATTAGAGTCTGCAGTTAAATAGTTGCTGTGCCTTGGGATATACAGTCATAATTCTTTTTTATGGAACATGCTTGCTCTACACAAAATATGTGGGAAGATTTCATGCTATTATACCTGAGTAGATCAGGATATAGAATGTAAAAAATATTGTTTCCTCTTCCTCCTACAACATAAAATCCTGGTACATCAAATTAAATTATGCATTTCCTACAGGCACTGAAGAGAAAGATAAATCTTTAAATCTTTAAATGATGTGCTGGGCGGTCAGCCAACCCATGATGAATGCTATGTTGAATAACAGCCTATGGCACAACTGCTGTACACAACTCACCTTTAGGATCATACTGCCTTTGGCTGTGTGAATTTGAATATTGATTTTGCTCCCAGAGAATGATTCACAATGCTTTTTTTCCTCCCTGTTTAAGTCCAGTTTCGGAGCAACTCTAGCTTCAATATAAATTTTATTGAACATTAAAAAAGATGTATTTTATTTTTAAAATACACAAGCTGGCCATGCAGCTTCAGTGCAGCTCAAGAGTAGAGAGAAGCCCCTGCATTAACAGGAAACAGAAGAGAGAAACCTTTATTGAGGTGGGGATGCCTTCAAGGGTGGTAAACTTGTGTCTAGTTCTTGTGTGCTCTTGTCCCACTGCTAACCCGATATGAAGCTTCCGGTGTCTCAAATCGGGCTGCCATGAGGTTAATTTCTGCTTGTTCAAACATGTGAGCCTTAAGACACGGGTCGAAAGACATAGTGGAGGTTGCACGAGAGGAGCAGGACTACACCTTCAGGAGAACCAACACATAGCCATAGATGCAGTGATGTATAGATCTGTGAGGGTCTGGAGACTTCTGCAGAGGGACGGAAGGGAATGTGGAGTAAACAGGGCACAACAGTAAAACACAGCAGTGAGACCCATGGCAGTGGCTAGAGAGACCTGCATGGACTAGTGGATGCACTAAGATAATGAATGGCCTGAAAGAGGGGTGAAGCTGGTTTTGGATGGTCAATAAACAACTACAAAAGTGTACATGGTAGTTCTGTGGCAGGTAAATCGCTATAAAATTGCCTGAAACACTCCTTTACTGGTGGAAGCACTATAATAAAGTGAAAATGAAAACGGCAAGCATTTGATTTCATCCGGTCATGCAACACCCTGCTCGGTGATATAACAGAACAGAGAGAGTCTGTATCTATTGTACCGACTGTCGAAATATTTATTTGAGAAAAAGTTATTATGTGATCCCTAGATAGATCATGGAAAAGAAAAACCAACAATAAATGAAATGTAGAACAATACTGGTTGTGGGAGCGCAGCATAAATATCAAAGTCACAATATCAATGGCACTTAAATATCACAGACAGAATATTGACAGTATCATAATATTGAGGTAAGATATATCATTGTCCATTATAAGTGAAGTATGGTAATATTGAAGTCTAATATATCATAGTTTGGAACATCATAGGTAATATAGTTTTTTGTGGTGTGTTTTGTTTGTATTGGTTTTGTAAATATTGGATTACATTTGTGACGTTAGTTATTTTTTATTTTTGTAGTTGTTATTTTTTATGTTATGTACTTAAAATTTGTAAAAAAATGTTTTATTTAAAACATATTGGGGCACATGCATCAAGGTAGGATTTTGCGAGTCCTTAATTGCGATTATTAAGGATTCGCAATTAAGGACTCGCAAAAGCTTATGCATGTAAGAATCTCTCTAAAAATAGCGATTCCTAAACAACCCTTAATTGCGAGTCGCAATTTGTGAGTCGCAATTAAGGAATGGATCCCCATTCATTCCTATGGGCCTGCAGCCCATAGGAATGAATGGGAGAATGAATGCGCAATTTGCGAGTACCAATAGGTACTTGCAAATTGCGCATGCAATTTCAAGGGTGCAAGGGTGTCAAAAGGACACCCTGTTGCACCCCTGAAATTGTGATGTGCACCTATGTTGCGCTCACACATGCCCCAAGGGCATGTGTGTGCGCAACATGAAACTTTGAAAAGTGCACTTTAGTGCATTTTTCAAAGTTGTTGCAAATTACTGACCAGTTTAATTGCTCGGTAATTTGCGGCCCCAAATACCGAAATCGCTATTTAAAAGTGGTTCTTGCCTTGCATTTAAGGAATCGCAAATTTTGATTCCTTAAATGCAATCGCAATTTAAGAAATCGCAATTAATCGCAATTTCTTAAATTGCGAGTGCCTTACACCTTGATGCATCGCAAAAGCCCTTTCTGCGGGCGCAAATGGCAGATTTTTGCAAATCGCACTGTTTGCGCTCGCAAAAAAGGTTGATGCATGGGGCGTGGCTAGGCGCCCGTGGGATATGGCGGCGTCCGGGTGACAGCTCCGTCCGAACCGGAGGATACCGGCGGTTCGCGTACCTGTTTCCAGTAACGGAGGGAAGCCCTTCGCACCGGAAGATGCCAGGCTCACTTTCACTCCCTTTTCATTCCTAAGGCACAGCTATTTTGGGTTTTACAGCCCATTTTACCTTCGGCCGCGGCTTGTCATCGGCCGCGACCGCCATTTTGTTTATTTTTGCCCGCGAACGCCTCAGCAGCGCGTCCTAACGCGCATGGGATTCCTGGATGCCTCGTTCGCACTCAAATGACCCCAGCACCACCTGAGGCACAAATGTGGCGGACCAATACTCTAAGGTGACTTTTCTTTATTTTTCTTCTGTAATGATGATCTTTTTCATGGTTTTGACTGGAATTTTTGGCTCTCCTCATACACGGCGGCCATTTTATGACTTTAGTCTCTGATACTTACGTCTCCAGTTTTTTTATATGGCACACCTCTACGTTAATCTGTCCTTTGGAGCTTTTTTTAGTCGGACGCTGAGATAATAATCACCTTACATGATTTGACTGGAATGTTCAACTCTCCTCATATACGGCGGCCATTTTCATGACTCCAGTCTCCAACACTTATGACTCCAATTTTTCGGCCTGGCATATTTCTGTATTAATTTGCTTTCTGGTCCTCTTTGAGTCGGGCAATAGGATATCTTAAGACCTCACGCTCCAAAGGCGTGCTGATGGCGGATTGCTCCAGTAAAGTTCAAAAGCGTAATTTCATTAAAAATTCCAAGTTATTCACGGCACTGGCCCATTTGGAAGCTTCAACTGAGATGACGTCGACTGCGGACACCTCCTCACAATCTTCGGCAAAAGCGAACTCTAAGAGGTTAGAAAAGGACCCGCCTTCACCTCCTAAGTCCTCTTCGCCCATCTCTATGGAGTTACTCCTCGAAGAGATACGGGCCTTGCGCCCTTACATGGAAGAGACTAATGCTAAGTTGCAGATTCTCACTGACAATTGGGCTTCGATGGATGAAAGAGTGTCGTCGGTGGAGCGTGACGTCTCCTCTCTTCAGGACTCTGCGACCAAGGTCTCTCACATGCATGCGCAGATTTCCTCTCTCCAGAAGCAGGTGGAGGACCTTGAAAATCGCAACAGACGCAATAATCTTCGTCTTTACGGCCTGGTGGAGGGTTGTGAGGGGAATGATCCCATCAGTTTCTTCAAGTCCTTTCTTCCTAAGCTTCTGCACCTGCCTGATGACACCTCACTGAATATCCAACGTGCTCATAGGCTTGGTCGAGCATCCTCCTCACTGTCCGCGTCATCGAAGCCTAGGGGTGTAATAATGTACTTTTTAGAGTACACAGACTTGTTGAAAGTTCTCTCAGCCGCCAGAGCCTCTCCTCGTCTCACATGGTCAGGTTCCACTCTGTTCTTTGCACAGGATTATGCCAGGACCACTGCAAATCGTCGCAAGGCCTTCCTAGACATGAGACCTGACCTTCGCTCCATCGGTGCCAGATATGGGCTCTTTCATCCTTGTCTATTTAAGGTCACTCATAATAATAAGACTACAACATATGAGGATCCTGCGCGACTTCGAAGCTTCCTGAATTCCTGCGGTCAAGCTGATATGGAGCTGTCTGGTCCCTCTTCCCACCCACCATGACTTTTTTCTGTAGTTGCAGTTTGATTCCCCAATTTACTATGCTTCAGTGCTTTCATTTTTACTGGTTCTTCAGATTGTATGTTCTTTCGTTAAGATTATATCTTTTATTTTAGCTTCCAATATTGTTGCTCTGGTTCCTTAGCTGATCATATGTTTGTTTTTTATCTTCATTGTATTTTATTGCCTAACTCTGTTCTTTTTCTCCCTTCACAGATCATTGTTTTGCGTTCCGTTTTGTTTTCTCTGGTTGGACGTCTCCTCCACCCCGAATGCCTTGTTTCTCCCAGTTGGCCCTACCTCCCTCCCCTCGTCTCTACGTATGTCTTCGCTTGTTCCCAGTTCCTGATTGTATTTCTCCCATGCTACCCCCCGTAAGTACTCTTCATTCCTTATTTATCATGTCTCTCTTTGTTCTATATTTTCTTAACTTACCCTTTCCCCCGATGCTCTCAGGTTTATTGGTGTCATTACCTTTTCCATGGTTCTTCTTCTCTTCTCTTTCTTCACTCTTTTTTCTCCCCATTGTATATTGGATCTCTTGCTTGTGTTTATCTCTCTTTACTTATCTTTCTCTCCCTTGGCCCTTACTTACCATTATCTCTGAGAATTGCTGTGTCTTCTTGTCATTCTTATTATTCTCTTGGCTTTTTCCTATTTACATGGCTTCTCTGGTTCCTCTCTCATTTTTTCTTTTGCTCATGTTTCATCATGTTTGTTCTCACCTCATCCTCTCTTTTTCTCGTGCCCTTTCTCGGTCCGAGGCTTTTCCTCGCTGTCCTATTCTCCATTTGGTCCACTCTTCGATTAACCCTTAATGTCAGTTCGAATTGTTTATTGGAATGTTAAAGGTCTGCATTCTCCTATCAAGAGACAAAAAATTCTCTCTCATTTAGCCAAATTAAATGTAGACATTGCCTTTTTACAAGAAACCCATTTGTCTGATGCTGAAGCTGCTAAACTTAAAAGAGGATGGGTGGGTGCTGTATTTTCATCTCCGGGTGATGGTAAGAGAAATGGTGTGGTTGTACTAGTCCGCAAATCCCTTGCTCATTTGCTCTTGGTTTCTGAATCAGATCCCGAAGGTAGATGGTTGTATGTCAAACTTTCCTCGAAGGGTGTCCCTCTTTCCCTACTTAATGTTTATGCCCCCACTGGGGGTGATCCTGTCTTTTGGCGCGCAATGGCCTCCCGCATCACTGAATATATTGATGATAATTTTATCCTAGCAGGTGACTGTAACTTACCCTTTGATCCTTTTTTAGACAGAAACTCCAAGGCATCTTTTGTCCCTAATAAGTCCCACAAGCTCTTTGCTCAAGCGATATCCCAACATAAACTCATTGATGCTTGGCGTCTTTGTAACCCTACTTCTAAAGAATTCACCTTCTACTCCCCGACCCATCATTCGCAATCGCGTATTGACTATATTTTTCTTTCCCATCACATGTCCCAATCCCTCTCCCATGCTGACATCGGTCCCATCTTATTTTCTGATCATGCCCCCGTTTTGATTAACATTGACATTTTACCCAAGTCCACTGGACCAAAGAGATGGCGTTTTAACAATGCCTTACTCCTCGATCCCAAATTTTCCACCTCCTTTGTTGATTTCCCTACAGAATTTTTCAACATTAATTACACACCCACCATGCCCAACCATGTTATCTGGGACGCCTATAAAGCAGCAGCCAGGGGCTTTATAATCAGCTTTGTGGCTAGTAAACGTAAGAATGCTCGTAAACGCACCAGTGACCTCCTTTCTACGATTAAAATATTAGAGCATTCTTTCTATACTTCCCATTCGCAAGAAAGTTTGACTGCTCTCATTGATGCCAAGTTGCAATTTAACAAACAATCCACTGAGGATGCTTCATTGTATTTGTTGAAATCCAGTTCAAAATTCTATGGGGGTAAAAATAAAGCGGGGAAGGTTTTAGCCAACTATCTAAAAGTCAAGCAAAACAAACTGAATATTGAATCTGTCTATGATGTTAATTCTGTTTTAAAGCATACAGATGTCGATATTTTAGAGCAATTCTCCCAGTTTTATTCCAAACTCTACTCGTCTGAAACGCACCCCACTGTTCACTCTCTTGCTACTTTTTTTGCCAGCATTCAACCACCTTCCAATTTTCCTGTTGATCTATCTGCCCTTGAATCACCAATCTCTAGCGATGAATTACTTACCGCACTTCAGTCACTCAAGAAAGACAAGGCCCCTGGCCCAGATGGATTCACAGTTGAATTTTATTTGCATTTTTCTAAACTGTTATTGCCCAGGCTACATTCCCTTATTGACTCCTTCATATTAAGTGGCTCTTCTTCAGGTACATTTTCAGACGCTCACATTTGTGTTATACCCAAAGAAGGAAAAGATACCCAGCATTGTAAGAATTACAGACCAATTTCTTTGGTTAACATTGATTATGAATTATATGCCAAATCTCTCACCATAAGACTAGACCCTTTTCTTCCCGAACTGCTAGGCCCTGAACAATCTGGTTTCGTTAAGGGTCGCTTCATCACAGATAACACCAGACTTTTGTTTAATGTCCTTTCCAAATCTCCACAGTTCCAAGACTCACTAGCAGCCATTGCCCTAGACGCGGAAAAAGCGTTTGATAGGGTGGAGTGGACTTTCCTTTTCTCCGCCCTTAAGTGGTTTGGGTTCGGTCCGCATTTCATTTCTTTTATCTCCTTCCTTTATTCCAGCCCTAGAGCGGCGGTTTGCGCCAATGGTCTAGTCTCCTCTTTTTTCAATCTAGGCAGAGGTGTTCGTCAGGGTTGCCCTCTCTCCCCCTTTCTTTTCAATCTGGCCTTGGAACCCTTTCTCTCAAAACTTCGTCAAAACCCTAACTTACATGGGTTCCAAATTTCCCAAACTAATATTAAACTTGCTGCCTACGCGGACGATATTCTATTATTCATGTCTAATCCCGCCACTTCTATCCCCGCGTTCCTAGCTGAAGTTCACGATTACTCTCAGATCTCAGGATATAAGCTAAATAATGACAAGTGTGAGATTTTACCCCTTACTAAGTTCACTTTTAAACCGGATTTTATGGCGTCCAAATTTACTTGGAGCCCCTCACACATCAAATACCTTGGTCTGCACATTACCCCCTCCATTTCCGACACTGTTTCGTTATGCCTCAATAAGTGCATCCAGAAACTATCCGACCTTACTTCCAGATGGCACCCACTGTACCTTTCCTGGTGGGGCCGTCTTGACACGATTAAAATGATGCTCTCCCCATTAGTCCTTTACACCATTTCCAACATTCCAATTCCTATCCCTGCTAAGTTTTTTAAGAAAATCAACACTATTCTCTCTTCCTTCTTTGGTCCGGCAAAAAAGCACGTATGTCCTTGCTCAGATTGCAACTCCCCAAGTCTGAGGGTGGAGTTAACTTTCCGAATTTTCCCGCTTACCACAAGGCATTCCTTTTGCGGCAAGCTTCCCATTGGTTGCAAGACCCTGATAAGCCGTCCCCCTTATGGGTTGTCATTGAACGCCTTTCTTTATCCCCTTTTACTTTTGCTGAATACCTTTCATTTTCTCGTAAGCCCCACTTCTCCTCCATTCCCATTCACAAGTTTACAGCCAAATTGCTTCTTTCCACCTCTCCAGGTCCCCCCTCCTCTGTGGCAGAGTTTCTCAATTCCACTATTTGGCACAATAACAGTATATCCATCAATCGTAAGCCCTTTTATTGGAAAACTTGGAGACAGAGGGGTTTGATCTGGGTATCTCAATTCTTTTCTAATTCTAATTTCTTATCCTTCTCTGTTCTTAGCCAAAACTTCCATCTCCCTCATTCTTTTGCTAGCAAATATTTTATGCTTAAAAATGCAGTTATGTCCACCTATGCTCTTCTCTCTAACCCCCTCATGCATCCTCACCCTCCCAATCCTACCTCACAGCTTCATTCCTTCCTGCGTACCCACCCTACAGCCTCCTCAATATATCACTCATTTCATACGATCCTCACACCTAGACCAAAATCCAAAGTTGAGGAACAGTGGGAATCTGATCTTGCCATCTCTTGGCCCACCTCTCTTTGGGACAAATTATGGACCAAACTTCGCAAGACATCTAGAGCTGCCTCTCTCACACAAACCCTTTTCTTTATTTACAACAGGCTTCTCTTTTCTCCTCAGGTGTTGAATAAGAGGTTTTCTTTTACCCCGGATCTCTGTTGGTCCTGTTCGACTCCTAAGGCCACTCTTTACCACATGCTTTTTTCTTGCACTCTTACGCATAATTTTTGGACACTAGTTTGGGCCCAAATCAATGCCATATTCCGCACTACATCCCCCTTCTCTTATGTCAATATTTTTTTAGGGAGCCTCTCTCCTTGTTGGGATGATACTGATCTCAATACGCAGATTGTTGATTTGTTGTTAGCTGTTGCATTCCAGCAAATCACTGTCAATTGGAAAAACTTTGCGAATATTTCTTTCAAAGCATGGTGGTACAATGTTTGTCATAATCACAGGCTAGATACTGTCTTCGTATACCCCCTTAGCTTAGCTGCTAAACGGCATGATTTATGGCTTCCTGTAACCTTGTACCTAGATACCTGTGCTAAACGCTCCTCTCATTGGTCACCTATTCAGCAAGAGGTCTCCAAACCTCCTTGATTCACATGGCTTTTCATTTGCATTACTCTTTTTATATAAGCTACTATATTGCTCATTATTATCAGCACTGTCTTTTGTTATTTAGCCTCAAATCTTTGTTATCCTATGATTAATTGTATATTTTCATCACCATGTTTTACTCCTCTCTTATATTGAAGATATGTTTGTATTTTTTCTTATGTATTGACACCTTTACTTATCCAATAAAAATCTTTTGAACTTGAAAAAAGGTTGATGCATGTGCCTGATTAATTCTTAAAACATTTTCGAATGTTTTTAAAGATTTTTAATTTGTGGTGATTGGGCTTAGGGAGGTGTTGGACTTGGCCCTTTTAGCAGGTTCACCCCTAAACTTTTTGCCTTTTAATGTGACCTAATATTAGTTGTTTTTGCCCTCTGCGCACTTTAGCACTGTGGCCCAGTGTAAAGTGCGTGCGCACTCTCAGTGCGTGTGGTGAGATTGGCCTGCCCTCCCATAGGAATGCATGGGGGATATGTGTGTCCATGGTAATTCCTGGTGTGAGAGGAGTGCAGGGTCGAGTTTAGTATGTGCGAACTCGTGAGAATAAATGCTGCACAATGGTGTGCGCAGATTTATTGTGACTAGTGGAGAAGTGCCACTTTTAGATGTTGGCACTTCTGTGCGCAGTGTGTCTGCCTGCCTGATGTGGAGTGCATGTCGGGCTTGTGATTGACAGGGGCTGGATGGTGTGCTTGGATCCAGGAGCCAGGATGAGTCTGCCCAGTGGTGAATAGGGAGATCTGCATGTAGATTGGAGGGAGGAGTTGCACCTGGGACCTGAATAGGACTGTGCCTTCCCTCCAAAATGCTGGCTCCGCTCCCCTGTGGTGCGTCTGAGCACCTAGCCCCCCTCTGACAAAGGGGAGAAAAGCTGAGCACAACAAAGTGCTCCAAAGCTCCCCCAAACCAGTTGCATCTGGTTTTCCCCCCAGCCCTGTGCCATGTCAAAAAGGAAAGAAGTAGTATAAATGAAGGGGCTGTGACCCCATGAAGATGTTCTCTATTGTGCTTGTGTTCTTGAGGGGACACGCTGCCAGGAGGAACCGCCGCAGGACCCAGCTGCTGACTCCTGGGGTCCCTGCATGCTGGCCTGCCTGGCTGCGTTGTGCTGTGGTCCCCAGGCACCGTGGGCACCTTTATTTCTGCCTGCTCCCTGGTTGTGTCAGGTGGGAGACAGGCTGAGCACTGTACCATGATAACCCGAGGAGCTGGCAGACGTAGTGATTCCTCCGAGCTGTGGATACAAGCGGATGCCCACCCCGCGTAGTGGTGCCCTTGAGCATTGCTGATTTCTTTGGGGGAGATGCGGGAGCCCACCCCGCATTGTACACTCGAGCGGGTGCCCACCCCGCAATTGCGGAATTTATCCCCTTTGTGGCCAGACATGGGAGCCCACCCCACGCTGCATTGAGGAGACACAAAAATGCCGAAGGCCGCCGCGTTGCCCGCGGCGACCCGTAAGCCAGGCAGAACAGCATGGTTGTGGGCGGGGTGTTCCGAAAGGAGCAGGTGTTGCAGCGCGGAACGTCAAATTCCCCCTTCGGCACAGACCAACTACCTCGTCATCCAATTTACTCACATACATTCATTGGTGGGGCCCATAACACCAATATACTTACTCTCGGTTGACCTGTTTTCTGAGGGAAAATACGTTTCACAACGCTGACATGAGAGAAATACCTTTACTTTGCCCTAGACACATTGACATTTAAACCTAAGATATCCCTCCCATACAGAGATATATCATTTAGTTGAATTGGTAATTGATGATTTACTCATCTACCTTTGCTCTATTACTTTCCTCTTAATCTTCTTCTTCAAATAATCGACACAACACATTTGTCAATTAATCAATTAATCTTTATCTAAGAAAATTTGAAAGAAATGTTAGAAATCATCATTAGCATTTCAGAGCATCATATTTTACCTATTCTGGCTAAAGTCGTCCTCTAAGTCAGTCGGTCAAAGAGAATTTATTCAGCAAAGTTTAGGCCGCAATTCAGTCTCTCATAGATTCAGGATAACAGCTGTCCAGCAGTGTCACCGTCCTCTCCGTCAGCATAACGTCAGGAAATCGAGTTCGTCAAAGAAGAGCGAGGGTGTCCAGAGGTGGGGAGGAGAGCGAGCGATACTACCCTAATTCCCTACCTACTTTTATAATGAAAATACTAACAAATATGTATCAAGATTGGGTGTAGAGAGTTCTCATTGGTCAATTTCGACTCGCGATGAACAGTTCTCAGGGTGTTAGATGAAGTCATCAAACTTGCTTGTTCCGGCTTTTAAATTGAGCATTGTCTTTTAGTCTTGGACGGGTTCCCGGAATAACCTTGGAGGGTACATGTTCTCCCGGGGTCAGGTCCAGGCTACTGTTGCTGGCGGTGACGCATGCGCACTTCACCCAGAACCTCGTGTTGTCAAGGCAGTCACGTTTAACGTCTCGTTCAGCCATCTTGTATAGGCCGAAATGGTCAACTTAAGCAAAAGAAACACAAAAACGTAATTAAAAGATGGAAATGACTAATAAAATGTTATCCCCTTACTAATACCCATATGTGTGTGTATTTATCTAGCAGAAGCAACACTCAGAGCGGTTTATACTCACTGAATAAAGCACAAATCAAAAATACATCACTTAAAGCAACATATAACATATACTATTCTAATTTTCTACTATTAATATGCGTACACTAGTTAATTCACAATTAATATAGCCATGCAAAGTGCAATTCCCATGTGTAATTCTCTTGTTAACATAGTTGGTGAGTTATCACTTCAGACAGATTAATAATATTACAATTAATTGATTATTCGGATTAATATAAACATGCAGAATGGGGGGGTAATACAAAATGTTGTACTACCCGCTCCAGCACAGGAAGCAGACAGGAGCCTACCCCACGCTCCTGTACCCGTGAAGCAGAGCAGGAAGCCGACGGGAGCCTACCCCGCGCTCCTGTACCCGTGAAGCAGAGCAGGAAGCCGACGGGAGCCTACCCCACGCTCCTGTGTCTGTGAGCCCGCCAGAGAGCAATACCGGTCTGCCCATTTCTGGGCAGCAAAGGAGAAGAGGCCAGCCAAGGAAAGAAGCCGGCAAGTTTGCCCGTTGCTCTCGTGAGCTGAGAGAGCCCCGCAGCCCCAGAGAAGTTGGAGCATTGCATGCTCCATGTCCGCCGCCAGCGAGAGGAGACCGGCAGCGCTGAAGACGCCCAGAGAGAGGAGACCGCGAGGGAGTCCCAGGTGAGTGGGACGTTACCTCCCATGGCAGGTCCCTGTTCTTCTTGAGCGGTCCCGCAGGGCAGCGGACCGTCCAACATTGGGGGCATTTGTTTTCCAGAGTCTCCCGAGTGGGGCTCCCAGGTGCAGTTGTGCCTGTTTTCCCTGTTCTTCTTGAGCGGTCCCGCAGGGCAGCGGACCGCTCCAATGTTGGGCAGTTGTTTTTAAGAGTCCCCCGAGTGGGGCTCCCAGGCACAGTTGTGCCCGTTTTCCCTGTGGCTTCCCAGCGGCGCCTCAGTGGCGGGCCGCAGCAACGTGGGGACCAAGTATTTTAGGAGTCCCAGAGAGGGCCCTTGACGGCCGTGGAGGGCCAGTGCCATTTTCAACAGCTGCCCCACCTGGCAAAGGGCAGCTGCAGCATTGCGCAAACTAGTGACGGAGTCCTAGAGAGGGGCTCAGGAGGCACGCTGGTGCCAGGGCTCATTTTCACAGCTGCCCAGCAATTAGTGGCAGCTGCCACGTTTAGGCCTAAACTCTTGCGCACTTTTGCTGCATGCGCAGCCAGCCCTGACACCGTTGGACAAAGGGCATTTGAGCCCCATGGAAGGTCAGTTGGCCTGGGGTCCGTACCTAATGTGATTATTATTGCGTAGTGTGTTCTTAACTTTTACCAGTAGTTACTGGTTGTGCTCTACATTTATTATTTGTGCTCCATTTACAATTGGTGATTTGTGATTGTTTTGACAGTGGCCCAATTGGCCCTGTCAGGTGTATATAATCCCCTGTGAATATTGCCTAGTGCCAGTTGGCACAGTGTATATTATGTGATTATGTTTCTAATGTATTTATGATAATACAAAGGCTATTATTATATATAACTTCGTGTGGAGTTCCCTTTGTGGTGTACCTGGGGTGTTGTTGCTGTGTGCGTGCGCAAACGCTTTACGCATTGCCTCCGGGATAAGCCTGACTGCTCGTGCCAAGCTACCAAGGGGGTGAGCAGGGGTTATCTTTGGCATGTAACTTCGTTTCCCTGACTAGAGTGGTGGTTTCTGCCTGGCTTTGGCGCAAGCCTTAGCCAACCAGAAATCCCATTTCTAACATTGGTGATCAGCGGTGGGATTAGGACTTGTGTTTGTGCAGTACCACAGCGACAACTGGTTGCACTACAAGCTCTGCATTTAGATGATCACATGTTGGGGATTATTGTTTCAGATTTTATTTTTCTCCTGAAAGTGTCATTTTCAAACTGTGTACTCTTGCTTCAGATCTTCAGCTTAGGAGCCTTACATTATACCATGTTCGCCACGGTGAACATGGGTTCACCGTGGCGTAGAACAGGAGGGTGTCCCTGCAGTTGCAGGCCCGCATCTGTGTTCTATCGCCCCAAGCAGGGAAGCCCATCACAGTGGTGATTGGTCTGCCCTGCGTTTTGGCTGGAAGGGGGATGTGCCTTTTAATTTGACCTAATATTAATTATTTTTGGCCTCTGCGCACTTTAGCACTGTGGCCCAGTGTAAAGTGCGTGCGCATTCAGAATGTGTGTGGTGAGATTGGCCTGCCCTCCCATAGGAATGCATGGGGGATATGTGTGTCCATGGTAATTCCTGGTGTGAGAGGAGTGCAGGGTCAAGTTTAGTATGTGTGAACTCGTGAGAATAAATGCTGCGCAATGGTGTGCGCAGATCTATTGTGACTAGTGGAGAAGTGCCACTTTTAGAAGTTGGCACTTCTGTGCACAGTGTGTCTGCCGGCCTGATGTGGAGTGCATGTCTGTCTTGTGATTAACAGGGGCTGGATGGTGTGCTTGGCTCCAGGAGCCAGGATGAGTCTGCCCAGTGGTGAATAGGGAGATCTGCATGTAGATCGGAGGGAGGAGCTGCACCTGGGACCTGAATAGGACTGTGCCTTTCCTCCACAATGCTTGCTCCACCCCCTGTGGTGCGTCTGAGCACATAGCCCCCACCTGACAAAGGGGAGAGGAGCTGAGCACAACAAAGTGCTCCAAAGCTCCCCCAAAACAGTTGTATCTGTTTTTTCCCCCAG
The DNA here is from genome assembly GCF_964204655.1 of Triturus cristatus. Taxonomy (NCBI): domain Eukaryota; kingdom Metazoa; phylum Chordata; class Amphibia; order Caudata; family Salamandridae; genus Triturus; species Triturus cristatus. The sequence goes on along the minus strand of NC_140586.1, from coordinate 493,833,539 downwards.
CCCTGTGCTGTGTCACAAAGGAAAGAAGTAGTATAAATGAAGGGGCTGTGACCCCATGAAGATGTTCTCTGTTGTGCTTGTGTTCTTGCGGGGACACGCTGGCAGGAGGAACCGCCGTAGGACCCAGCTGCTGACTCCTGGGGGTCCCTGCATGCTGGCCTGCCTGGCTGCGCTGTGCTGTGGTCCCCAGGAACCAAGGGCACTTTTATTTCTGCCAGCTCCCTGGATGTGTCAGGTGGGAGACAGGCTGAGCGCTGTACCATGATATCCCGAGGAGCTGGCGGACGTAGTGATTCCCCCGAGCTGTGGATAAAAGCGGGTGCCCACCCCGCGTAGTGGTGCCCTTGAGCGCTTGCTGTTTTCTTTGGGGAGACGCGGGAGCCCACCCCGCATTGTGCACTCGAGCGGGTGCACACCCCGCAATTGCGGAATTTATCCCCTTTGTGGCCAGACACAGGAGCCCACCCCGCGCTGCATTGAGGAGACACAAGAACGCTGAAGGCCGCCGCGCTGCCTGCGGTGACCCGGTAGCCAGGCAGAGCAGCCTGGTTGTGGGCGGGGTGTTCCGAAAGGAACAGGAAGCAGACGGAATCCTACCCTGCGCTCCTGTACCCATAAAGCAGAGCAGGAAGCCAACGGGAGCCTACCCCGTACTCCTGTACCTGTGAAGCAGAGAAGGAAGCCGACGGGAGCCTACCCCGCGCTCCTGTGTCGGTGAGCCCGCCAGAGAGCAATACCGGTCTGCCAATTTCTGGGCAGCAAAGGAGAAGATGCCAGCCAAGGAAAGAAGCCGGCAAGTCTGCCTTGGGTCTCGTGAGCTGAGAGAGCCCCGCAGCCCCAGAGAAGTTAGAGCATTGCATGCTCCATGTCCGCCGCCAGCGAGAGGAGACCGGCAGCGCTGAAGATGCCCGGAGAGAGGAGACCGCGAGGGAGTCCCAGGTGAGTGGGACGTTACCCCCCATGGCCGGTCCCTGTTCTCCTTGAGCGGTCCCGCAGGGCAGCGGCCAACGTTGGAGGCATTTGTTTTCCAGAGTCCACCGAGTGGGGCTCCCAGGCGCAGTTGTGCCCGTTCTCCCTGTTCTTCTTGAGCGGTCCCGCAGGGCAGCAGACCGCTCCAACGTTGGGCAGTTGTTTTTAAGAGTCCCCCGAGTGGGGCTCCCAGGCACAGTTGTGCCCGTTTTCCCTGTGGCTTCCCAGCGGCGCCGCAGTGGCGGGCCGCTGCAACGTGGGGACCAAGTATTTTAGGAGTCCCAGAGAGGGCCCCTGACGGCCGTGGAGGGCCAGTGCCATTTTCACCAGCTGCCCCACCTGGCAGAGGGCAGCTGCAGCGTTGCGCAAACTAGTGACGGAGTCCTAGAGAGGGGCTCAGGAGGCACGCTGGTGCCAGGGCTCATTTTCACAGCTGCCCAGCAATTTGTGGGCAGCTGCCACGTTTAGGCCTAAACTCTTGTGCACTCTTCTTTTGCTGCATGCGCAGCCAGCCCTGACACCATTGGACAAAGGGCATTTGAGCCCCATGGAAGGCCAGTTGGCCTGGGGTCCGTACCTAATGTGATTATTATTGCGTAGTGTGTTCCTAACTTTTACCAGTAATTACTGGTTGTGCTCTACATTTATTATTTTTGCTACATTTACAATTGGTGATTTGTGATTGTTCTGACAGTGGCCCAATTGGCCCTGTCAGGTGTATATAATCCCCTGTGAATATTGCCTAGTGCCAGTTGGCACAGTGTATATTATGTGATTATGTTTCTAATGTGTTTGTGATAATACAAAGGCTATTTTTATATATAACCTTGTGTGGAGTTCCCTTTGTGGTGTACCTGGGGTGTTGTTGTTGTGTGCGTGCGCAAACGCTTTACACATTGCCTCCGGGATAAGCCTGACTGCTCGTGCCAAGCTACCAAGGGGGTGAACAGGGGTTATCTTTGGCGTGTAACTTCCTTGCCCTGACTAGAGTGGTGGTTTCTGCCTGGCTTTGGCGCAAGCCTTAGCCAAAAAGAAATCCCTTTTCTAACAGGTGGTGAGTAATTTAAATGTCATTATTTAAAATTACAAAAATAATTGCATAGAAAATAAAAAAATTAATCCATACAAAACGCTTCAGTTGGAACCTAGACCAGTTGGGCTGATTACACCACCTACTGTGAAACAATGATTTAATTCTCCTTAAGCATCTCCTGATCTGTTTCGGCATACAATGGCCTTGATCACTTGACAGGCATGACTCTATCTAACCCACATATTCACCAGTGAAATTGAAAGCAGACCAGGTGCTAACAACATGTGCCATACTGAAGTGGTGCCTGACTAATATCTCAAAGTATACAACGTATGTACAAAACCATCATATAACTTTTGATTAAATAGTACGTGTTCCATCTCACAATTGTACCTGAATATCAACAGGAGTTGATGGTTTTGAAAATAAACATCCAAATCCATTGTTTACTCATCCTGAATGGCAGCTTGCACATCCTCACAGGGCAATACAAAATGAAAAACAAAGGGGAAACATAAATAAATGTCCTAATAATAATAATACAATGCCTAGTTCACAGGATATTTATAGTATCTTCACACTAATCAAAGTTATACCACATAATTAGTGTGAATTTGACCTATATAAATCATCAGAATACTCAACAAATATCTGATGTTGTCCAGAAAAGTCAATTCATTATGTTTTATTGACTAGACCTATCCCTTGGAAAATCATAACACGACTAAACCATGCATTAGAAACACTTAAATAAAGCCCAAGTGGGCATATCTTCTAGTGATACACCAAAGATACAACAACAGGATATCAATATTAAAACATGGAATACCTATATAGTACATAAATGTAGTTCCCTTAGTTGCCCACAGAAAAAACATTAGAACACACAATACATGGAAATAAAGGTAATCTTACCTGTGACTACAATTCCAACACCCAGGTGTGAATTGGAAGAAAAAGAATTGGGTGCTCTTGCATACAAACGCTTCACAACATCTTGACCTAGATCCCCTTCCATTCCTTCTGCAAAAAAAACAAACATATACACTGTAGGAAAGTGAGATCTGCTTCTTCAGGTTACCCCCACTTTTTCGAAATAGGGACCCTTGCTTCTAGTCATGGTAAGGGTGATACACACTTTAGATAACCCCTGCTCACCCCCTTGGTAGTTTGGCATGAGCCGACAGGCTTATCCCAAAGGCAATGTGTAAAGTATTTGCACCAACACACACAGTAACACAGTGAAAACACCACAAAAAGGACACCACAAGGGGGGCGTAGCTAGCCAAGCTCGAAGATGGCCGCAACCTGAGCGAGCTCCTTCGGCTGCAATAACATCCTGAATATATCCTGCACCAAATAACCTGCACATGTTCTAAATTATGCACTGCGAATGTCGGAAGCTGACGGCTTTCCAGGGATCCTACTGAGGCTGAACAAATTGGTTCTGAAACGACAGAAACTTGGTGAGATCGGGATGCTGGGGCGCGGCCTGAAGAGCATGCCTGAAATCAAAACCACGGGCTTGGGCATTGGCTGGCTGCGGGGCCGGGCTCGAGAGACAGAGGCAGCTAACTCTTCGTGAGAGGGAAAGCGATCCCCTGTGCCAAAGAAAGTACCTGGGAAACAGACAGTGTGGAACTGCCGAGCCCGACGCCCAGACACACAGAAGGTGAGGGCGTGCCAGCACGGGGCTCGCGGCAAAAGTGGCGGGCCTGGCACTCGGAGCGCTGTGTCAATAAAGCCGCATTGAGAGCGGGCTGCAGCGGCAGCCGAGAGAGGCCAGGTTACGCTCCAAATGGCCCACTTTGCTACTGCACAATTATGACGGGAAGAATGCACGCAGATATGGGCAAGAACCTGTGCTGCAGATCGGAGCATATAAATTCTCCCTACTTCCATGGACAGAGTAATTCCACAGTCACACGCACATATACTCATCATACGCTAGGGCCCATCACACTAACATTCATACTATTACTCTATCCACACTAAATATACGAGAGAAATCCTAAACAATCTGCATCTACACTGAGGTCAATGCGACCTAATTGATCAGTCTTGAGTCATGATTTAAACCATAAGAACACATTTGGAATCCCAATAAATGACAAGAAATAACCACCCGACACTGTGATTCAAACAAAAGGTTATTTTATCTAAATTAGTTCAAATGAAAGTCAATCAATAGCAAATCATTATTCTCATAGTTACCTATTCTAGCTAAATGTCATAATTTGGGTCAGGACAGGCCTCTCAGTAAAGTCTCCCGAGTCGCCGTCCTCTCAATCAGTGTCGATCCTCTCGTACATAAGTTCGGGAAGAAGTGGCCTTAGACCCTCTCTAGTCTAACAATATTTATAGGAAAACTAACACATTAAAAGTTACAAACAAGCTCCAAGCGTCCGTTGAGCAGAGCGAGCAGGAAAGGATGTTGACTCGCAACATTTAGAAAAACCTCCGCTCTCGGATATCTCAAAAATAAAAACACGGAAGAAGGAAGCACAACTAAAAAATGTAACATCCATGAAGGCTCTTCCTCGGAATCATAGTGAAGCCACCGCAAGTTTATAAAAGTTCATTGTGGCTTTTATTCTCTCCCAAGGATAACTGGCGACAACTGGCGTCAAGCCCAGAGCTGCTGTCCTCACGGAAACTTTTAATACAGGCAGAGGCCATGGTCAGGATTTTCAACCATATTCAGCGAGGCCTCTCTTCGTATCCCATCTACTCAAATGCAGGCTGTAAATATCGGCCATCTTTGACTAGGCCAAAATGGACAATCTTAATCAAAAGAAACACAAAACAACGTTAATACATCGTAATGATTGTACAGTGTTAATTCCCACTAATACCCTTATGTGTATGTAATTATCTAGCCAACTGCAACATAAAGAAGCATTAAAAGCGTATTATTTCAAAGCGCAAACACATAACAAATAACACTTTAGCCACACATATTTAATTAATTTGCTCACCAACTTAGTTCACTTATTAATAAAGCAACACAAATGCATCCCCACGTATAATTCTTCATTAGTAAAGTTGATTAGTCAGAAACTTCAAGATATTTAATATCTAGTAATTTATTATTAGTAATTTTAATTATGACATACAACAATATAAGCTGTTGTTCGGGTTTTGACAGAAAACCCTGCTCCAGCAATCCCCCCTTTGGTGATATATTATCACCACAAAAACCAACCCAAAAAAAAAATGTAGCCCCATTTCTTAAGAGAAATTCAAATGTCTTTTATTTCCTTTTTTTTTTAACAACATTACACACCAGTCTCTCTTTCATCATCTCTTTTCGACTCTAGGTAAATACTTTCCCTAAATTCCTCTAATTCTATTTCTTGTGGGTCTCTCTTTGACCTCTTTTGTTTCTTTGTAGTATTTTCTCTTATCATTTTCTTTTTCCCTCCCCTGTTTTTACAACACAAACACCCTAATCTAAGTATCAATAAAGCAACAATCACGCATGTCAATGGAAACAATATCTTACCAATTATGGTACTACCTATCTTAGCAATAAAGTTCTTAACAGCAATCATCTTATTAGCCATTTTAGTCCAGATACTTTCAGCTTCCAATGGTACTAATTCTTCATGCAAATCAGTAATATTTCTGATATAGATCTTTAGATCTCCGCTTTCGTCAGGAATGTAAGTACAACAATGTTGAACCTTCAGCATTCCACAGACTCCACCCTCCTTGGCCAATAGAATATCAAGGGCAAGTCGATTTTGCATTGACATGGCGCGTAAGGCAACCATCTCCGTATTTACTAAAAGAAACCCTCCAGCGGTACTTGTCGATAAGCGATCCACCACTGTTGACAGTTTCCGAATTCCATATGCATTTAATGAAATTCCCACTGCTGGAATTAAAGCTCCAAAAATATCTCCTACAATTTCTGACCATGTTTCTCTCTTAAAGCGTGTTAGTAGATTAATCTGTTCTGCATCTTCTATCTGATCTATATGGAAAATCTTTGGAAAGACCAGGCCAACATAACATGTGCCATACCAATGGTCAGGCAACCTGTAATAAGCCTTATTCCCACAAATATAATACACTCCCGGGAAAACTGGATATTCTCCTCCCTTAAATCCCCATCCTGTTGCAATAAAGTATGTATCATGGCACTCACTAGTCCCAACAAAATAATTATCATATTGGGATTTCCTCCTGGTAATGCATAGTTTACCCTTCTGTGGTGCATCTAAAGCCAAAGTCGGACTGGCCCCTCTCTTCAACTCCTTTCCCATCTCAATGTCCCACACTGTCTCACTCATTTTATATTCCCCTGCCTTTTCATGCATGCTCACTCTCCTTTTCTCTACCATGTCTAGGAAAGCCTTTTCTTCTTCTTTCAAACTGCAAGTTAAATTGTTTCTAAAAATATAATCTAATGTTAATTCTTCTGTTTCAATAAAAATCTCACCAAAAATGTTAGCTTCTTTCGCTGGATTCAATTTTTTATTCATAGGCAATTGCCCAAAAATGTTATCTTTATTAGACATCTCATAATCTATTTTCCCTAACAAATAAAAAACACTACTTAACACACTACATGAAATCCCATACGTAGCCGGAAGATGGTGATAAGTAACTCCCTCTGAAACGGATACAGGCAATTGCATACAGACGTAGCAATCCCTTACTTCCATTGTCTTTTCGTATTAGTACAACAACTTTGAAAAAACATTACTAGAAAAATCATTAATTGACCTATCCTTATGTATGTATATGTTACTGATTCTAGTAGGAACTACTTTCTGTGAACTCTTCTCTATATTAGTCACATTCTCAGTATGTATTCCAAAAGTGTCTATTGTAACTCTAAAAGTAACCAATAAAGCAAGTACACTCCATAGTAGCATTAATAATCCTGTACAGCAGCAGCACATTCTACACCATCTTTTCAAGAAGGTACATCTACTTTGATTATATTCTGTGTTAGCCATCTTATTACTCTGGCAGTGTCTTTTGACTTAGCCTCTACTACTCCACTACTGAATTTCTAGAACTCTAGATTATTTCAAACAGTTAATTTTAGATTTTCTTCTTTTCACTCTTCTCCAAGTGACTCCTTCAGTTCACTCAATTTGGATTTTCATCACTTTTCACTTCTTCTTCAGCAACATCAAACTGTATCAGATCTTCAATATCCTGAGCATCTGACTCTTCTCCAATGTCAGTCAAGATAACTTTCAGGATTCCAACAGTTTTCTCCTCCTCAACCATTTCTCGTAAGGCCCCCTCTGGATTTCCTTGACTTTCTGCCTCTTCTTCTTCAGACAGTGCCACATACGTCCATTCCGGTGACCTATACTTCTGGTTAGGCTTCCTGATTCTCTTGATCTCCTCTGGTTCTCTTGATTCCTTTTGTTTTTCACCCTTTGCTTGATTCTGACTGGACACCTCGTTCACCTGTTCAGCTTTCAATGAATTCGCTCGTGTCAGTCTGTACCTCAGCCTCTTTATCTTGTTAGGCCAAAGATCTCCTTTTACGCTCCTCTTCTGTTTCACTTCTCTATTGTTTCTTTCTCCAATCCAAGTTCTCTTTCTCAGAACTCGACCCTCTGGTTTCCCATTCTCACTCTCATCCGATTCTGTCTCATTTGCCTCTGGTTCATCCACAATTTTCTCTTGCTCCACAGACTTCTTCTCCACTGATTGAGATTTCCCTACTACTATCCCTCCTCGGGTCTCTGACACGCAATCTTCTTGCTGTCTACTTGTCCCTTCACCTAGCTTATCAGAAATGTTCCCTACACCTCCTCGGGGGTCTTCTGCAATCTGTCCCTCTCTATCTTCTTTTGACCCTACTTCTTCAGGAGTAACCTCAAGTGGATTCTCAATCTCTTCATCTGACTCCGGTGTAGTCTCTGTGGAATTATTTTTTCCTCCTCTTCCTTTCTCACCGCTTGTTGAAACTTCAGGCACTTTTCCAGAATCTGAACTCTCCTCTGAGACTTTCAATGTTTCTCTTGAAGCCTCTCTTGGGAAGAAAAAAGAATCACCTGACTCTCTTTCTCCTTCCCCCCTTTCAGGATTCTTTTTTCTTCTCACTGGTTCAATGTCTGCATCATCACTGGAATCTGACTCTTCAAAGTACTCTTTACTAGTCCCATCCTTTGGATTAGGAACTCTCAGTGTATGACTTGCATGCACCCAGTTTTTCACACCAGCACACTTTACAGCAGTTGTCGTAGTCAGAGTGACTTGTCTTGGCCTTCCCCACCTAGGAACCAAGCAATTTCTTCTTCTGTGCAGTTTTATTCTCACCCAGTCCCCTGGACTCAGATCATGGGCTTGCTTCTTTTCAAGTGTAGTGGCGTCTTCTCCAACCTGGTGAAACACAGAATGAACTGCGTCAGCCAGGCCTTTACAGTAATCCAAAATCATGTCATCAGTTATTGTCATCAATTTGTTGACAGGCACGAATGCATGTCTCATTGCTCGTCCCATCAGTATTTCATGTGGACTCAACCCTGTAGTTCTGTCTGGAGTAGACCTAATAGTCATTAGCACTAGAGGCAAGACATCAGGCCATTTCATTCCAGTGGCTAAACACATCTTACCAATTCTATTTTTGATTGTGCCATTCATCTGTTCAACAACACCAGAAGCCTCTGGTCTGTATGCACAATGTAGCTTCTGCTGTATGCTCAATGCTTCACAAATTAAACTCATGAGCTCATTGTAGAAGTGTCCACCTCTGTCTGACTCAATTGTCACCGGGAACCCGTATCTAGGAATCAATTTTCTCAACAGTAACTTTGCCACTGTTATTCCATCATTTCTCCTAGTCGGATATGCTTCCACCCATCTTGAGAACAAACAGACAACCACTAGAACATACCTCAATCTATTCACTTGGGTATTTCAATGAAATCAATTTGCATTCTGGTAAAAGGACCTCCTTCTCTGCCTATTGTTCCAGACTCACCACTGTTTTCTTTCCAGTATTGAATTGCTGACAAATCAAACATCTTTGACAGATGCTCTCTGCAATTAGCCTGAACTTTGCATTGTACCAGGTTTGTTTAAAGGACCTAATCATAGCGTCCCTCCCCAGATGTCCCTTGCCATGATACATTCTTGCCATTGTTGACAACATTGAGTTAGGCATAACTGGTCTTCCATCTCTATAGATCCAAACATGATCTTTCTCTCTCGGGGCACAACCTGCCTTGATCCAATCTCTCATTTCCTCATCTCCTGCTTCATCCTGCAACTGTTTCACCTCATCCCATGTTTCCAGGACATTAGTAAACATCACAGAACAAAAAGACATTTCCCTTTCTCTTCCCCGGTTAATCGAATGATTGTTCTTTGCACAATACTGTGCTATGTCATTTGCAAAGCGATTACCAAGAGTAACAAAATCATCTCCTTGTCCATGAGGAGCACATTTTACAACTGCTAGTTCTTTAGGCAGCTGTATCGCCTCAAGCAATTTCCCAATCACTTCAGCATTCTTTATAGGAGTCCCACTCGACGTCAAGAAACCTCTCTGCAGCCAAAGTTGGCCAAAATCATGAACCTCTCCAAATCCATACTGACTATCAGTCATCACAGTCACTCTCAGATTCTTCCCAATCTTGAAAGCTTTTGTCAATGCCACCAATTCAGCTACTTGAGCAGATCTAACTCCTTTCAAAGGCGAAGCTTCCATAACTTCTGAAACCTTGCACACCGCATATGCTGCACTTAGCACACCATCATCAGTTCTCAAACATGATCCATCCACAAACAGCACATTATCACTTTCAGGCAATGGCAGATCTCTTATGTCTGGTCTCGGCTTTGTGCAGTAGTCAAGCACATCCAAACAATCATGATCAACATCATCCCCCACATTCACATTTTCAGCATCTGGCAACAGAGTTGCTGGATTCACATTCACACATCTCTCAAGAGTCACATTTGATGCTCCCAGAATGATTTTCTCATATTTAGTCAGCCGACTATGTGACATATATTGAGTCCTGCTTCTTGTCAAAAGAATTGCCACATCATGAGGTACGAACACCCTTACAGGATATCCCATTATTATACCCTCACTCTGTTCCAAGCTTCTGCATGTAGCAGCTACTGCTTTCAGACAACCTGGTAAACCCACAGCTACGGGATCAAGTGTTGATGAGAAGTATGCAGTTGGCCTTCTCAATCGCCCATGTTTCTGGATTAACACTGAAAGTGCACATCCATTCCTCTCACTGCAGTACAATTCAAACTCTTTCTCATAGTCTGGCATTCCCAAAGCAGGAGCTTCACACATTCTGCTCTTCAACTCTTCAAATGCTGCCATTTGTTCTGCATTCAGTTCCAATGGGTCTCTCACCTCACTTTTAGTCAATTTAATCAGTGGCTTTGCTATCAGGGAAAAATTACTTATCCACTGACGACAATAACCCACCATCCCCAGAAACATCCTCACTTCTCTCTGGGTCATTGGGGCTCTCATTCCTCTGATAATTTTGATCCTGTCATTGGTCGCCTTTCTCAGACCTTTTTCAATATTGTGTCCAAGATAATGTACTTCTTTCTTGCAAAATTGCAATTTGGCTGGAGACACCTTTAACCCTCCATCTGCCAGATGATTCAGTAAAGCTATGGTATCTACTTCACAAGCTTCACGTGTCTTCGATGCCACAAGTAGGTCATCGATATACTGTACTAGTACTGAGCTTTCAGGCATGATCAAACTCTCCAAAGACTTCTTCAACAATTGATTGAATATTGATGGACTCTCTGTATACCCCTGTGGGATACGACACCATGCCAAAATACGTTGTCCAAACCGAAATTCAAAAATCGGTTGGCTATCATGATGCAATGGAATTGAAAAGAAAGCATGACACAAATCAATTACCGTGTACCATTCAGCATCATGAGGAATCTGATACAAAATCACTGATGGATTTGGCACAATGGGACAACATGCTACCACAATTTTGTTAATCTTTCTCAAATCTTGTACAATCCTGAACTTCCCATTTGGTTTCTTTAGCCCCATTATCGGTGAATTACATGGGCTACTCAGTAACTCTCTCAAAACACCCTGTTGAATCATCTTGTCAATTATAGGGGTTATTCCCTCAATTATCTCTGGTGTCAACCTGTACTGTGGGATATTAGGGTAAGTGATTCCCTCTTTCACTGAAATCTTCACCGGATCTACATTATTCATTAATCCCACATCTTCTCCAGTAAAATCCCAAACCGCTGCTTTTACTGTGTTTCTCAATTCTTGAGGCAAATCCTCTGGATTAAATACAGCATATGTTCCAACAATCTCACTTTCTCTATTATCTAGAGTCATCCTGTACAAAACATCCTCATCTGGTGTTTCAAAAGCTATTCCATCTGGAGTACAAAAAATTGTGCAATTCATCTTACACAATAAGTCCCTACCTAACAAGTTCACTGGACTAGTGTCATAGACTACAAATCTGTGCATATCTGAAAATTTCCCTATTCTTACCCTTACTAGTTCAGTAAGACGAGTCTTAATCTGTGTATTAGCTACACCAACCACTTGGATTGCTTCGTCCGAGAGAGGAAGATTTCTTATATCTGCTGACCTGACAGTTGATCTCGTCGCTCCTGTGTCTACTAAAAAAGTAACACTTTCCCCATTTATTTTCCCATCTACAAATGGTCCTGCCTGGTCTATTTCTAGAGTTGCTCCAAGTATGCACTCTTCCTCCTCTCTTCGGCACCGTCAGTAGTCCCCTTCAGACTCACTCTCCTCATTCTTTAACCAGTACTGTTGTACCGGGCTAGTACGTCTCGGTTTGTTTACCTGCTCATCATTGTAGAATCCTGAGTCCTGGTTATATTTCTGAGACCCTCTATTCTGCGGCAAGGGCGGTTTTGGCTCTTGACTCTGCTGTCTGACAACCTTCTGTTGTTGTTGCTGATGATTACACCCCTCGTTCTGCACCTGTTGATTCAATGATTTATTCTCATTACTCACTAATGGTGGATTCGTACACTCGGATCTCCAATGCCCCAACTGTCCACAGTTGTGACATGGGAACTTCTTTTTGGCCTCCTCTAAATTCCCTTTTCCTGTGCCATATCTGGGCCTATTTCCTGGATTATTTGCTTGTTCCACCATCTGTGCTTCTTGTCTTTCTGCAACTTTCACCTGTGCCCACATTGCTTTCTCCTTCAGCTTTCTTTGCTTTGCCTCAATTTCATCACTGAAGTATTTCGCATGTCTCAAAATCTCATCAATCTTTTTACTCTGCCAATCAACTGTGTGCTCACGAATCCTTTCATTGATTTCAGGTCTTAAGCCATATACAAACCTGTATACAAAATGACTCAAATCCTTATCACCCTCATCCTCATCTCTACTGAACTGTTGAAAAGCCAGTATCAGCCTTTCGTAAAAAGCATGAACTGATTCTTTTGCTTCCTGATGTGTTCGATCTATCTTTACCCAGTCTGTCTCTTTAGGGGGTACCTTATTCTTCAGGAACACAATAACCTGCTCGTACTTCTTCATTACCTCCGGATCTGGTGCTCCGGTTTTCAGATCTCTTGGGTATTCCTTAGTAGGCCAATCTACAACTATTTTACACTCTGCCCACAGGTCTGCTGGAACAATTATATCAAACAGACTATTCAGGTCAATCCACAGCACTTTTGACAATTTCACAAACCTATCTACCTGCCTATACCACTTGACGGGCTTTTCTCTCAGTCGAGGGAAATCATTCGTAAATGACAAAATATCCTGTCTAGTCCATGGGACATGTACATATCCTCCTCCAGGAATCTCTCTCATAGGATAAACATCCACTGTTTTTTCTTTTTCTCTCATGGGAAATGCTGAGTAAGTCCTGTCCACCGAATCTTCTCTTTTCTTGTACCACCTATCCTTCCACTTTTCCACATCACCCCATTTTCGTAATAAGGAAATCATTTCCTTAATCTGCCCTGTTCTGCCAACATCATTTAGATTTTCAATATCTTTATCAGAGAAATCCACCCTGTAAGGCTTCTGCAAAGCTTTCACCTTATCCATATCAACTCCCATTTCACTCGCTATTCCTTTTAACCTGTCATGTGTACTCTTAGCCCTCCAGGTGATACTCTTGCACATGAATAACAACTTTCAATCATGATGATTTTTCAACATTTCTGTAGGAATTGTTCCTGCTATAAGCTCCTCCAATTCTATGCGCAACCTGGCTACATCAATTGCCTGTGAATCTTTATCCTTCTTTTGAAGAACTTTCAACCAATCATTCAGATCCTCAGCTGTTATTTCTGTAGACCTTTTCACTGCACCCACTTGTTCTGCCATCCTCTGTAGTTCCAATATTGATCCTCCTAAACAACCAGTATTCAATCCTGAATTAGGCTGTACATTTAACTCTCCACCACATGTGTCATGTCTCAACCGTCTCAAATCATTTTCTTCTGTCCTCATTCCTGACTCTTCCAAAGAACCAACCAAACCATTTCCTACATAGGGAACTGTCAAACCATTTTCACCCATTCTCTGCTTATCAAAAATAGGCATAACCGGACCTATTGTTACAGGCACTGTAACAGCTTCTAGATTCTTTGTTAGTTCTCCAATTTTCTCAGTCAACTCAGATGTCGTTCTGGCTAATTCTCTTGTTTTCTCATTCCCAATTTGATTTTCTCTCTCTCGCTCTCTCTCTCTCTCTCCCTTTCCGTAAAAGAGCTACCACTTTTCAGATCAGGTGTCGCAACTTCTGTTTTAACAATTCGCAAAGTATCTCTTATGGGAGTAGCAACTGGTGTTCTCTCTTCTGGTTCTGGTCTATATGGTGGCGGTCTCTTGTAAATCATGTCATCCAAGACTTCATCCTCATACTCATTAGCCCCATACCTTCTCAATCCTGTATCAGGTACCTTTTCCGTACCCTTCCTCCCTTTCGTCTCTTCAACAGTCCTCATAGGATATAATCCCTCTGACATACTAGCATCTCGCCATCTCCTCATTCGATCATGATGAGTTTCACGATCATATTTTCTCCCGAAAATATACCTATAATTACCTCCACTCCTATGCTTTTCTCGCTCATGCACTTCATCTTCCCATTCTACCAGCGCCTCAAACTGTGTCGGACTTGGTCTAGGCTCTAGACACATCATCTTTTCCCGTAAATTTCTTAACACGGCCAGATTAAATGAACCATGTTCCGGGAACGCTAAAACACCATCTTCCTTAGTGTACTTAGCCCAATTGTCTAACCATATACAGGTATGATACCCATATTTCGCAAGGATGCAGGAGTTCTTGTCGGAGGTAGCAATTCACCTTCTCTAGTTATTATGTTCTTATCCTTGTCGAACCACCTTTTAATTTTACCGAACAAGGATTTCTTCTTCTTTTCCTCCGTTTGGAAATACATTTTTGCGTTTACCACAACTCTCTAATCCCTTCCGCAACTGTACGATCTTTTGTCCAATAACAGCGCGACTCACACTAACGCACCAATCCTGAAGCGTCTACGTCACCCTGTACTTCTTCCAATCCCTGCGCGGCTCACACCAACGCACCAATCACAGCGCGGTCTTGTCTGACGTCAGTAGTCGCTGCAGTCGCTTTTACTCTGTCTTCTGTCACTCGTCTACCCCTCCTTTACAAAGCCTTCTCAGTAGACTTCGTTTCGGATTCTACAAAATCTATTAGTTACAACATATAAACATCTCCATTGTCTGCTTCGCTAACCACAGAATAGTAAAGAAAAGTCTCTCACAAAAATCCCGCCTCTCTCTAGAACAGCGCTTACCTCTGCTCCACTACGGAATTATTACTTTCGTTGACACAGTAGCACATCCCTCTACTCTGCCCTTCTAACATGCATCCATTAACTGTTTCCTCCTGCAATGCTCCAAAGAGTCTCACAATCAACTAAATGCTCATACATTCACGCACTTTCACACCAGGAAAAAAAATGTAGCACATTTACACAGAATCCTGTCTTTCCCGAGAACAGCGAACAGTCTGTCCTGCTACAGAATTATAACACACGTTAACCAAGCAGCGCTTACCTCTGCCCAGTCTTTCAAACAAGCTCAGAAAATACCTATTACTTCTCCAGCAGTAAGCTTTAACGGCAAACCTTACGGATCCCTGGGACTTAAGACCAGAGTTTTACAGATAACCTTTGCTACCATACACACTCCTCTTATACAGAAAATATGTCTCTAATAGTAACACACGACAATGTCACTGATTCCGAACCCAGACAATGCGACGCGCAACTTCAATTGTCACACGCTTTTCCCTGCATACGTACAGGGCCAACAACCCCGTCTTTCCCGAGAGCAGCACTCACTTCCCTCTGCCCTACTACGGAACTGTCACCAGCTCCCCACGTTCCAGAAGCCGTACACACCACATATAACTCAATACGACGACTTCAACATATAGTGTTAGTACATATATCAACATTAATCAATAAATCAATAAATTCAAAAGCCTATGTACAAGCAATCTATCAGATCAAGACAATAATCAAACCATCATACTGCTACCAGGAAACTGCTGCAGATCGGAGCATATAAATTCTCCCTACTTCCATGGACAGAGTAATTCCACAGTCACACGCACATATACTCATCATACGCTAGGGCCCATCACACTAACATTCATACTATTACTCTATCCACACTGAATATACGAGAGAAATCCTAAACAATCTGCATCTACACTGAGGTCAATGCGACCTAATTGATCAGTCTTGAGTCATGATTTAAACCATAAGAACACATTTGGAATCCCAATAAATGACAAGAAATAACCACCCGACACTGTGATTCAAACAAAAGGTTATTTTATCTAAATTAGTTCAAATGAAAGTCAATCAATAGCAAATCATTATTCTCATAGTTACCTATTCTAGCTAAATGTCATAATTTGGGTCAGGACAGGTCTCTCAGTAAAGTCTCCCGAGTCGCCGTCCTCTCAATCAGCGTCGATCCTCTCGTACATAAGTTCGGGAAGAAGTGGCCTTAGACCCTCTCTAGTGTGGAAATATGGATTTTTCTGGTCAGTTATGTCCCCTATCTTGGACCCCAACGGTTCTATGTGCATGTTACAAGTACATGTATGTTCCCTCCAGTTCTAGTTATGAAGACGCAAACACATGTGCGTCCACCGCCAACATGTCCTTTGTCAGATCCGCCATGAATAGGCCGGATATTCCATTCTTAAGTATGAAAAGCCACCGACTTTATATGGTTCACCTATGCCATTTTACAGTCCAGGCAAGTAGGCCCTGATTCTGTCGTCAAACTCTTCTTGCCTTCTGCCTCTGAAAGCTCCAGTCCGAGCCTGCATCTGTGACCATGAACTTTGCCTCATTCTCTGCGCGGCTCACGAAGCCTGACATCAGCTTGCTGCCTGCCAAGAACTGTATTTCACCTTCGAAATTATCTGCTCCGTTCCCTGCCCGATGCATTCCTGTCTAGTAGTTTAAGTAAACATTCTTCCAGCTACCGAGCAAAGGCTCGGCTTCTCTGTCTTTATGAAAGTAATTCATAGTCCTGTTACCATGGAATATTCCTACCCCCTCGCATTTAGTGTAGACACTTAGACGCTTGTACACGCACACACAGTCAGTATAGAATAGATTCTGTCCGAGAGTCCTTCTTTTGTGGATAACATAGTTCTTTAAACATAGGATGTTAGATATGATTTGGGATTAGGTTGACTTGACCCCCCAGACTTTTCGTCTCCACATGTAGAGCTAAATGTCAAGTCCCCTTCACCCCCTAGTTGCACGTCAATCACACGTCATGCTGCTGCGCGCGCATCTATGCCAAGTATTATCTTATGGATCCACCTATATATGACATCATAACCAATTATGTTCCTTTTTACTCCTTATTACACCCATTTTCGGTTACGCATATGAATCGTCATTTTCCTTATCAATTGTTACGCCTACTGTATTCGCTTCATTGTAATGTATGTACTATAAAAGTCATTTCTTGTCAATAAAGTATGTACTTCACTTCCTGAACCTTCGTGGTGACGGAACTTGGAGCAACCGATTATAATCGTTCATTGGAATAAAGCCCATTCCGAACCTCTAATACCACGGATTCTGCCTCTCATTTTACTGAGCTATTTTATTATGTTTCCGTATCAAATTAAGTCCCGGTAATGAATTTTATTTACCACATGAATGGCGCCCGAACAGGGACACTTTCTCATCTCACGCGCCGGCGGTGAGTTGCAGGCCCGGTCTCCTGCCACAGCTGGACGGACAATAACGCGTACCAGCAGGATTTCCTGTATCTCCCTCCGGTCAAGCGGGGGCGACTGAGGCTGCGATCAACACCCAGACGAGGCGGTGAGAAGTGCGAAGTATCCCGACCAGAGCCTAGCTGAGAGAGCAAGATCCGAGGTATACAGAGGCCCACCAGTTCGAAGTCGAGTCCAGTTTCCGACGAGTCGAGTCGAGTCCAGTCCGGTCCAAGTTCAGTTTCCGAGGCCTTCCGTTTCCGAAGCTACCCGGTGAGTACCATTGCTGGGGAGGCATTTCTGACGTGCACATAGGTTGTGCCGGTCAAGACGGGTTTGGGTACATAAATCCGGTCTGCACTGTTTTAGCAGTGTATATGTACTGTTTAGCAGTATATCAAGTATTCCGAAGTATCTAGTTATTGTCAAGAATTATGCTTGGTGATTAGTTATGCAGACGATCATCATTGTTGGTTATTTTAAAGGTTAAAAAATGTTTAATGTTTAATGTTTAATGTGTTAAACGTCCTGCATATTGTGGTATGAATGGTTGTTCATTATTGTGCTTTTGTACTAAGTGTGTTCAAGATTAAGTATCAGATCAGTTCTCAATATGCCGCTCTTTTCGAAACTAAGACAGATCACTACAAGAAAAGGGGTACTCGAAGAAGCCGTTCCTATTCCTCCTAGGGACACTCCAGGGTACTTCATGTATCATAAACATGGCTTAGACGCTATATTATTTCTTGATTTATGGGTAGACTACACCAAGGAATTACCAGAAAGTCAGAGGTGGCCCACAGCGGGAACCTGGGATGCAGAGTGCATCATGAAAGTAGAAGAAGAGTTATGGAAAAGGAAAGTCAGACAGTCACAGAAAGATGCCGTTGAGTCATGGCGTAAAGAATCTCATAGACGTACAGAAAAAGCACGTAGACAGGAGGAGAAGAGTAAAGAGAATTCCAATAAAGTTCGAGAAAATCTATTAATTGAGGAAGGTATCCGAGTGAAATCAGAACAAGTAGACAGACAAAGAAATGCCCTTATGAATGGTATGTATCCCCTTCTGGCCGAAGGATTACCTAAAGCTACTCCAGAAACACCGAAAGACTTGCCGCCCCCATTATTCCCAATAAAGGTACATCCTAAGGGGCATCCTAGAACCGCAGAAGATGTTTTTCTTTCCTCATATTTAGATGACGCAGCTCCCGAGTATGCTAATTCCGCCCCACATAGACCGCCTATCAGGGAGGTTCAACGCCAAGACCCAGTACCCGTATCCCTACAGCAACAAATCGTGTCACAAGTTCCGACAAGCACATCTGTTTCTACATCTGTTCCTACAGCTGCTTCTATAGCTGTGTCCACACCTATAGTTGCTGTGTCACGTTCAACGAATCCTTTCACACCCGACACCCCAGATGGGGCTACGGGAGGTGCTAGTAACATTTTTTCTACGCCACCCAGAATAAATAAACTTACTTTTCAAGAGTCAGCACATTCACGTACCCCCAAACTCATAAATGCCCGTACGCTTAAGGAACTTCTTATAGATTGCAGATATGACCCTGTGCCCGGCAAAGAGGACGAAATGACCCTGGCATCATTACGTATCAGACGAGCCGCGGTGTATCTAGGGAAGTTACCAGGAATGACTGCGCATCTAGATAAAATATACCATTTTGTCCAAACAGGGCGAGATCCAGAATGTATTAACAGAGCTATGGAATACCAGAAAGTGGAGATACAGGGGGAACTGTTACGTTTCCTCATAAATTGTGTGATCAGAAATGAAGACCGACCGGGGGTAGACCCGGAAGCAATGCAAATTCTTACCAGATGGAGTCAGAATATATCAGAAGGAAGACATGATAAGCAGAATTGTATAATAGCCATGTGCCGAAAGATCCGAAAAGAAATAGAACGCCTACACGAAGAAAGATTAGCGGTAGACGAGTTCGAACAAAACGAGGAGGAAGGGTCAGGACTGCCCGCAGGACAGTCAGACACCATAGCCTATGTAGGTAAAGGAAGATCTTGTAATAGTAATAGATGTCCTATTGACCCAATACGTCCGATATGTCCAGATAATAACAGGAATTTCCAAATACCTATAATTAACATCAGGTCTAACGAGCATTCGTTCCAAGCCGCCGACAAACTACTCCGAGAACGAAGGGGTTATCATTTCCTCGATTCTATGGATGAACAAGATTTAGCTAGGGCAGCTGTCCATTGGGTGGACAGTCCCGGAAAATATAGTGATGATACAGTAGCACGCGCATTTTTGAATCTCACCCCAGATGAACAACGGTTAGCTGGGATTTATATGATTCAACAACTCATTATACTATATCAGAGTCAGCATTCGGACCCTGGTCCCTTACCTGACATATTGACTGAATTGCTTATGAATAGATGGAGAGGTTCAGGTACTAAATTAATTAAAGAAATTCTAGAATCAAGAAAGCAGTATATTCTTTTTGTATGTTCAGACCGTGTCTCATTGCCCATCAAGGAAAGAACCACGTATTACATGGATAGACAGAATCCCTTACGAGAAGTGCACCCAATAAAGGGCGAGGACAACGAGTTTAAGCGCGTATTTGTATATACGCCCATATCAAAAATAGAATTGTTAGAAATGAAGAAAGTGGTACCCAGTCATGACAAAGATCCAGCGGGTTTTCACCGAGAAATTAAAGACATGTTACTCATGGGAGAGTATACCTATCCCGACATTATGACAATATTAAAGGTATTGATGCCTGCTGGCATTTATGAGAAACTCAGGGAAAAAGAGTGGGAGGTAGGAGACCAAAAGATAGAATGGTCAGTATTAGAAGCAGAAGAAAAGGCCCGAACTGCAGGAGCAGGACTCGGGGATAAAACTAAAGCACTACCAGGTTTATTAGTACAGGTACTGCCACGTTTATTAACTACGAAAAAGGAAGATTGGGGTACAATTTCAGCCTGTAAACAGAAGCAAGATGAAGACACTAGTGATTACTATGCCCGATTTGAAAAATGTTTTGGTATAAATAGTGGCATAAAAGCAAGTAGCGAATCATACCCACATCTGTTTGTAACAAAATTAGTAGAAAATGCTCTGCCCCAAGTAAAGAATAGAGTATTAAAATTCGAGAGTACCTGGCAAGGTAACACTCCATCACAAATGTTACAAATGTTACAGTACCATCACAATAGAATTAGAGAGGAACAAGAACATGAACACAGACGCATGAAAGACACGAAAATGAAAATGTTAGTTTCTCAGACAGTCCCAGCTGAAGGACATAAAAAGGGTATGACACATTCCGGTGATTCAGCCGGACCTGTAAAAGGGACATGCAATTATTGTAAAAAGCCAGGTCATTACGTACACGATTGTCCAGTTTTGAAACATAATATCGCCATAGGTAAAACACAAGAAAGACCACGGCCACCTAGACAGGACCAGAATGAACAAGGAGCTACGCAGCATGCACAGTCCATGCCAGCTTCACAACAGTCTATACAGTTTGTGCCAGCTGCACCAGCGCTGCCTGTTGCTGCCACACAAACCACGACACGACAACTGTACCAGACCGCACAGTACGACTATCCTGATTATCAACGATACGCATGAACAAGCCTAGAGAGGGAAGTTGACTTACCCCTTATCGAGATCCCTGTAGATCAAGAAGGACCTTATGTACATAGTGAATTATTAGGCCAAGACAGAAAATTTTTACTCGATACAGGGGCAAGTCGAACAACCATAAAACGTAGTGAAGTTCCAGGGGCACCCCTCTCAGGCTCACAGAATATTTCCCTTGGTTTTTCAGGAAAACCTATTGTTAATGAAGTATCACAGCCTCTCCCACTTACGATAGGACCTTTGACCCGAACTACAGATTTATTGCTTACTAAATCATGTCCAGAAAATCTGTTAGGAATAAAAACACTGAAAGCTCTAGGAGCTATAATATGTTGTTCTCCGGAAGGAGTAAGGTTGTTTTTACGTGATTTTAAAGGTCATTATGTGTCTAGAGACATGGATCCCCGACTGCAGACTTTACCTACACATCTATGGGCACAAGGCCCTACTGATGTTGGATGCATGAATATTACACCATATCGAGTCACATTAAAGGCAGGAGTGGTACTACCACGAATGCGACAATACAAGTTACCCCCAGATGCTGTAGTGGCTTTGCTGCAAATCATTGACGAGCTCATTGCCCAAGGAGTGGTTGTGGAAACAGACTCCAATGTATGTAATTCACCAATAATTCCGATTCTTAAACGAACAGATCCAAAGGCCCTGCCAGTATATCGATTGGTTATTGATCTGCGCGAATTAAACAAATGCATTGCGCCACAATTTCCTGTGGTCCCAGATATCTCGTCATTACTGACAGCTATTGATTCCGAAGCGACATTCTTTACTGTAATCGATCTCAAAAATGCCTTTTTCAGCGTCCCAATAGATCCGGAAAGCCAATATTTGTTCGGATTTAGTTTAAATGGACGTAGCTTTAAATTCTCACGCGCACCTCAAGGATTTACAGAAAGCCCCAGCATCTATAGCCAAGCACTGAAACGAGAACTCGACAGTATCCACATGCCAGTTAACACTGCTCTGCTTCAATACGTCGATGATCTGTTGATCACCGCGAGAAGTGAACCGGAATGTGAAAAAGCATCACTGACAGTTTTACAATTTCTAGCCGAAAAGGGGCACAAGGTGTCCCCTTCTAAGCTGCAATTCTGTGTCCAGCGAGTTATTTATCTTGGACACTCGCTGTCCAAGGAGGGAAGGCAGCTTACACCCGACCGCATTCAGTTAATAGCTAACATGCCAATACCCAAGACACAAAAGGAGGTGCGAGCTTTCATAGGCCTCACGTCATATTGCAGGCAGTGGATCCCTCAGTACGCATTTCTAGCAAAACCACTCATTCAGTTGACAACACAGGAGGCAGCCACATCGACTGTTCTCCCTTGGACTCAGGAACATACACAAGCTTTTGAAAGCCTAAAGAAAGCTTTATGTCAAGCACCTGTTTTAGCAACGCCATGTTACAGAAAACAGTTTACACTCTTTGTTACAGAACGCGAAGGTACTGCCTTGTCAGTACTCACACAGGAACAAGCAGGAGCACACAAACCATGTGCTTATTTTTCTAGTACATTAGATCCAGTAGCTCAGGCTCTTCCTGCGTGCCTGAAATCAGTGGCAGCGACAGCTTTAGCAATACGACAAAGCGATGCCATAGTGTTAGGACATCCATTGACAGTTCAAGTACCACATGCGGTAGAGGTTCTTGTAAATAGAACGCAAACACAACACTTGACTATAGCGCGACTTACAGGGTACGAACTTACATTGTTTCAGCCACACATAGAAATCAGACGCTGTAACACATTGAATCCTGCCACACTTTTGCCAGTAACCGGAACAGACCCACTAGCCCATGACTGTATTGAAGTTATTACAATAACGACGAAACCTAGACAAGACTTAACCGATGTCCCATTGTCAGACCCAGACCTGACATTGTATGTAGATGGTTCATGTATGAGAACAAATACAGGAGAGTTGGTGGCTGCTTACGCAGTCACAACAGATACTGAAGTAATTGAAACTAATCGTATAAATACTTTGTCAGCTCAAGCCGCAGAGCTTATTGCTCTGACACAAGCCTGTATTCAAGCCACAAATAAAAAAGTCAACATATACACTGATTCACGTTATGCATTCGGAGTTGTACATGACTTCGGCGTGCTATGGCGAGAGAGAGGTTATTTAACTTCCCACGGTGCCCACATTCAGCACGGACCCCTCATTCATGCCTTATTAGATGCAATACATCTACCTACTGCAATATCAATTATGAAATGTAAGGCTCATACGAAGGTTATTGATATCATTTCTCAAGGCAATGATCTAGCCGACAGAACAGCTAAACAGACTGCTCAAACCCAAACATCCGACATGACAAAGACAATAGTCCCGATGCCGACACATTGTATGACAGTTAAAGATCCTACCCTTGACGTAATTGACATACAGACACATGCTACACCAGACGAAATAAAGAAATGGACTGAATTAGGAGGGATCCAAACGGACCAAGGATGGATGATGAAGGAAAAGTCTGTGTGGTTCCTTCCTGATTCAATGGTCCAAGTTATAGTTAACACTATACATAGTCCAGCACATCTAGGAGAAAAAGCTATGCTAGACAGCATTCAACACATTTGGTTCAATAAACATTTACGAGCAGCAGCCAAACAAAAGGTCCGTACCTGTATGATCTGTTGCCAGTTCAACCCAGGAAAAAGTGTTCCCGTAGAACAAGGTGGATTTCATCCTCCTAATCACCCGTTTGAAGTACTCCAGATGGATTATATCCAGATGGAACGATGTCGAGGATTCAAATATGTTCTCGTAGTTGTCTGCGCTCTGTCCCGCTGGACGGAGGCATACCCGGTTTCAGATTACACTGCCCCGACTACTGCTAAACAGTTGGTTCGAGAATTCTTCCCACGATACGGTTTACCACGTGTTGTTCACTCAGATAACGGCCAGCCGTTCTCATCCGAATTAATGAAACATGTTTCACTTCTGTTAGGTTATCAGTGGAAATTTCACTGTGTCCGACACCCCGAAGCAGCAGGTCTCGTAGAAAGACATAATCAGATACTGAAAATCAGACTGTCCAAAATATGCAGAGAGAAAGGTGTCGACTGGGTAGTAGCGTTACCAGTTGCACTCTTCTACATGAGAATGGTAGCACACTCTCGAACAGGGTTATCCCCGTATGAGGTGATCTTCGGCAGACCACCAAATATGTGGGGGACGCCTATACCACGCAAAATAACTGATATTGACTGTAATATGCTGACAGATTACTTGGCTTCCTTGATGTCTGCACTACAATCTTGTCGTTCACAGGTAGCTGCAGCTTTTCCCGACAATACTGAGGTGAAACCCCATGACGTAATTCCGGGGGACCTCGTCCTTGTGAGGAATTTCGACCGAAAGACTCAGCTGGAGCCCAGGTGGAAGACACCCAAGTTGGTCTTGCTGACCACAAGGACAGCCGTAAAGATCGAGGGCAGGAAAGGATGGATTCATTCAAGTCATATCAAGAAATTTCATGGACTTCCTTCAGATGTAAACAGCCCACCTCGTGTGTCCTCACCAATTGACTCAAAACTACCTCTGGCTGAGGCTGACAGTAAAGAACTATATAAACTAAAATTAAGGCCTAGACCGTCGGACGATTTGATTGTTTAAGTCCTCTCCTAGGTGAAGCGGTTGAATCTGTCTCCGACATGTATCGCCTAGACCTGAATCATGGACAGTCGCGACAAATGATGAAACGACAGGCGTATTGTAAATCACTGCGTAGCCATTGCATAGTGACATTATTAATCTTGTTTTTCTTAAGTCTTTTAATAATTACTGCAAGTATATTGTTGCACATATATTACCCTATTGCCAGAAACGTTTACAATGTTACTGCTGAACATTCTTTTAGTGACTTACCCCCGCATGAATTGTCTTATAGACTTGCGCTGCGCAATAACACTTTCATTAGTATGTTACATCATTCCCATCAGACTAGTAATGCAACTAATTGTTGGGTGTGTGGCCGGCTCCCTCCCTATCAGAATTATGAAGGAGTCCTGCCTTTCTTTCCACATCCGTTTACACATAATGGCTCCTGTGGAGCATGGTTTAGTTTAATCAATTCCATAGACTCAGATACAGCCGTTTACCAAGACCAGTGGGTATGGGGAAATCTGAACCTAGTTTTATTCAAAGTCTGTTACCCTGACAAGGAGGGTCGCCCCAAAGGAACAGGAACTGATCTAGAAAATGAAGTATATGGATTAGGTAACTTTACTCCTAATCTCATGGTTCTAAATGTCGAATCCGAAGTTGAACTAGTTTTACCAACCATGTCAGTATTCCCAGCGAAAGGTGAATTGTGTGTAAGAAAAGTTGGTTCCATACATATGGGCCATAGTAAATGCACTACTACAGTAGAATTCAGTGATCAAGGCAAATCTTCATTTAGAGCTTATCGCCACTCCTACTTTATATGTGGTCAGACTGCATATATGCGTCTACCTCTAGATTGGGATGGTACCTGCTACATTGCATTCCTTTTGCCACCTGTTTTCCTAGCTCCTCCTGATTATTACAGAAATATTCATTTAGTACACAACAGAGAGCGAAGAGATCTCCCGATAGTCGATTACACTGAAACAGCATGGGAAAAATACACAGATTTCAATAAAGGCATCTTTCCCTATATAGGTACTGTTACTAATAGTAAGCTGATACGTAGATTAACTAGAACCCTTGAAGCAGTAGTGAATGAAACTATTTCCGCCTTAGGCAATTTAACAGAAGAGCAGTCTGCTATGCGGATTGTTGTGCTTCAAAATCGTCTTGTCCTTGACGTCATCCTGGCTGATAGGGGCGGAGCTTGTAGGGTCATCGGATCAAGCTGCTGCGTATTCATACCAGAAAATTCGCCATCTGTATATAAAGCTATAACTCGCCTTCATAAGATTGTAAGCCAGATACACCAGAACCCAGGCACTTGGACTTGGTCCGGTTGGTTTTGGAGTGTGATATCAGCCTGGGGATGGAGAGTTCTATCCTTCCTAGGTATTGGCCTTCTCATACTATTCAGTTGCTGTCTATGTCTACAATGTGGACCAGCGATCTGTGGCCTGTGTGCCACATCGTGTATTCCACCACCAAGATTTTATTCGTCACGGAAGAAGAAAGAAGAACAAATGATGTTATATGAACAGATCAATGGATTGATGAAGATTGATATCTCTTAACGGGCAAGTAGGGGACAAGGAGGGAATGTGGAAATATGGATTTTTCTGGTCAGTTATGTCCCCTATCTTGGACCCCAACGGTTCTATGTGCATGTTACAAGTACATGTATGTTCCCTCCAGTTCTAGTTATGAAGACGCAAACACATGTGCGTCCACCGCCAACATGTCCTTTGTCAGATCCGCCATGAATAGGCCGGATATTCCATTCTTAAGTATGAAAAGCCACCGACTTTATATGGTTCACCTATGCCATTTTACAGTCCAGGCAAGTAGGCCCTGATTCTGTCGTCAAACTCTTCTTGCCTTCTGCCTCTGAAAGCTCCAGTCCGAGCCTGCATCTGTGACCATGAACTTTGCCTCATTCTCTGCGCGGCTCACGAAGCCTGACATCAGCTTGCTGCCTGCCAAGAACTGTATTTCACCTTCTAAATTATCTGCTCCGTTCCCTGCCCGATGCATTCCTGTCTAGTAGTTTAAGTAAACATTCTTCCAGCTACCGAGCAAAGGCTCGGCTTCTCTGTCTTTATGAAAGTAATTCATAGTCCTGTTACCATGGAATATTCCTACCCCCTCGCATTTAGTGTAGACACTTAGACGCTTGTACACGCACACACAGTCAGTATAGAATAGATTCTGTCCGAGAGTCCTTCTTTTGTGGATAACATAGTTCTTTAAACATAGGATGTTAGATATGATTTGGGATTAGGTTGACTTGACCCCCCAGACTTTTCGTCTCCACATGTAGAGCTAAATGTCAAGTCCCCTTCACCCCCTAGTTGCACGTCAATCACACGTCATGCTGCTGCGCGCGCATCTATGCCAAGTATTATCTTATGGATCCACCTATATATGACATCATAACCAATTATGTTCCTTTTTACTCCTTATTACACCCATTTTCGGTTACGCATATGAATCGTCATTTTCCTTATCAATTGTTACGCCTACTGTATTCGCTTCATTGTAATGTATGTACTATAAAAGTCATTTCTTGTCAATAAAGTATGTACTTCACTTCCTGAACCTTCGTGGTGACGGAACTTGGAGCAACCGATTATAATCGTTCATTGGAATAAAGCCCATTCCGAACCTCTAATACCACGGATTCTGCCTCTCATTTTACTGAGCTATTTTATTATGTTTCCGTATCAAATTAAGTCCCGGTAATGAATTTTATTTACCACACTAGTCTAACAATATTTATAGGAAAACTAACACATTAAAAGTTACAAACAAGCTCCAAGCATCCGTTGAGCAGAGCGAGCAGGAAAGGATGTTGACTCGCAACATTTAGAAAAACCTCCGCTCTCGGATATCTCAAAAATAAAACCACGGAAGAAGGAAGCACAACTAATGTAACATCCATGAATGCTCTTCCTCGGGATCATAGTGAAGCCACCGCAAGTTTATCAAAGTTCATTGTGGCTTTTATTCTCTCCCAAGGATAACTGGCGACAACTGGCGTCAAGCCCAGAGCTGCTGTCCTCACGGAAACTTTTAATACAGGCAGAGGCCATGGTCAGGATTTTCAACCATATTCAGCGAGGCCTCTCTTCGTATCCCATCTACTCAAATGCAGGCTGTAAATATCGGCCATCTTTGACTAGGCCAAAATGGACAATCTTAATCAAAAGAAACACAAAACAACGTTAATACATCGTAATGATTGTACAGTGTTAATTCCCACTAATACCCTTATGTGTATGTAATTATCTAGCCAACTGCAACATAAAGAAGCATTAAAAGCGTATTATTTCAAAGCGCAAACACATAACAAATAACACTTTAGCCACACATATTTAATTAATTTGCTCACCAACTTAGTTCACTTATTAATAAAGCAACACAAATGCATCCCCACGTATAATTCTTCATTAGTAAAGTTGATTAGTCAGAAACTTCAACATAATTAATATCTAGTAATTTATTATTAGTAATTTTAATTATGACATACAACAATATAAGCTGTTGTTCGGGTTTTGACAGAAAACCCTGCTCCAGCACCTGCACTGATATCCCCGGGGGTCTGGACGGAAGAGCGATGAGGACGGCCTGGCGGGGAACCGGTTGATGAAGAAACGATCCTGTGTTTTGTGCTGCTGCGCCTCCCTGAGGTCATACCGTAGTGTCTTCGTGCTCCGGCCTTGTGGGGTGGTCACGATCGCAGCTGCCCCAGGCATCCTGGATGTACTGGTGCCTGGAGGGGAGAGACTTGTGGCTGCAGGCATGAATCTGCATTGCTGAATAATTACACGCGCAGCCGGGGAGGACGACCGGGCGTGGTGCACACGACTGAGAAGGAGGGCCTGAAGCCTATACCATCACACACAGGAAAGACAAAAGACACGTGCCACGAGACTGAAGGAAATAAACCAAAGAGACTGCCCTATGAAAATGGCTCACACCACAGCTGTGTATTTGACACCCGGAGGAGGGTGCACGGGGCAGTGAGAGCAGGCTCGGAATACGGCGCAGGACAGAGTGAGTGAGGAGGCGTCCTGTGGGCTACTCCGGTTACATGAAAGTAAGAAACTGTGCACTGCTGGTTTGGCCCTGCGGCTGGGACTGAAAACACTTCAGAGACACTGCTTGAGCCCTGGACAGGTGCTGTGATGCACTGAGTTTGCAGTATGATTTCTAACTTTGCAGCAAAATTACCTTGCTTGTATAGAGGGCACAGGAACCACTAATCCAGGTGCAGGACTTGGAGAAAACATAAGATTGGTGCTTGGATAGTAGAGATCCGCCACGTGGGCCTGGCTGGGCTATCGAGTTCTGCTCAAAAGGGTGGCCAAAGAAGTAATTCCTGCATTGCGAGCCCGTGGCTGTCTTCGCGGACTATGTCGAGACAGACGCTAGGCCCCGGCTGCAGCCGGAGCGGAAACTGTTAGCTTGGTGCCCGCCAGGCGTACCACAACAGCACAGCCACACTGTATTGTTGACCCCTTTACTACCATTTTCAGAGCCCCGTGCACATAGTCTGTGAAACCTAAGATACGTAACCCCTACGCATCCTGCAGCCAAGTAATGGGGAAACCGGACAGGACTCAATCCAAACTACAATTCGAACAACAGAAAAAGGTAACTGAAGACAGCCAGGATGCCCACCAACCTGCGCAAAACGCTGTGTCGATGACAAGCGCTGAAGCCGTTGGGAATGTGTAGTCTATGTTCTCCGCGATTCAAGCCACCCTAACCAATATTTTTTTTTTGTGTAAATCTTTTTATTAAAACTGATTTGACAACATGGCATAGTATCACAGAATCATAGCAAAGGCGGCAGCAAAACAGAGGCTCATCAGAATACATTGACTTCATGCAGTAGGAATTACACGGTGAGGGAGACATCTTCCTCTAACAATTGGGGGGGGGGGGGAACATATATTACCACGGTATGTGTTCCAGGGGGCCCATACTTTGGACCACTTGCGAGGGCAGCCGCGAGCACTGTAGACAGACTTCTCCCGTTGCATGCACCAATCGAGGTCTTTTTCCCAGTCCGCAATTGTGGGTGCGTGTGAGGCCCTCCAGAGCTGTGCAATATTTCTTTTGGCTACCATGCATCCGAGTGTGACCCATTGTATGGCGTAATTGTTAACGTCGGTTGGTTCCCAAATATTGAGGAGGCATCTGGGGGCTTCTGGTTGGATCTCAATTTCTAGAGTGTCACTCATGA
The DNA here is from genome assembly GCF_964204655.1 of Triturus cristatus. Lineage (NCBI taxonomy): Eukaryota > Metazoa > Chordata > Amphibia > Caudata > Salamandridae > Triturus > Triturus cristatus. The sequence goes on along the minus strand of NC_140586.1, from coordinate 493,803,745 downwards.
TTTCGTGTATCGTACGCCAGTAGTCCTGAATTAGCCTACAGTGCTATAAAGTGTGCATAAAAATGCCCGGTTGTGTGCACCCCCGCCTGCAAGACCCATCCGTCTGGCCCCCCATGTGTACCAGTTGGGGCCCTGTTAGGTATATTCTGTGTAAAATTTTCAATTGCACCAACCGGAGCCGCGCTGATATTGCAACCGTTTTAGGGGACGAGACCACCTCCTGCCATCCCTCATCGTCCAACTCAATACCGTCTTTTGTCCATTTCTCTCGCAACAAGGCCAGGGGGTCGCTCATGTTGTTAATAAGCTTCCTGTAGGTCAGGGAGATAGCCCGCTCAGGCATGTGCCCGTCCAAAAGTCTGTCCTCTAATGGAGAGCTGTCCGGTAAGGGGGCGTCCCTAGTGATTGCAGACTGCAGTGTGTGTCGAACTTGAAGATACCTAAACAACTCAGAGTCCGCCAATGAGTATTGGCTCTTAAGGTCGCTGAGCGATTTCACTCCCTCTGCACCCCACAGATCTCCAATCTTGGATATGCCGATCAGGTCCCATTTGTTAAAACCTTTGGTGTTTCCCAAGTTACCTAGTTTTTGCAAGTCCCAAAGCGGGGTGGCGAGCGTTAGTCTATTACTCCAACCTAGTGACTGCGTCGCAGCGTGCCAGATCTTGACTGTGTGTTTGGTGGGCCCTGTAAGTGTGTACTTGTCAGGCCTGGAATACAGAGCTCGGGCATAGGCCCCATTAGGGAGGATCCAGCGGTCCATCCGGAACCCTGGAGCGTCAGGGGGGCCATAGATGCCGTGGTTTATGGCTGTAAGGTGAGCAGCCCAGTAATATTTTCTGATATCCAGTAGCCCAATTCCACCATCATACCAACTGAGCGTAAGTTTTGGCAAGGCAATGCGGGGTTTTCCACACCATAAGAGATCCCTTTGAAGTACTTCTATTTCTTTAAAATATGAGTTGGGGACTGGGTCTGCGGCATTTTGTAATGCGTAAAGGAAACAGGGCAAGGACATCATTTTAAACAAGGCAGCCTTGCCTAATAGAGAGATCGGTAGCGACTTCCAATGTACGATGTCACTTTTAAGCCATTGCATGGGCGGGCCCAGATTGCGGTCATGTCTAAGTGTGGGGTCAAGAGAGACAAATATACAGAGGTATTTAAATCCCTCAGTAACAATTGAGATCGGGCAATTTCGAGGCATTCGCGGAGATTTCCCATGCAAGACATATATAAGTGATTTCTGCCAGTTGACTCAGAACCCAGAGTATCTTCCGAAAACTTCTAAGATGTCGGATACAACAACCAGTGACCGATTGGAAGAGGCAAGGTAAAGAAGAATATCGTCTGCATATAGGGAGCTGCGATCTTCCCAGCCTACCGACCACTGCAGCCCTCGAATGCTAACATCTTGACGGATCCAAGCTGCCAGTGGTTCAAGGGCCAGAGCGAACAACAGTGGAGAGAGGGGGCAACCCTGTCGGGTGCCACGACTAAGGGCAAAGGCGTTGGATTTTTTGTTGTTCACTACCACCTGCGCCAGTGGTGCGGTGTAGAGGAGCTTTATCCATCTGACGAATGTTGGGCCAAATCCCACTTTAGTTAGTACCGCAAAAAGATAGGGCCATTCAATGGTGTCGAATGCCATAGTTGCACCTAACGACACTATGATTGCGTCCTCTTGTATGGTAGAGGCCCTACCCAACACCCCATGGACTCTACGGAGGTTCAGTGCAGTGTTTCGCCTAGGCATGAATCCTGATTGGTCAGGGTGTACAAGGTCCCCTATAACCTTCACTAGCCTGTTGGCGAGAACTTTAGCTAGGATTTTAGGCTCAGCATTGAGTAAGGAGATGGGCCGATATGAGGAGCAGTCAGTCTTGGGTTTACCTTCTTTATGTATGGTGACTATGGTCGCCAGACGCTGATTGAAAGGCAACACCCCCTCCTCAAGACTAGCGGAGTACATGGATTTCAAATAGTGGCTTAATTTATCTGGGCGAAGCTTGTACAGCTCAATAGGGATACCATTTGGGCCGAGTGCCTTGCCCGGGCGTAGTGCTCGTATTGCCAGTGCGATTTCGTCCGTGGAGAGAGGGCTATCTAGGAATTGGCGATTTGCCTCCGCGAGGGCAGGGAGGGAGATATCCTCCAGTAGGTTCAGGGAGTCTGCAGTTGTATGTGGGGCGACAGAGTTATATAGCGTTTGGTAGTGGGCTGCAAACTGGTTAGCTATCTCTTGAGGATCCTTTATGGAATCACCCTATGCACCCCTGAGCTCCGGGACCAGTCGGCTAGCGCGCTCCCTCCGATCCAGCCAGGCAATCAATTTCCCTGTTTTATCTCCTAGATTGTAGATGCGACCTAACCTTTCCTGAGCCATGAGTTTGGCGCGGTCAGTAACCAGTGCCCTATACTCGTCCTGGCGGATTCGGAGTGCATGTAGTGCTTCGGGTGTGGGATTCCAGCCAGCGTCCTGCTCAAGTTGGTAGAAATCCTGCTCAGCGTCAGATATGTCCTTTAGTTTTTCTTTTTTGGCTCCCGCTATGAGGGACAGGGCCTGGCCCCTTACCACCGTTTTGAAGGCTTCCCAAAGCGTCTGGGGGGAATCAACTGTGTGGTCATTTTCTGTAAAATAATCATCGATAGATTTGATGAGGTCTTTGCGTATTTTGGGGTTTTTGAGATACCAGGAATTTATGGGGGCGATGCGCCCTACTTGTTTGTAGTCTAATACAATGTGGGCCCACAGAGGGGAGTGGTCCGATATACCCCTAGCAAGGTGTCTGATCTCATGAAAGTTAGTGACCCGGGAGGCGGGGGCAAGGATGTAATCCAGGCGGGAGAGGCTATGGTGCGCATTAGAGTAGAAAGTGTGTTGTTTTTTGTCTAGGTTGTAGGTTCTCCATATGTCCACTAAGCCCATTGCATCTAGAAAGCTAGGAAAGGATTGCGCTGCTGGGGGTAGCACTCGGGGCGGGTGTCTATCTAGCTCACCCGATATGACGGAGTTGAAGTCCCCACCGATTATGAGGAGTCCCTCCGGCAATGTAAGCAACAAAGCACTAAGGTCATTAAAGGTAGTAGATTGTAATCCAGGGGGCGCATATACTGAAAGTAAGGTTATGGTGTGACCCTCCCATGTGCCTGTGATAGCGACATATCGCCCCCGATCATCTATATATGTGGACTCCACAGATAGTGGGAATGATTTTTTCGTGAGAATGCCCACCCCTCTCGAATTGGACGTAAAACCCGCGTGTGCAACCATCGAGTATCCCCACCTGGCCATTGCTCCACCTTTGTTGCCAATTAACTGCGTTTCCTGAAGAAGGACTACGTCAGGGGACAGTCTTTTTATATACTGGGACACTACACCTCTTTTAATTTTGTCTCCCAACCCGTAGACATTCCAACTTAATATCCTAGCTTCCCTATTCCGCTGCGTAGCCATTTGTGTGTCGATAGATTATACCTCCGCATTATACATTCAGGGACTATGCCTTCGAAAACATACATAGAACAAATAACATTAATAAACCACCCCTCCCTGCTTCCCTGCACTTTGGGCTTCAAACTGCCCAGCTGAACATAAAATGCAGAGTGCCTGTCGCCCATCAAAAAGAAAAAGGTAAATTAGCTAAAGAATGAACGTAGGGGGAGGCCTTGGCACTCCGCCGCTCCCCCCCCATTATAATAAGTCACCTGAAACAGTGCGCACGGAGGCCAGATGGGGCATCAATAGTCTGTGAAATAAGAAAATGCGCAGTTCAGGGCCAGCAAGTCCATAGAAGCCCCCGGCAAGTACCTGTTTACAATGGAAACCAGCGGCCTCGCAGTCGTTTAAGGTGTTGTGGTGGCGGCACCGTGTCCCAATCAGCTACCAGAGGGGCCAGGTTTCGGGAGGTCTCCTCGTCTCTCGAGCCAGTCCGACGCGGCCTCTGGAAAGTCGAAAAGTGGGTTTTCCCATCCGCTTCTATACGTAGTCACGCAGGAAACAGCATAGCGTATTTCAGTTCTCTCTCACGCAGTTGCTTCTTAATGTCTTGAAATGAGCGTCTACGCATCTGCACCGCGCGCGTAAATTCAGGGAAAAATGAAATGACTGCGTTCTCAAGCCATATCGGGGAGGCCACCCTGGCGGTCTGGAGGATAGCATCTCTATCTCGGTAGTTCAACAATCGGGCCAGTATCGGGCGAGGTGGGGCTCACGGCCGCGGACGTCCCCCAGGCACCCTGTGCGCCCTTTCAACAACAAAGAGTTTGGAAAGGCCTTTGGGTTGCAGTTTAGTCATAAGGTCTTCAATAAAAAGGTCCGCTGTAAGGCCCTCCATTTTCTCCGGCACCCCCAGGACGCGTATGTTATTGCGGCGCAGCCGTCCCTCATAGTCATCGAGCTTACCCTCAGTGGCTTGTCGGAAGGCTTGCAGCTCTGTTACCTCAGCTTGCACTTGGGAGACATCCCCTGAGAGATCCGCAGTGGTGGTCTCAAGTTGTTTTACTTTTTCACGATAGTTAGCGAGATCCGCTCGTATCAGTGCCAATTCAGAGGTGAGGGTATCAACAGACGCTCGAACTCCGGTTATGGCTGCCAGGAGGTCTTTCATAGTGGGCTCCGGTGGGTCCTGCTCCGCGCCGCTGCGGGGCATTTCGCCCCCTGTTTTCTTGTCATGCGGGTCCGACTTCATGCAGGCGTACCGGTCGAGCTTACTTTGTTGGGACGCCCTTGCTCCCTTCACATTAGACATGCTGGGTCCCTTCGTACAGTCCGTGGTAGAACGAAGCTCCCTTGTATAGTCGGGGGGCAGAGTGAAGGATGCCAACAAGGAGAAGCACTAGACAGTTGCCACCCAGCACCCAGCTTGGGTATGAAGCACCACCCAACGGCGTCTTGCTATAACGCGTGGGCAGAAAGGGCCTGGCGGAGAATCTGCGCCACCGTCATAGAAGAAGAGGATCAGGCTCTCCACAATAGATAGGGCGCCTTCCAAGGCTCAAAAGCCAGGTCCAGCTACAGCGCTGATGTCCAAATTTTACAGGTGTCACCCCAGCCTCTATTACCGGAGCACACCACAGCAGAAGGCCAGGTTAGTGGGTAAGGCACACCCCAGCCCCCGAGCTCCTCCACGGCGCACCTACCGCTGTACCTTGCGCCGATCCGCTTCGCCCGCGTCTCGCAGCCGCCCCCCCCGCAGCAGCACACAATCCCGGTCCTCCAGGGGGAGCGGATAGACAACCCCCTCTCCGGTTTCGCCGTTGCTGCGAGTACTGTGCAGCGTCGTCTATTGGCTGGGGGGGGGATGGAAGTCTTCCCCGATGACACCCATGGAGCATCCGTCTGGAGGTCCAGGCAACCAGGAAGGCCCCACACCTCGTGGAATCGACAGAGCCCCGGAGGCCCCCGCAAGGCTCACCACGAGGGGGGGCGGGCCCCGGACCAGAGGCAACATCCGCCGCCCGTCCCCGCACAGGAGGGGCTACCACCGCAGAGGTCGCAACGCCGTCAGCTTCGGGATAATTTTCGATGGCTCGGCGACTTCCGGTTGTCGGCTGCCGCCGTCACCTCCGCGCCGCTTCGACAGGCAGGCTCACTGTAGCCCCCGGCTTTAGAGGCACCTCCGGGCCCAAGGTGTCGGGACCTGCCGCCAAGGATTTACGGCAGTTCCGGCGCTCCAGATTTTTTTTTTTTTTTAAACAATTTTTATTAGTTTTTCCCAACGTAGAACAACATGAAGTCCACATTACATTCAGTATTCCTGTGAAGGATAACCAGGCCAGTGGGAACAATATCAAAGACAATAAGCTCGCAACAAAACCAGTCTAACCCCCCCACCCCACTCCCTCTCTACCCCCAACCCCCCTTGCCAGTGTGCCCGCCACGGGTTCTCCATCCAGTGGGGTGTAAGGTGCCCCACGCAACTAGGGAGCTAAACGCGGAATCAGAGGGCGAACCCCACCCACGTTTCCAAAAGTACCAAAGGCTGTACTCTACCCCTCACATGCATACCACCCCGAAGCCGGACCACCGTGCACAACATGATAAATTTGCACAAATAGCGATAGCCCCCGTGGAATATTCAGGCAGTCCCCTCCTGGGCAGTCTCCCCGGGAGTCCCAGCAGGTCCCTCCACACTCCTCCCAGGCCGGGCCGCACCCGCCTGGCCCTCACCCCCTCCTCTCGGTCCCCCAGGCGGCGAAGCTCCTCCACCAGCGCCCCCCACGCCCCGGCAGCCTCTTGCGCTTTGTCATTGGAAGTACGTCTAGCCAGCTGTAGGCGAAGCGTCCCTTCAGTCCCCGCCCAGGCCAGGAAGCTCACCCTCCACCTCCGAACACTCGGCCCCGTTCTTGCCTTCCAGTGCATGGTAAGCTCCCTCTTCGCCATTATCAGCCCCAGATCGATAAATTTGCTCGTGATTTTTGTACGGGGGGTATGTGGGAACCAAAGCTGAAGGCAAGTTCCCATGTCCACTGTCAACACTCGGTCAGTCACGCGATTCAGGCACGCCACCACATCCGTCCAGTAAGAGCCCAACCCCGGGCAGGACCAGAACATATGGCCGAAATCAGCCCCCTCCGCGTGGCACCGGGGGCAGCCCGACGAGGAGCCCCCAAAATATTGCAGAATCTTCACCGGGGTTAAGTAGGCCCTGTGAAGAGTATAGAATTGAACCAATTGAAATCTAGCGTTGCGCGTGCCCTTCCAAGGTCGTTGCAGCAACTGCGACCACGTCGTCTCCGAGATAGGCCTGGCAAGGTCTCCCTCCCACCGCTCCCGCAGGGTCGTCAGGGGTGCGAGCCTCTCCGTGGACAGCCGCCCATAGAGGCAGGTGATGGCCTTCACAGTACCCGCCGCCATCACGACGTACTGGCATCCCAGGGACGTCGGGGGTTCCGACAGCCCCGTCCGCCAGTGTTTCCGAATCCCAGCCACCAGAGCCGAGTGGAGGAGATAATCCCCCCTGGGCAAATCAAAATCCCTCTGCAACTCGTGGAACGGCAACAAAGCTCCGTCACGATAGAGATCGCCAAGCATGTGAACCCCTCGGTCCTCCCAACCTGCCAACGCCGACCAGTCTCCGCCATGAGGGAGAGCCGTGCACATGCCCAATGGAATCTCCGGGGCATATGGGGTCGCAAAGCCCGCTCGTCTCTGGCTACGGAGCCAGCAGAGCCGAAGCGTGCGCTCCTCTAGCGTGAGTTGATCCAACCGGAGCCTTTGCTGCAATAGTATGAATGACAGTACATGCCGAGGGATAATCCTACCCTGCGGGCCCTCCGGGCCTCTGAACTCGCGTGCCACAGCCTGTGTGAGGCACTGCAATTGCGCCGCCAGGTAGTACCATTCGAAGTCCGGGACCGCCAGCCCCCCCTCCACCCTCGGTCTCATCAAGGTGTTCAACGCCACCCGACGTCTGCCCGCGCCCCAAAGAATCCCCGTTATCAGCGCCCGAAGCGTCTTAAAAAAGGAGGCCGGGATCCAGATCGGCAAGGTGCGGAAGAAATAGAGCAATCGCGGTAGCGCCACCATTTTCAGCAGCGCTATTCGGCCGGCCACCGACAACGGGAGGGTGCTCCAAAACGCCATACTCCCCTTGAGTCCCCTTAGCGCTCCACCCACATTGCCATCGAAGAGATCAGCAGGAGCGTGAAAGATGCGGACACCCAGGTAAGGCAGGCAAGTCCGGCGCTCCAGATGGCATCAAACGGCTCTGCTTTCTTCAGGGACTCCGATTTCGCCGGCAAAGGTCAGGATTACTTGCAGGATAAGTGCCTGGGGGGAGGTTTGCGACGGAGCTCGGGAGCTAAGCAGCCATCTTGCTCCGCTGCTAGGCCACGCCCCCCACCCTAACCAATATTGATGGGAAAATAGATACTCTCACCTACGGAGTGGATCGGATGTCTGAAATGCTGGACAGGCATACGGAGCGCATAGACATGACTGAACGAAGAATCTCAGACACTGAGGACGCGCACCAACAAATGGACACGAGGCAGGGGAAGATGGACAAAACCTTGGCTGCCCCAATGGTGAGGGCCGAAGATTCCGAAGCACGCTCGAGACGAAATAATCAACAAAGGCCCAATGGAAAAATACATTGAAAATCTGCTAACAACATTGCTAGGCAGGAAAACTTTTTCAGATGTATTCATCGTTGAAAGAGTGCACAGGTCTCTGGCCCCTCCGCCTCAGCCAGGCGCCAGGCCACAGCCGATCATTGCCAAACTCCTAAACTATCGTGCCCGTGATGCAGTGCTCCGTAAGTCTAGAGAATTGGGCAGCTTAAAGCATGAAGGTATGGACATTTCCATTTACCCCAACTTTACGCAGCAAGTCCAAGAAACACGAAAGAATTTCCTGCAAGTAAAATGAAGCTCCGTGACCAGGAAATTCGATTTGCGATGATCTACCTGGCCTGGTTGCAGATAAGAGATGGTGGCAGGACCATAGTGTGTAATGAACCTAAGGACGTGCTCAAGTTTGTGCAGCAGAGAGCCAAGCAGGGTCTTCGTAGGAGATCACCGAGAGGGAGCCCGGATGAGCAACAGGCCACCTCCGACGTCAAATGACGAACTTGTCTTCACTGTATGGCTTGTGTACATATGCGTGATGTAGAATATAAGAACACCTCTATTCAACTACGTATCACAGATAAGTGCTAAATACGTATCTGGGGTTAAACTAATTTAGTCATGATTGTGTGATCTATACTCAACCATGGTTAGATAGTTGATGGGCCACTCGTGGTCAATGCTAGGGCTGGACAGGCCCCCGGTCAAATTGTTAATTGCAGGTTAATGTGTGTATTCGTCTTTATGTTTTATCAAAGCGACCACCCGTGTGATTCATATCATTAGAGTATTCGGCTGGCAGCTCCCGCCAACCTGTGTGCACCACATCCAGTTTCTATAAGGGGATGGGGGAGGAAGAGGTGGAAGAGTTATGCTATTTTGGGGATTGTTTTAGATATGGGGTTTGTATTTGCTGTAAAGTGGTTGGCGAAGTGGGTGGGGTTGAGTGGGGTGGACATTTGAAAAACCTGATCCGCATTATCAAAGTACATACTGATACACACTGCAATGATGCATATACAAGTTACTGGAAAGTCAAATTTCATGGCAACACTGCGTATGGGTAACAGAGTAAGACATACTGGATCACTAACATTCATGCCCTGGAATGTATGAGGCCTTCATAATCCACAGAAAGTCCACAAGGTCCTGGCATACTTAGATCGCCATAAGGTAGACGTTGCTTGTCTACAAGAAACACACCTCACAGACCATACAGAGAGGAGTATAGGCGCAAGGTGGGCCTCTTATCGTATGGCATCTTCCTATTCTACCTATGCCAGAGGCGTAATGCTCCTTGTTTGACGTGGCACCCCGTTCACACTTATTAAATCCATCAAGGATGATCAGGGGCGATATGTTATAGTCCAGGGCAACTTTGGAGGTACTGTCTTAACAATAGTCACAACATACAGTCCAAACACTGACGATCCGATTTTAACACGTGTCTAGATCCTGCTTTGGATAGGTCCACAGGCAATGAATGGTATGGGAGACAATCGGCAAAGACGCTCAGAGAAGGTATGGAAGAATGCGCAATGATTGATCTACGGCGTTTGAGACACCCAGGGCGCAGGGAGGGCACTTGCACGTCCGCAGCACATAATCTTGGTCGAGAATAGACTACTGGTTAGCTAAAAAAAGACGTTTGCACATGGATGACATTGGTAGACCACATGCCTAAGACACTGTCGGACCATGCACCTTTTTGTCTAGCGTTTACCATTCCTACCCACACTCCTCGACAGTTCACCTGGCGGCTGCAATGGGGCGCACTCCTTGACCAGGTATTTCGCTCTCAGCTACATCAGGCTATAGTAGAGTACTTCGGTCTAAATGCAGGATCTGTCAGTAGCGCGAAAACTATCAGAGGTCACTGTATTGGCAAGCACGCAGGCATATTGAAAGACATTCAACAGCAATTGGCTATGACAGAAAGGGATAGTCAACAGCTAGAGACGGAATTTGCGGCCACCCAGAACCCCAAAATACTAGCGAACATCAGGCAGAAAGTGGACACCTATCATGGATTTGCAGTGGACGCGATTATATATATCTCACTTAGGCACACCGCACGAAATGATGGTGAGGGGAAGACCAGGACGTGCACTCTCACACAGAATACAACTTGCACATCAATCTACATATATAACACAAATAACAAACATGCAAGGCCAACTTACATATGATACCCCGTTGATCTTAGACTGCTTTGCAGAATACTATACCCGCCTCTACTCTACACAAATGACAGCGTCCCCACCTGACATTAGCCATTATTTGAACGATATTTCTCCAGCGTTGCTGTCTGATAATCATCGTGAATACTTTTGCCACCATATCACAGAAGATGAAATAAAAGAGGCCATTTACTCCCTCTCCAATAATAAAGCCCCCGGTATGGATGGACACCCCAGGGAATTCTGCAAAGAATTTAGAGACTTGCTAATCCCAAACTTAGCTGAGATGTATGAAGAGGCCTATGAAGATGGCATGCTCCAGGACTCGTTGAGAGAGGCGCTACTAATTACTCTCCCCAAACCAAACTAGGACCCAGTTAAGTGCGACTCCTATCGCCCACTGTCTTTAATAAATATAGACGCCAAAATTGTAGCCAGAATAATCGCAACACAAATACAACCTCTGTTACGGACCCTGATATTACCGGACCAGGCCGGGTTTATACCGACAAGATCCACTACGCGAAACCTACGGACTATCTTCGCGATGTTTCACCTCTTAAATCCCGATATGCCAGCAGCCACAGCATTATTGAATACGGCGAAGTCTTTTGATTCAGTGGCGTGGGTATTTATGTTTACGGTACTGTGCAGGATGGGTTTCCCAGAACCTTTTTTGCGTTGGATTGCGCTTTTGTACACTGAACCCAGTCAGTGCATTAGAATAAATGGAAATACATCTGACCCGATTAATATAGGTCGCAGAACCAGGCAGGGCTGCCCGCTCTCGCCGCTTCATTAGCCTGTAAAATTCGCCAAAAACACCCTGAATCTGCTAACCAATTCCAGCTTGGCCCAGTCGGCATATGCCGATGATATGGTTTTCTACTCCCGCTATCCAGACACAAATCTAAACCCACTCAATAGGGAGTACATTAAGTTCGAACAACACTCTGGACTCAGTATCAACTGGGACACATCGGTGATCATACGTCTCACACCAGCTACAACACAGCCCAGCTTGGAATTTCCACTACAATGGCAGACTGAACCGGTAAAATACTTTGGTGTATGAATACATCGAAATCCAGAGACGGTGGTTCGAGAGAACTATGGCAGAGCAATAACAAGACTAGAGGAGCAGGTAGACCGATGGATCAAACTGCCTTTGTCCCTGGCTGATAGGATTGCCATACAAAAGATGGCGGTCTTGCCAAGATTCTTATACTTATTCAGGAATATCCCGATTTGGCATACACAAATGCTTTTTACTAAATTGCGCGCAGCAATGCAGCTGCTGACATGGGCTGGGAAACAGGCGAGAGTTGGATGGAAAGTCTTAACCAAACCATATCACCAATGGGGCTTCGCAGCACCGGATCTCCAATTATATTTTTACTTCGCTCAGGCACAACATGATCATTACTGGCTACATCCACATGCAAATATACCGCACATTGCTGTAGAACATGAGAGTGCATTACTGTCTCCACTAATCACTTATTTATCTGACCCGAAGGGACACACCCCGAGAGATGTGATACATTCTGTAACCTGCACATCACGAGCATGGTATACATTAGCACAACGTGCACAGAAACTCCCAATTTATGCTCTGGCGATGCCCATCGCTCGCCATCCACGCATAACAGTCACACAAGAGAAGAATATGTTAAATTTACTGGGGTAAGTGGGCTTACGTACTATGAGTGATATTTTCCTGCACAACCGATTAGTTCCACAAGACGACCCGTCCCTTAGTGTACACCGCACACTACTGAAGATCTTTGCATATCTGCGGCTGCGTATGACAGTCAGGGAGCTATACTCATCCTTCCCAGACGAACCTCCACAGCTCATCGCATTGCAAATCCTGCTAACAGCACCCACACGCCAACGATTGGTAACACGCCTGTATAACGCATCACAGGGGGGAACAGAGTCAGACCCAGAATAGATCACTTCAGAGATGGGAAGAGGCAGTTGGTAACCCTATAGGCAAGAAAGACTGGGAGTATGCAGCTGCTCACATCGAATTGCAATCTGCGCATTATTCATTTTAAATTTCTACATCAAACATATTACACTCCCACAAAATTACATACGTACGGATTTAGACCAGACGATAGGTGCCACAGATGCGTCGCTCCTAATGGAGACTTTCTACACATGGCATGGGAATGCTCCCAGCTCCAATCATAATGGCAGGAAGTTACTAGCACTTTTACAGCTTTGATATCCGAGCAGATACCAAATGCTCCACTTGTCTGTTTGCTGGGACTCTATAAGATTCGGCTGGCTAAAAGATGTAAGATTCTGGCGGTGGCATTATTGCTAGCTAAACGCCGTGTTGCAATGCGATGGGGCAGCAGGCGCCCCCCACGACAAAAAGACTGGATATCAGATATGATTTACTGCAAAGAGACACTGAAAACATATGCAGAAGAAGTACCACAGGCCTCTAGACCTACAGATTTCTGGGACCTTTAATAATGTAAATATTTTTATTTATTTATTGGTAGTGATTTCTAATTTATTGTTAATTAATTTTTAATTGGTAATTATTTTGCATTAATTGGTAATTAATTTTTATTAATTGATTAAATGATATTTATGGTAATTTTATTAATGTATTTTCCGTAGCGGGTTGAGTGTTTATAGGGGAATATGGTGGGAAGTAATTTAATTATAATTAATTACATATTAACATTATTTTTGTGTATTGTTAATTAATTTACTGTTAATTAATTATTAATTGGTATATATTTTTATTATTAATTAATTTTTGTTATAGAAAATTAATTAGGTGTTAATTATATATGAATAGGCAATTAATTTTTAATAATTAATATTTAATTGTATTTATAATTGATTAATTATAAAATAATATGTAATTGGAAATTGATTTTAATTCATATTTTATTGGTATTGATATTTAATTTCTCACTGGAGTGGGAATAGTAATTTTTACTCTCCCGCTATCCAACGCTTTCCCTACTGTTGCACTCTCTGGAGTGGGAATAGTAATTGTTACCCCTACGCTATCCAACGTTTTCCTTACTGTTGCACTCTCTGGAGTCACAGGCGATTTCTTCAAGCTTTTTAAGGCATACTTTTTAAATGTATAGTTTGTGCGATTATCTAAGTATTTAACAGCAGCAGTGAAGTTCTTGTTTGAGCCAGAAACTGGTTTTGTATTAGTATCCTCAGTATCCACAGCATGTCTATATTTAATTGGATAATGTCTAAATGCAGGCTTTTTGCTGTGCACAGACAGCCCTCCCCTTAAACATCTGCTCTCAACTTGTCTTGTTCCTTGCAATAGCTGTTTAATTTACCCTGTCAATGGGAAGACATGCAAGGTTTTGAAAACAACAGAATATTAAATGTTTGCCAGAAATGTATTACATTTTCTTCTGCTGCTAAGCGAGCAAAACTCCCTACTTTTGTAGGGAAATTTGGTGTAAACTATTGTTTCAGCTTTTGCTTGATTTCATTAGAGCAAAGGGTAGCTAGCTCCAGTCAATGTTGTTTGCCTGATTGTGCCATTGATTTTGCACTGTCTCACAAACGTGTAGTGAAAATGAATCTTTAGACTGGGTCTCCGTCTAGAGTTTGGGGTTATTGGCCCAGATGTCCCGTTCAATTCTAGGATCCCCTAAAAATTGAGTTGCACTTTGTTTCTTTCAAATATGTGACCTTACAACGCATGCCATTACATCGCATGCCGTTGCAATGCCAACCTTTTCCCCGACTTTCTGTCTGGGGAGCGCTGGAAGTTGGAATACATTAATGTTCTATTCCAACTCCAGTGTGTGCAACAGTAGGGAAGGTGTTGGAGTTAAATCTAACACCTTCTACCCACTGCTGCCCTCTTTCAGGTGATGGGGTTATCTCGGGTCGTGATAAGAGCAACAACATGTCTGGGTATGAAGGATTAAGATCTCCGTTAATATTCATTCCCCACCTTGTAAAATGCAGTTTATTTGAAAGTACTTGGTTTTCTGCCTCACACGAGGCCCAAGTTACTATGGTTGCTTCATTCAATTGTGAATAGACTGGAGCCTGAAACTCTATGGCTGTTATATGGGTGGAGGTTAGCTCCTTGACAGATCCCACAAGTTTAAGAATGTTGCATGTTTGTAATATATCCAAATTACCTTTTGACTTGTTGGTAGGGTGAAATAACAATTTGTTGTTGTCATAATTTGTATGCTTGTTTAAGCAATTCCATTGCACACAGGTATAAACTAGATTCAGAGCTTAAAGTTTCAGCTCAACGCATCACCTTCTACTTTGAGATCCTGAGCCGAAGGGAACATTTTTGATGCTATGGTTAAATGATCTTGACTTTTTTCGCTTAGATGTTAGTTTCCTTTTTCTTGTACTGCTGCTACTCTTTTTGTTAAATTGTGTGTTTTTTTGCTCTGATAGAGCTTTTGTATGTTTTTCAATATTTTCTTGGTCAAACGTTTTATCTACTGGTATTATAAGGCAAACATCTTTACAGACCTCCCCCTTTCTTTCCGCAATATCCAGATAAATTTAGTTTATTAATTTTAAACAGTTGGAAAAGCTTTTCCTGTTACAATGCCTTGTCTCTTGTGACCTGAATGAAAAAATATTTGAGAGATTAAACTTTTCTCTGGCATTGCCTTTGTGGTATAATGTCTGCCTTGTTATTTGTCTACTTACCTAGAAATATCTTTCAGATCTATCTTTTAGACGTTCACCTCACTTTACTTACAGAAATCAAAATTTCTGTTCTAGGTGGTGCTATCTTGGTTCTCAGAATCATTTACTCAAAACAAATATATTATTATAAAAGAAACACTTTTAATACATAAGGTTATGTCACTACATTGGCATAGTGCAAGAATGCAAATCTTTTTAGGCCGGCATGTCGCCTGCATAGATAAGTGCTGATCAAACACAGGTGAAAAGCAAACATTCAGAAACCCCATGAGTTTGACTTCTCTACAGTGCCTGCACACATGCAGACATTGAACCTTGCTTGTCACATACATAGGCAGTCCATCTTTTTTCTCTTAGTTACCACTTTACATATGTGGCACTGCGAATCAGAATCTTAATTTATCTAATAATAGCATGGGACCCATGTAGATTTATTATTTTGCTTTGCTCTGAAGGTCCTTAATGTTAACAATTGTGTGGTAAAAGCTAAAAATAGAGAACAAAGTAGCACTGTAGACTCATTATGACTGCAGTTCTGGATTTATTTCTAGCTTAGGTGCATTGATACACTAAAAAGACTATGGGAAATGTGTTGGATAACACATATTAGAACAGTGGAATGTTGGGAACTCCATTGAAAACAATAGAGTGCTCCCGGCTTCAAATGGGCAGGAGAGGCCTGGTGCTTTAAAATTCCAATGTTGTCCTTCACAGCTGTTACTGTTTTCAATCCCCTCTGCACTGTGAGGTCTTTGTTTTAATTTTTGGAACATTCTGCCCTCTAGTTGTGGAATGTTCTAATAGCCTTATATCCCTCCATAGCTGGGCTATACTGCCATTAAAGTCCCACTCCCTTGTTAAAGTCCCTCTGCTTCAGCTCGGACCTTTAACAATGGAGCTGGCTTGAATACAATGGAGTTGCTCAGGCCTTATAATGGCTGGTATAAGCCTTCTGCTCCAATATTCAGATGTTTGTCTTTTTGTTTCTCCTTTTTTAATTTAAAACATCCTACCCTGAGTGGGTGGAATGTTCAATAGCCTTATAGCCCTTCTGTCTAAGGCTATGTTGTTTTTGAAATGTCCTCTCCTTCGTTATAGGCCCTTACTTGAGGCTTGGGCTTACGATTGTGATTCAAGACCTTTAACAACCAGAAAAGACCCCAGCAGTGGGCTATAAAGCTTTATAATATGATACTGTTTGCAGTCAGTTATGAACCATTGAAAAACGATAATGAAGATGATGACAAAGCAAGAAAACTAGGCATTCCTCTCAATGATAAGTGAGGATGTGACAGTGCTTGTTAAAGGTTGTAAGTATTTTGCACGATAAAAATGTAATACCACCATTAAAACAGCGCTAAAAAAGACAGGTAGCTCATCACTGAAAATAATACTCTCGATTGCGTTCGCTAATCATATTAAGTATAATAGTTATGTACAAATTCTAATGCCAACATAAACCCCAAAATGTACTTAATCATATCCATGTCAATCAATCAATACGCATTTGTAAAGCGCAGCACTGTCACCCCTAGGGGTATCTGGGTGCTGAGGGCGCCATATCTCAGTCAAAACGTCTGGTCTTGAGTTTCTTCTACAGTCCACCAGGGAGGCTTCTGTTCGGAGGTGGACAGGCAGTTTGTTCCAGGTCTTAGGGACAATGTAGGAAAAGGTGTGACCCCCGGTGTGGCTGTGACAGATGAGTAGGGTATGTGTGAGGACGAGTGAGGTGGAGCACAGGTGTCTTGCTGGCTGATGGAAGTTCAGTCAATGGTTGATGTAAGATGGTCCTTGATTGTGTAGGCTTTGTAGACGTGCATGATGGTCTTCATCTGGGATCTCTTCTGAATGGGGAGCCAGTGAAGGTTTCTGAGGTGGGGGTGATGTGGGTCCATGTGAGGGGATTCAGGATGAGTGTGGCTGCAGTGTTCTATATGGTATGGAGTATTCTGAGGAGCTGGGTTGAAGTCCCAGCATAGACAGTGTTGCCGTAGTCGAGGCAGCTGGTGACGAGGGCCTGCATAATGGTGTTTCTGATGTTGATTGGGATCCATCTGAAGATTCTGCAATGCATGAGAAGGGTGTAGATGCAGGAGGAAGTGACTGCGTTGACTTGTCGTTTCATGATCAGTTGGCTGTTGAGGGTGATACCAAGATTGCATGCATGGTCTATCAGTGTGGGTGTTGATCTGAGCTCTGCTAGCCACCAGCTGTGGTCCCATTGGAGGTGTTCTTCCCAAAGAACAGTAAATCTGTCTTGTCGGAGTTGACTTTGAGGCAGGTGTCTTTCAACCATTTGGCTACCTTGGTCATGGTGTTGCACAATTTGGTTTTGGCGTTGGAGGGGTCCTTGGTGAGTGAGAGGATTAGTTGAGTGTCGTCTGCGTAAGGGATTATGTTGAGTCCTTGGGATCTGACAACATCTGTGAGGGTGGTTATGTAGATGTTGAACAGGGTGGGGCTGGGGGACGATCCTTGGGGTGCGCAGCATGTGATGTCCTTGGGTGCGGAGGTGAAGGGAGGCAGTCGGATGCTCTGTGTGAATCCTGTAAGGAAAGAAGTGATTCACTTCAGGCCGTTTTTATAGAGTCTGTGATGAGAATGAGGTGGGAGGCAGTGGTGAACGCAGTTGAGAGGTCAAGGAGGATCAGTTTCACAGAAATCCCGATTGTGACGCATCAAGTAGGTGGTTTAGTTCCAGGTATTCTGTGAACTTTTGGTTTATGGCTTTCACGAATACCCTGACTAGTTAGGGGAGCAGGGAAATTGGTTTGCTAATTTTTGAGGTCCCTAGGGTTGGCAGAGGTTTTTTAGGAGGAGTCTGACCATGTTTCCATCCTCCAAGGAATGCTGCTTTGGAGATGGAGGTGTTAAGGATGCTGGTGAATTCTGTGCTGATTGGGTTGGTTCTGAGGATGAAGAGATGGAGTTGGCAGGGGTTTGTGGGTGCCCCGGAGAGGATAGTCAACATGATGGCTGTGGTGGTCTGAGTGGTGAGTGGAGCCCAGGTTGTGATCATTCGGCTGGTGTTCTCTGATTGATTGAGGATATCAAGGCTGAGAGTTGTGGGTCAAAGTTGTTGTAGATGGGGGCAGTCTTGCTATGGAGGTAATCCTAGGGGGTGTGGAAGCGTACTCAGGAGGGGTGGATGATGTTCTCTGTGGCTGTCGAATTGGAGAATTCATTGAATATTTTGAAGAGTTCCTTTGTATGGTTGGCCACAGTATAGATGCAAGTAGTGATTGCTGCTCTCTTGTCTCTTGCCAGTTCCCTCGCTCCCGTCATAGCAAATCTCATAAATGGTTTAACTCAGCCTTGAAATCTCAACATCTTGAGCTACGCCAAGTGGAGCGTAGGTGGAGGCGTAATTACCTTAGCACCGACAGGGAGGCGTACGTGCTTGCACGTAAAGAATACAAAAAAGCCATTACCACCACTAAGGCCGCCTTTGTCTCCAAAAGAATATTAACTGCCCCTAATAAATCCAAAGAGATATTTAAGGTTCTTGCTGAATTAACATCAGACGCCAGGACACTCCCCAACCAGGCCCCCTCCGCTGAGTCATGCAATGCTTTGAACTCTTTCTTCATCGATAAGATTTCGGTAATTAAAAATTCCATTCCTCATTCTCCCCCTCTGGCTACTGCTGCAGTTCCTTCTATTAACACCTCTACCTTGACTTGCTTCCCGACCCTTGACTCCGACTCCCTAGCCAAATTGGCTATGCGAGTGAAATCTGGCTCCCCCAAAGATTGTTGCCCTCCTTCAGTGTTTCGTGAGATCTGTCATTCTCTTCCGCACAGTGTTTTACCCCTACTTAACGCCTCTCTCAGCTCTGGAACAGTCCCCAGGTCGTTCAAGGAGGCCATCCTGGTGCCTTTGCTGAAAAAGCCTGGCGCGGACCCTGCGGTCCTCGCCAATTATCGGCGCATCTCCCTCTTACCTTACCTGTCTAAAATCTTAGAGGCACATGTCACTGCTTGCCTCTCGCAATTCATTGAGGAATCCAACTTCTTAGAACTAAATCAAGCCGGCTTTAGACCAGCCCATTCCACCGAGGCTGTGATCCTCGCCGTGCTGGACAACCTCAGAAGCAATGCTGACAGAGGACTCTCCCAGGCACTGGTCCTACTGGATTTGTCGGCAGCATTCGACACGGTGGATCATGCCATCTTACTCCACCGTGTCGAGTCAGCTGGAATCCGTGGGCTCGCTCTGACCTGGGTCAGGTCTTTTCTCGAGGGAAGATCCCAAGCAGTCAGCTTGGGCCCTTTCAGAGCTACCAGCATCCCGTCGCTCTGTGGCGTCCCACAAGGATCATCTTTGTCCCCTCTTCTTTTTAATTTGTATCTCCAACCCCTTATTCACTCCTTGGGTAGGTGGGACGTCACCGTGTTCAACTACACGGACGACCTACAAATTATTTTTCCCCTCACTTCCCCTGACGCCATCACCAACTTCCAGGCGGTCATGATACACATCCAGCACTGGATGAATCAAAACCAACTGAAGCTCAACCCTGGGAAAACTGAGCTCCTCCTCCCCGGGAGGAGCGCTTCCCACTGGGGCCCCCAGTATTGGCCCTCTGAGCTCGGCCCTCCGCCTCTCCCAGCTGGTTGTGTAAAGAGTCTCGGGGTCATCATTGACTCTGAGCTCAATCTCAAGGCCCAGGTGAGCGCTGTAACATCCGCCTGTATGTTCCAGCTTTACAGGATACGGAAAGTCGCCCACCTTCTGACCCCGGAAGCCTTGCTACAGGTTATAATAGCATTGGTGATGTCCCGTTTGGACTTCTCCAATTCCCTGTACCATGGCCTCCCAAAATCCCTGCTATCCAAGCTACAGATCATTCAAAACCAGGCCGCAAGACTTGCCTTTAAAATTCCAAGATGGCAGTCGGCCAGACCCCTACTCCAACAATTACACTGGCTGCCCAACAGTGAAAGAATAGCCTTTAAGGTCTGCTGCCTGGTCTTTAAAGCCCGGACTGGCCCCTCCCCGGCTTTCGTGAAGTTCTTGGTCACCCCCTACTGTCCCTCCCGTACTCTGAGGTCCACTAACCTCCAGCTTCTGGTCATCCCTCGTTTCAAACTCTCCAGACTAGGCGGCCGCAGCTTCATCCACCTGGCTCCCAAGCTGTGGAATTCTCTCCCACTCTCCCTCAAGACTGAGTCCTCTCTTCTGTCCTTTAGGAAATCCTTGAAAACTCTGCTCTTCTCACACCCCCCCTAAGTCCCTCTTGCACAATCTCGGTGGTCTATCAGCGCCAGGAAACTTATGGTGACAGTGCGCTCAACAAATTTCCCTTAACATTAACATTAACATTGTCTTCCTTGATGCGCAAGTGGATGTTGCTGAGGACTGTTTTGTGAGCAGCTCTTTCGGAGGGGTTCTTGGTGATCTGCCATCAGTGCTCAAGTCAGTAGCAGTTGCACTTGGTGGTTCTGACCTCTGGGGTGTACCAGCAGGCTTGTTTTGAGGTTTTGTTGGCTTTTGTTGGTTTCGGCGGGGAGACTCTGTTGGTGATCCAGGAGCAGACGTTCTGGATGGCCTGGTCAATGTATGCTGACATTTTGGTCGGTGTGATGCTGAAGGCCTTTTTCCACTGAGTCTCATTTACCTTGCCCCAGCTGCAGTGGGAGAAGCTGTGGTGCTTAGCGATGGTATGCTGGCCAACAGAGATGGAGAAGTTAACAATGACGTGGCCGGTCCAGGTAAGTTCTGTGATGTGGGTGAATTTGATTCTGTCGCTGGAGGTAAAAATGGAGCCAGGTGTGTGTCTGGCTTTTTGCGTGGGTTCGATGACCACTTGGGTGAGGCCAATGTTGCTCAGGTTCTCCAGGAGATTGTTGGAGTTGGTGTTGGGGTTATTGATGTGGAAATTGAGGTATCACAATACATAGTGCCTGCCACTGCTCCCTGCACAAATGCAAGTTGTGTTTACCACCACCAATATGCCACTTGTTCCTCAGAGGCTGTATAATGCATGTCATTTTTTGTCAGAAATTGTACAAGTGCCATTAAATCAAACCTAAAAAGAAAAAAAGGACCTGTGCAGACCAGCTCTGGCAGGAGATCTGCTGACCCCATCCCACTCTGTGACTAGGTGTCAGTGTGACATCTTCATCCCAGCAAAGTTAATCTCAGGGGGCCCGGCATCTGCGCATTTATCACATGTATTGCACCTTGCTGCCTGTCCTAAATAGAAAGAGTGTCTGTCAGTCTGACCTTTCCTTATCCTGACAGACAGTCTTTATGGGCCCAATTCACAAAGGTAAACTTAGACATTTGGTCTAAACTTAGACCAAACGTCCAAGTTTACGACTTTGGGAATTCACAAAGGGCCTTTACGAGTAGTATCTTTAAGTCAGTGCCCATACATGCCTTTTGTGAATTCCCAAAGCCGTAAACGTAGTCTTTGGTCTAAGTTAGACCAAACATCTAAGTTTACCTTTGTGAATCGGGACCTATGTTGTGAAAAGTGTGGGGGTGTGAACCCTCTGCCCTTAAGGAGGGGCCACTGCTGGTACAGACACAGAAATTATCAATTCAAGGGTGGTGAAATTCAGTGCAGCAGACTCTCTCTCGCAGCCATCTACTGTTCACCTCCGTGAGTGTATCTGCAGTGTTCAAACCCCAAAAGGCAACCATTCATGAGAGACCTAGCCCCACTGCTTGAAGACAGAAATGAACATGAGATGTTAAACTGAAACAAAATATCTTAATTTGTATTTTTGATGCCCTGCATATCACCTTATTGCTTTAGAGATTCACTGAGTGTTCAGGCTCTAATACTGAACTGCCAGGCCAGGTACTCCCTTGACCGGAAACAAGAATCATGGGTCCTGTTTTGGGGTATTACCCCTCATCAGCCAGGCTAGCTTGAATCCAGTGGCATTGTGAGCAAGGGACCCAAGTCTGAGCATACGGATCCCACTTGGGGTGAAAAGTGCTACACAAACAAATGATGAACGGAATGCTGAAAAATCATGCATTCACCATGAATGGGACGGGTATGCCCACACGTGGGTCTGGTGCTCTCCATACGACTGGAGTCAAGCTAGCCTAGCTGAAGAGGGGTGAAACCCCGAAACCGGTCCTAGGGTGCTTGTTTCCAGTCAAGGGATGAACTGGCCTGGCAGTTCGGGCTGGACTGTTTCCTTTGAGCACAGGGTCAAGACTGATTTGCATATGGCTGGGTTAAATTATAATGGCATGGGGAGCAAAAAAACAATGGATTTAGGCCCAAATCTCTGTACTGGGGTGAATGTTTGAAATTGTTCAACGGTCTGTCCATCAATTGTTCTTTTTGCATTTGTCACCACGAGTGAGACGGGTATGCCCAGACTTGATTCCTGTGCTCTCCATGCCACTGGAGTCAAGCTAGCCTGGCTGAAGAGGGGTGAAACCCCGAAACCGGTCCTAGGAAGCTTGTTTCCAGTCCAGGGACGAGCTGGACTGGCAGTTCGGGCTGGACTGTTCGATCACGACTGATTTGCATATGGATGGGTTTACACTGGAATGGCTTGGGGAGCAAAATAATGATGGATTTAGGCCCAGATCTCTGTACTGGGGTGAATGTTTGACATTGTTCAACATTCTGTTCATCAATTGTTCTTTTTGCATTTGTCACCATGAGTGGGACGAGTATGCCTAGAGACCCGTGCTCTCCATGCCACCTGAGTCAAGCTAGCCTGGCTAAAGAGGGGTGAAACCCCAAAACCAGTCCTAGGATGCGTGTTTCTAGTCCAGGGAGAACCTGGCCTGGTAGTTCGGAATGGACTGTTCTCATTGTGAACAGGGTCGAGACAGATTTGCATATAACTGAGCTTCAACTGGCATGGCATGGGGAGCAAAAAAGCCATGGATTTAGGCCCAGATCTCTGTACTGAGGTGAATGTTTGACATTGTTCAACATTCTGTCCATCAATTGTTCTTTTTTACATTTGCCACCATGAGTGGGACGGGTATGCACAGACATGGATCCCGTGCTCTCCATGCCACTGGAGTCCTGCTAGCCTGGCTGACGAGAAGTGAAAACCCGGAAACCGGATCCTAGGAATCTTATTTCCAGTCCAGGGAGGAATGGCCTGGCAGTTTCCGGCTGGACTGTTCTGAGAACAGGCTCAAGTCTGATATGCATACGGCTGGGTTTAAACTGGAATGGTATGGGGAGCAAAAAAACAAAGGATTTAGGCCCAGATCTCTGTACTGGGGTGAATGTTTGACATTGTTCAACATTCTGTCCATCAATTGTACTTTTAGCATTTGTTGATTATTATATGACTAACCCTCTTTATTTGCAAATCTACAAATGGCCTTGTGCGGTCATTCACAATCATCTCAGGGAATCGGGGAGGGAATGTTTCTTTTATAAAGAAGTCTATTGTGTTCCTTTGCACAATTAGCAGTTGTGCAATCAGTTAGTACTTTTTTTCTGCTGTGTCCAGTTTAATTTATTTGAGCCAATTCACAATGCTTCGTGAAGGGAGACAAATTTACTCTTAAAACATATTCGTGCCATATCTTCGTCAAATCAAATAATTATTTATAGAGTGCTTTGATCCTCCGGCATCAAAGCACTTTGCTGCATGCCAGAGTCTTTAGAGCCTGATTGATATTTATACACGCATGCGTACACAATGTACATGTAGTTTTCAACTTTAAATTTAGTAAATTTAGTAAAAATAGGTGACCATTTTTCAGGCGAGTGTCAGAAGAGTGTGATGAAAATACAATACAAATGATGTGAAATCTCGTGCAGTCCTAACACTACTTATAAGCACAAACATTGTGCATTGTGCAATGAATTATTACACTAATGGGTGCATCAGAAAGTGTGGGAAAGAGCAATACAAAATGATCACTCTAGAAAAAATGAAATTGGAATTATAATTGGTATACTATCCTTATGAATGCAATCCAGCCACTGCATACACTTCGGGTTAGGAAATCAGACCTAATTTGCAGAATTTAATAAAAATACTTTGTCTGTGCCTGGAACGGATCAAAAATGACTATAATTGCTGCCATGCTTGTCGCGCTGAAGCCAGGCCCTTACAATCTTTACTCGGTCACCTTTCAGTTGCTGGTTGCTCTACTTGAGTATTAGACTAACACTAATGAAGGGAAACCTTTGCCCAGACAGTGCTAACATGAAAAAATTAAGTAATACTGCCATAAAATGTGCCGCAAAACTTTGCTTTTCTTACTGTATAATGTAGTCAACACTGTTGCATAATTTGGCCTTCCTCAGCCTTTAATTACAGTGACCCTGGATACAACCTGCACATGACATAATTCACAAGTATTTTTGTGAAGTGGGCCTCTGTATTTTACCTGTATTCACAAAATCAGTAACACCACCTAATTTCCTCACCTACCCTGTTCTAGCAGTTGGAGTGTTAATTGCACAGAACGTCACACCCAAGCCCAGGTGTGCTGTAATGACAATTAAGTCGCATGTCAGTATGAAATAGATAAATCATGTTTAACCGCAGCATGACAAGCTGCAGTGTATATTACAGCAACAAAATCTATTTTTGTGAAATGCGTCTTGGATGAATGCAAACGGTTCAAGATGTAATGCACATTTTGATGAGTAATCGACATAAGCCCCGTAAGCACCTCTGGTTAGTAGAGGATATTTGATAGGAGACTGCCCCGAGCAAGTGCCAATAGTCTCGTGTGTGGCTGAAGATCATGATTTCACTGGAAAGGAATGCTCCCCCTCCGAAGACCAGGAATGTATTTAAATTAAACATAGTACAGATCATGCAGTCTAGCACACCTGAACAGGATGGAAGTAGCCAGATGTTTTAGGAACAGAAACGCAAAGACTCCCTCAAGCTGCATTCGGATTAACTGCGGCAACAAAAATGCTATTTTATATTGTATGCAGGAAGTAAAGCTCTAGATTATGGACAGGTCCTGGGTATGTATCAGGAAGAACTGTGATGGCTGTGCACAGTGCTGGGCGCCTCTTGTTGTGCATGTGAGTGTCTAAATTCCCTCCATATAACTGGAAATTCTCTGAGTTATGACATGAAGTGCAGCCTGCCCAAGTCAGAAACAATGGGGCATATTCTCAAGGATCTATCGCCGAGTTATCGTCACTTTATCGCAGCCAAAGTCGCAATAAATGTATCGCCCCATTCACAAGCTGGTGCTAACAGCCCATATCACCAGATTACGTGTGATAGCAGTCGCAAAAAACATAGCCACAGATGACTCCGGCAAGTAACGCTAATGATATGACGAGAAAGAGAAAGAGATGGAGTGAGCGTGTGAGAGGGAGAGAGAAAGAGAGAGTGAGAGAGGGAGAGAGAAAGAGAGGGAGAGAGATAGAGAGGGAGACAGAGTGAGAGAGGGAGAGAGAAAGAGAGAGTGAGAGAGGGAGAGAGAAAGAGACGGAGAGAGAGTGCCAACACTGTGGACCCAGGCCTCACTGCTCACCTGCTGCCACCGGTGTGTCTCCAACCACGCGCCGGTATACAATGCAGTCCCCCAGGTCCCTTATCTGAAACAGTTTACAGAGACATGAATGGCAGAGTCCATACAGTTGCACACGCCATCATCGCTTGCCTGCCCCTGCACACACAGGCTGCTGCACCCCAGACCCTCCAGCCGCCCAGCGGTGTTAGCCCGCCCCTGCGCAACCAGGCATCACTGCTCACCTACCACCACCGGCGTGTCTCCAAGAGGGCCCAACACGTCCCGGTGGGAGCTCTAAGCCCGGGGCCCACGACCATAGCACCCTCCATATCATGCAGCCCCGCACCGCGGGTAACCAGGTCACACACTTGATTCTGGGTCTTGAATTCGCAATGGCAGAGACTAGGGGTGGGCGGAATTTGCGAAAGTGACTTTCGCAAATTATCGCGAAAATGTTACAAATCTCCGCAAACACGCGGAAATATCGCGAAGATGCGGAAGTTTTTTTCCCGCCCGTTCACGGTATTTTCTGCATGGTCGCGGCTCGCCAACTTACCCATGCGGTTGTCTGCGGGCGCGGCCATCTTGGTTTCACTCTTCTCGCGGTGCATGATCGCGAGAAGAAAGACGTGATCGCGCGACCAATGACATTACTGCGGGCGCGAACTGTTGCGAGACAGCGCAAATGACTACCAACTATCCAACATCTTGTGGAGAACGCGACCGGATCGGAAAAACTTGTCGGCGAACGCGGGGATTCAGGTAAGGCGATCGCGCGCGCGAGAATGTATTATTTTAAAGCGCGAGCAAGAAACAAATTATTGCTAAGCTGCGGAATGCGGAAATTTTGACATTTTCACGCTCTCCGCGGAACGCGAAAATGTCAAATTATCGCAATTTCCGCGAGCGGAACGGAAATTTAGCCCAGGCCTAGCAGAGACCATATCAGTGCATAAGGCATCATCGCAGGCTGCACACCCGCTCAGCTCTTGAGGAGCCACTAACTCTGTGAACCGTGAGGCAACGCCACATGGCGGGAGGCCTGCACTGCCAGCTGGCTCAGGCCTACACTGCGGTCCAGCAGGGCTCACACTAATCTGTACCAGTCCGGACTGCCAGGACGGCACATCATCGCAGGCTGCACATCTGCTCAGCACTTTAGGTGCCTGCCACAGTGTATCCGGTGCCACCAAGTCTGTGCACCGCCAGCTATGGAGCCTTTATGATTGAGTCCCGTGTTGCGGACGCCATCATGTCACCACCGGCACTGGGCAATGTGAGGTGGCAGGGCTCTAGGCCCTCATGCATAAATGATAACCACACGGAAACACCCAGTGAGAGAAATGGCGTTCAGCACATGCGCCAGGCCCTTTTTATTGGCAGGGTCATATGTCCTGTGACGCCTGTGCCAGATGGGTGTGGTGTGGGTGTAAACCAGCAGTGAGGAAGTGGCTGTGGCATACTGACAACTAGACCTGTGAGCAGCAGATCCCTACAGGGAAGACCTGGGACATGTATAGTTGTCCCCCCCCCTGTGAGCGTAAGTGGAGTGGGCTGTCCTGGCGTATGCCAGTCCAGCGTAATGGTGTGAACAATGACCCCGGGGCTCTGGGCGTGGTTCCGCCCTGGGCTGGACAAGGAAGAAACTAATGGATGTGTCTGTTGTAGTGTCGGCGCCACCCAGACCGCAAACGACAATGTGTCACCCTGCTACCCAAATCCCACAACATGAGCAACATGGACGTAAGGGGGAATCACTGAGCCTACATTCATCCATACTTCCACACTTGAAAGATCATAGACATAACACATCTGTTTGAATAGGAATGTTTATTGCACATTCAGTGGAGGGTTTCAGCTGGAGCAGTACAGGGCCATGCAAGCCCCACTTTACATTGGTGGCCCGTGGAGGGCCAGCCAGAGTCCTTCAGGGAATGACAAGTACATCAGAAGAGGAGGAGTTCAGTCCGCAGTCTGATAGCTGTGTCATTGGTGACCAAACAGAATATGGCAGTCCATGTCGAGGTCCAAGGTGAGTGTCGCAGAATGCATCGGGGGACAGTGGAACGTGATGATGCAGAGGGCAGAACCAAGCAGAACAGGCCACATGGCGCAGATGAATGCTACTGCGTCCTTCTGACCACGAAGGCAGATTCATCCGCATCTTCATCCTCTGCTGTTGCATGTGCCTCACAGGTGGGTGGTGGTGGTCTGTCTTTAGCACTGTGTGGCAGTGACACCTCAGCGGCCGGAGGTGGAATGTCTGCCGCACTGTGTGGCACTGCCATATCAGGTGCCGGATTTGTGGATGGGGTGGTAGCAGCAGCATGCATCATCACCAGGCCTTATGGCAGCAATGCCATGAGGAGGGTCTTTACGGCATTGAGGGACCCAGCTACCTCTCACTGTTGTGCAGCCATGGCAGCCGCTCTTTCCGCCTGCGTACGCTCCATGTTCTCCATGATCCTCCTCATGTGTCCCAACTCCTGGGCAGATCGCTGGAGGCACTCTGACTAGACAATCATTCTTGTTGCAGAGTCAGGACTCTAGCGATGTCAGCCATGGTTTGTTGGAGAGCATGGAGCGAACTGTGGGTGTCCGTTAGGGACTGTGAGTGGTCCCTGATGGGACTTAGACACCCACGTATGGCGTCTCGTTTGTCTGCCATGTGGTCGAACACCACCTGCACCTCTTCAGCAAGCTTCTCCTGGCACCCCGCCACACGGCGTTGGAAGGCCATGTGTTCGCCGTGGGAGTCCTGGGAGGCAGCCGTGGTGGTGGGTGCTGCCTGCTGTGTGTTCTGTGCAGGGGGTGGGTTCCACTCGTAGTAGCTGGGCTGACCTGCTCCTGGAAGTGGGCTGTGGAGGCTCTACATAAGCTGTTGGAGGGCATCGGAGTCAAAGGTGTGGTGGTCCTCTTTGTCATCAGAGAAGAGAGGTTCGGCCTGCTCTGCAGGAGGTGTTGGATTTGCCCCTGCAATGTGAAAGGGAGATGCACTTTAATATTGTGTTCACATGTATGTTGACACATTGTACATGTTTACATTCAGACTGCATGACAGTGTACATTGTGACTGTTTGGGGGGAGCTGCCTATTTGATGCGGGACAGTGGACATTCCAACAACATCACGGATGTGTGTTTGTACTTATACATTATCATCTCACATTTCCCTGCAATGCCAAATGTGATTGGCCATTTTCTACGCACAGGTGGAACCAGTTGTGTCCTCTGTTCTGTTGTGGATGTGTTGCGGTTTGTACCACATCGTTGTCAATGTTGATGTGCTCTGCATGTAATGTGTGAGTGCTGCATTTTGTGGGTGTCGCCCCTGCAGCTCTGATTTAGCTGCCCCTTATCCCTTACATGTGGTGTGCCTCTGGCATCTGTGCTTATGCAATGCTGAGGTGTTGCATACTTGGGTGCATTGGTCTCTTGGTGGGAGTTGGCGGCCTGGGGCAGATGTGCTATGCTTAAATGTGCATGTGTGCCATTGTGCCCATCTCCCCCTTCCCCCAGTCCCTGGTTGTTACTCACCTTGTTGCTGTTGTGTCTGGTCATGTTGATCAGTGTCCCCCAACTCCTGCCACTGTCTCCCCACTGATGACTGTGGACACCATTTCCTTCATCTCATCCAGCTCCTCCTGTGGCGCTGCACTGCCACCTCCAGTCTGCATTGCTGCCTTCCAGCCTCTTGACCTCTTCCATTGTTCTCTTCAGCGCTTCGACTGCCTTCACCTTGTCCACGATGGTCTACCATATTCCATTTTTAGTTGCCAGTGACACAGTGGTGGTGACGAACAGTAGTTGATGGTGTTCTATCACCTCCGTTTCAGGATCCTGTTTTCCTGCGGACTGAACAGCTTCTTCCTACTCTTCTTGTCCGTGCCCTTCCCTGACCCCGAGGCCCCAGGCTGGGTCTCCGGGGGGCTTGTGGGGTTCTGGTTGTCCTCTGTACTTACTAGGGCTACCTCCATGGTGCTTCGCTGTTGTTTGGCTTTTGTTTGTATGTTTTTTTTCCTACTTGTGTAGTGCATTTTACTGCATGACGCGTGGGAATTGCAGGGCTGTGGCTGTTTTTTGCTGATTTTTTGTATCGCGATTGGCGTCATCGCTACTATTTTCGTATTTGTGTTTCGCGTTTTTGAGGCGTTGTGTTGATTTTAACACGTACATTTGACGCATTATCATGAGACTATCGCATGGTACCGCCATGTTGGGAATACCAAGTTAACGCAGCGTTATTTTCCCGCGATAGACTGCGATGTGAAGAGTTGCGTTAAGCTGATTTTGCTTTAGTTATCACACGTTCTTGAGAATATGCCCCAATGAGTATTGATTGTCTCTCTTTACTAACTGCATGTCTGATCTGAAGTTCATGTATTAACCCCATGAAGTACTGGGGCATATGTGCAAGCCCCTATCGCCACAGGAACGTCACTTTTTGCGACATTCCTGTGGCAATAGGGCCTTTGCCTTATTTACTAGGCAGCTTTAAGCCACTTAACAGGGCTTAATGCTGCTTTGTAAATAAGGCCCCCTTTCACACTATGCTAAATGTGAAAGGGTAGGGCAATGGGTGTTGCTATGGGCATTCCACCACAACTCCCATTGATTCTGACAATGCTTCCTATTTACAAGGGAGGCGTAAATAGGAGGCACTGCCAGAATTAAGACCATGGAAACTCTGGTCTTACACTGGCGTTTTTGCGGTTTTCATGTGTTCTACCTCATGCAGCACACATGAAAACACCAAAAGGTAATCCTACGGAGTTGGGCTCTGTAGTGTTCCTTCCTAGAATGTATTTCTGTGTTACTATGTTAAGTGGTCCAGAATGTGGAATGGACCTTGGAAGAAGAATGTAAGCAACTGGTCAATTGGCAGTTGCAGGTTCTGGATGCTGGATGGGGCCTTTTACTTTCCTATGTTCCTATGAATAAATCTACATTATAAACCTCGCTACACTGCAGTCCTTTATTTTTTACATTTGTCGATGAGCGGAAAGACCTACGAGTACTACAAGGACCCTTTCGCATCAATCCTACCTCGCTCTGTTGCTGGCTCGATCTTCGTTGGAGCTGCTGTCTTAGCTCTTCAAGTCAAGTCTGCGGTACACTCCCTTTGTGGTTTCCCTCCTCCATTGACGATTTGTGAGGGACAGGGACCGTGTGGCGGTGAAGCTTCTTGGGGAGAGGAGACCTTGTGGTGAAAAAGACCGTGCCTCTGAAGTCGCTCCCCTGTCGACTGTGAGAAGACTGAGCCCCTCCTGCGACATTGGGTGAGTGAGTACTGTCTTCGGTCTCCCTTGTGTGTTGTCCGGGCCCTAGCTTTGGAAGCCGGGTCAGATTGTGCAATCTGCATGCGCTGCATTATTTGTAGCAGCGCGCAAACATTGCTGTTCCCATGATGTTGCGCAAGCTGACTAGCGCACGGGTACACAGCTGATCGGAGTCCACGCGTGAGTGAAGTCAACGGATATGCTTCACTCACGCGCTGGGGGCCATTATCAATTGGGTTACTTCGCTGATACGCACAGCTTTCTGCATACTTATGCGTATCAACATTCTCTTTGTTGATTTTGCTGATACTCACAGCATTTCAAATATTTATGCATGTCAACGCTAATTATACATTTATTGTTGATTTCGCTGATACGCACAGCTTTAAAAATATTTATGCGTGTCTTTCTTTGTTACTTCTTCGCTGATGCACGCAGCTGTTCTCATTATTTATGCACATCATCCTTGGAATGCCACATTTAATTAATTTAACTTCGCTGATGCTCACATCTTAGTTATTTGTTTATGCGTGTCAATGTTGATTGCAGTTTCATCTCTTATTTCTGTGACACGCACAGCATCAACTTTAATCTCTTTTTTTTTGTTGAGTTCGCTGACATGCACAGCTTTCCAAATATTTGAGCGTGTCAATCTTTATTATATTTACATCGCTGACTTACACAGCTCTATTCAATATATATGCACATCAGCTTTGGGGCCCATTTTTGTTTGGCATATCATCATTCAAACGCACAGCAGTCTTCAGGTTCTACATACTTCATCTTTATTTGACTAAACAGCGCTGACAAACACAGCATTTGTTATTACACACACACAGTATTCTTCATTATTTTTGCGCTTTATTAATAATGATATTTGTATAGTGTCATGTTTAATACTCTCAATTTGATTATATACTTCTTAAACTGATAAGATATACACAGTAGTCCACATTTAATATTGTAGCAAGTGTGTTAGATCAAAGTAAGTTTGATGTCTCAGAATTTCCTTTTTTCTCCAATAAAGCAGAACTTACCAGCTCCTACGTTTTTCTTATCTTCTCCTGGTGAACCTAATCTTCCTTGGTTAAAATGGAAAAAAATGTTTACAAACTATACTGTTTGCGGAACATCGCTTAGTGCAGAAAGGAAAACCTCCTTATTGAGTTTGGAAAAGAAACGGGCCCCTGCTAAACTGATGCAAATCCCAGGCAGGGAAAATACTAGTTAGGAAAAACGAAAAGACACCGGGCGCAGTGTATGTGATCTATGAACCACATCTCAACTCTAGACTAAAAATTTTTACAATTCACAACAGGAAATTCATTCATTAATGAAAAAAAAACATGTGAATTAATTTTAAAATTCTTTTTTAATATTCTTATGTCTTTTTTTGTCACAAAAATAGAATTTGTTTTATATATAAATAAAACTGATGCAAATACTATCTAAATAATGTTTGTAACCACATATGTTCTCTTCCTATAGACCCAAGGCATAAATGTATGCATCTGATAATGTCATAATCTACAATTCATGTTGATATACATAATATTTGTTGGAATACACCACTTTTTCTCAATTATACATTCTCTGTATTGGATCAAGGGCAGTAGATACTAGACAATCAAGTATTGACAACTTATTAACAAACAAATACTAGGCATTCAGAAATGGTGGTTTGTAGACTTGATTGTCTAGTATCTACTGCCCTTGATCCAATACAGAGAATGCATAATTAAGAAAAAGTGATGTACTCCAACAAATATTATGTATATCAACATGAATTGTAGATTATGACATTATCAGATGTATACATTTATGCCTTGGGTCTGTAGGAAGAGAACATATGTGGTTACCAACATTATTTAGATAGTATTTTCATCAGTTTTATTTATATAAAAAAAATCTATTTTTGTATCAAAAAAATACATAAGAATATTAAAAAAGAAATGTAAAATTAATTCACATGTTTTTTTTCATTAATGAATGTTTTTCCTGTTGTGAATTGTAAACATTTTTAGTCTAGAGTTGAGATGTGGTTCATAGATCACATACACTGCACCCGGTGTCTTTTTGTTTTTCCTAACTAAAACCTCCTTATTGATGCATTGTTTGGGTGCAGAAGCCCAAGAAGTTTATGAACATCTTCCTGATCTTCCGGATAATGAGACTTCTAGTCTTAATGAATTTGAAATTGCTATTTAAAAATTGGATTTACACTATTTACCAAAGGTGAGCACAGTTCTTGAAACGTATCACTTTGGTAGGCGAATGCCAGAAAGAGAAGAATCAGTTGAACAATATATTACTGAGCTACGCAAGTTAGCCTAAATGTGCAATTTTGGTGCATCATTGGAAGAACGTCTTCAAGACCAGATGATGTTAGGTTGTAGTATTGACAAAGCAAGAGATAACTTGTGGCAGAAGGATAAACCCTCTTTACATGAGTTGGTAACTATCGCTAAAACTCATGAACATTGAAGAGTTTGTTTGGAAACTATACAAAAGAGTGATTCAGCAGATAAAGCCCAGAGTTCTGTCATGAAGGTGGACAAAGACAAAGAGAAGAATAAATATGAAGGTGCAAAGTGTAAAAACTTGAACAAGTTAGAGTCTCAACCAAATTTTTCAGAGTTTCCAACCTAATATTTCAAAGGGTTTCCAAGGAAAATGTTTTAGATGTGGAAATACAAGTCACATGGCAAATTTCAACGACTGCCCTGGATGGAAAGCGTCTTGCGCAACATGTGGTCGCAAAGGACATTTTACCAGGCGTTGTAGGTCTGGGAGAGATCAAAAGAAAGTTAGAGAGGTAAATTTATTTGAGTAGGTTATGGAAGAAGTCGACATCTGTCAGGTGAAAGGGTCTGGTACTGAAGGTCCATTAGATGTTGTATTAATTGATGACGCACCTGTGAAGATGTTATTCAATTCTGGGGCAAAGGTGACCTTGATTCCAAAGAAATTCTTTGATCAATTTCTTTTAAAGAAGGTCACTTTGTCGAACCAAGATATAAGACCAAGAGGTTATGGGGGTGAAATTATTGATCTCCTAGGGAGGTTCTGGGGGACGATTGATTATAAAGGCAGAATTGTTCCTGGCAAAATGTATGTTTCCATGAAGGGGGATTCCTTAATAAGTTGGTTTCACCTATGAGATCTACATGTATTTCTGGATCCAAATGCGAGTCCTTCAGTGTGTCTGAGAGATATACCTTCCATCAGTCAAGTTGGTAAAGAATGCAAAACCTGGGTCAGTCGTTTTCCTGAAGTTTTTGAGAAAAAGCGTGGGTGTCTCAAGATGTACAAGCATAAAATCATAATTAAACCTGGTTCTACTCCCAATGTTGCCAAGGTTTGAAGTGTTCCACTTATGGTGAAGGACAGTATGAAAATTGAACTTGATAAACTCAAAGCCAATGGTATTATAGTGGAGGTTGAGGCAACTGAATGGCTTTCTCCCGTAGTTATGGCTCGCAAGGCCAATGGGGAGGTCAGCCTTTGTGTAGATCTGAGGGAGCTCAATAAATCAGTTGTGGTGGACCACTATCCACTACCTAACATCAGTGAGATGCTGTGTTCCCTTGGTGGTGAGAAGCATTTTTCATCTCTTGACTTGACCTCGGCTTATCATCAGGTCAAATTGCATCCATCTTCTCAAGATTTAACGGTCTTTGTTACACCCTTTGGTACCTTTACATTTTTGAGAATACCGTTTGGCCTGATCTCTGCGGCTTCAGTGTTTCAGAGAGTAATGGAACACGTTCTCAAGGATATTGAAGGGGTAAACATTTATGAAGATGACATTCTTGTGTTTGGTGGGGACTCCAGAGAACATGATCAGAGGTTAAGTTTAGTTTTGAAGAGGATGTGTGATGCAGGTTTGACTCTACGTGCAGAAAAGTGTAAATTTGATGTGACTGAGATTGAATATTTGGGACACCAGGTGTCGGCCAATGGCATTAATCCCAAATCCGCACTGGTTGAGATCATCTGCAAACTCAGGAACCCCATGAACAAAGATGAACTAGTGAAATTTTTGGGTATGGCAGAATTTTATCACAAGTTTGTCCCTAATTTTGCCAGTGTAAGTAGTCACGTGTGGGATCTTTTAAAAAAGGGATGTGAGTTTGAATGGACTAAGGTATGTGAAAGTGAATTTCTACACTTAAAAATGTGTCTAAGTAAAGCACAAGATCTCAGCAGTTTTGATCCAAAGAAAAAATCTTATTTAATGACAGACGCCAGCTCTAAAGGTTTAGGAGTGGTTCTTTTTCAGAAATGTGATGGTGTCGAGAAGGTTGTCTTGTTTTTGTCTAGACCTTTAAGAGGTGATGAATGCAACTATTCTGTGGTTGAAAGAGAGGCGCTGGCCATATATTGGGCGATCCGAACATTGAGAAAATTTCTTTGGGGAAGTTTGTTTGAAGTATTGATGGATCATAAACCGTTGAAGGAATTATTTACTAAAAAAGGATTCAACTTTGTCTCACATCGTATTCGAAAGTGGGTTGTGGCGTTACAGGAATTTAGCTTTATTGTCTCCTATTTGCCAGGTGCAAGTAATATTCTAGCAGATTGTCTGTCTAGGTTAGGAAATGCTGACATAGGGAAGGTAGAGGTTGATTGCTTTGGTGGTGAAGATTTTGTAGAAGGTGTGGATGTTTATCTCATTAGCGATGGGATTGTTTCTGAAGGTGAATGGAGGGAAAATGTTGCAAAAGATGGAGTTTTAAAAAGAGTGATAACGATGGTTTCGGATGGGTGGTGCTATTGAAAAGTGCTCATGCAAGTCACATGGGAATTGTCAAGATGAAGGAGAGACTAAGAGAAGCCTACTGGTGGCCAGGCATGGATGTCTGGATTGAAAGGGAAGTTAGAAACTGTGCTGAATGTGTGTGTAGTGACAAGGTTCTGAAATGTAGAACACAAAGAATGGTACTTAGAGAGGAAGCTGATGGTCCATGGTCTGATGTTGCCATTGATATTTTGGGTACGATCAAAACAAAGTCTCATGATCAGTATGTTATTGTCTGTATGGATTTGTATTCACTCTGGCCGGAAATTAAAGTTGTGAATTCCATAGAATCTTCTGTAGTTATTGAGTTTTTGGACTGTCTATTTGAAAGGGAAGGTTTTCCTCTGTCTTTACTTTCGGACAATGGGGTACAATTTACCTCAGCTGTTGTGGAAGAATTGTTATCTTCCAGAGGCTTTAAGCACAAAAAGGCTGCTCTCTATCATCCAGAAAGTAATGGCGTTGTTGAGAGATTTGTTAACTTATTAAAGGAGACTTTTCAACAGGCTGTAGCGACTGGGTCTGATTGGGAGGCTGCCATGAGAAAGAAGGTGAGAGAGTACAGGTTTACCCCTCATTCCTCCACGGGGGTGTCTCCTTTTCGTTTGTTTAAGAAAAGGGTGGCCAATACTGAGGTTTGCCCCTCTTGGGTTTCCTCTAAGCGATTGGTTGTCAATAAAGATGCCAACCGGATGGAGGGTTGGAGAGACAGAGAGAGGATGATTAAGGAAAAGAGAAAACAGTGGTATGATAAGAGAAGTGCTGTCAAGAATACGGTTGTTGCTGTTGGTGTTTGGGTGAAGATAAAGTTTCCCCGCCTGGGCAAATCTGGTTCAAAGTACAGTGTACCTTTTAAGGTGATAAAGGTTTTTAATAATGCCATTTGTAAAAGTAATGATAGAATATCAAATTTGAATAGAGAAGCAAAATGTCAACCTTCTGTTGCATCAGAAAGTAATGATGTGGTTCAACAAAGGATGTTGTTCAGACCACGCAGGGTTGTTCAACCTCCTGCAAGATATCAAGACTATATTTGAACTTCTTTTTTTTGTTCTTTCAAATGTATGTTGTTGTTATTAAGGGGGAGGTGATGTAGTGTTCCTTCCTAGAATGTATTTCTGTGTTGCTATGTTACGTAGTCAAGGATGTGGAATGGACCTTGGAAGAAAAATGTAAGCAACTGGTCAGTTGGCAGTTGCAGGTTCTGGATGCTGGATGGGGTCTTTTACTTTCCTATGTTCCTACGAATAAATCTACATTATAAACCTCGCTACGCTGCAGCCTCTGGCCTTATTAAACACCCATTACAAAATCCTAGCGAAGCTCCTGGTGGATTGGCTAGCACCACTGGTTCAATCTCTGGTTCACGATGACCAGAATGGATTTCTCCCAATGCGAAGTACCTCACTGAACCTTTGACGTGTCATCAGGGTTGCCAAATACGCGTCTGACTGATGGCCCCACTCAGGCAGTCTGATCCTAGACCTTGAGAAGGCCTTTGATACCCTAGAGTGGGACTTTCTGTTTGTGGTGCAGCCACTATATGGACTTGGGAAAACAGTTATTAAAATGATCAGACTCTTGTATCGTGAAACAGTGATGAGGGTGCAGACAGACCCCTACATCTCCGCCTGAGAGGTGTGGGGCGGGGAACAAAACAGGGGTGTCAACTATCCCCTTTGCTGTTTTCACTAGCAGTGGAGCCACTAGCGGTGGCATTCCGAAAGAGAGGGCCAGGGTGGGGAATCCAACTGGGAGATGGCACGCACACCATTTCGCTGTATGCTGATGATCTTTTCTTTAAATATTTGCATTCAATCCCAGAAGATGTGGAACATATCCTAGGGGAGTTCACTTCCCTGTCTGGGCTAAAAATAAACATGGGCAGGTCCTGTCTTTACCCATTTAAGGGCACATGTCCTAACCCTCATTACATACTTAATAACGCCAATATAGAGTGGCAGACAAGCACCTTCTGCTATTTAGCGTTTCGTATACATCATCGACCGGATGACCTACTCAAAGGCAACCTGGGCAGGGCTCTGACCTCAATCTGCTCTCAAATCTCGTTTTGGAACACACTTCCCCTGGAGACTATGGGCTGCAAAGCTCTGGTTAAAATGATAGTCTTGCAGCGGCTACTATACTTCTTTGCCAACCTTCCAATATACATTCCATCAGCCTTCTTCAGAACTCTGCAGGGAGGAATCAAGGGACTTATCTGGGGGGCTTCCCATAACAGAGTTGCCCTTCGGAAACTTTATCTACCAACAACATAATTTCGAACAATACCACCTTGCAGCACTACTGCAATGGGTATCCTGGTGGCTCTCTGAGTGCCAACTGACTGACGCAGCAACACATTTACCACCCCTGACCCACCACACCTTCCTCTCAATATTTCATCGATGCAACAAACAGAAAACCCCGCCATAGTTATTACTTAGCGTAGCATACAGATGTTACCGCAGAAGCCTGTTCATCACATGACACACAAAACCATACGCCCCCGCACTCCCACTACTTGGCACACCCAGGAGTCACAATGTTCATTAACACATGTGAATTAAAGCACCTAAAGGAAGGTGAGACTCACAATGCTGAGGATCTATATCTTGAGGGTAACTTGATGTATTTTTCCCTTTTGGCAGAGAATATGGGGTTCCAACTGGGACAATTCCTCACGCACCGAATGATCATAGCCGCATTACATAAACACTGGGGTGGCATGTCACGAGAACCCCCAACACACTTGACGGTCCAATATTTACACGTTATGGGATGGGGGTGCCACCTGATTAAATGGTTCACCATCTCTGATAGGCACCCTACGGCGACTACGCTACTCCCCTCATGGACGCACTGGGAAGGCGATCGACTGCGGCCCTTCACTGACGCAGAATGGAGCAGGGTACTGGAGGGGCCAAATAATGTCCCAGGTAACATGAGATTTCACCTAATACAATATTACATTACCCAAAGGGCATACCTCATCCCAGCAGAAATCAATCAATACTATAACAACGCTAATGTTGCCTGCCTGCGATGCGGATATGTTGCACATGGTGTGAAGCTGCCCTCGCTTGGGGGAATATTGGGAATCAGTGGTGTCCTCCCTGAGCCACTACACAAGACGCACAATACCTCTAAATTTGGAATCAATCAATCAAAGCATTTGAAAAGCACACCACTTACCCGTGAGGGTCTCAAGGCGCTAAGGGGTGGGGGAATGCTACTACTCTTCGAAAAACCAGGTCTTGAGGAGTCTTCTGAAGGTGAGAAGGTCTTGGGTCTGCCGTAGGCAGATGGGGAGGGTGTTCCATGTCTTGGCGGCGTGGTGGGAGAATGATCTGCTGCTGGCAGTCAATCTTCAGATACGGGGGACAGTGGCGAGGGCGTGATTGGCGGAGCGGAGCTGGCAGGAGGGGGTGTAGAAGCTGAGTCGGCTGTTGAGGTACGCTGGTCCGGTGTTGTGGAGTGCTTTGTGTGCATGGGTGAGGAGCTTGAAGGTTATCCTCTTGTTGACGGGGAGCCAGTGCAGGTCTCTCAGGTGGGGTGTGATGTGGCTGCGGCGAGGGATGATGAGGATCAGGCGTGCGGAGGCGTTCTGGATGCATTGGAGCCGTTTCAGGAGTTTGGCCGAGGCTCCTGCATATAGGGCGTTTCCGTAGTCCAGTCTGCTGCTGACGAGGGCCTGGGTGATCGTCCTTCTCATCTTGGTGGGGATCCACTTGTAGATCCAGCAGAGCATGCGGAGGGTGTTGAAGCAGGAGGAAGAGACGGCGTTGACCTGCTTTGTCATGGAGAGGGTCAAGTCGAGGATGACCCCTAGGTTGCGTGCGTGGTCGGTGGGCGTTGGAGCTGTTCCAAGTGTGGTCGGCCACCAGGAGTGGTCCCAGGCCGAGGGTGTGGATCCGAGGATGAGGACCTCCGTCTTGTCCGAGTTCAGCTTCAGTCGGCTGTTTCTCATCCAGTCGGCGACGGCCTTCATTCCTTCGTGGAGGTTGGTTTTGGCGGTGAGGGGGTCTTTGGTGAGGGAGAGGATCAGCTGGGTGTCATCGGCGTAGGAGATGATGTTGAGGTCGTGCAGTCGGGCGACGTGGGCAAGCGGTGCCATGTAGATGTTGAACAGCGTTGGGCTGAGGGATGAGTACTGGGGTACACCGCAGATGATCTTGGTGGCTTCGGAGCAGAAGGGGGGGAGGCGGACGCTCTGTGTTCTGGCAGAGAGGAAGGAGGTGGTCCAGTCCAGGGCCTTATCTTGGATCCCGGCATTGTGGAGGCGTGTTCGTAGTGTGCGGTGGCAGAGCGTGTCGAAGGCGGCTGACAGGTCCAGGAGGATGAGGGCCCTGGTTTCTCCGTTATCTTGCAGGGTCCTGTCGTCGGTGGCGGCGATGAGGGCAGTTTTGGTGCTGTGGTTTCTGCCGAACCCGGACTGGGACGGGTCCAGGGTACTGTTCTCCTCAAGGAATCTGGTCAGTTGTTTATTGACGGCCTTCTCGATGACTTTTTGCCGGGAATGGGAGCAGGGAGATGGGTCGGAGGTTCTTGAGGTCCTTGGGTTACGCCTTGTGTTTCTTGAGTAAGGCGTTGATCTCGGCGTGCTTCCAGCTCTCCGGGAAGGTTGCTGTCTTGAAGGAAGTGTTGATGGCTTTCCGGAGATGGGGTGAGATGGTGGTGCTGGCTTTGTTGAAGGTGTTGTGTGGGCATGGGTCTGACGGAGATACGGAGTTCATGATCTTGATGGTTTCGTCGTCGTTAATGTTGGTCCAGGAGATCAGGTGGTTGGCGCGGGTGGTGGTCGTGGGGGCGGGGGTCTCAGTGGTTGCTGGGGCGGTCGCGGTGTTGAAGCTTTTGTGGATGTCTGCGATCTTGCGGTGGAAGAAGGTGGCCAGTGAGTCGCACAGGTCTTGCGAAGGTGGGATGTCGTTGGTGTTCGAGCTGGGGTTGGAGAGTTCCTTCACGATGCTGAAGAGCTGTTTGCTGTTTGCTGTTGTGTGCGTTGTTGTCTAGGTGGTCTTTGAAGGAGGCCCTTTGGCGGATCTGATGAGGTGGTGGTGTCTGCAGGTGGCGTTCTTGTGGGCTGCATAGCTTTCTGGTGTTCGTTCACGGATCCAGTTCTACTCTAGCTTTCAGAAGGTTTGCTTGGAGGCCTAGAGGTCTTCAGAAAACCAGCTCGCTTTCTTTCTGGTGTAGCTGTTGGAGGGTTTCTTGAGCGGGGCAAGGGTGTTGGCGCAGTTGTCGATCCACTGTCTGAGGTTGCGGGCAGCGGTGTCGGGGTTGGTCAGGTCTCCGGGTGGGCGCCGGGCGAGGGTGGTGGTTAGCTGGTCGTCGGTGACTTTGCTCTAGCACCGGCGTGGGATCTGTTGGGTGCGGTGGTGCATGGTGCGTTTCCAGAAGGTGAAGTGGATGCAGCGGTGGTCGGTCCAGTGGAGTTCGGTGGTGTGGTTGAAGGAGACGTGGGGGCTTGTGGTGAAGATGGGGTCAAGCGTGTGGCCGGCATGTGCCTGTATACTGCACCTCTATGCTTAAACCAAAAGCTTACGAGTAACCTCCCAATTCATCACATCAGGATTAATCATTGCGAAATGATTCATCCCTAAAAGATGGCATTTCTATGAACCCCCAGCTTTGCTTTCCCTGGAAGGGCTCACTACAAGTGTTGGACAAGGTAGAAAGTGTTGCTCTTCATAGAGAGGATACGCTGGGATTGGGCAGAATACCAATTGCAGTACACTAGGACACAATTCTACAAGAATTGCTGGACAGGGATGAGGCCCTGAGACCATCCTTGTGGCTATGACAGACAACCCTTAACATAGACCCAGCGTAAACGTCAAGGGGCCCTCTCACGGACACTATTCTGAAATAGGGGCACCCATGTAGCTGATTGTTAGGTATATACCAATGTCTCCGATATTATTGCCCGCCTCCTCAGTTAACAACCCCAATAATCGCACACTGTAGTATCTTGGTTAGTATGCTTTACATGTCATCCACTGCTCCACCAGTGGAACACTCTAGAAATGATGTAAGATAGAATGTTGGTGTATGAATTACACAGTTGGAGAAGGGCTGAGCACCTTGCTGGCTGCTCCTGGTGGGGCTGAATTACTGCTGTATTACTGATCTTGTAACTAACATGAATACATCCTCCTTAATCTCATCTATCTGTGTGGACTGATCACTACACACACACTCTCCCAGCCGGCAGGCAAAGCGACCACTAGTGTTTGCAAACATGCACAACAGGATCACATACTGACTGAAGAAGCACTTGCATCTATGCCATACATAATAGCCCACATCACCGATGAAATTGTAATACATGCTTTTGTTGCAGGAGTGCAATGATTGTAATCTTATGACGTGATGCACTGTGCCTGATAAAGTACAACTGTTTTGTTTTGTTTAACGCTGAAAACAATAAAAACAGATTGAAACAAAATAATGGAAAACAGCAAAAGGCTATTGATTGTTTATGTACAGGAAGGTCCTCCTTCCTGCACATAAACAATCATTTTTTTAAAATGCCGTTTTGCAGCTTCTGTGTGTGCTGCATTAAGCCCCACACGAAGAAGTAATAAACCGACATTTAAAGATTGTTTATGTGCAGGAAGGGGGATGTTCCTGAACATAAACAATCTTCCCCTGCATACAGACACCCTTGCACTATAATAATATAATAATCCAGATGTGTAAAGCGCGAACAATCACCCGTAAGGGTCTCTAAGCGCTGGGGGCCATCGGGAAGATTAAGCAAGCTATTGCCCAGACTCACATGGTGCTGGGCTAATCTGCTGCCGGCGCTGGGGATCGAACCGTGATCCCCAGATTCCGGAGTCAGTCGCCCTGGCCGCGGCGCCACACCACTATGGTGCAAGGGTTCCTGCATTGATGCTAGGCTGCTAAGTGCAGTGCCAGCGAATTCTTGTAAATATGGTGCAGCCTGTGTTTCTGAAGTGGGGGAGAGAGGCGTTAAGCCAGGAAGGCTAACACCTCTCTACACCACTTCCCTTGTACATCTGCCCCTCTGGATCATAATTATCAGGATTAGACACCGCACATGCAGAAAAAACAGATCCACAGCTCCACATTGAAGCATTTATGCTTGCAGACTCGTTACCACCATAGGTATTTTGCAATCAACGCAAGTAGGCTGGTTGACTAAATGCTGATTAAGAATAATTCAAAGATACTTAAAAGGGCAACAGGGCCTGTATTATGTAATGGGCCCACTGTCTCTGTTTGCACCGTGGCACAACAGGTGACCCATGTGCAAACAAGGACAGTGTTTCCTATTAAAACCAATGCCTGGTTTCCAGAGTAGCCGCAAACTCATGCTCTCTCCAGGAAAGTTAATTAATGAAAGACAGATCAA
This sequence comes from Triturus cristatus, assembly GCF_964204655.1. Lineage (NCBI taxonomy): Eukaryota > Metazoa > Chordata > Amphibia > Caudata > Salamandridae > Triturus > Triturus cristatus. The sequence continues at coordinate 493,760,904 of NC_140586.1, read as the reverse complement.
CAGACTGAAGCAGCTGGTCCATTGTTCTCTGTTTAGGTTGCACCCACTTGCACATCAAATGGGGACAGTGATCCCCTGCAGGTGGGTGCATGGAGTCACTACACCCACCTTCAAGGGAATGTCTGGCGAGTCCATGGTACCCCCTTTGCCACCTCTTTGTGGTACACACTGAGGGCACCCTTTGATGGCCTCTGTGCTTCTGTGCACTGCTGGTGCAAAGCATATTTCTTTAATTTAATCAGTTCAACCCGTAACTTATGATAGGGGATCTCCAGCGCAACACCGAAATCTTCTTCAATGCAATGGATCTTTGCCACCATTTTGGAATGGAGCATCAATCGAAAACATCTCAATAAACATCATCAATTTTGTGATTTAGTTTAGTGAATGATAAGAGTTTTGGATCGGTTCTAAAACCTTTATTTATCGATAGGAGTTTAGTATATTGTTTTGGTCTCTTTATTCCAATTAGTAAATCAGATAAATCTGTTTACAGAAATATCAAGAAAATCATGGTTAGAGTCGATCAAGAAAATTACAGCCTATTCCATAAAGCAGTTAAGTCCTGAGTCCCTATTCTATTCTAACAGATCCTAACCTACTAGAACCCATAAAGAGTCCTTTTGGAAAAGAGCAAGATTTAAAGGAGTATTGAAATAAAACCAGATTGAAGTCAAACTCCTCATGAAGAGTAGTTCTTGAAACTCATCCAAGACTCTTTTCTTAAACAGCATCAGTAAACAGTAACAGCTGTTCAAAATTAAACTAAGAAAATAGTCACAGCAGTAGCCATATCCGTGAGAAAATAAACACACACAAAGTAGTAGGCAACAGGAATCAGCATCAGCCGTAGCTCACAGTGAATAGGGCAAAAGGTGCTAAGGAAAATAGGGATGTTGGCAGAATAATAGCCTGGACCAGTCTGGGCAGCACTGACTAATTCTAACTAGGAACACAAAAACACATGTAACAATCTATGATGGTGTTAGGTCATCTTAAGCCAATGGGGAAGGATCGTCTGATGGTCTGCTGCTTCTTCCTTCATTCCCACGGTAAACGTACGAAATCAGGAAGGTGCCATCTAGTGGCAACTTAGCTACTAAACATTCATGTGTGTTAGCTTCACTCTGAGTGCCCATGAGTACCCTACATTCTAAACTATTAGCTATTCAGTATTCCACTGCGTATCAATGAATAATTCTAAAGGCAGAAACATTTTAGTTGTAACCTACGAGATTAAGTCATGAGATTCACATCTTCATGTAAGCATTATTGTTTTAATGCACTATTCAATATTCAGCATTGTCAGTATGTGAAAGCTAGAAACAAATTAAATACGATGAGAACACAGAGATAAGAAACAGAAGAAGTACATTTTAAATTCAGCACATTCAACTGAGATGACATGTTTAAGCAAGTCAAGTGTGAATCATTTATGAACAAATATTGCATATTTCAGTAATTCCTAAAAGCATTGATAAAAGAAGAAAATGAACTGGAAATTAAAAAAATGAATGAGGCCTAGTCTTACCTAGTAGTGTAATTGTGATAAAATGAGTGCCGTCTACCAAAAACCTTGCTGACTATTAATTATAAACATTTAAAGAAATGCAAATTATCCTACATTTTATTCTTTCAAGCATTTTCTTGTTAATGTTTAGTGTAAACTATGGCACTTATTTAAGGTTTATTTTTCTACTCTATCACCTCCAACTAATATACTGCACGAGCACAGAGGTACAGTCTGTCCTTCATTTGCATGTGGCCACGCCCACATGCAAATTAAAGTATGCCCCCTTTGTTATTGGCGCCGCAAGCCCATTGTGCCCCTAGGAACTATATGTAAAAACAGTGCTTTGTGTCATTAATTAGTATAATAGATGATAGTAAGCCTTAAACTGCTAGTTCTCGTCTGCCGTAGAGTGAAGATATGTAGCAAAGAAATCAAAATATTGCCAAGATAATGCTTACAATCTTGGTCTGTGTTACACTGAGTTGCCTAGGAATTGGGACCATTACAGAAAAGTAAAGGGGATCTAGAAATGTGAGTTCACACATCATCCACCCCTATGGCCTGGTCTACACCTACCCTTCTAATCAAATGTGTCCAGCACATACTTCAAGGAGTTGTTGAATGAAAGTAAAACTAATGGCTCATTACCCACTGCCTCCTTCAACATACACTTGTGGCTGTATAATTTGCTCAGAGCAGTGGAGAGTTCATGTGCCAGCTAGTAAAATGGAGGCAGTGATCCCATGGTACACTAGTGACAGACCTTATGAAAGTCCAATGTAATATAGGCAAAAACACAGACTACCCCCCTGTGATCACTTAAAGTAGTTTCCTAGTGGGAGTGCTGATGTGAGAAATTTCTCAAATACAATACTTCTCAGCAGTGTCTGGACATGTTAAAGCTGATATGGGCCACAAAATCCTTCACATGGGGAAATGGGCATCTGAATTATCCTGTTTTGAATACCCTAAAATAGGAATATACAACTGTCAAAAAGTAAATGTTCATGCGGTCTTTGAATTGTTGGGTCTTTTGATCATTCTTAAAGGCAATGTGAAGGAATAAAGACAGAACCCAGACCCAGTTCTCCCTCGTGCTGCTGCTTCGCTTTTCCGTCCTTATTCGCCTCTCATTGAGCCTGGCCCTTAGACTTTGCTTCTCTCTTAAGTCTGCCCAGCTCTTTACTCTGCTTTCTCTCCCATTTTCTATTGTGTTTCTATTATTTTTCTATCGCTTCTCTAATGCGTTTCCATTGCTTTCTATTATTTTACTATTGAATTTCTAAAGTCTTCTATTGGTTTTCTATTGGTTTTCTATTGCTGTTCAAAATGTTCTTCAATCACTTTTCTATTGCTTTTCCATTGGTCTTCTTTTGCATTTCTATTGTTTTTGCATTGGTGTACTGTTGCTCTTTCTCCTGGTGCTTGGTTCCCCTCCTGCACCTTTGCCTCTCTTTCCTCCTCCTGCCAAGCCCCACCCAATCCCGCCCAGTGCCCCCCCTTCTCCCTGTACCTACTTAATGGAGGCCGCAGCTTGAGTGCACCACTGGTGTGCCAAAAGCATGCCAAAGGCAAGCCCGTCTGTGCCTGGACTGCACCCAGCTCCAGGACCCCTGGTCCCCAGCCCACCCGCAAGTACTACACCACCTTCCTCCGCATACGCCCTGAACACCAGATATCCCAGAAAACATTGCTGCCATACCGCACTGCACCCCATGAAATGAACGTTCTCCTGCTCCAGCACGTGCTCAATTTGCAAGCAGTCAATGGAGTTATGCGACCTGATCACCACCCTTGAACCCAACATCGTCCTCCTCACTGAGACCTAGCCAAACCCTTCGTCTGCCCCTCACATTGCCACAGCGACTCCCGACAGATATAAAATCACTCACCAGGACCACACTAACAAGCCAGGAGGAGAAATAGCCATCATCCACACAGAGACCATACAGTGTGCCACCACCACCCCCATTAAATCATCTCAACTTCAAAGCTCCACATGAATGACAAGACAACCATCAGAGGCAGCCTTGCATACCGACACTTGAGCCTGCGCTCGACCTTCTTCAACACCATCATAGACTTTGTTGCGCCCCTCACCCTGATCTGCAAATACTTCATCTTCCTCAGTGAGCTCAACTTCCACCTCGATGACCACAACAAAAACAACTCCACCACTTCCTCGGACTGACCCAAATCATCCTCGACCCCGTTTACACCGCAGGAGAAATGTTGGACTACATTTTTACCTACAGCAACTGCATTAAATACCTCCACGTCAGAGATCTCACATAGACCAACCACTCCATCATCTACTTCAGGATATCCAGCTCCTGCACTGACTCCCTCAAGATGGCCAGATCCTTCCACCACCGCTGGAGCAAATTTTCAGAGACCTGCTGGACGGACACCCTAAACACCTCCAACTAACCCACCACCACCAACCTGAAACAGGGAATTAAGAATTTCAATGCCTGGATCACTAACTGCACCAACATCGTCCCCATCAAGAGCAGCAATCACAGGGGATCCCCGAAAAAGGCCAGCTGGTATACCCAAGAACTCAGAACAATGAAACACAAAAGCAAACAGCTTGAGAGGAGATGGTGCATCAGCAAGTAAACCTCCGAAAGGGCATCCTTCAAGACATCCCTGAACCTCTATCACTGCATGCTGAGAACAACTAAGAAGACAGACCTAGCAACATGCAATGAAACCAGTGCCAACAACAGCAAGGAACTTTTAAACATTGTTAAGGAGTTTTCCAACCCAGCTGCCAGTGCATACAACATCACACCCTCACAAGATCTCTACGAAAACCTCCATGAAATCACAGATCAACTCTGTCTCCTCTGCCTTCTTCCTCACTCTGGACATTCAACAGAATATCTTCAAGTGGCTACCCCTGCACACAAACTGAACTGAATTATGGCAACACTGTCTATGAGAGAATCACAGCACACCTCCTACAGAGACTTCAAACCATAAGGAATGCCACAGCCAGACTCGTACCCGACCTCCCCCGATTAACGGATGTATGACGTTACAACGCACACTATTACAACGCATGCACTTACAACGCATTTTTTACAACGCATAATCCATTACAACGCATGACATTACAACGCATGACACTACAACGCATTTTTAAAAAATACCTTTACAACGCACTACCATTACAACGCATACTACCTTTACAACGCATACCATTACAACGCATAATATTAAATTACATTTAAGGTAAGTATTAGATAGTATAGGGGTAAAAATTACTATTCTAACTCCAGGGGGTGCAACAGTAGGGTAAGTGTTGGATAGTGTAGGGGTAAAAATTACTATTCTAACTCCAGGGGGTGCAACAGTAGGGTAAGTGTTGGATAGTGTAGGGGTAAAAATTACTATTCTAACTCCAGGGGGTGCAACAGTAGGGTAAGTGTTGGATAGTGTAGGGGTAAAAATTACTATTCTAACTCCAGGGGGTGCAACAGTAGGGTAAGTGTTGGATAGTGTAGGGGTAAAAATTACTATTCTAACTCCAGGGGGTGCAACAGTAGGGAAAGTGTTGGATAGTATAGGGGTAAAAATTACTATTCTAACTCCAGGGGGTGCATCAGTAGGGTAAGTGTTGGATAGTATAGGGGTAAAAATTACTATTCTAACTCCAGGGGGTGCATCAGTAGGGTAAGTGTTGGATAGTATAGGGGTAAAAATTACTATTCTAACTCCAGGGGGTGCATCAGTAGGGTAAGTGTTGGATAGTATAGGGGTAAAAATTACTATTCTAACTCCAGGGGGTGCATCAGTAGGGTAAGTGTTGGATAGTATAGGGGTAAAAATTACTATTCTAACTCCAGGGGGTGCATCAGTAGGGTAAGTGTTGGATAGTATAGGGGTAAAAATTACTATTCTAACTCCAGGGGGTGCATCAGTAGGGTAAGTGTTGGATAGTATAGGGGTAAAAATTACTATTCTAACTCCAGGGGGTGCATCAGTAGTGTAAGTGTTGGATAGTATAGGGGTAAAAATTACTATTCTAACTCCAGGGGGTGCATCAGTAGTGTAAGTGTTGGATAGTATAGGGGTAAAAATTACTATTCTAACTCCAGGGGGTGCATCAGTAGTGTAAGTGTTGGAAAGTATAATGTAATATTATGCGTTGTAATGGTATGCGTTGTAATGGTAGTATGCGTTGTAATGGAATGCGTTGTAAAGGTAGTTTTTAAAAATGCGTTGTAGTATCCTGCGTTGTAATATCATGCGTTGTAATGGATTATGCGTTGTAAAAAATGCGTTGTAATGGTAGTGCGTTGTAAAAGTTGCGTTGTAAAGGTTGTTCCCCCCGATTAACCCACATCATACCCCGCATCAGGCAACTTCACTGGCTCCCAATACAGAAGAGATGCCATTTCAATCTGCTGACCCACACACACAAGGCTCTACACAACTAAGGACCTGCCTACATTAACTACTGTCTGAACTTCCACAAACCTGCAAGAATATTATGCTCCACCGCCCTATCACTTACCCACACTCCCTGCATCCACTGAAGCAGAATTGGCAGACACTCCTTCTCCTACTCAGTGGCAGAAAGGTAGATATTGGTCCAGAAGAGTGCCTTATTCTGATTTGGTGTAATCTGTTCAGTAGTTTTTGAGGAATTAAGGGAACACCAAATTTGTATATATACGGATGCGGACCCTCCATATATCTGACACTCCCCATGCTGAAATCCGATTAGCTGCCAATGCTTCAACCAGGAAGTGTTGGCGGCCATCTTGCGACTCGGCTTCAGCCGAGTCTCACCCAAAAAAAAAATTAAAAAGAGAAGGGGAAGGGTAGGGGTATCATGACCCTCAATGCCTCTTGGCACAAAAAAACATTTAAAAAAAAAGAAGTTTTCAGCAGGAGCTGCACTGAAAAAAAGAAGTGGTTTTGTAATGCTTTGCCCCGGGTGGAGCAAATCCTTGGAGGCATGAGGAATTATGTAAAGGAGCGGGGTGCACAGGCCTCTCCTAAGGATTATAAAAGCCCCAGGGTATCACCACCTCTCCAGACACTGCTTTTAATGCCAAATCTCTATAAATCAATGCAGGAGGATGCATGGCCCTCTGCTGCCCGGGGGACCACCACCTCCCCAGGGCTAAACATTTACCATTGATTTGGGGGGGGCAGTAGGGCCTCCCCACAGCCCCAGGGACTGCCACCTGCCCTGGGCAAAGCATAACATTAATGAGGGGAGCCGCATGGCCCCTTGCAGCCCTGGGGACCACCACCTCCCTGGGGCATTTCATCCAAATTAAGCAGGGACCATGAGTCCCCTTTGCAGCCCAGGGACCACCACCTTTCCAGGACTAAGTTCTACAATGGAAGAGGGCCATACTGTCCCCCTCATGGAGCCATGAATGGCCCTGGGGACTGCCACCTCCCAGAACTAGCTCCTGCTACCTCAAAAGGTGCCCACCCTTGGGAGGTAGCTGTTTGCTTTTGCTGTCAAAACATCTGCTTGCAGAAAGCAGAGTTTTCATCTGTTTCCTCTCACACACTTATTCATGCAGGAAAACTGCTAAAAACATTACTCCCACATGCAGGGATCTGCATTTACAGCAGCTCCCTGCCTACAAGAGCAATGCCCGTTCCACTCAAGAAGCTGGCTGGGACCACGAGGGCCTTGAGGCTCCCCCCACAGTCTGAGGGAAAGGAGGAGAAAGAGGCAAAATAAAGGTCAGAAACAAGGAGAAAGATGCAGAAAAAAGGTCAGAAATGAGCAGAAAGAGGCAAGATAAAGATGAGAAATGAGCAGAGAGAAGCAGAATAAAGGTTAGAAATGAGCAGGAAGAGGCAGACTAAAGGTCAGCAAAGAGCAGAAAGAGGAAATATAAAGGTGAGAAACAAGCAGAAAGTGGCAGAATAAAGTTCAGAAACTAGCAAAAAGAGGCAGAACAAAGGTCAGCAACAATCCGAATCACTAACACTCTCTCTCACCGATCTACTTAGAGACTCATGCAATGATTCACAGAACCTCTCAGAGACTCGCACAGACCCACTCATATATCAACTTAGAGCTCCACTCATACTATCTGACACCCAGTTTCAAACCTACTCAGACACTCATACACCTACTGATGTACTCACCCACATACTCAGTGTCAAAGGTTAGTGGTTACAGGTAGGAAATAACATTTAAAAAACCTTACAAATTCTCTTAAAACCTAAGGTTAGAGGAATGTTTCACTTAGGGAATATTATTTAATAAAAGCATAGAAATTCACTGAAAAAAACAAAAGTCACAGGGACATTATATTTAGGCTCAGATTTCACTTGTACAAAGCCAATAAATTCAGCAGTTATAGTTACCTGAGCCATGATTGACTGGCTGCAACCTGAGCAGTAAATTGTGGCTGCCTTTTTAAGTAACAGAACACGGGCCCTGGGGCTGAAAATAAAGATAAAAAGTGGTATAAGGGGTCAGGGTAGAGGAATCCTGGCCCCCAAGGATGCCATATAGGGGTGTTTCAGATGCCACATATGTGTAAAATAAGTTGAAAAGCAGTTTCCTTTTCCTACATGCAATATTTGTGAGTTTGTCAGGATTCTCAGTGTGGCCCCATGCAACATTGCAATGAATTCACCAATATCAGTGTAAAAAAAGAAAATGTATACCCATTCACAGACCCACTCAGAGACTCATGCTGCCACTCAAAGACCCAATCAGAGACTCATGCACCCATTCACAGACTCACTCAGACACTTACATACCACTCAGAGACCCACTCAGAGAATCACTCACCCACTCACAGACCCACACAGAGACTCTCATGCCCACTGAGAGCTTGACTCAGACACTCACGTACCCACTCACAGACCCACTCAGAGACATATGCACCCACTCACAGTCCAACTCAGATACTTATGCACCCACTCACAGACCCACTCAGACACTCATGCTCCCACTCACAGAGCCACTCAGGGACTCACTCAACCACTGATAGATCGACTCAGACATTCACATACCTACTCACAGACCCACTCAGAGACGCACAGACCTATTCCAAGACTCAAGCATCCACTCACAGACCAATTTAGATACTCACGTACCCATTCACAGATCCACTCAGAGACATGTACACCTATTCACAGACACACTCAGACACTCACACACCCATTCACAGACCCACTCAGACACTCATTCACCCAGTCACAGACTCATGCACAGTCTCAAACACCCACTCACAGACCTACTCAAAGACTCATGCACCCACTGACAGATCCACTCACAGACTCATGCACCCACAGACAGATGCATTCAGATGCACATGCACCCATTTACAGACCACTCAAAGACTCTTGCACCGACTCACAGACCCACTCAGACACTAATGCACTCACACACAGACCTAATGAAAGACTGACACACACACACTCATAGACACACTCAGAGAGTCCGGCACCCACTCACAGACCTGCTCAGACACTAACACACCCAGTCCGTTCCAAAGTCACTTATATAGTTGTGAATTTTAAATGTGTTGGTGTCTATTGAATGTCTGCTTTTGTTTTGAATATTCACAAATATAAAAAAAAAACAAAAAAAGGGGATTTAAAAAGAAAATGAGCCAATATTGGAGAAATAGGGTGGATCTGGGAAAAGCTTTTATATTTATTGTGTTGTAGATGATGACTATGTGTAAACAGAAGGAGAGAGCGAGGATTGCTTTTGGTGTGCGTCCCTATCCCCAGAATAATATTAATAAACAAAGTGGATAAACCCACTATTAGCTGGGTAACCGGGTTCTAGTCTCGGCAGGGGTGCTCAATATTCTGTGATTCCGGGCAAATCACTTAATCTCCCCGTGGCTTACAAAAAAGAATGTGTCTTTCTGTAACGTAACTGGTGCTCATGTAAAGCGCTCTGATACCTTTGGGTCTAGTTTGCGCTATATAAAACACGCCCTCCCCCCCCCCCAGAAAAGGGTATATATTTTCAGAGAAAGGCAAAGGGGTGTTTCCCAACAACTTAAAACACTGAATCCTGTTTTATGTGTAGTCATCATCTAAGAACCCACTATTAAAAACGACTCAGTTTCGCTTTTCGAGGGCCAGAAACCCACTAGGTTTGTAAAAAGAACCTCTCCCACCAACCTAGTTGATGGCATGTTTCATCATAGGGTTCCCAACCGGGTAGCCGAATACCACCCGGTTGTGCTTCAACGTCTGGATTTCAGCGAGGCGCGATTGGTGTTGTGTGAAAAGGAAGTGCTGGAAAAGTGGTGCAGATTAAAAATGTCTCTGGGGCTCCCTCCTGATTGACTTTTTATTCCCAGCGGCCCAGGACAAGGTTAAAATCAGGATGAGGATAACATCAAGGTTAATTGGTTTTAGTTATCCATGTGGTCAACATGTTTCAGCCTCTTCAAAAAGGATTCGGAGGCTTTCTCCAGGACCAGACTGTGTGAAAAAACAGGTGATATTGTGGCAAAAACACGCTACGTGTGAATTTTTTCAGCACACACGCTATGGTGTTCTATGCATGCAGTGCTATTTACGTACTTATGGACTCACTGTAAAAATGTAAAAAAAAACTACAAGTCAAAAGAAGAAGAAAAGGAGAAATTAAAAGACATATAACATAAATTTCAATCTTTTACTCCGCTGTTTGTGCCACCTTCTTTGACTTATCAGTGTCTATAGCGGTCTAGCATTCTGTGAGTCGATCGAATCATTGGTGCCAACCCTGCGGCCGGCATTGGTGCGACACATACCGGTGTACTGTGCTCTACAATCATGGTGTGCATGCACTGCTAGTAAAGAAGGCTATATGTTGGAGTGCAACCGTCACTTCCAAGTACTGTATATTTCCCCCCTATGCTTTCAGTTACATTCTTTCTGTATCTGAAATATTAAAGTACTTCCTAAAGGCACATTTTTTTTAGATGTGGACTCCTTCTTAGAAAGTTTGTATCTAACTATTTAATTTCACAATGTCTGTACTTTCTGGGTCAAACTCTGCTAGTTACAGAATTTCTGGAAAACACTTCAGCACTCTATTTTGCTTACTTGCTAGGCCTAGACTTAACTCAAACAATTCCCCTTGACTTCGAGAACAAACTGGCCGAGCTCAACCGGTCACAGCACTCATAGGATCATCAATTTTTTGGTGGCGGTCTTTTCTGCAGAAGTCTCTTCCCACATCTCCTTCATTTCTGTTTTCTCTGATTTTGTAATATATGAAGTGACATACTGAGCAACAGCGATGGAGTTGTCTGCAACAAATTGCATATCCATATTTGTATTCTACATTTTGAGAATGACAGGGTTTTAATCATTAATATACGTGGAGGACTCTGTTCTTCTTAGGTTGTATGTGTTTTTCAGTAGTTTCCTTGTCACTGTAGACAAAAAGCTATTCACTCTTCATGGGAATCAAAATAAACATCTTGTGTAAAATGTTCCTTTGTATTTGTATTTTTGACTACACTACTTCCCACATCCATGTGTTTGAAAGCACAGCACTTGTTGCCTCAGGCCTTTTTCACTAACATCTTTTGGGATAGCGCATGTCACATATTGTTCTATGAAAGACAATACAGACTCATCACTGCGTGTTCCAAATTTTGATGCATCTTTTATCCATAAAAGCATGTGACTATGAGGAGCACCTCTTGCTTGATAATCTTTATGCCAAAAGAAACCATTTACTTTGCCTAGAGGAGGATTTGTTTTGTTGCCAATGAAAGACAGCATTATACAGCATTAACCTGTGAAGGGAACAGTACCTAGAAATTTGACTTGTTATGAGACTATTCTCCGATAAGAACACAGCAACACAGCTAATGGTCAGTTTCATTGAAGATGGGAAATCCATAGTCTTTGTAATGCCTATACTTCAAGAGTCCTCCAATTTTAATGAACAATTATTAAAACTGGTGAAAGAAGAAGTTTTTGAAATTATAGCTATTGACAAAATGGAACACCAGGGAGTAACGCTACTGCTACTGGATTAGAAAAGTGTTTATGCATGTGCAACAACTGTAGAGTAATTTTGCGGTGTAATTTAAATGTTGAAAAAGGATGAGTAAAGTGTGCGATGGGTAAAGTTATTGATTGATTAATTGATTTCATTAATTTTAGATGTTAAATGTGATCAGATTGATGGCGTGAAGCAGATTGGCCTATGTGTTGTACAATTTTTTTCTGGTAAAGGGCTTGTATATCCGGCAGCAGCAGTTCCCAGTCTCTTTAGCATGCGATGTAACTATCCATAAATGTCAAGGTTTAAGTGTAGATGTAGCTTGTATGAATATTGGTGGTACTGTATTTAAAGACGGTTTGTCATATGTTGCATTGGCTTGAGAAAGAACATTGTCTGGTTTGTTTTTAGATGATTTTGATGGCAGGAAGGTTAGTGTCAGTGCAAGTTGTGTCAGAAAGTACAATCAGTTAAGAAGTGTATATGGTCCTCATTTAGGATAGTATCCCTTTTATGAAAAACAGATAATCTGTCCAAAGCGGAAGCTCACAACAGAATCAACAGATGTTGTTGAAAAGAAGGCAAAGAAAGAGAACAACGAATGTGTTAAGAATAAACAACTGGAATTTACACACTATTGTAGGTTACACACTTCTGGGGCCAACTGCTAATCAAATGTTGTTCTCAATAAACTGTTTCATTTACCACATCTTATAAATGTAATTGAACAAAAACCACAGAAAAAATTATGTTATGCACTGTGTGGTTTGCAACAACCTTTACACAGTGATACATTGTGCTTCAGGCATTCAAGTTCTAGTAGATTTATCTAATGGACCAGTACTATTTACTTAGGACAGTCAACATGATGCACAGGAATTTATCATGATCATCCTTGGGGTTTTAGAATAAGAAGAATTCAGTATTGATGACTTATTGGAACTGAGTTACACATGGAACCATGATGGTGAAGGCTACTCTTTTACGTCTATCACTGAGATCAATTCTGAGATTTCAGAACTTAACACTACCAGACTGGAAAACAGTTTCTTTTGAAACATTTATAAAAACAGCTAACCAAGATATGACCTTGCCAAATTATAGATCAGATGTTATGCCTACATTGAATATCTGAGAAGAGGAAACACATTTATATTAATGCTGCAATGATGGAGTGCAGATGGATCTAAATTGGAAACCCAAATTACAAACTTCAAAGCTGGACACATCAATTTCTGGAAGAACTTATACTACTATGGCTTTCATCTTTCATGAAGGACTGAATGTAACATCTGGACACTACACTGTCTATTTAAAGAACGAAACTGGATGGACAGAATGCAATGATACCAACCCTAAATTCAAACAGAAAATGCCTTCCAACCTTCCTCTTGCTCCTTCACTCGAAGTTCTAAGGAGGATTTCTGATTAAAAAAAAGTGGTGTATGGCATTTGTTCTACGAGGATTGTCAGTGTTTAAGATATCATTCGATCTACCAGGGGTGATGTTTTCAAAATGATCTCCAATATTCAAGTGTGCGTTATATCTATTGCTAGTATTGTAAAAGTTATAATAATAAAACAGTTATTTTTAGCAAATGTTTGTTTAGATTAGTGTACTAACTGTTAATAAAACAAATGAATAACTAATTTTAGTGAGTGCAGATGTGTCAACATACTTGTAATGCTACAAAAATATTTATTTGATGTACCCCTGGAGTCTTGATGCACAAAGAGCACTTCACATGCTTTGCTACCATTTTGTTTTACCTGATGGGGATGGAGAAAAACTCCCATGCTATTGTTTGCTGCTTTGCCAGGGATTCGTCCTCCAAAGAACTGCGTTCAACACGGTGTGATAACTGATCTTCACATAGCCAGATGCCATTGTATGGGTAAATTATGGAAAAGGTAGCAATTTAATATAGAAAAGAAAGAGAGCAGGTGCTCAAATGACAAAAGTTATTTTTTATCGATCTTTCTAATTGTTTTTCCCCACTGTTCATGAATGAAAGTATATACACTACATTGATTATGGTGTACACGTACAAAAGCTGAGAAAAGTAAAAAAGGGAAACGAAAATGCTTTACTATAATGTGAAGTATTATTACAGCATAAGAAATATCTGCTGTTTGCCTTATAGTATGAACTTATTCATTACAGAAACTAAATGCATGGAAGTCTGCAAAAAGTAATACTAACTTATATTTATATTCTTTATGTTTTTAAACAGATGAATGATACCATCTATTGGAGTAAAGTAATTTCCTAATTACTTCTTTCTGTGTAGTTCTACAAACTAACATTGTCAATGTATACACCAAGGTACAGTCTCATAGAGTCACTGAGCTATCCAGACACACACTGATAGATCCACTCATACACCCAGTCACTCACCCATTCAGCCACTCACATGCCTCCTGACTCACCGGCAGAGTCAATAGCACACCAAATCGCATATCAATGCATGTATTACCATATGCACTCACTAACCTATACAGATTCTCACACTCCCTTTCACTCACTCATACAGGAACTAACTCATGATCTTATTCACCCATACAGTCAGTCATATATCCACTCAGTCACCCATACAATTGCTAACACACCCAGTCACTCTCCCATCTAACCATTGAAACATCCGATCACGCACCCATACAGCAAAAAACACATCCACTCTCTCATCCAAACAGTCACTTATATAGCCTACTCAGTCACTTATACAGTTACTAGCACAAACAATCACTCAACCATAAAGCTTATCACACAACCACTAACTCACTCAGCCATATAGTCACTGACACATTATTCACTCACCCAGTCACTGACATGTACTAACTCATCTATGCAGTAACTGACACACCCACTCACTGACCTAAACAGATACTACCACAGCCACTCACTCACCTATACAGCCACTAAGAGATGCCCTTACTCAGCTATACAGCCTTTCACACAACCACTCAGTAACCCATAGAGTAACTGACAGACCCACTCACTCACCTATGCTGTTACTGACACATTGACTCATTCTGCCATTCGGAGGCGAAGCAGAGGTTTTTTTTCCACTTACGTGCTCGAGGATTCTTTAGGCTCTCAACCGCGAGCGCCAAGACTTCTCTCACAGCTAGTGAGCTCAAGCGAGACTTCGAGCTCACTCACACAGCTTCCAGATGCTACAGCTCCAATCTAGTATTTTTAGTGCTATTTGCGATGGCAAGCAGAGCGATTTCTGCTTGAGATTGGACGTAAGAGGCATTTGAAGAGGATTTTCTTTTAAAACTGGTCATGGAGTTATTTTTTGTGCGAGAAATCATGTACTAAACATATTTTTTTCATACCAGTAGGGAGTGCTCCAGAGACTCCAACTCCCTGTTCCTGTCCAACCGCTACCCCCCAGTGCTTTGTCCCTCTCCCAGTCACTTTTCATTGGGATTTGGAGATGGAAGGATCACTCTCCTTGTCTGCTGCATATATACCATTGGAATTAAGGACTTTGTTTTTTGAGATATCACAAGTAAGTTGAAAAACTAGTGTATATGGGTGATGTTTGTTTGTTTGGGGACATGTACCTGGATTAACTGTACTTTTATTCGATTTCTAAGATGTATTAATAAATGTGCAATATTGATTTAATTCACTTTGTGGCCTAGTCTGCCAATGGGTCTTCCAGCCAGTAGGCCCTGTACTATTCATGGGTGCATGAAACAACTGGTTCTGTAGTGTCTGTTGAATTGAAACATCATTGAGGCCATGGGTGACATTGGATTTAAGTACAAAATGTGTTTATTTTAGTGGTATTCCACTTTTTCCCCAGCAAACTCTATATGTGGGGTAATGGTTTTGGTGGATGTAATTTGTTGCAAACAATTTTAGCCCCTTACTTTTTATTTTTTGGCATTGCTGAATTAATGCTGTGTTCTCTGTGTTGCCATGTCTCTTTGTCTACTCAGTGTGTGTGTGTGTGTGTGTATTTCCCATGGGCCACCATTTGCCTTTGTTGTTCCCCATGCTATGGGGCTAGGGGCCATTTTGTATAGTCAGTGTCCACCGTAGGCCTACATGTGTTCTTTGTTTTCCAGGCCTCCTGCTTGCTGTTGTGACCATGTGGCTGATGGCCATTTTGTGTAGCCAGCCATTGTGCCGTCCCTGTAGGCCTGCATGTCTTCTTTGTGGCCATGCCTCCTTGCTGGTTGTTGTTGTTGGGACCATGTGGCTGGTGGCCATTTTGTGTAGCCAGCTTGTGTGCTTTCTCCATAGGCCTGCGCGTCTTCTCTGCTTGTGGCAATGCACCCTTGCTGGTTGTTGTTGTTGTGACCATGTGGCTGATGGACATTTTGTATACCCAGCCAGTGGTCTTCCTCATAGGTCTGCATGTCTTCTCTGTTTGTGGCCATGCCTCCTTGCTCAGTGTTAGTTATTGTTGATTACCATGTGGAACTGGCTGGTATCCATTTTGTGTGCCCTGCCAGTATAGCCCTTTGTCCTAGGCTTACATGGATGGCTGACAATGATAGCAATTTAATAAATTAATATGCTTGCAGATATTTTCACTTATCTTAATTTTTTTAATTTCAAGTTTTCAAATGTTAAAAATATTTGTGCTTTAAGATATTTTTTTCCATTTTCCAAACATCTGGCATCAACCCTATGACTGAAATAGGTGCATTGCACAGCAGCATTAATTGTCTAAGGATTATTGCATTGTCACCTGCAACTCCCTGAGAGCTAAGTGCCACTGCTAACTGACTGCTGAAAGATGACCCCAAAGAAAGGTGCTGCAAAGAAAGTGGCTAGTGGGGAGGGGAAGAAGCAGAGTTCCACCACTGGCATGCCAACTGCAACCTTTATCAGGAAAGTTGTGCCTGCTGCACTGGTGAGCAAGCTGAGATCAGCACTCTTACATCAACAGCACCACACCCCCCAAACTAAGCCCAGGACCAAATCTGTCAGTGAGGCAGCCAGTGCAATCCCATCAATGCCGAAGAGTAGTTATGTTGTATTGGATTTGTCCCTTTCACAAAGTAGAACATAATTATTTCAGTAAACATAGCAAACTGGACAGCAGCGCAGCCAGCAATAGTACATTTGTCTGATGTTGGAGACACATAGAGGGGGCTCGAGGAGGATTTAAGGACCAGCGAGGGCACTCTCCCCAATATGACAATCACAAAAACACTAATTGTCCTCTGGTCCAGAGAGAAAAATGTTGAGAGGAAGAGAATCAAATATTTCAGAGTATTTGGCTGGTGAGAAACTGTCCACCTTAGGTAGTCCCTTTAAAGGACGGTTTCCCTCACACACCAGAGGTGTCATGTTTCATCATGGGGATACCTCATCGCATCACAACTAGGTTGTGACACGGGCCTCAACCCCCTCGCTGCGAGGGAGGAGCTCAGGAATGTTTTCAAAGTGAAGAAAGGGCTATCTAAAACCCAGTATGAGCAATGATGTGTGTATGAGGTCGTGGAGTGCTAGCTAAACTGTGGTGCAAGAAAAGGTGATTAAAACTAGCTACATGGTAAGCCTATCGAATGTTATTGTCGCTTCCAAGTGCCAGGATTAAAAACACAATGAAAATGGTGTCGGTGCCATCATTAGAGGTAGCTACACTCTCGATTGATCGACATGTTTCAGTCGAATTTGAACTATTATAGTTTCATGGCTTTCATCAGGATCTTAAGAAGCTACTGCATGTGACTATATGGAAAGTGAACAAAAAGAAAGAAAATTAGAAAGGCAAATTGCAAAAGTATCACCAGTGATCAGGCTGATCTGTAGATTCACCGGTGTCCCTGCAAAATAAAAGAAAACTAGAATAGTGACAAATATTAAGGACAGTCATCTCCCAACATTTGGGTACATCTCTCATGGTTCGACAGTTCTAGTTAACTTGTCAGAAATACTAATAAAAACCAATGACCATCCACAGAATGTTCCAGGAGTATCTGGATGATCCAAAAGAGGTCTAGGTGGATAAAGATCCATTGATGTATTGGTATGGGAAGATGCACCAATGGCCCGAGCTCAGCAGGTTGGCTATAATGAATCTGACTAGTTCTGGAGCCAGTGTGTTTGCTGAATGCGTGTTCAGTGCAGCTGGTGCAGTTATCACAATGAGATGGACCAGTCTCTTGCCTCAAAACATGGAGAGATTGACTATGATCAAAATGAACCTACATTTTATGCCACACAATTTCACCATTTCTGAAACAGCAGCACAGGAGGAGGCGGAGCGTGATTGGTCCGAAATTGAATCAAATGTGTTAGCTGACCAACTTCTTAGTGAACCACCTGAGTTTCTAGGACAAATTTTACTTCTCTGACTATGTATGCCAGTGCCCCCATAGAGCTTTTTAAAAAAAATCTTGTTGAATGTAATTCTTTCTTTGAAAAAAAACAAAAGAAATTGGCTAAAGGAATATTTTTTTTTTGTGTCAGATTTATGCTGCCCCACCTTTTTCATTAGTCATATATTTATTGCCGGATTGCATTTGGACCAGTGTGCATTGAAGAAGTCTCCACAATTCCTTCATGACATTGGGGACAATGCCTGCCTCCCTCGCTTGCCTATTGCCTAATGCCTATCCCTTATCACTAGAAGGGCTGCTCCATAAAATAATGTATTATCTACAAGACTTCCTGCCAATACCAAATTCCAATGCATTGCCTGCATCAAATATGATTGAATACCTAATACCTAAACTACCCGTGCTTGGATTGGAAGAGGTAACTTTAGCTTTTGCAAGAGTGAGTGACTGATTGCGTGAGTGATGTTTTAAGTTGATTCATGTGGTGGCAGACAGTGAGGGACGGTGTTGAACTGTAATGTGGGAACTTGCATGAGATGACTCATTTCCAACGTTTGGGGCCTGAGGGGTGGGTGGTCGTATTCACCCTGGAGGTGACTGGCCTTCACAAACTTACGTAGCAAAAACGAATTAACCTGTATGGTCCTCTCCTATGATCCAAGACTTGAAAATTCCAATCTGTTAAAAGGCGAGAGAAAGTGTACCTACCACCATGCTTGGAGTGGAACAAGTAACCATTGCACCAATAAGTGATAAGATCATTGAATGACTGTGAGTGATGATTGATGTGGAGGTTGAAAGTGAGGGAGGGTGTGTTGAACTGTAATATGAGACATTTCTTGAGATGATTATTGATTTGCATTGTTTGGGGCTTGAGTGATGGGTGCTCATTTTTTTTAGGTGATCAGCCTTTTCACACTTAGCGAGATTTAATGCAGTGTGTTCTCTTTTTTCTGGTCCTTTAGAGATCAGAACAGTCACTTTAGTTAACAAAGAGAAACCTATGCAAAATACTGCAATTCTGTTTCTCTACTTGTTCTTTAACAGCAGTACATTCCAAGTCTATCTTGCTAGGGTCATCATGATTCATGATAATGATGACTGGTCTGGGACTGTGTTACTCAGAGTCAGGAGGAGGACCATGGAAGAACTCAGGGCAGGAGCTGCAGGACTACCTCATCAATAGCTAGAAGCAAGAAGTTATTGAGTATCAACTTCAGTTCAAAGGTAAACCAAGAGTCTAAGGTCTAGTACTCAGCTGTGTGGAGGTGCGTTTCTGAAATGCTGCTCTGTGTGTGTAGGACTTGTGGCAAAAGTGAAACTCTGAGTCCCCCTTTTGTTTTTTTTGCTCTGCCTCTGAGTCTTTTTGATACACTCCTCATAAAGCTTACCTTCCTTCTGTCCTTCTCCTTGACTCTAAAATACAGTTTCTCTTTTACAATCTGCAGATCTTCTTCGAGTCTCCTTCACAAATGAAAGGCGAAAGCTAGCTGAGCTCAACAACACTCCTGCTTACCTACCGGACCAGTGCAGACAGGCCCCAAAGAGTGGACATTGTCAAGGAGAATGCAGGTGCAACACCCAATTTTTGCACTACAGTATCATTTTTTGTTTAACAATCATATTAACTAACAGAAGTGGGTGGGTAGGTTCACTCCACAACTTAGAAGACAGAACATTTAGATATCTGAAAACTTGGGTCTCGGGGCAGAAGGACTGTTTGCAATGCATTTATCTGTACTCTGTCATACTCATTCATTTGTTTCCTTTTAACAACAGATTGATGGTGAATGATGTGCGGCTGTTTATTGCCCAGATGAATGTTGTCCTTGTGTTGTAGTGTTTGTCTTTGTCAAACCTTTCCCCAAATCTCCTTACCCACCCATTCATCAAACCCCCTAACCCTCTTCCCCCAAGCTGTGTGATTTATTAGGTGTGGCTTAAATTACACCATCAATGGATCACACAATTGTTGGGGCTAATGTGGTGAAGCAACACGAACTTAGGGGGATATTCACAAGAACGTGTGAACATCCCCCTTTGTGATAACCATTGCAAATTTAGCTTAACGCAACTCTTCACATTGCAGTCTATCACGGGAAAATAACTCTGTGTGGTATTCCCAACACGGCAGTACCATGCGATAGTCCCACGACAACGCGTCAAATGACAGCGTTAAAAGTAACGCAACGTCCCAAAATGCGAAACACCAACGTGAAAAAAGTTGTGATGCCCCAAATTGCGATACAAAACTCAGCGAGAACCAGCGATAGGTCTGAAATTCCCACGCGTCATGCGGGAAAATGCACCATAAAAGCAGAGTGCAAAAACAGTGAGATGACAATGTACGAGCACAACCCCACATCCGTGAGGTAGAACAAATGACCATTGTCCCGCATCACATAGGCATCTCCTCACAGTCGCAATGTACATTGACATGTAGTCTGCATGTAAACTGCGCCAATGCAGACACATGCATGGAACACACTGTGAAACTGCATCTCCCCTTCACATTGCTGAGGGACAAGCAACCCCTCCTGCACACAGTCGTGCCATGCCCATGATCAATCAATCATGACAGCATGGACGAACATAGGGGCAGTGACTTTTGCTTACGTACATGTTGCCCATGTTGTGGGACTTGAGTCACAGGGGGCATCCATGCATCATGGTGGCACATTACTGACCCCAAAAGGAGCCCTGTTATCACCTGTAGGTGACAAATGGCATCCAAAATGGAATGATACAGGACACATGTGAAACGCCGAAGAGTATGATACCCTTCTAACTGTGACACACAGTACTGGCAGTTCGAATAAGTGACACCACAAACAGCCTCTCTGCACAGAGGTGACACACCCACCATCCATGAACAAATCATAACATCGGTAGCAACACATGTCGCACTCACACTTGTCTGAGTGATGTGCCTGTACAGATGAGTGATATGAACTCAGGGAATGTCATTTTGTAATGCATTTATTTGCACATGCTGTTCCTGTGGTCATTTTGCACTGTCTCATGATTGTCAAGAACTGTCACAATGTGACGTGCTCATCTGAAGAAATTTGCAACAATGGGGACCCTGTGGGCTATTCCTGCTGCGGCTGCAGTGGGGCGTGGTCCACCTGCCTCATCTTCATCATCATCGTCCGGTGCCTCTGGAACTGGTGTCCATGGTCCCTTGCTGCGTACACATATGTTGTACAACACACAACATCCAATGATCATCTTGCACACGATGTCTGGGCTGTACAGGTGTCTTCCACCTGTGACATCCAGGCACCTGAAACGTGACTTCAACATGCCAAATGTGCATTCCATGATGCCCCTGATGCGTTTGTGGGCCTCATTGAACTGCCTCTGGTCCTGTGTGTTCGGGGTTCGGAGGGGTGTCATAATCCAAGTGTAGAGTGCATATCCTTGGTCACCTGTGACAGTGCAGAGAGACCTGAGTCAATAGTTGGTTATGCATGATGTGATGGCAGGCTCACTGGTGCATTGGTGTGTAATATGTGTGACTTTGTGATTCCTGTATGACAATGTGAATTACGTAGCCTCCCTGCTGCGCCTCCCTCCCCCGAGCCTATCCACTATTGTGTGCAGCGCGGTTGCATCACTTGCACCCCTATGGCACACCATTGCCATGTCTGTCTGCGCATGTCCACTAGCCTGACAACGACACAGTGATGTTGTGTGTCAAAGGTGTGCAGCCATGTGTGTGTAGGCCCATGGTAAGGACAGGGCAGATACAGATGTAGAGTTCATGCCTGGAAGAACTCGCCATGCTGTTCGGGCTAGACCTTTGGCTTATGCTGCAGAAATAGCGACACACACAACATTTGGCATGTATGATCCTGGACCCCAGGCAGGCTTGCGTACCCTCATGTCCCCCGAGGCCGTGGCCGTACTCTGTGGGCATGCCACATAGCAACATTGAACATTACGTGACGGGTGGCGCAGACACTACACCAGAGAAGCACGCATCAGTTATCTCTTTGTCAAGGCCTAAACTCAACCAAGCCCAGAGCCACGTGTCGAATGACCACACCCCGATGCCGTAGTGCCTTATGCCGGACCACTCTCTTACACTCACAGAAGGGTATGACACAGCCACATGTCCCAGGTCTATCCCACTGCCTGAGGTGACAAGGTTGTGCCTGCTGTACACAGCACAATGTAATGTGTTATGGCCCAGGGCCCTCATGCATACACAATGACCACACAGACACACTCAGATAGTTTGTGGAACTGGCTACGGGCACGTGCGCCTGGCCCCTTTTATTGCCAGGGTCACACGTCCAGTGACGCCTGTGCTGGATGGGTGTTGGGTAGTGTAAGCCACCCATCAGGGGTTGGTTGGTGCTGGTAACAACTACAACAGTGATCAGACAATCAGAAGTTCAAAGTACAAACAGCAACGGTCCATGACTTGAGCTGCACAGAGTTAGTGGCCCCGGATGCACTGCGGCCGGCACAGGCACACCCGCAAGGGACGGTGACTTGCGGTGCACTGAGACAGGGCCACGAGAGCTGAGCAGGTCCTCGTTGATGTCCAAGGAGAATGATGTGGAGTGTTACGGGGGACAGTGGAAGGTGTCCATCCAGGGCATGATGCAGAGGGCAGAAGCAAGCAGAAACAGGCATTATGGAGGAGTGGAATGCTACAGCCTCCTATCCCCACCACGTCAGTATCAGCTACATGATGAAGACAACCCCCAGGCCATAGACTCAGACACCAACAAAGTGTCCATGACTCCCGTGGCACAGAGTCAGTGGCACCAGAGCTGGGAGGGGATGCAGTCTACGATGAGGCCTTTACAATGATATAAACTCTGCATTGCACAATTTAAGACTCAGTTCCAATTGTGTGACCTACTTGACTGCAGTGTAGGCTGGTGGAGTACGTCAACGAGAAAGGAGTGCTGGGTGCCTGTGTCGCGGAGGCCGTGATGGTCTGAGGAGGCTGACAAGGTCGCGGGCCTTGGGCTTGGAACTTGCACAGGCACATGGTGGGCTCTCTTTGGCACATGCCAGTGTCGGCAGGTGAGCAGTGTGGCCAGGTTGTGCAGGTGCGGCCAAGACGGCTCTGGGGACCTGAGGCCTGTGGTGCAGGAGGCACACATGGTCGCAGGTGCAGTAGTTCACGACATCGTGGCGTGCTGGGAGGCGCCGCTCTGGCAGACACGTTGCCCATTCTGGAAGAGAATCACGCCCAGGTCTACGGGCTTTTTATTCACACCCCTACGCTGGCCTGGCCCACTCTGCTCACGCTTACAGGGGGGGGCGTAATGAGATACTTTCTGCACTCTTCCCCACTGCCTAGGGTGACATGGTTGTGTCCAATGTCCACTACACTCCAAACACCAGCATTATGTGTCGACATAGGTATGTCTGTGGTCTGCATACTGCAGTCTGGCCAACGCATCCATGCCACACTTGGCATTGTGTACATTCTCATTCATGGGTCACTTGTCTCCTTCGCACATGCATGGTTCCCATTCCCACCTCTCCCACAGTTTTACTATTGTGTGGCTGAGGTGCCATGCCATTGCTGGCTCGTGTACATGAGTTGCCCAGGTCACCACAGTAAGTTGTGCTGTCATGTCTGGTGGTGGGCATGTTGTTTGGCATGTTGTGTGTGAGTGTGTAACATGTGCGTTCCCACAGTTGTGAGTTGTAAGATTGTTGAGTCTATGTGTGTGGTGTGTTCCTTTGGTACTTACTAACAAGCACTACATTCCCATATGTTCCATCCTGGAAGCGCCGGTTGATGATGGACTGTTGGAAGATGCATTAATCATGCACACTGCCTGGGTAGTTGGCGACGGCATTGTTGAAGAGTCCCCTGGTGGTCCACAATTGCCTGCACATTGATGGAATGCGTGTGCTTTCTGTTGCGGTAATTGTGTGCAGTGTTGGCAGGAGGCACAAGTAGGAAATGTGTGCAGTCAATTGCCCCCAACACGTGCGGGAATCCAGCTATGCCGTAGAATCCTTCCTTGGTCTCCAGCTCTTCCTGCGCGGTGTGGGGGAAGTATATGTTCTGGGGTACCAAGCTGATGATGGCATCCAGGACAGGTTTGAGGACATTGGATAGAGCTGACTGTGAGACTCCTCCGACTCTGGCGGTTGTTGGTTGGAATGTCCCAGAGGCCAACAGGTGCAGCACAGCCAGCAGCTTTGTCTGCAGAGGTATGTTGGTTGTCCGCTGTGTTGGTACCGTCAGCCTGTGGGCAATGATGTTCAGGATGTGGAGGATGATTGACCTTTTGAGCCTCTAGTGGGCACTGACATACTATGGTGTTAAGTCTGTGAGGCTGGTGCGTTTCCTGAAGGTCCGCTGTCTTTGTCTGCTCTGCCTCTGTGGTGGTCCGGGAGGGGGGGCGAGGGTTTCGGGGGGGCTGGTGGTCCGGAGGGTGGTGGCGGAGGGTGTTGTGGACCTGTTGGGGCTACGAGCTGCATGATGAGTAGCTCCACGGCATCTGTTGTTCTTCAGGTGTGGCTCTGGGCTGGGCTCCCTTTATGCAGCTGATTGTCGTCCTGCTTTGCACCAGGTCAGAGCAAGTGTTACTTTCCTGCTGCTAACACGCCTTATCGCCTGTTTTGGGATCTTATCGCCGATGTGGCGGGTCATTGAGAATGTTGAGGTGTGGTGTTGTCGTGGCTTTTTGCTCTGCATCTCATTAGCGATAGTTGCCGGGATCATCTGTGGCGATGTTTTTTTGTGGCTGATATCACTGGTAAACTGGTATTATCGGCTGTTGGCGCCAGCTTGTGAATGGGGCGATACATTTATCGCAACTTTGGCTGCGATAAAGTGCCGATAACTCGGAATAGCTCCTTGAAAATATGCCCCATATTGTAGAATCTCCTAAGCAGTAGCCCACACCAGCCCAATACCAACCAGTGCATTAATAATTATACATATTTTAGATATAGAATGAAGATCATCAGTCGTCAGCATCATCCTTCAGGCATTGTGTTGCCTAACCATAAACACCTAATCTAAGCTTGTCCACCTCAGACTTTGAGTCAATTTTTTATAACTTGAGGATCTCACAAAAAATACTGCTAGCACCACATTAGCCAAAACATACTAGTATTGCTATTTTTTCTATTTTATCACAATCAAGCATTCTCATTGTATAATAACATAGTACTCAAGTGGTGTCAATTCTTTGTAAATCTTTGATAAATATATAACCCACAAATTCAGTCTTTCTACTTCCATTTAGTTGCCTACGATGGATAATCAATCAATCATTGAGATCAGTCCTTCAGTGGAGCTCACCTGGGTGGAACTGGAAGTGGGATCACACTTGTGAAGTTGTGATACCCCCCTGTTATTGCTATATGTATATTAAGTTAAGACAACTAGTATGGATGAAATTTTACTTAGTAAGAAAGTAACTAACTGCTACTGTTGTTTATCTAGATAGTTGTACACAATATAGGTTATCATGTCAGCATTCCCCATAATGGTCAAGATAGTTAGAGAAGTATAAGTCTAGACTCTATAAGCGCTACACTCTCTCTTAAGTTACAAGCACATAAACAGGCTGCATAAAACTACTTGAAGACAGCAGTGCCAAGTAAAAGAAACTACTTCAGGCATAAAATTAGATCAAATAAAATAGTTTTCTCCTTCATTTATTTACAAAGAAACCCACCCTCTCCACCCAAACAACATGCCCACATCTCTCCCCAAACAAAAATGACCCAAACCCCAAAACTCAAAATGTCCAAAGAAAAAGACTCTCCAGTCTCAGCTCCTTTCCCACCATCACCACCCAGCCTCAACATCCAACAAATCCCTCTGACTGAAACAAAAATTTAAAAAGGGCTATAAAAGGGCATTATGGATGTCAGTCCGGAGCTGGTTAAGGCTCTGCTTCCTTCGTGGTGAGCCTGCCCTCGATGGTGTCCAGCCACTGCATGATGCGGCGCAGCAATGTCCTGTTGTCAGTGTTGTAGGGGTGGCAGCAGTTGGCTGGCGGCAGTGCCGGCAATGGGGTGGCCGGGAGGCTAGAGGCTGAGGGGGACCAGCTGCACTGAGGCCTGGCTGTTGTGCATTCATTTCCTCTTCTTCAACCGCCAGCCATCGGTATTCAAGCTGGGTAAGCTCCAGCCTCTGCTGCCGCAAATGGGACACCATCTCCTGCCTGGTGGGTGGTCCCGCTGGACCAGCAGGAGCAACTATATTGAGAAAAATAAAAGAGACAAATTGTAAATGATGCTCTGTGCAAATATTTGCTTTAAATTATTGGGTAGCAGAGTAGCAGCCATTGCTGGTCCCTTAGGGCCAATGGAATGTATTTGATGTGTTTATGATTAGGAGAGTCAAAAGGCCAATTTTATGTTTTACTCACACATGTTACAAATACTGTGTGGCAGAAAAGTATTAACAGGCAGAGAATAACATCACAGGATTAAAAAAACAGAGATTTGATTTTTCTTTGCTTCTGAAGGCCTTTAAAGTATCTATAAACAAAGTCAGCCACTTTGAGTTGAAAAATAAATGACTGCTCATTAATGAGTTCGGCATTATGCATTATATGGTGTACAAGTTGTGTGTGGTGCTAAAATAATGAAGCCACACTCATTGCTAGTCAGTGCCTCGGCTAGTTTGTTACTGTCTTTAGCTGTAGTTGACAATCATCTATTATTAATTCCAATTGTCCCACTCTTCGCCAAATGCATTTATATTACTACCCTGTCTCCAAAGAGGCAGATGAATAAAAAAACATACTCCGTCACACACCTCACATATGAAATGCGGATATTAATATATTATCCTGTCTGCCGTATGTAGACATTGAGGAAAATGAATCTAATAAACTGCCCTACAGCTAAAGGAACTGGCTATATACATTTTATTTGGCACATTCGTCACTGTGTATCCCATGAGTTAAACTTGATATCAAATCATGTACTTAATTCCACTTTACTCTGTGGCCTCGCCGGTCACATATTTCCAACAAATTAATTTGCTGGTGTTAGAAATGGGGGTCTCTAGTTGGCAGAGATAGGTACCCTTGACCAAATAGGGACCCTTGCTTCTAGTCAGGGTAAGGGGGAAACACACTGTAGATAACCCCTGCTCACCCTGCTTATCCCCAAGTCAATGTGTAAAGTATTTGTACCAACACTCACAGTAACACAGTGAAACACCACAAGTGAACACTAAACAGGTTTAGAAAAATAAAGTTATCTTTATCTGACTTGCACAAGACCAAAACGACAAAAATCTGACATACATGAGAAAAGAGTTCTCAGTAATATTGTCTTTAAAAAGTGTTGCCGGGGGCGTGGCTAGCAGCCAAGCAAGATGGCCGCAGCCTAATCGAGCTCCGAGGGTGAGGCCGACTCCCCTTACATCCGTCAAGCTATCCGTGCACGATTTTTCCCCCAAGGTCCCGGAACGAGGAACGGAGACGAAGCGACCCGGCCTGCTTCAATCCCCGGCTCTCTGCGCGGCCCAGAACGTCTTCAGCGCGGCCCGGGGAGCTGCGGCCTGCGCCGGCGTTTGAAGCCGGGACCTCGAGTTGCGGAGGTGTCCCGGGTGCCACGAGCGGAGGTCCGGCCTTACTCGGCGGGCCTCCTGGAGGAAGTTACGGAGTGCGGTGGGCCCAGCGGAGGTGAGCGCGGATCGCGCCCCGCTCGCATCCTCAACTGCTGCCTGGGGCCTCGACGGAACCGAGAGGAGGCGGGGCCTGAACGGCCCAGGGGAGGACGGCCTCGCGGGGGACCCGTGATCGGGCCTGGTGGCCGGTGCTGCCCCTGTCCCATCGCGGGACGACTGAGGAGAGCTTGGTGGTGCCAGAAGACATCGGCATTGGGGGCCCGGGGCTCCCTCCTCCTCCCTCCGGCCGGGATTGGCGCGGTGAGCAGCGGGCTGCGGGGGTGATCGGTTCTGGACCCCGGACTACTGTGATTGCTACGCCCGCCTACCTGCACTGCGCCTGAAGGTGTGACCTGTTGAGGTGCCCGGCTCCTGTGCAGACCTAGACTTGACGGTGCCCGGTCGGGGTCCCCCGCCCCGCCAATTGCCCGGTGACTGTGGGGGGATACCTGCAGTGGAGTTTCCCGAGGCGGTAATGAGTGTGAAGGGGTCCCGGGCAAGTCAGCAGGGCAAACTGGACAAATTTGCCTACAACAAAGATTCTAACCCCGCGCAGGACCGAGGCGGACGCACCGAGAAGATGGCGGCAGAGCCGGCGACGCCAAAAGTAACGCTGGAGGACATCATGGCTGCCCTGACGCAGGTACAGTCCACCGTTGGGACGATCTCCTCGGACGTGTCCCTTCTCCGTGCGGACTTCCAGAAAATGTCGGCCAGGGTCACGGATGTGGAGCAGGTGACGGCTACCTTAACCAAAGACTCTAGCTATCTCCTACAAAAGTTGTCCCAGCTGGAAGCGGAGAACAAACGCATGGCGGCCAGGCTGGACGACCAAGAGGGCCGCTCCCGTCGCAATAATGTGCGCATCACGGGGATTCCCGAAAGCGGGGGGCATCCTGCCATGGACCTGTATGTTGAGGACCTGATAAAGTCCAAGCTGCAGCCCAGGGGCCTATCGGCCTTCTTCTCAGTGGAGTGTGCCCACAGGGTGCCTGGTGGCCGACCGAAGATTGGTGCGCCCCCTCGACCGGTCCTAGCTCGCATGTTCAACTTCCGAGATAGGGACATCATTCTCCAGGCGGCGCGGGTGGCACCGCCCCTCCGCCTCCAGAACTCCACTGTCTCCTTCTTTCTGGACTACACGGCGGCGGTGGCGGCGCAGCGGAGGAGCTTCCTGGACATCAAAAAGAAGCTTAGGGCCCGAGAGCTTCCCTATGCCATGCTCTTCCCGGCGCGGTTGAGGGTGGTGGCAGATGGGAAAACGAGGTTCTGCGACACACCAGAGGAGGCTCATGACTGGTTCGAGGGATGGCAAAGGATTTAAGGTACTGGGCGCATGGACCGGAAGGGACGACAGTCGGCGGGATCGGAGGACCCGGGTGGTCGAGACCGACGGACGGAGGACCCTGAGGAGGAATCCGCTGGATGAGAATCCCTACGGCGCTTCATTGGACACGCTGATATCCGGTGAACTTGGGGACCTCTTACCGCCGGAGTGGCCCGCTTGTGACTTTGTCGAATGATCTATGGGACCTTGGGGCAGGGGATGTCGTGGTCTTCCTTGGACCTCCCGCTCCTTGGCACGCAAGTACTGTTTGGGGTTAAGAGGTATGAGCACTCTGCTGAGTTGGGGTGGCGGGCAGTTTTAGGTCCGTATGGCAGGGAGGCAGGGAGGGGGGTTGGGGGTTGGGGAATGTTTTACTGTTTTATTGCTCTATTTGAGTTCCTGATGACACTGACACCTGCATCATACAATGCGCGCCCTCATTGCACTGCACAGATCTTACGCCGGTTGTGCCGCGCTGCCTGCGGCCTTCTGCCTTACCCGCCATAATGTCTGGCTTGCTACAAGACCCACCGCCTGAAACCACTTTGACCCCGGTGCAACCCCTCTCTTTACTCACGTAGAATGTGCGGGGATTGGGAGATAAAATTAAACGGGGCCTGGTCCTACAAAGTATTAAGAGGTGCACCCCGGCGGTGGTCTTGCTCCAGGAGACTCACCTCACCGGCACCACTACTAAAGCGTTAGACAGATGGGGGTATAAGATGGTGGCGCACTCTTAATTCACCTCTGGGTCCCGGGGGGTTGGCATACTGCTGCGTCGGCAGTCCCACTTGATCGTGCTCAGTGTGCACACTGAGGGGTCTGGGCGCTTCGCCGCTGCTCACACTCAATGGGAGGGGTGGGACCTCAACATAGTGTCTGTCTATATCCCACCTGGGCTGCATGCTGCGGCGTTCCCGGCGCTCAGTGAATTTCTGCTTATACTACCGGATGGGGAGGTGTTATTGGGTGGCGACTTCAATGCTGTTACGAACGACCTCACTGACCGGTGTCCGCCCCGAGCGAAGGGCGGGGGGGTGTCGCGCCTTGAAAGTTTCACAGAGGCGATCGGGTTCACAGATCTATGGCGGTTACATCACCCGACAGCGCGGCACTACACTTATCACTCCGGGGAGCACAATAGTCTAACCCGCATTGATTACTTTCTGGGCTCCCCCGGTTGCCTCCAAAATATCGAAAGTATAGACATCAGACCCAGAGGTATCTCTGATCATTCCCCGATACACTTGCATTACACTAGTTATCATCTGATGCGTCGCCGCATTTATCCGATACGCCCTGGCTGCATACGGCTACCGAAGATTAGTAAATCTATAGCGCAGGCGACGAAATCTTACTTCCAAGAAAACGCCGCTTTGGTCGACTCCCCTGCGGTTCTCTGGGAGGCATACAAAACGGTAGTACGGGGACAGGCGATGGCCGCCGTTTCGGAGTATAAGCGTGAACAGCTAGCTGAGTTGCAGTCGCTTGAGCTCGAGCTTCGGGCGGCGGAGGCTCACCAGGCCCATGCTCCCTCCCAGCGGCCTCACACGACCTGCATGTGATACAGACGAAAATAAGGAGCACCTCGCAGAGCGTGTCAGACAGCGCCTAGAGGCCTCACGGAACACAGTTTACGATGTGGGCGACAAAACGGGTAGGCTGCTGGCGTGGCTAGACAGACGCGACAGTGGTGGCAGGTGGATTGCGCAACTTAGCAATGACAAGGGGTTGAAGACGACCGACCCGCGAGTAATAGTGCACACCCTAGCAGAGCATTTTCGAGGGGTCTACTCCTCCGCTTCCTCCATGACGGGGGAGATGGCACTGACGTACATCCGAGACCTGCAGATGCCCAAGCTTTCCCCTGAGGCTCAGGAGACCCTTGAGGCCGAGCTCACGGTGGAGGAGCTCCAGGCGGCTATCGGCGCGTTCCGAAGCCGGGTAAACCGGCAGACCAATGTACCGTCCCATCTCGCTGATCAACGCGGAGGCCAAGATCCTCGCGAAATTGCTGGCCATCAGGCTAACGCCTCATTTATCTGACATTGTGCACCCGGATCAGTCGGGCTTTATGCCCGGCAGAAGTACATCGCACAACTTGAGGCGACTGCTTGGAGTGCTGGCCCAAGTGGAACGTTTGCAGGAACCGGCAGTGATTCTTTCCCTTGACGCACGTATGGCGTTCGACATGGTCCTTTCTCTTTGCGGTGTTGTTGCATCTGGGGTTCGGGCCTAAATTCTGTGCTTGGGTCTGACTCCTATACACTAAACCGCTGGCCCATGTCGCGGCCAACGGGCATATGTCGGAGGACTTACCCTTGGAGCGTGGCACACGTCAGGGCTGTCCTTTGTCCCCGCTGCTCTTCGCCCTAGTGCTCGAGCCGGTCGCGGCCTGGTTACGGTGGGAGCCCATGATGCGGGGCCTTCCGTGGTCTGCCGACTGGGAGGACCGCGTCTCCCTATACGCGGATGACGTGCTGCTGTATTTGTCCTCCCCTAGGCGTTCCATATTGACGCTACTTAACATCTGCGAAATCTTTGGCAGAGCGTCGGGCTATACGATCAATTGGTCGAAGTCGGTCCTCCTCGTGCTGCGGGGCCCCCCTCCGCGGCTGCCGGCGGGGTGTCCGCTTCAGGTGGCAGAGGGGTCGTTCAAGTACCTGGGGGTGCACATTACGATGGACCAGATGGAGTTTTTCAGGCGCAATCTCAGCCCTCAGGTGGACCGCCTCAAGCGTGACGTGCAGCACTGGGGAGCGCTGCCTCTGACCCTGGTGGGGAGAGCGGCGCTCTTCAAAATGATGGCTCTGCCGCGATTTTTATATGTGCTGGAGAATACCCCGTACCTGGTGCCTCCGACCTACTTCCGCGCGATAACAGCGCAGGTTTCCAGCCTACTCTGGGGCAACAAACCGGCGCAAATTGCGCAGTCTAAATTAGTCTGCGGGTGGTACGATGGGGGAATTGCGCTCCCGGATATCCAGCTCTACTATTGGGCGGCGCAGCTGAAGGTGATTAACCAGTGGCTCCACGCGCCACAGTCTGACCCTGCATTTAAGGCAGACAGGGATGTGCTGGGCGAGAGGGGTATGCTGTCCCCTTTGTATGATGCTAGACTAGCCTCGAAGTTGATCGGCCCTCTGAGACAGACTGTGTCTATCTGGCATGCGGCGCAGGCCAGGTTGGGATGGCGGGGGGTCTTGACTCAACTTACACCTCTCTGGGATGCCAAGCAACTGGGACGATTGAGGGATAGCAAGAGATTCGACGCTTGGGACAACATCGGAATTTCGGTAATAGGTGATGTGTGGCAAAAGGGGGCGGTCGTCCAGTTTGTGCGCTTGCAACAGCAATATGAGCTGGCACCGTCGGAATGGTTCAGATACCGCCAGATGAAACATGCCCTAGTTACACAGCTGGCTCATGGTGCGCAGGTTCCGGAGGCATCCCCCTTGGAGGACAGGCTGTTGACGGAATACATGCCAAAGAAGGCTACGTCCTTCACATACCAAAAACTTATCAACAATCGACCGGACCTTATGGGGCCCTTGCGGGAGAGGTGGGCCGACGAGGTCGGTGACTTTGATGACCCGGAATGGCGTGAGGCGCTGGCCTTGCCGTGCGAGGCGGGTATACCGTCAAGGCTGCGGCTGGTGCAGCTTCGTATTTTGCATCGCTCGTACTACACCAGGAGCTTACTCCATAAGATGGGCAGGGCGCTACACCCCTTCTGCTTGCGAGGTTGTAGGGAGGAAGGAACCTTTTATCACACTATCTGGGAGTGTCCTGTCATCCAAGACTTCTGGAAGCGAGTGCTGCGTACAATGTCGCAGGCATGCGGGGTATCGGTGTTGCCGGAGCCTCGGCGCTGTCTGTTAAATGTGTGGGAACCCAATGATCTCAATCGTCAGGCGCAGAGCTGGGTAACGTTGTCGATAATGACGGCCAAAAGGAACATAGCCCAAAAATGGGGAGCGGTGGGGGTGCCGTTGCTGTCCGTATGGAGGAGAGATATGGATGTAGCCATGTTCGCTGAGCGATCAGTATTTATCCGGCGGGGATGTCCTCGCAAGTGGGACAAGGTTTGGGGGGCATGGAACAAGTATAGGGGGAGAATATGTGACTCGCCATCGCTCTCAGATGAGGACTCCTCTGATTTGGATTGTTGAGATGGCCTGTGGGGCGGTGGGGAGGTGGGGAGCCGCAGTCTGTATCAGTACAATGGAACTGGGATTGGTTGTGGGATTGTGCAATTGGGTGCTAATTGGTCAAAGGATCTGTGCGCAAGATTTATTTCAGTGTCTTCTTGTTTTAACTGTTCTGAAAACAATAAAAATTCTTTAAAAAAAAAAAAAAGTGTTGCCAAAAATAAGCTTGTAGATTCGGTGTTTCAGGGTAGACCAATCGATACCTCGATGGGATTCCCTGCTTGGGGTGATAGAACACGGAACCTGGCCCGAACAGCAGGGGTCTATTCCTGTTCTATGCCTTCCTGAACCAAGTTGGATCCCTCTATCTATACTGTCAGGGCCCACTAGGCTAACCCATGGGGGACCCTTCTCCTCACCTGAGGACCCCATCTGTGCAGCGCCTAAACTTACTTTGCTCACAGATGAGTCCACACTGGTAGATAGTACCCACCTGGCACACACAGTGGTGTGGCCCTGTCCACTCTCAGGGTGTGACTTCTGCCCCCCTCCCAGTGGCAACTCTGTCCACCAGGACAGCCCGACTCAGTGGCCACTGACAGCTGTCAGTGATGAGAGGCAGGCCTCATGCCTGTCAGGCATCTCTAACCTCTGTGGCATCAGAAAGTGGGGGGTACCTGGCACCCTTTTTCCACTTTCCCTCCTGCCAAGTCAGGTAGGGCATCCTGACACTGGCCCACCAGCCCAGGGTCTGCACCCTCGAGCTGACCAGAGGTCACGGGCGAGGCTCTCCTCCCCCTACCTCACCTTCTGGGGTCCCGCACTCTCCTCCCAGAAGAGGCACCCTCAGAACACAACTCTCCCACCAGTTCAGGACCTCTCTCCTGCAACTGGTCTCCCATCCTAGGATCTGAACCCTCAGGTTAAACCGGGGTCATAGGCGAGGACTCCCTCCCTCTGCAGGGTTCTGCACCCTCCCACCTGGAGGGGTACCCCTAGAAGACAAAATGGTAGGGACACTGATTCCAGATGTCCTTCCCTCCAGGTCAGGCAGAACCTGAACCTGGCATCCCAAACCAGGGACTAAACCCTGCGGTTCAACACTTGCCTGGCACACCAGGACTTCCAGGTGCGCACACAGCTTCCCCCTGAGGGTAACACATACCTCATGCATTGCGTAACAGTCTGCCTGGCGCTGATCTCCCGACCCCTGTCCATCTGACAGTACGTGAAGACCCTTCTGGCTGGTCCCTGACCCACTGGTTCTTCCACTGGGGACTCATTCCCCCTCTCACCCCTCCATCTGGACTTCTGCACCCTCCACTTAGGAGCTGTGCCACCAGACACCAGAACCGCTGGACCTCCGTTCATAGATGCTCCAGGTTCTCCTGACACTAGGAGATCCCCTCAAATTGCCTACTAGTACAGCCTAGGCCCCCACCCTGGTGTTACTGATGGAGCAGGTAGATCAACATTTTGTATACTTGTGTTGGTGTTATGGGTCCCACCAATGAATGCGTGTGTGAATGAGCTAGTGTGACGAAGGGTCTGCGACACTAGAAGGGATAGTTGTAAATTTGCCTTCCTTCACTCTCTCTTTATCTTCCCCCCGGTCTCGCGCTGGATCAGTTTTTCTGGTAGCAGAATGATGGTTATATTGCATTGGTTTGGTGATTATTGCTTATAGATTTGATTATTGCTTATTGATTTCAGATTTTTTTAATATTGATTGCGGATGTTTGGATGAGTATTGGCTTATGTACTAACATTCTATGTTGAGTCGCTTTGCGTTCTATGTTGTTTTTGAAGACTTCTGGGATGTAGGAAGTCGGATGCCTTGTGGCAAGTGAAGTCACATGGTGAATTTTTTGTTGCCCTGTAGGTACACAGGAAAAACATGTGACAATTGAAGTTGCACGACGCATTGTCTGGGTTCGATTTGGTAACATCGTCATGTGTTATCGTCAGGGGCATTTCTGTGTGAAAGAGGTGTATGGGTAGCGAAGGTCACCTGTGAAATTTTAGTCTTAAGTAACAGGAGTCCACGTGAACTCTGATTACTCTTATCACTGGAAAGGAAATAGGTGTTCCCTAAGCTTGATAGAAGGGTAAAGTAGATGCTACTTTATTAACAAATGTAATAATTCTGTAGTAGGACAGAGGTAAGGGCTGCTCTCGGGAAAGACAGGATTCTGTGTGAATGAACTCCATTTTCCGTATGAAAGTGTGTAAATGAAATAGCATTCGACTTAATTGTGAAACTCTGGTCTTATTTCTCAGGAGCAGTGCGTCTCCAACAAGTGTCTTATTTCCAGAGAAATGGTTAGTTAATACTTGCTAGAAGGGTAAGGTAGAGGGAAGTGCTACTTTATCGACGGATGAAATGATTCCTTAGTAGGGCAGAGGTAAGCGCTGCTCTCTGGAAAGATGGAATTCTTGTGAGAAAGGTCAAGACTATCTCTTTTGTTAGCGAAACAGATAATGGTGGTGTATTTATGTCGTTACTAACAGAATTTGAGTACAATAGAACGTAAGAAAATTTGCCGATAAATTTTGTAAAGGAGGGGTCAGCAGAAGCAGGAGTAGCGAGAAAAGCTGACGTCAGAAAAGACTGTGCTGGGATTGGTCAGTCAGTAAGAAACATAGACGCTCCTGATTGGTGCGTTAGTGTGCGCTGCGCTAGGAGTGGAGAATTACAGGGTGACGTAGATGCTCCGGATTGGTGCGTTAGTGTGAGTCGCGCTACGATTGGATATGACAAACAGAATAGTCGTAGGAGAAATCTAGCGCTACTGAGAAGAGAAAATGATGTATTACGAACCACCAGAGAAAGAGAAAAAGTCCTGGTTCGGAAAGATCAAGAACTTATTTAAAAAGGACAAACTGATTGTGACTAGAGAGGGATAGTTGCTTCCTCCACCGAAATCACCTGCATCCTTTATGGTTGCAAAATATGGCCATCATACATGTATTTGGTTAGACAATTGGGCAAAGTATACAAAAGGTGATGGAGTTTTAGCATTTCCGGAACATGGTTCATTCAATTTAGCGGTATTGAGGAATTTGAGAGAAAGAATGATGAAATTAGAACCAAGACCTAGACCTACTCAGTTTGAAGCATTGACAGAATGGAAAGATGAGATGTATGACAGAGATTGACAGCGGGCTGGCAGAAGGTACAAATATATGTTTGGTAGACCATGTGGACAAGAGAATCATGATGACAGAATGAGGAGATGGCGAAGTGCAAATATGACTGACGGTATGTTCCCTATGAGAAGTGCCGTAGAGACTACTAGTAGAAAATGTACAGAAAAGAAAAATAATACAGGATCAGAAGGTTATAAGTATGGTGTGCATGAGTCGGAGGATGATGTTCTTGAGGACATGTTTTATAAAAATCCACCCCCGTATCAACCAAATTCCACATTATTGACACCAAGTGCCCCAGTAAAAGAATCACCACAACATATAAAATTTGAATCAATACCACATGAGGTAGGAAGAAATAATCCCTTTAGAGAAACAGAAAGTATACAACCTGGTAAAATGGCAAATGAAAATTCAGCGGATTTAGCCAGAACTACTTTAGAGTTAACTGAAAAGATTAGGGATTGACTAAAAACATGGAAGCTGTAATTGTTCTTGTAACAAAAGGACCTGTAATGCCTAATTTTGATAAACAGAAGGATAGTGAGCATTGTCTGACGATTCCTTATAACAGTAATAAAGAAAGTAAAATGCAAAGAAGAGGTTCAAGAGAAAATCCATGGTGACAAGCGGTAGGAATTTCTGAACAAAGTACTCTGAAAATAAATCAGAGTCTAGCGAATAGAGCAATAATGACGACAGAATCAGTACCAGGGTCACCAAAAAGTTTAGAACAAACACAAAATGAAATGGTTCCTGTAGGTCCTACTTCTGATTAATTAAGTGAATGGTTAAGGAGTTTACAGCAAAAAGATGCTGAACCTCGACCTTTAGATGTGTCCAAATTAAAAATAGTTTTAGAAGAATTAATAGTAGGAACTATTCCAACCGAAAAGTTAAAAGCCTATCAGGATGAAGAATTAATGTTTCTATGCAAAAGTATAACGTGGAGAAATTTACATGAAAGATTGGAGGAAGTAGCAAGTGAAATGGGTATTGACTTTGAAAAGGTAAAGTCATAACAAAAACCATACAGAGTAGACTTTTCTGAAAAAGAAATTGAGAATTTGAATACTGCAGGACGAATAACTCAGATTAAAGATTTAATTATTTTACTGAGAAAATGGGGTGATGTAGACAAATGGAAAAGTAGATGGTTTCGAAAAGAGACGATGCAACAGACAAAACATTTGCAGCTTATCCAGTAAGAGAAAAAGAAAAGGTAGTGACTGAATGTCCCATGAGGGAAATTCCAGGTGGAGGCTATGTGCATGTCCCCTGGACCAGACAAGATATTTTATCATTCACCAATGACTTTCCTCGCTTGTGCGAGAAGCCGGTTGAATGGTACAGGCAGTTAGACAGGTTTGTAAAATTATCAAAGGTACTATGGATTGATTTGAATAGTTTATTTGACATAATTGTACCTGCAGACCTATGGGTAGAATGTAAAATTACAATAGGTTGGCCTACTCCAGATTACCCTAGAGATCCAAAAACAGGTGCCCTGGATCCAGAAGTAATGAGAAAATATGAACAAGTAGTTACCTTTCTGAAAAATAAAGTGCCTCCTAAAGGAACTGATTGGGTAAAAAATGATAGAACTCATCGAGAAGTGAAAGAGTCGGTACACGCATATTATGAAAGATTGTTACTAGCTTTTAAGCACTACAGTGGTGATGAAAATTTGAGTGAGAAAGATTTGAGTAATTTTGTATATTGGTTTGTGTATGGGTTGCGACCTGAAGTAAGTGAAATGATTAAACAGCATACAGTAGACTGGCAAAATAAAAAGATAGATGAAGTATTGAGACATGCAAAATATTTTACTGATGAGATTGAAGCAAAGCAGCGTAAATTAAAAGAAAAAGCCATGTGGGCTCAAGTAAAGGTGGCAGAAAGACAGGAAGCTCAATTGATTGAACAAGCAAATGGTACGAGCATGAGACAAAAACCCAACATTGGGAAAGGGAAAGGACAGATTAGTCTAGAAGAAGCCAAAAAGAAATGGCCATGTCATAATTGCGGAAGAATAGGGCATTGGAGAACCAAGTGTAAATTTCCTCCAAGTGCTAATGGTGATAATGCATCATTGAATCCACAGGTGCAGAATGAGGTGAGTTGTCAACTGCAGCGACAGCAGCAGGTTGTTTCCCACCAGTGTCAGGCGCCAAAACCGCCTTTTCCACAGAGCGTTAATCCTCAGAAATACAGTAATGAGACAGGATTCTACAACGAAGAACAGGTAACTAAGCTGCCGCGCGCTAGTGCTGTTTCGCAGTATTGGCTACAACGCGATGAGAGTGAGTCAGAAGAAAGCTATTGACGGTGCCGAGGGGAGGAAGAAGAGTGCGTACTTGGCGCAACTCTAGAAGTAGACCAGACAGGCCCTTTTTGTTGATGGAAAGGTAAATGACGAAAACATTACTTTCCTAGTAGATACTGGTGCTACTCGTTCAACTGTTAGGTCAGCTGATGTCAAAAATCTTCCTCTCTCGGATGAAACGATCCAAGTAGTTGGAGTATCCAACAGACAGATAAAAACGTATCTCACTGAACCAGTTAAAGTTAATATAGGGAAGTTTTCTGAAATGCACCGTTTTGTCGTGTGCAATTCAAGCCCTGTAAATTTGTTAGGGAGAGATTTGCTGTGCAAAATGAACTGCACAATATTCTGTACTCCGGATGGTATAGCTTTTGAGACTCCTGATGAGGACTTACTGTATAAAATGACTATAGCTAATATGGAACCTGAAATTACTGAGGCATTTGCTGTATTTGACCCCGAGGAATTGCCTCAAGAATTGAAGAAGACAGTAAAAACGGAGGTATGGGATTTCACAGGAGAAGATGTAGGATTAATGAAAAATGTAGATCCCGTAAAAATTGCTGTAAAGGAAGGAGTAAGTTACCCGAATATTCCGCTGTACAAATTGACACCCGAGATAATTACAGGAGTCACTCCTATAATAGAGAGAATGATTGAACAAGGTATTTTGAGGGAAATAATGAGCAGTCCATCTAATTCACCAATTATGGGTCTGAAAAAGCCTAGCGGAACTTTTAGAATAGTACAAGACCTGAGAAAAATAAATAAAATCGTTGTATCATGTTGTCCCATTATACCAAATCCATCTGTGATTTTGTATCAGATTCCTCACGATGCAGAATGGTATACAGTGATTGATTTGTGCCATGCTTTCTTTTCCACTCCGTTGCACCCTGACAGCCAACAGATGTTTGTGTTCCGGTTTGGCGAACGTATTTTGGCATGGTGCCGAATCCCACAGGGGTATACAGAGAGTCCCTCGATATTTAATCAGATTCTGAAAAAGTCTTTAGAAGATTTAAAAATGCCTGAAAGTTTGGCATTAGTCCAATATATCGATGACCTACTTGTGGCATTGAGAACTCGAGAAGCTTGTGTAGTGGAATCATTTGGCAGATGGAGGACTTAAAGTATCCCCATCGAAATTGCAATTCTGTCAGAAAGAAGTACAATATTTAGGTCACAAAATTGAAAAAGGATTAAGTAACTGCAGATAGTATCAAGATAATAAAAGGAATGAGAGCCCCAATGACTCAAAGAGAAGTGAGAATGTTTCTTGAAATGGTTGGATATTGTCGTCAGTGGATTACTAATTTTTCCTTTATTGCAAAACCTTTGGTACGCTTGACAAGGAGTGATGCAAAAGATCCCATTGAATTAAATAAAGAAGAGTTGAAGGCTTTTAAACAATTGAGAGATGGGTTATGTGAAGCACCAGCTCTTGGCATGCCTGATTATGAGAAAGAATTTGAGCTCTATTGCAGCGAAAGAAATGGATGTGCACTTTCTGTGTTAATACAGAAACACGGAAAATTGAGGAGACCAATTGCATATTTTTCAGCTGTGTTAGACCCTGTAGCTGTAGCATTGCCTGGTTGTTTGAAAGCTGTAGCAGCTACTGGAACAGAGTGAAGGAATTGTGATGGGATATCCTGTGAGAGTGTTTGTACCTCATGATGTGGCAATCCTTTTAACAAGGAGCCGCACTCAGTTCATGACGCATAGTACATACGAGAAAGTCATCTTAGGTGCAATGAATGTGAGCCTTGTGAGATGTTTGAATGTGAATCCTTCAACATTATTATCTGACGCTGAAAATGTGGAAGTCAGAGAGGATGTGGATCATGTCTGTTTGCAAGAACTTGATTTCTGTACCAAACCACGTCCTGATATAAAAGATGTACCTTTGACAGAAAGTGACTATGTGACGTTCGGGGATGGATCATGCTTGAGAACGGATGAGGGAATTCTGAGTGCAGCGTATGTAGTATGTAAGGTAGAAGCTGTATTGGAAGCATCGTGTCTGAAAGGAGTAAAATCAGCCCAAGTTGCTGAACTTTTTGCATTAACAAGAGCATGCAAGTTGGGGAAGAATGTGAGAGTGACTGTGATAACCGATAGTCAATACGGCTTCGGTGTAGTGCATGACTTTGGGAAAATCTGGTCCCAAAGAGGGTTTTTGACATTGAGTGGAACTCCCAATAAGGAATGCAGAAGTGGTTAGAAAATTGCTTGAGGCGATACAGCTGCCTAAGCAGGTAGCGGTGGTGAAATGTGCTGCGCATTCCAAGTCCGCTGATGATATTTCAGCGGGCAACCGTTTTGACAACGACATGGCTCAGTATTGTGCACGAAATCAGAACTCAGTGAATCGTGGAAGAGAAAAAGAAATGAATTCATGTCCCTTGTTGTTTACTAACACTGTGAATACATGGGAAGAAGTGAGGCAGTTGCAGGAAGAAGCAGGAGATGTGGAAATGAGACAGTGGGTAAAAGCAGGATGTGCACCACGGGAAACAGATCATGTGTGGGTTTATCGGGATGGAAGACCAGTTATGCCTGATAGCATGGTTTCTACCATGGCACGGATGTATCATGGACAAGCACATGTAGGAAGAGATGCTATGATCAAACTTTTCAAACAGACATGGTATAATGCAAAATTTAGACTTGTAGCTGAAAGCCTTTGTCAAAGATGTCTTATATGTCAGCAATTCAATCCTGGAAGAAAAACAGTGGTAAGTTTGGGAACGATAGGACGAGAAGGATGGCCTTTCACAAGAATGCAGATTGACTTCATTGAAATGCCCCCCTGTAACAGGTTGAGGTGTGTTCTAGCGGTTTGTTTGTTCTCTCGATGAGTGGAAGCATACCCAACAAGAAGGAGTGATGGAATTACAGTAGCCAAGCTACTATTGAGAGAGTTCATTCCTAGGTTTGGTTTTCCAGTCACGATCGAGTCAGATAGAGGAAAACATTTCCATAGTGAAATCATGAAACTAATTTGTGAAGCATTGAAAGTACAACAGAAACTACATTGTGCCTATCGCCCAAAGGCTTCTGGTGTGGTGGAACAAGTAAATGGCACCATTAAAAACAGATTAGGAAAAATGTGTTTAGCCACAAGTTTGAAATGGCCTGATGTCTTGCCTCTGGTACTCATGACTATAAGATCTATTCCAGATAGGAATACAGGCTTGAGTCCTCATGAGATAGTGATGGGGAGAGCAATGCAACATGTTTTCATACCCGTCAACAAGCTATTGCCTGGTGTTGGATTATTGCAAGGGGTTGGCTGATTCCGTTCATTCTGTGTTTCATCAGGTTGGATCGGATGCCACCACGGTGAACAACCATTACAACGCAACTTTTACAACGCACTGCCATTACAACGAAACTGTTACAACGCAAATGCTGTGACAACGCATGCCATTACAACGCAAGTCTTTACATCGACTTGCACTAGATGGCGTGCTAACATTAAAAATAGTGTAGTTTACTATCCAAACACCTTCCCTACTGCAACGTGGACTGGAGTTAGAATAGTAAATTACCCTTTTTTAATGTTAGCACGCCATCTACTGCAAGTCGATGTAAAGACTTGCGTTGTCACAGCATTTGCGTTGTAAAAAATTCGTTGTAACAGCATGCGTTGTAAAAGCATGCGTTGTAACATCATACATCCGCCACCACTCTTGAAAAGAAGCCAGCTCATGATCTGAGCCCAGGTGACTGGGGGAGAATGAAAGTGCATAGAAGAAGAAATTGTTTGGTGGGGTAAACCACGACGACAGCTGTAAAATGTGCAGGAGTAAAGAACTGGATTCATGCTAGTCACACCTTGTGAATTCCAAATCCAGTGGATAACAAGGAATGAGAATACTTTGAAGAATCAGATACAAGTTCTGAATCAGATACTGAAGAAATAAGAGCAAGACAAACTTCTGAAAGGGGGGAGTCGGAACCAAGTCCAGCTATAGCAGCAGAGAAT
Organism: Triturus cristatus; assembly: GCF_964204655.1. Taxonomy (NCBI): domain Eukaryota; kingdom Metazoa; phylum Chordata; class Amphibia; order Caudata; family Salamandridae; genus Triturus; species Triturus cristatus. The sequence continues at coordinate 493,718,539 of NC_140586.1, read as the reverse complement.
CTTCCATTAAGAAGAAAATTGCAGATTTCTGACACCAGCTCAGAATCAGACACTGAACCAGTACAAGCTCATAGGAGTGAAAATAAAAATAGAGAAGAGACTGTCAAAGAAATTCTTGATAAAGAAGTTCCATATGAAAAATCAAGAGAAATTCCACCTGAAATGACAGAAATAGATGGTAAGGTACCAGATACAGAGAGTGAGGGAAAGATGTTTGCGGAAGACCCCTGAGGAGATGTAGGGAAACCATACATCCAGGTAGAAGAAGGGACAGTTAGTCAGCAGGAAGATTGTGTGGAAGAACCACGAGGGGGGACAGAAGTAGATAAGAAAAAGAAAGTGGTAGAAAGAAGAATTACTGAAAGTAAGAGTCAAGTTGGAACCGAATCGGAGGACAGGGACGGAGAAGTACCAGAAGGTTGAGTCCTGAGGAAATGAGCATGGCTCCCCATTAGCAAGAGGATCACGTTCAGACTCCTCACCCACGCACACAAGGCTCTCCACGACATGGGACCCACATACCTCAACAACCGCCTCACATTCTACACACTCACCCGCCACCTCCGCTCCGCCAGCCTCGCCCTCGCCACCGTCCCGTGCATCCGCAAGACCACCGCCGGAGAAAGATCCTTCTCCTACCTGGCGGCCAAGACATGGAACTCCCTCCCCACCCACCTACGACTGACCTAGAACCATCTCTCCTTCAGGAAACAGCTCAAGACCTGGCTCTTCAAGCAGTAGCAGATCCCCCTCCCCCCAGCGCCTTGAGACCCTACGGGTGAATAGCACGCTTTACAAATTCATTGATTGATTGATAGAACTGAGAGAAATTGAAAGGGAAGTAAGCAAAAAAGGCCAGCAAAGGATGAAATTTGGCCAAACAAGATTAAGAGATTGAGATACAGATTAACACGAGTAAATTCATCTAGAGCTGAACAAGTGAATGAGGTGTCTAGCCAAGAGAAATCAAAAGACGTTGAACAGACACCATCAGAAGAAAGCAAGAGAATGAGAAAACCTAACCAGAAGTATAAGTCACCAGAATGGTTGTATGTGGCACTTCCTGAAGTACGAGAAGAGGCAGATAGCCAAGGAGATCTAGAGGTGACTATACCAGAAGTGGTTGAGGACGACGAAGAATCGGAAATCCTGAGAGTTATCTTGTCCGACATCGGGGAAGAGACGGATGTTCAGGAAATTCTGAATCAAGATTGTGAAAGACGATCAAATGTCAAACTGAAGAGGACAAAAGTGCTCTAGAAAGAGAAACTTGAAAATTACTAAATAAAAGAAATAACAGAAAAAGAACCAAGTAGGTGCTTAGAGCCTTGGGTTTAGACAAAACTAGTTGTGAAGTAGACGAGGCTAAGTCAAAAGACACTGATCATTTTCCGAAATGGCAAACACAGAAAGTAGAAAATCAACATGTGTATTCCCTCGAAGATGGTGCAAAATGTGTTGTTGTTGCACAGGATTACTAATGCTTTTGTGGAGTGCGTTAGCTTTAATGGTCTCATTTAAGGTTACATTAGAAACAATAGAAGGTCAGTGAAAATAAGACTCATGTAGAAAAGATTCAGAACTAAAATAGATAGAAAAATCAGTTATGGACCTATCTTTATGTAAATAATTTCTAACAATGTTTATTCAAAATTATTGTACGAATATGTTAAAACAATGGATGTGAGAGACTGCTATGTATGTATGCAGTTGCCTGCATCAGTGTCTGAGGGAGTGACGTACCATCGCCTCCCAGTGACATATGGAATAACATGTAGTGTATTAGCAAGTTTGTTTTACAAAATAGGGAAACTAGAATATTATTTTTCAGATGTAGATAACATATTTTCACAAGTACCTGTAATCAATAAACTGAATAAAGTAAAACCTGCTAAAGTGTTAGGTGAATTTTTCTTAGAAACTAAAGAATTAACATTAGAGTCAATATTCAGAAATAATCTAACTTGTAGTCTGAAAAGAGAGGAAAAGATTTTCTTAGATATGGTAGAAGAAAGGAGATTAAAAGTGCAAAAGAAAGTACCTGAGGGAAAAGAAGAAAAGACAGTTTGGGATGTTGAGAGAGAAAAACATTTGAAAGGAGAAGCTAGTCCAACAATGGCTCTAGATTGGCCTCAGAAAGGGAAGTTGTGTATTAGAAGAAATCAAACTGCATATGATAACTATTTTGTAGGCTCAAGTGATTGCCATGTTACTTATAGAATCATGGGTGGATGAGGATTTAAAGGAGGAAATGATCCGTTTTTTCCTGGATTATATTTTATCTGCGGGAACAAAGCTTATTATCAATTACCTGACCATTGGTATGGCACATGTTATCCAGGCCTGGTTTTCTCAAAGATATTTCATGTGGGAAGAGGAAAAGATGGTGCACATGAGATAGGTAGACAACTAACACGTAGAAGAAGAGAATCTTGGTCAGAAATTGTAGGAGATATTTTTGGAGTGTTGATACCAGCAGTTGGAATATCTCTGAATGCACATAACATTAGAAAATTATCAACAGTAGTAGATCGCTTGTCAACAAGCACTGCTGGAGGATTTTTATTGGTAAATACCGAAATGGTTGCCATGCGAGCCATGGTGATGCAAAATCGACTTGCCCTTGATATAATTTTGGCAAAAGAGGGTGGAGTCTGTGGAATGCTGAAAGTCCAACACTGTTGTACTTATATTCCTGACAAAAGTCAAGATTTAAAGACGTACATAAAGAATATAACTGATTTGCATGAGGAGATTGTTCCACTGGAGATTGAAGGTATTGGAAAAACGTTTTCTACTATTAAAGACTTTTTACTGAAACTAGGTAGTACCTTTATTGGTAAGATATTATTTCCAGTAACATGTCTGATTATTCTAGTATTAATTCTGAGATTAGGATGTCTATGTAGCAAAAGAAGGAAAATACGAAATAACATAAAAAGAGAAACTGTAAAGTAAAGAGAGAAAGAAAGAAAAGAAAGAGAATTTGAAGAGGTAGAATTAGAAGAGCGGAAAGAGAATATGTATAAAAAGACAAGAGATGAAGAGACATGAGAAACAGTCATGTGATCTAACAAAATATTGAGAGAACTGAAATAATTTCTACTTACAAATTTTATAAAATTTTAAGGTAGTGTGGTGATGTTTAAAAATCACCAAAGGGGGGATTGATTGAGCAGGTAGAACAAAATGTTGTATACCTCTTCCATTTTGCACGAAAATACTAACTATACAACCTACCTATTATAATTTTAATAACGGTTTGCTGTGTTAAACTAAACCGACCATTGCATACACCAATTACACGTGGTACTTATTGCTATTTGCATGGCAAAATAATTCTAATAACTAAAATATGTACGCATATTAATAGTAGTACATGTGGTAGTCGGATATCGCATGATTTATGTTGCTTATGTGATGTTTGCGTTCCTGTTTGGATCCTAAAGGTGAGTATTATTGCTTTAAATGTCGCTATATGCTAGAAAAATACTAATACATAAAGGGATTAGTGAGGGTTTAACATTAGAATCTTCATTTCTTTGCATTAATTATTCTTTTGTGTTTGTTTCGCTTAAGCTGACATTTGGGCCTACCAAAATATGGCGTCCGAAATGGAGTTCAGAAGTGGCCACCGTCTCGTGAGCGCGATGCCTACTGCGCAGACTCGGATGGCTCCGTGAACTTCCTGACGACCTCAATTCAAAGTGTTCCTGGTCAAGGATAGGAACATGGAAGACTGCCAAACTTCAGTCAGTAAAATCTGGTCTAAATGAACTATTGGGACATACAAGCAACTCTTCAACAATGTTGCATAAGGGCAACACTGACAGAGGAAGTGAACCAGCAAAATCCATGAGAACCTCACAGAATAAAAATCGGACGTTTCCCAACCAGCCAATCACCGTCTTTCTTAGCCTAAAAATGTTTCATGTTATCCCGAAATTTATTATAAAAAGAGTAGTAGAATAGGGAGGGGTTCTAGCTCTCTAGGCATTCCGCGGTTTCGATGACTGCACACCTCTATCGGCCCCACAGACGAAGATAGATGCTTGCACGATTTCTGGTCCTTTGGAGATCTTTGGGACTGTAACGTGCTGAGCAAAGAACTTTTGGACTTTGAGCTTCGGCCTGCTTTATTTGGACAATTTAACGGGTAAATTCGGCTATGCAGAGCCAAATGAATTAGAGAAAATCAAGATAGCAAGAATAGGTAAATATAAATGTCCTGCGATTTGTATTAATTGACTAAAATTCTAAACTTTGATTGATCATAAATGTTGAAATTAATTTCAAATAATATTTAGATAAACAATTATGATTGACAGAAATTACGAGTTTGTGGTTTTTCAATGAAAAGAGTAGAGGATTCTGAGTCTTAAATGTGTTTTAGCTGGTTCTAAAATCACCATCAACCAATCCAACTAATTGGTCCGTCGACCAAGTGGTGGAGTGCCTTGATGTTTAGGATCAGGAATCTATAGGTGGTGAATGCTAATGTATATTCTGCAAAAAACCTTTTCTTCCCTATAGGTAATAAGGTACCCCCCCCACATGCCCAGCACGAAATCATCATCCCTCCTGTGTACAGACTCGTGAGTGGAAAACGTGTGAGTGTTGGTGTTATGGGCCCCACCAATGAATGCGTGTGTGAATGAGCTAGTGTGACGACAGGTCTGCGACACTAGAAGGGATAGTTGTAAATTTGCCTTCCTTCTCTCTCTCTTTATCTTTCCCCCGGTCTCGCACTGGATCATTACCTTAGGGAGCCCTCCAGGCCCTATGATTGGGATTCAGGCACCTTTGGACACAGCCCACACTCACTCCTTCTCCGCTGAGACAGCACGTGAGCCCCTACACCCCTCCCACTACACCAGGACCTAACTGGGCTACTCTGAACCTCTCCCACCACACAGGTCTGGAAGATATCTGAGCCACTTCTTTTAGGGTCACTCCCAAAATCATCTTCAGACCCTCTGGAATCCACCAAGAAGTCTGCCTTCAGCGCAAGCTCCCTGGAATTAGAGAACTCACACTCCATTGGGTGTTGGCATAGCTCTGGAAAACAGGGACTTAAAATATGCCCTCCAACAAATGAATCACACAGCTCCCCACAGTTGTTGACCAAGCTACCCTTTGCCTCACCATCCAGTGCCTCACACAAGTACCCCACACCACTCTCCTTAGATTGGCAAGACCATGTCTGACTGTCTCTGTCACTCAACCCACACTCTTCTGGGCGGTCTCCACACTCACACACCAGGACTTCTATCATGGGGGAACCCCTCTCCCTGCATCTCTCATCTAGAGTCAGTAGAGTGTCCCTCCCACCACTAGGAATATGATCCCCTGTGTCAGTTCCCCAATCTGCTTCAGGGACACTGCACACCACTGGAGCTTCCTTATAAACCTGAACCCCCTGGTCTATGTTAACCCCCTCCCTCAAGTCAGGCGCCACATCTCTCGGTATGTGTCCTCGCTCAGCACCAGATAACACAATTTTGCTGACACCACCTGAGCTGGACTTCACCTCCAACTCAGCAAAGCTCACTTCCTGAGCTACACACATCTCCTTTTGCTGGGCTCCGACACTCATGGCCTCAAGCCTCTCGAGCTCCTCATCAAGCTCCCTAATTCTCAGCTCATTTGCCAATATCAACTTCTTTTCCTCCAAAGTGAAAGCATTCTTGCTCTCCTCTGCCCTCCTTTCGCTCTCAAAAAGCAATTTGTTTTCTTCCAAGGCATTAGCTCTCCTTCTCTCCTCTGCCTTGGCCTAAAGCCTCATGACCTCCAGCTCATGCTCTCTGACCCCTTTGATTTTCCTCCAGCTCCTCTGGGGAATAACTCCTACCGGAATGGTTGCTGCCAGCCATAGGGGCTGCTCCCCCCACAGGCAAATCCTGAGATCCAAAACCATTCCCTGGGCCATCCTCATCCACCTCTGCATCCCCTGTCTCCTCAGCCTCTTCGGCTTCCCACCAAGCCCATGAGTCCTTCTGCAGCTCCTCCTTCTTGGTGCTGCTCTTCATGGGACATCCAAAACTTTTGCAAAATTGTTTCAGTTGATGGACTGTTTGATTTTTGTCCTCATTTATACGATCTTTATGGTTATAGCAACAAGGTCACCCCTTAATCGTGCACGGAGGAACGCCCAAGGAGAAGAGGTAAGACCATGTCTTAGAAACCAGCAAGTACCATTGAGTTTGAAAACAACAATGTACCGCCATAAAGCAACTCGAGAATTTGCTTGATCGTGTTATTTTAAATCATTGGACGTCCCTTCCTACCCTACCACATAGCTATGTCCCAGAGTTCCCAATGTTTTGTACGTTTGCTTTTACCTCTCAATTCATCCAGATTTCTAAACTTGTCCACTGCTCTAACCCAATCATCAACTTTAGGAGGTGATGGAAGAATCCAATGTTTGCACACCTCACGTCTGGCTAGTAACATAAAAGTGAATAGAAGATGTTTCTGATTTTTACTTAAATTAATATTAGAATCTTCGGTGTCCAAGATGCCAAATATAATAGTAAAGGCGCTTACCTTGATATTGATGTCCAAAACTTTATCAACAATCTTACCAAATGCATACCAGTAAGCATCAAGGTGGTTGCATGTGTAAAACATATGTATGTCATTTGTCTTCATCTCACCTCATTTGGGACACTTTTTCATCACCTGTGTATTCATCTTTGACAATTTTTCGGGTATCCAATACGATCTGTGGAAAGTAAAAATATGATTTCTCCTAAGAGGTGCAACAACAATAATGTGCCATAAAAAGGTGCAGGATACTTGCCAAACATGTTGCAAGTCTTGAGCCGGAAAGGTTTTCTTCCATACAACATCTGGTATGTCAAAATCGACCTCATTCCCCTCGATCAGGTACCAGTACCACTTCGATACTTCTTTTCAAGTTGGATTTTTCTGTATTTCTTCCTCTAGCTTCCAGCAAGTGTCCGGTAAAGTAACTTGTTCTCTAGCCCAGCTGGCCATCTGGCAGTATTTAAATCTTGATATTTCATTATTAGTTCTTTCCACTAAAGCGTCCCAACATTTAAGATTCCCATTTTCAAGACGATATCCCCACTTCTCTATTCCTGCTCTTTTCAGGGGGCCTGCTAGAGAGTCTTTCAAACAGTCTGGTCTGCCAGGTGAATTCCATATTGGAGCCAGAGAACTATAATACGAAAACTTCCATGTTTTCCTTATCTCAAACCACATTTTATAGGCTGATCTCAGTACTTTCAGTCTGATCTTTTTAAAATATTTAGGGTGGCCGAACTTGTGAAGATATTGATCATGATCAGTTACAGTTTTCCAGTAGGCAGGATAGAACTCGTGGGCATGAAGAAGAATCCTGATATTTTTAAATTGAAAGGCTTTGTAGTACATAGCTAGATCTAGGCTGGCGATCCCCCCCCCCGACTTTTCTTTTGGCAGAGCTTTCTCCAAGCTATCCTTACCCCTCTAGAGGCCCAGATAGAGGTGTTGATTTTGCTCTGAATCTTTTTTATACTCGTTAAATTGAACTCCAGGGGAATTGCATTAAATATAAATGTGAACTTTGGTAAAATGGCCATTTTGATGACATTAGCTCTCCGCATAAAGGTGAGAAGTACGCAGCTCCATGATTTTAGTAATTTCCTCATTTCTTTAGTTTTCGAGTCAAGATTAACTTGGGCAATTTCGTCAATATTTCTTGGGACTTCGATCCCCAAGTATTTTATTTTATTTTTGGATTCTATCAGAGGCATCGTTATGTTCCAATGCATGACCTCAGTTTTTTGATGGTTGATTTGGTAACCAGAAATCCTCCCAAATTCCGTTAATAGGCAGTTTATGCTATCAAAAGACTCATACAGGCTGCTTGTGTAGATCATTAAATCGTCGGCATATAACGCCACTTTCAAGTCCCAGCCGTTAAAACTAAAGGGTATAATTTCTTCAGAGGACCTTATCATGTTGGCTAAAGGTTCTATATATAGATTAAAGAGATGAGGGGAAAGCGGGCAGCCCTGTCTAGTGCCTCTTCTGATCTGAAAACCTTTTGATACTCTACCATTAATGAGTATTTTCCCGACCGGAGCTGAATATATATTCGCGATGACCCTTGAAAAATTCTCCCCTAGACCATAGTAGTGAATGACCTTCTGTAAGTATGACCAGCTTACGCGGTCGAACGCTTTTGCTGCGTCAAACGTAAGAGCCACAAGAGGAACTTTTTCCTGGGCTGCGATATCGATGGCACCAATAAGTTGGTGGGTAAGGTCATGTAGCTGTCTCCCTCTCATGAAGCCCTTCTGATCTTTATGGATAAGTTTATTAGAGAGAGACCCAAGTCTTTGTGCCAAAATCTGAGTAAATATTTTATAATCATTGTTGAGAAGTGATATGGGCCTATATGACTCACATTTTAAAGGGTCTTTCCCAGGTTTTAAAATCAGACTAATGGTTTTTGGGATCGGGAATCCCTCTAGGTAAATGGAGATAAAAAGATCTGCTAATTTAGGGGCCAGCAAATCCTTCAAAACTAGGTAGAACTCTTTGGGAATTTCATCAGGCCCTGCCGCCTTACCCCTTTTCAGGCTCTTAATTACTTCCAAGACCTCCTCCACCGTGATAGCAGCATTTAATGATTTGCGGGAGTCAGCATCCAGCTTTGGAAGTTGTGATTTATTTAAGTATAAGTCTACCGCGGGGAGTGAAGGGGAGAGATCTTCCTCATACAATAGCTGAAAAAAGTCAACAAAATCCTCTTCTATATCAGCCCTATTTTCTACCTTTTCCCTTCCATTAGCCTTATAGATCTTATTGCTGTTGGACTCAGTTTTAAAATTCCACGCTAAGAGTTTGCCACTGTTTTTCCCAAATTCATAGTTCGATAGACAGCTGGCCTGTCATCTCTTCCTTACCCTTTCCTCCAAATAGTAAGCTAACTCCTGTTTCTTTTTCAGTATATCTTCCTTTGCTTTATTCTGATCGTCCTCCATAAGAACGGCCTCCAGCCTCCCTTGTTTTCCTAATATATCAGCCTCTAATTGTGCTACCTTGAGTTTTTTCTCTTTGTTCTTAAATGTTGCTAGGCTAATTAAGACTCCTCTGAGGACTGTTTTAAAAGCATCCCATATTACCATCTTGGAGAGTTCCCCATCGATGTTGTCTGTAAAGTAATTTAACGTGGTGGCTCTTAACTTGTCTATTACTTGATGGTCCAATAAAAGTGTACGATCCAGTGTCCATCTTTTCTCTCCCTGCAGATAATTTGTGCCTAGATCGAGGTGGACTAAGGAATGATCTGGGAGATGAGCAGGCATATGGGACACCTTTTTAACGTTGTTGCATCGAGTTTTATCAATTAGGAAGAAGTAAATTCTCAAGGCATGACCGTACTTATGATTTCTCTAAGTACATTTATTAGTCATATCTCCTCTGATATTCCAAATGTCAGTTAGCCCCAAGTCATCTTTAAGTCTATTCAGTCATTCTCTCATTTTAGGGAGGTTCAGGGCCCTGCCAGGAGGATGTCTATCCTTTTTGGGGTCAAATAAGATGTTAAAATCTCCACCTAATATAATTGGAAAAGGCGTTGTTATCAACTTAACGTAAAGGGACCGAAGAGGGCCTGGATCATCTATGTTTGGACCATAGTACCCAACCACAGATAAAGAGATCTCACTCGACTTTATGTTGGCTATAGCCCATCTGCCTCTTGAATCTACAGTCTCCCCTAGTAATGTTAAGTTTGCGGACTTTTTTATGATAATTGCTACTCCTTTGATGTTACAGGATTGATTTGTGCAGACACTCTCTCCAACCCGTTTTTCACGTTTTATAATTTCGAGCCACTCATCTTTAAGAAGGTGGGTTTCTTGTAATATAATTATATCACAATTTTTTAACTTTAGATACTCGAAAACATTTTGTCGCCTACCCCTTGTTCTTAGCCCATTCACATTCCATGTCACTAACTTTAGATCACCCATCTAGCTAAGAGTTTGTCACTCCGCTACTCACATTGGCCCTGTTTGCTATTGATTTTGTATATCGGACAATTATTTTTAGATTTTTCCCCAGATGCTCCCCACCCAAAATAAGTATTTCTAGTTCTTAAAAAAAGAATAAAACCCCTAAAACTACCCCTACCCTGGAGAACCCTCCCTACCATCATTGGGCAGACCTGATTGCCCTTTCAGTTGGTCTACTTTGAAGGAAAGCAATGCCTCAATATCAAACTCCAATTCTGCAATCTCACTGGCTGGTTTACCCTTCTGAGACATGATGCGCAGATTCTTTAAGGGTCACTCAAAAATAGAACCCAAAAATAAAACACAGAATGTGACTGCTTAGTGGTCTGTGCTAAACTAGTGATGTACACCAATCACTGTGTGTCAAGTACAAATACAAGTTCAAATCCCACCGCTTTCACCAATGTTAGAAATGGGGGTCTCTAGTTGGCAGAGGTAGGTACCTTTGACTGAAAAGGGACCCTTGCTTCATTTCATGGTAAGGGGGAAGTACACTGTTCACCCCCTTGGTAGCTTGGCACGAGCAGACATGCTTATCCCCAAGGCAATGTGTAAAGTATTTGTACCAACACTCACAGTAACACAGTGAAACACCACAAATGGACACCACATAGGTTTAGAAAAATAAAGTTATCTTTATCTGACTTTCACAAGACCAAAACAACAAAAATCCGACATATATGGGAAAACGATTCTCAGTAAAATTGTCTTTAAAAAGTGTTGCCAAAAATAAACTTGTAGATTTGGTGTTTCTTTAGGTAATCAAGTAAAATATCACCAGCACAGCTCTCTTTAACACCTGCACAGTTCTCTTGTCACCTGCACAGTTCTTTTGTCCCTAATGGACTTCATCCCACAGGGCTGCTGGCTCCGCGAGCGGTGATTGTTAAAGATGTGCCCCCCAAATGCTGGAAACAAACAGGCTCCGAGGAGCGGACCCCGGTACCGCAGCTCTTCTGAGGTGCCGGTACGGGCCGTCCTTATTGCTTCAAGAGGGGAGCCCCCACCACGTAGGCAAATACTTGAATAGTCCCCAACAGGCCTAGTAACTAGATCAAGGGGCTCTCAACTGCCCCCGGCCACACGACCAGCCGACGCCCCGATCTAGGGCTTGGATCGCACTTGCGCAGTTCCCGGCAGGCCCGCCGACTCCCAACCCCCTCAAGGTATCACAATAAGTAGCAGTGCGGATAGGAGTGTTACCTTGGGAGAGGGTCTTTCGCTGCGGTCCATGCCTCGGTGATCTTCAAACCGTTGCCTCTCTCTCACGAGGGCACTCCACGGAGGGGAGCGGAGCAGCCTTCCCAGACTTCGAGAGCGGCGTCCGTCACTGGCTTGGTGCTGACGTCCTGCTGGGCGGCTCCCTCTTTAACAGCCGTACGTCTGCGGGGAATTCCAGTGGCCAGGCAATGCCTCGCAGCCGGTTAGCTCAGCACTGCTTTATTCTCTTGAGATTACGATCTCAGGCCAGGCCGGTGACGGGACACGCTGTAATTCGACCAGTCCCACTTCCAAACTCCTCGCAGTAACAAGCTGGGTGCTGGAACGGCGCAGAGGCGATCTCAGGAGTAAACAATATGGGCTGTACAAAGAATACACGCTGGGTGCAGTCACACACACACAGCGCTACAGAGATCTTGGAAAGTTTGTTGTCCCTGAGTTTTCACAACAGGAGGCCAGCTCTCCTCAGGCCCTTGGAGACTTTCTCTTTAGGACACAGCACACAGCAAAGTCCTTTTTCTCAAGCAGGGGGACACAGCACACAGCAAAGTCCCTTGTCCTCTCCTTAGCAGAACAGCAAACAGTAGGCCAGCCCCAGAGACATAGCAAGGGCAGTACTTCTCCTCAGTCTCTTCAGCTGTCCTCGTTGGCAACAGGTTCCTCTTGATCATGAAGTACTCTAAATTACAGGAGTTTCAGCTCTCATTTTTATACACCTAAAGTCTTTGTTCTCCATGTGTCAGGGGTCCTGGACCCAGTCCAAACCAGTTCTGGGTGCATTTTGCCAGTGCACAAATTCTTCCTTTGTGTATGTGGGCCAGGGCCTTCAGACGCACTGCAGGAGTTGGAGCCAGTCTTTTGTGGAAGGCAGGCACAGCCCTAGTCAGGGACAGATACTACTGCTCCCACCACTCCAAATGCAGATTGGTCTATTCAGCTCAGGCTGACTCACCCAGACTACTGGAGCCACCCCAGCCCCTGTCACTCCAAAGCCAGACAGTCAATCCACAACCAGGCAGAGGCACACAGAAAGATTGAACAAGATAATAGCCACTTACTAAAAGTGCTATTTTCAAACACAGAATTTAAAAAACATCTTTACTAAAAGATGCGTTATTAAAATCTGAGTTCAGGGATACTAGACTCCAATTTTCTATCTCACTACTATAAGAAGATATGCAGGTAAACATGTTACACAGCATACCCCATTCTGTCCTATGGGCAAGATAGCCTTGCAATAGTGAAAAACGAAATTAGCAGTATTTCACTATCAGGACATGGTACACACACCAGTACATGCCCTATCTTTCACATACACTGCACCCTGCCCAGGGGGGTACCTTGGGCCTTCCATAGGGGTGTCCTAGGTGTAAGGAAAGGGAAGGGTAGGACCTGGCCAGTGGGTACACTGGCCAGGTCAAAAATGGCAGTTTAGCAAACTGCGCACAGGCCCTGCAGTGGCAGGCCTGAGACATCTTTTTGGGGCTACTTTTGTGGGTGGCACATTCAGTGCTGCAGGCCCACTAGTAGCATTTACCTTACCAGCCCTGGCACACTCAGTGCACTTTACTAGGGACCTACTGGTAAAAAAAATATACCAATCATGGATAACCAATCACAATAACAATTTACACAGAGAGCATATGCACTTTAGCACTGATCATCAGTAGTAAAGTGCCCAGAGTCCTAAAGCCAACAACCACCGGTCAGGAACAAAGTAGCAGGAGGAAGAAGCAAAAACAAACAAAAAATAAGAAAAAAGTCTGGGCCTAACCCGGCAAAAAGGGCCATTTCAACAGTTGGGCAGTAACTAAGGAAAGGAAACTTGATTTACTCTACTGCAGGGGGTAGGGTAAAGGGATTAGACAGGTGGGGCAGAGCTTTTTTATATATAATAGAGGGGCGACTACACTGATCATCGATTCATCATCTTTGTCTTATTCAGTCACGGTACAATTTGAAAGGGAAAAATCGGAACAAGTGTAAATTAAATATGTAATGGGAAACCAGGAAATATATTCTGGAATCACTTCACATGGGTATGGAATGTATTGTGGAACGTGCCAAGAATGCTTTTTCCAATTTGGTAGGCTGGGATGGAAGAACTTAGGAAAAAATAAGGGAGTGAAGTACTAAAGGGTGACTGAGTGGGCAAAAGGAAAACACACCTCGTGTGTTCTGTTTGCTATGCATTAAAAGCATTGTAAATTACACATTAACTGAAGCAGACACACATTACACAGCCAACACTGCAGTCACAAATTGATTGACCCATACTGAACTTCCATAGGCAGGGAAGGGGGATGATAAATCATAGGTAGGATAGATCTGGCTCACTTAACAAATATAGCTTATTAACACATATATAATACTCATGGGAGTAGAACAAAGAATACAAATAATTAACCCCCACTTAGAACCATAAGTTTGAATTATCTTAATAGCCCTACACAAACCAAGTAAACAAAGAAGGTGAGCAGCATGCTCCTCATGAGAAGAAGAGCTGCCTTGCTTATTCATCCAAACAATGCAAATATTAATTCTTCCTTTCATTCTAATTCACCCATAGCCTCCATGATTAAGCTTTATTTTCTCACATCCAGTCTTTCACCAAAATTTCCAATCCATTATCCACCCATTCAATAGCAACCCTTTCTTCAAACCATCCTTTCGCCCATCCAGCCTTTTACCTACCCACCTTTTCACTCATTTATCATTTCTTTTCTTTTAAGTTACATTCCATTCTTTCATGTCTCCCTCAAGCCATCAAAGCTCATTATGTGAGATTTTGCTGAGTTGCAGATAGAAGAGGCCATAATAATAATACCTCAACCACCGCTGTGGCAGATAAAACTGAGGGGTGTTCACTTCACAGTAATTTTTGATGATGAAGAGCGAAACCATGGTAATAGTTAGTGAGCATAGATATTACAAGAAATGATGTGACTTACCATTGTCCGTCGCTACTGCTGCTTCTCCCCCTCCAACTGACCCATCTCCTTCTGCAGCTGCACTGAAGCCGACATCACGGAGGTTCTGTAGGGCTAGAATAAAACATTACATATAATTTAGATGCCAGATATGCAACCCCAAATACAACTTCAGTTAGCCCATCAGTATCTTCCAAATACCACTCTGGGCATTTGATGAGTTGGTTCACAAAGATAGACAAGCCAGATATGGAATAATGGTCAATGAAAGACATATGTTGTTGGTTAGTAAATGCAATTGGAGTGGGATCTCATACTTTTTTCCAGACTTGCTGCACTGTCATAGGAAATTACCGGTATGCTGTAACTATAAATGAATGAGTCTGCAGCACGCTACATTGATTTGATTTGATTTGATTTATCCATTTGTATAGCGCGCGAATGCCCGAGGGCGTCTTGGCGCTGTGAGATACCGCTGGCTCTTGAAGATGTTAATTATGCCTATGTGGAGAAAAGCCACGTTTTAACTTTCTTTCTGAAAATTTTCAGAGATGGGCTGTTTTTTATGTCTAGCGGTATTTGGTTCCAGCTTCTTGCCGTGTGTAGCAGGAAGCTTCTTCCGCCCCAGTTAGCTCTCTTAAATCTTGGGATCCTGATTATTTTCATTTGGCTGGATCTTAGAGGTCTATTTGGCTCATACAGTTTTAGATGGGATTTTAAAAATTGTGATCCGGTGCCAGTGACTGCTTTATATGCTAAGCATAGTGATTTAAATTGTATTCTTTTTACAATTGGCAGCCAGTGCAGATTTTTTAGTTTGTGGCTGATTGTTTCAAATTTTGGTATCCCTAAAATCAGCCTGGCCGCTGCATTCTGCAGACGTTGGAGTTTGAGCAGGATTTTCTTCCTGGCTCCGGCGTATAAGCCGTTTCCGTAGTCCAGTCTGGACAAAGCTAATGCCGTCACCACTGTCTTGCGGGAGTCATGTGGTAGGTAAGGTAAAATTTTCTTAATCATTTTTAGAATGTACCAAAGTGATGATGCCAGCTTACTGGCTTGGGCATCAAAGGAAAGATTGGTATCTAAAGTGATGCCCAGGTTTTTCACCTTTTCTGACGGTTCAGGACATCCTCCTAATTCTTTTGGCCACCATGAATGTGACCACATATTTGTGTCCCCTCCTAGTATCATGACTTCACTTTTATCCCCGTTTAGTTTTAGGCAGTTTGTTCTCATCGATTGGCTGATTTGTACCATGCAGATTTGAAATTTTTCTGCTGTGTTCTCTACGTCTTTATTTATTGAGACCACGATTTGGGTATCGTCGGCGTAGGATATTGGAGTGAACCCACAGTTCCTTATTATTTGTGCCAGGGGAGTTACGTACAGATTAAAAAGAGTAGGGCTCATCGAGGAGCCCTGTGGGACTCCACATGGTAGGTTGAATTTGTTGGATTTTGCCTCTCCCGATTCTACTGAGAAGGTTCTGTTCTCTAAGTAGGAAGTAATGAGGGCACACGCTAAATCATGTAATTGTGCTGTTTTTAGGCGTGTTATGAGGATCTCGTGGTTGACTGTATCGAAGGCGGCCGATAAATCAAGTAGAATCATTGTGATCGGGATTCCATGTTGACCATGGCCACACTCTAGTGAACTAAACTGTGTTAGAGCTAGGCATAATCAGGACAAGGAAATCCTTCTCAACAAACATACTTGTGATTTTTATGTATATTACTATCTTACTTAGGCCTGCTATCTGAATCTTCATGATAGACAGTACCAACATTCCAATACCCCAAGATTCTACCCTAAGAAGTCCACAACATTCATAAAAGGTCTCAGCAGCGACACTGGTAGTCGGGGCTGGCTGATCAGCTTCTCCCGGACCCTCAGAAACGTCCCTCTTCTTGCCCTTGGGTGCTGATGAAAGAAGTTAAAAAGATAAATAAAAATAGATTAGTGATTCAGTTCAGAATCAGAATCAAATAGCTTTTATTCGGTTGAAATACATCAACCATATAAGCAGAGACATAATAACAGTCAACATATAAAAACAGAACTATCCTTGATATAAATACATGGGAATTCATAGGCATATAATAGTCCCAATACATAAAGTGCAAGTGCATTATTACAATACAAATAAATATCCTTATATACTGGCAAACAAAAGCAATAGGCAAAAATTGCCTAATACTGGTAGGTTTTGTAAAAGATGTAACTAGACAAAGACAAAAGTGCAAATGCAATAATACAGTACATATGGAAATCCAGGTAGACTCAGTATCAAAATAAGTGGACATAGATTTCCTAATACCAATGGATTTCAGGATAAAAGTAGCTAAATAAAAACACAATCCTGGATCTTCTAATTTAAAAAGCAATTTCATGGCATCTTTAACCAACCTAATGTTATAAAATAAGAAAAAAGGTTTCAAATACTACTTTCTAAAATTAAGGTAAAAATTGCAAATTCATAAAAAATGGCTGCAGCTTTGGTGGGATATACCATCACATGGGCATCGTTGAACAGTACATAACTGGAAAATTAACAAGGTGATGTAATGTACCCAATCTTAAACGTGTCAGCACATATCGGTGTGATGCTCTAGTCACGACTGACAAGTAAGATTGGAAACCCTCTTTAACTTCCAGTTGCTGGTAGAGCATAAAGGTAGTTTGCTTATTGAGTACACTAAATCGGGCCTTCAATTGCTGTGAAAGGAAGGTTGATTTTATCTCATTTTTAGTAACAGAGGCTATACACCCAGGGTCCAGCCGTATGTCATAATTGAATAAAGTTTTGTACCAGTGCGAGATGTATTTAAGCCATGGTATTTTTAAACAATTCTCCATTTTAACGCAGTCCTGTATAATAGATTGGCTGAACCTTGTCTCTTCCTTTGACCAAATTGATTTCCATAATAGGAGGGGTCGTAATGAGTCAATATCTGATATATGAGCAATGCCCACTTCCCGGTAAATAAGTTCCGTAGAGGCAGAGGGGGGGGGGGGGGCACACAGCAAGCATTTTAAAAAAGCATTTTCGGCTTGAAAAAGAGAAATCGCTTGGGTGTGTCCCCAAACGCCAGCACCATAAAGGGCGGCAGAAACGCATCTTGCCTCATAGATTGCCATGATATCTTTTATACGGCGACGGCCCAATTTAGCAGTAAATCTAAAAATGCCATTTATATTTCTCTCCATCTTAGAGTGGGCATTCTCCTGTTCCTGTGCCCATGACCCATTTCCAGCGAATGTAATACCCAAATAACAAAATGATTTTACAGTTAATACTTTAAAGTCCTCTATGTAAAATCGTCTAACTGTTATTGGGTTCTTGTTATAAGCCATGACAAAAGTTTTTGATTTATTAATTAAAAGCTTTCTTTTAGTAATAAATATAATAAAATTGCCGATAAAATTGTCGATAAGACGCTGGAGCCCAATAGGGGTCCGGGATAATAGGACCGCGTCGCCAGCATATAAAAGAATTGGGATAGGGTTTCCTTCAATCCTTGATGCATCAGCTTCAAATGTTTTCAGGGTGGCATCAACATTATTAATAAATAAAGAAAATAGTAATGGAGCCAGCACACACCCCTGGCGGATACCTCTCTTGACTTTAAAGGGGGGGTATACTCGCCTGAATATCCATACCGCATCTTACTAGTTAATACTTCATATAATCTTGCTAGAAAGTAAACTATATCTTTTGGGGCACCAATTTCTAGCAAAAGGGGCCATAAAATCAAATGGTCAACTAAATCAAAAGCGCTACTCAGATCGGCAAAGCATAGGTATAGGTTGCCCTCCTTTGCCAGTGTATACTTCCCGATCAGAAGATCTAAATGTACGCACTGCTCTAATGTTCCCAGTCCTTTCCTAAACCCATATTGGGCTTGTGAGAGGATCGTCTTTTCTGTAGCCCAATCTTCTAGTCTAGAAAGCAAGACCCTACTCAAAATCTTTATAGAAGAGTCCAACAATGAGATTGGGCGATAGTTACGGGCATCAGTCTTTACTCCCTTCTTATAAATTGGGATTATTATTGACTGTTCCCATGATGCTGGGAATACTGTTTCAGAAGCAACATTAAATACTCTAGTTAAAAGGGGTGACCATAAATCCATATTGTTCTTAGAAAGATCTATCGGAACCCCATCTGGGCCGGGTGCCTCACCACCCTTACTACTAGATATACCATCTAAGACCTCCCCATTACTAATCATCAGAGGTATAATTGGCCATTGAGCGGGCATATCATGTGGTATGGCAGGTAAGGTATTACTATTAGGAGAATTAAAGATATTTGAAAAGTGTTCGACCCAGGAGTTACTAGTAATATGGGAATTAAATTCTGGTACATGATCATCTTTCAAAAAAGAGCTATTAACAGTATCCCAGAATAGCTTACTATTTTTTTTATCAGCTGCGTAACTTAATTTTTCCCATGCATCATCTCGGAGTTTGGCTTTTCTTGTCTCCAGGGCAGAATTATACTCTATTCGTACAGTCCTAATTATATCCCGATCTTGTGGATTACACCCCAGGGCTTGTTTAAGGTGATGTAGGGCAGCTGTACAGTTCTTATCGAACCAGCCTACCTTGGGTTTTCTTTTACCATGGGCAGGTTTCGTCAAGAGATTCTCGATGACCTTATTGATCTTAATAACATTTTCAAGCAAAGATTGAGGATCAATCTCCTCCCCTAAACAGAGTTTGAGTTCGACCTGACATTGTTTAATGATATCACTCTGAATTTTTGGTGGATCCCAACCTGTCCATTTTATCCGCACACCATTAGATCTAATAGGGGCAATACATGGACTGATAGATACATCATTGGGATTTTTAAATCCCCAAGTGAGTAGGTTAAGGGAGATACTGTTATGATCACTTATAGGTTGCTCCGTTACCCATGGTGAGGAAAACAGGTGTGCACTGTTACTAGAAATTAAAATATGATCAATATTAGACCTTACATTTCTCCCTGTAAATGTAGGACATTTCACATTATTTTTGTCCATAGTACAATCCAACAAATCCAGATCCAATTTAGCAATAACACTATTTAAAGCAGCACCATAATCACAGTGGGGGAAATGCATATAATCATCGCTTTCATTTCCCCCCCTCCTATGCCCACATACTTTGGTCAAAGATAAGGGACACGCCTGGATATTAAAATCACCAACCCAAAGAATAGTGGTCGGGTTCCTAATGGTACTGATCAACTTATCAACTTCTCGCTCCAGGGCAGAAACAACTGACCCTCGGGTTGAATTAAAAAGATTGTTATAGAAGTTGATCAGAATTACATCTTTTCCCGCCATGGACTCCAACCACATAATCTGGGCATACGCACCAACAGTAATGCAGCACTTAATGTTACATTTGTTCAAATTGATAGCAATCATAATTAGAATTCCCCCCCTAGCTCTACCGGAAGTTGATGGCAAGGCCGGTAACAAATGAGTAGTATAACCCTCTACATAAACTGGCTCCGTGCACCATGTCTCTTGGATACATATAATATCATGTTGGGCTGAGATCAAATCTAACCATGCCGGGGTACCTATCTTGCTCTTGAAACCGGATATATTCCAGGAGGTTACTAAATAACCAGTGCCTGGTTCAGGCTCGGTGGCCTCAATAACTTCCGGTTGGAATACGGTATCATCCACTTTATCGTTGGGGAATGATGAGATTAAAGAAGGACAAACATAGTTGTCAGTGGTGGGAGATATCAGAGTTGTACTGGGAGTGTACCTACCACCCGACTTTATCCCAAAAGGTTCCTTCATACCTAAATTAGTAATCTCTTCGACCTCCATTTCCCATACAGGTTCGACACATACATATCGAACCTGTTGTACCTGGTTCATCTGTGGATGTCCCTTACGTCAATCATTAGTGTTGAGGTCACTCAGGGCCTGGAATCTTTTAGCCAATGGAATGGCAGAGTGGAATAAGGAACAGGATCTGGGAGGAGCTAAAAGGGATCTATTTCTGGGTCGGCTGTCAATTTCCTGTATTGGCATTAAGTGTCTATAAAAATACCCTAAAGGGAAAAGAGTGATATTATATTCCATACAGGAAGGAGGGGGTGCATTATTGAGAGTGTTACTAACCCATCTTGGGGATCGGAAATTATTAATAATGCAATCACCTTCAAAGCATTTTTGTAATGGGCCGACCCAGCTCACTCTACGTGTAGTCAAGATCTGGTTTGCCCCAGCTATTGAATATTCGCAGTTTTTAGTCAGCCAGAACACCACTTTATTCAAGAGAGAGCCATGATCTTCTGTCTGTCCTACTAGGAGTTTGTGTACATTTGTGAGGACAGCGACATAGGCACTACATTCTGGTGGTAAGTTTACGGACACAGAGGATCTTCCGTCCCTAGGGGTCGCAGTTCTTAACTCTCCTGATTTTACGGGGCCAAGTATGTTGGAGTTCCATAATTTTACCTCTTCACTATCTCTCGGGAGTGAGGCTGAACTGTGGCTATCAATTGTTCTGCTCATTGTAGTCCCCTTCTCTGCAGCATCGCTGGGGCAGCAGGTGGAATGCGAAGGCCGTTCCCCTCACGGCGTGAAAAGCAATTGGCAAGCCGTTTCCCTCACGGCAGAGTAGAGGTAGGTAGAGTCTAAGAGCGCGTCCCACGTTGCGTGGGGCGGGGGCGCTTTTATCCGTGCTGCGGCGTCGCTGTTGCTGGCGTCACAGAGCCGCGCCAGCAGGGGATCATGGGAAGTGTAGTCCCCTTCTCTGCAGCGTCGCTGGGGCAGCAGGTGGAATGCGAAGGCTGTTCCCCTCACGGCGTGAAAAGCAATTGGCAAGCCGTTTCCCTCACGGCAGAGTAGAGGTAGGTAGAGTCTAAGAGCGCGTCTTTCTTCGTTGGAGCAACGCTCATCTCGTTTGACGTATATAGATATGACTAAACATACCCTTCGGACCGAGGATTTGTGTTGCAGTATGGATTTCGTGTTAAAAGTTGTTTTCAGTGAAACTGTTGGCTATTCTTTTAGTGTTTGCTTGTGTCTGCACAGAAAGAAGTGGTTTCTTGGTTACTGTCTGTCTTATATGGATCATATGGGACCTGACGGGTTAATGTACCTGTGGTGAAGCTAAAAATGGTCATGGGAAACGTAGTTTTGACAGTGTTCATTGGTTGCTGTTAAAGAATCCTGAACCGGGAATAGTATCCTGTACACGTGACTTCCATGCAGGGTGGCTCGTGACTGCAGACGGCGCCACAAAATATATTGCAGGGTGGAGCGGAACAGTCAATACCAGTCAGACTGAGCAGTATGGGAGAAGAGTCTGCTCTCTACTAACTCTATTCCCTTCGCAGCTCCCCGAGTTTACCGGCCGCCTGACGACCAGGCGCCGGCTCAGTGAGATGGACGAGCAAAATCATCCAGTGAAGAACCAGGAATCCCGCCCATTGATGAAAGGCGGTGACGTGCCTCCAAGGAGTTAAAACAGCAGTTCAGTTAATAATCTCCACAAAATGTTTATGAAAAGCAAACGCAGTCACATACTTCACTAAAATAGATCACCTATAGTACTACTAGTTTTCGCTTAAGTCTATCGACTGTCGTTAAATCCATATTCCAAATTTCCTCAACAAAAACTGCATTTGGAACTAATGTATTGCAGTGAATGATCTCTGATTCTATTCCCATTTCACAACACCCTTAATGGACCAACTCAGTTTCCCTTTTTGCATTGCATAGATGCATACTTCACATCACTGTGAATTCAATTAAAATTTCCTGTACAAGCTACATAAACAAAGTCACAGGCAGAACGAGCTACTCACTGATTCACTATAGTGAAAAGAGAACAGTCTGCAATGGCTTCTTAATTAATCAAACAAAGCGACCGCCTGATGAGTGCGATTAGGTAACGCTGTGTACCTGCCTCGCAGAAACTAGAAACTAGATCACACAATAATATACCAGCGTAAACTAGACATAGCTTACCTCTGAGTGTGAGCAGTGTTCTATTCGGAAAACAAATGTTCCCATTGTAGAACACAAACACAACAAATAATTAATATTCACCGAGCCTCGGAATCTTAACACTAAGCAGGTCAAGCAGGTCCTGTCCTGGGTCCAGAATGTCCGCCCAGCGGTGTACCCGCTGCTGGGCCGTGTGCCAAACCTGGCTGGTGCGCCGCACGCACCGCAACACAGTTACCTAGCACTACCGATGCTTCCGCAGGGGGTAGCTACTACTGGGACTGTTGCCAGCTGTCAGCATAGAGGGTAGGTGGCGCTGCACAAAAAAACTAGTGCTGCCACCTCCTCCTCTCCAAAGATCACCTGGGGCTGCACACCTGGGAGGCGGTGTCGCCCGCAAGGAAGCTGTCCCTCTGCCATGGTGCTTAGGGGGGGGCTAGAAATAATAAGGAAAAGGAAGTGAAAGTAAGGAAGAAAGATATGAGGAAAGAAGGAGAAATAAAGTCAAAAAGTCACAAAAACATGAATAAATGTCCCCAAAAACATAAAATACACAAAGTCACACACTATTATAAAAAATAAAAATTAGGGGTAGATAAGTGATAAAGGAGGAGGATTAGAAGGATTAAGGACAGATACAATTTAAGCATAGCACCATAACAGAGAGCATGAAAACAAGATGGCTGCGCCCATGCGGACCGTGTGGTGCTGTTCGCGCGTGATTTAGAACACAAGAACACACTTGAGAACTGGGTAGTGCTGTTCACACCCGAATTCGGCGCGTGCAGACGCACTCCATGTTCCCAACACAACATAAAGCGCACGCCAGCAACCTCTGCCTGCAATCGGAACTCCGCATAGTGAAATCCGAGCAGTAGGGTTCCACGAACTCCGCCCACCCCTACTTTTAAAAGACAATTATAAAAAATTGCACCATGCACACTCTGGGTATGACTAAAATATATATTTTGGAAAGCACTTTTTTGTATTTTAAACCGGTTTGCACATTTTGTAGCACTCAATTTTGTACTGTGGATAAAGTAAGTTTCAAAAGTATGAATTACATAATCACTGTGCTTTTTGTTACAGGTTTAGGCCTATTAGTACTAAAGATATATAGCTACTGTTCTCCACTGCTCCAACCAAGATACAATTTTGTGTCTATCTTATTATAAACACAAACCTCTGCAGTGCGTTCACAAATGCCGTGACAAAGTTAGCAAAGAGAATAAAAGAAAACATAGAAATTCACTGAAATAAACAAAGGTTAAAGGGACTTAATAGTTAGGAAATAGAATTAAAAAAATATAGAAATTCACTGAAAAAACCAAAGGTTACAGGGACGTTATAGTTAGGGTCAGATTTGACTTGAACAAAACCAATAAAATTCAGCAGTTACAGTTACCTGAGTTAACTATAACTTATATCCCCGCAATGCACTTCTTATGACCTTGCATATTACATCACTTACTGTTATACGGGCTGAAACCACTGGAGTTGATCCCTATATTTTCGGTACTCAAGTCCTGACTACTATTCGCACAAGTAAACAGGAGATGTGGACCAGGATAGTCAACAAAGTGAACGTTTTCGGCAACACCCTCCGCACACCGGGAGCAGGTGGTACTGGCAAGCTATGGATGGGTTTGTCTGTGCTAAGGGCACTGGTTGTGGTTGTTGTTGTACCAGCTGTAGTGGTTGGAGGTGTGTGCTCAATGAGACTAACTGAATCTGTCTGACTGAGCTGCCCAGAAGTGACAGGAGTGTTGTCATCATCCACATCTATGAAGTCAGTGTCATCACTGAGGGCTTCTTGGGTATCTGCAGGTTTCGTGGTTTGACTCAGCTCACTGGCCTAATTCCGACAAGCATCAGGGATAGGCTCATCTGTGAAAGAAAACACAACTGTTATTTTGAAATGGAATTGTTATCTGAGGGTGGACGTATTCTAACTTACAACTTTGATGCGTGCAGTTACAAGAGCTTACTGACACATACTGATATCTACAGTAGTGTTCTTCATAATGACATACATCATCCCGTTCACTAGCATGCAACATATACATTTCACATGCTCCACATTGTGACCGGTGGGGCACTTTGAAGAGCATCTAGCTGACAATCAGTTTGCTGTGTAGTTGTCAGACAGTATCTTTTTCTCTTTTGTAAGACATGATCAGAGCCATGCTCTTTAAAGAGTACCAGCAATTGTGTGAGGGCAGACTAGAAAAAGCTAATAAGCTACCACCACATGATGGCAGCGGAACCGTCAGAAATGCATGTCTGACCATCCGCAGCAGGCGAGTCCATTGTTTATTTCCATCGCTGACTTCTCCTTCATTATTGGGTGTGATGATCACATGATGATCATCAGTGAACTGGTTCACAGAGGCCTCTCCTTCGATCCGGGCAGCACGGAGAGACTGGTGCCACTAGGCGGGTGAGTGTGCCTCCTTTTGTAGGGTAAGGGAGGGAAACGAGGTGTGTTGGTGGCTCTTGTATCGTGAATGGGAGGGTCTGCATACTTATTAGCTTAATACTCCGCCTGCATGCGGAACTCTGTGGAATTCCACAGAGTTTTTTGGTAACTCCATGGAATTCTGCAGAGTCCAACTCTGTGAGCTCCGCCCAGACTTACCCAAGATACACATTGTCGCAACCATTGCACGCTTAATGTTAACATCCCTCTCTGAACCCCACTGCTACAATGTCTGCATCAGCACTTTTGAACACATACCTGCTATTGTGGAAAGTACTGTTGTAGAAGGTGCTGTCTAACATTTTCTCCTTCATCTTCCTCACTGTCATCATCTTCATGCATTTCGCGTGCCTCCACTGGTGGGTTACCGTATCCTGCTCCATCATCATCATCATCCTCAATGAGAGGTACTTCGGGTCTTAGGGCAATGTTGTGTAGGATGCAACAGGCCATGGTAATCCGACAAACCTTCCCGGGTGAGTAGAGGAGGGCACCACCACTCTTATCCCGGCATCTGTACCTGGTCTTCAGGAGGCCAAAAGCCATCTCCACTGGCCGACATGCCTTGCCATGGGCCTCTTGGTAGTGGACTTCCCCTGGCGTTGTGGGATTCTTCAGTGGCGTCAACAGCCATGGCATGTTTGGATATGCTGAATCAACTTCAGGTGACAATGTCAGTAGTGCGCAATGTGTCAACAGGACAATTTAACAAGGTACAAGAGATGTCACAATTATGAGGAAACCTACATGACACCTACCCAGAAGCCAGGCCCTCTCCTGTCTGAATCGTGACATTAGTTGTGGAATGTTGCTGTTCTGTAGTATGAAGGCATTGTCTGCCGGTCCTGGGAACTTGGCACAGAAATGAGTGATGTACAAATCTGCATGGCAAACCACTTGCACATTGATGGAATGATAGTGTTTCCTGTTCCTAAACACCTGCTCATGGTCGTGTGGTGGAATCAAGCCGATATGTGTGCTATCTATGGCTCCGATCCAGTTGGGGATGTGACCAAGTGCAAAACATTCACCCTTCATATGTGCCAAATCATCGCGGTGTATAAACTGTGTGTATGTCCCAATGTAATTTATTAGAGTTTGAAGGACTTCTGTAAGCACCATACTGAACTTGGGTTGTGACATCCCACCTGATGTGGCAATCGTGAATTGGAATGTCCCTGTGTCAAAGAAATTAGTAACACCGCCAACACCTTGACAAGTGGTATGATATTGTGAAGATTATTCAGTTCTGATTAAATATCTGGCTTCAGGTGCTCTGTAAGATCCAAAATGGCCTGACGATCTAAACTGTGCTTCTGGATCACATGTCGATCTTGCATGGTGAGAAGATCAAGATATGGTCTATAAACAGGAGGCAAGTATCTCCTCCTCCTTGGATACTAAGGTGGGAAACAGAAGCCACATGTGCAAATGAAGTGTTCAGAAGAGACAAGGGTCACCCTACCCACGAGGAACCAGGGTACATATTATATATCAAAAAAGCAATAGTGCCTGTGAAAATAATAAAACTGTAACATTGATACTTATGATAATAGTATTTGTTAAGCACAATGGCGATAATCAGGGAGAAGATGTACAAGCTCAGAAGAAACACTCAAAAAAAAAAGCCCAGCAAGTAAATTCCATTTGTTATTTATGAAGAAAAATCATGTAACAATAGAAAGGAAGCGTACGGTTTCCCAAGTGAAAGTAGAACCAATATTTACACGTGACAGGTAGTGACATACACCAAGGTTTCTAAGAATGAAAAAACGTCCATCTAATCAATTATACAGTAGCCATTTACAAGCCTCCTGTAGCAATGACGGAGGCTGAGTACATTGGTTCATTTCACAAGCGTGTCGGCGGTGTTTCGACCTCTCATAGGGTCGGAGGTCTCATCAGGACCTGGGTATGAAATGGTATTCTGTCAGAGCGGTGAGGTGTAGACCCATAAGGAAGTGACTCAATTGAGTTAGGGGAGGAAGTTTCACTTACATGGTGCCCGGCCGGGCACCCTGTAAGTGGGAGGTGATCGGTGATCTAACAGTCTGTGTAGCATGTATCCAATTACACGTCTTATATTAAAGGCATTAGTCAAACAAAAAGTCCTTTTCTCTGTGATACTTCGCAAGTGGAGATTCCTATTTCTTTTTGTTAATGTACATCAGGGAAGTGAGGACAATAAATGTCTGCCAGGCAATTTCTGGTTAGGGGTGCCATTGCAAGGAGGACCGCTTTAGTCACCATTGTACATGTGCAAATGAGGCATGGAAATGCTGTACAAATATGTCATATGGATGCTTTTTTTCTCATAAAAAAACAGTAAGCAACATTGATTGAAATAACATATGCTCCATGTCATTCACACATTTTTAATACATACATTACTTGGCAACATCACGTATGTTCCATTGAGGCAAGTCATATCCTGTCAACATATGATTCAAAATGTCTACAGAATTAACAAGTCATTAAAATGACTTACATGCGTGCAACATTTTCTGAAAAGGAATATCAGACAATGTCTGACCATGCTGGACATCAAAACTGTGCACTGCATCCTGCTAGCTATGGACAACATTTGTGAGCAATCATTGCACAAGACGTAAGTGCATGGTCCCAAGGTATAGCAGTGGTCCAGGTACTCAATTTGCCAGAAGAAGTCACTGCTTACAATATGACAATGAAAGGTTTGATAATGACACGTTCACAAGAACGTCGCAACCCCTACATAGCGCAATTGTCTCCAGAAGGCCACTAACACCAGTGTTTAAAGACCGCGAGCATGACGCAATCTCCCGCTGCAGTCTCGCCGATAGGAGAAAGTTGGGGAATGTGACCACGGGACGTAAAGCAATGTGCGTGTATACACACATGACCCTGTATGTTGCGTACAGTTACCCTTAATTAACAAAACATGCACTATTGCCTGCAGAGACTGCAGCCATACTCAACTCATCTGCGTCAGCTGCTGTGTATTCCCCGCTGCAAGCAACAATGCCAGGTCAGACAGGTGTGAGGGCCACTGTCTTCACTACAGAGGAATTCTGAATAGTTGTGGACGAGGTGCTTCCCCTGTATGCCAAACTTTATGGCTCCTTAGAGGAGCAGGTGAGATTGGATAGATGTTGGATGCTGAGTTACCTTGCTGACTACACGTTTGGTGATTTGTAAGTGTCATGTAGTGTGCTATGATCAACACATATCCACATTTCATATCTTGCCATCTCTGGCAAGATGGGGTATGTGATGGCTGAGGATTGACTGTGCTGCTTCGAATAACTTCAAACTACAATGTGTCTGACTACCAAATAAATCACAGTCTGGAGCATGCATGATCTTCATGATGCTTTTATCACAGAGCACAAAGTGTTGTGCAGAATGCTTAATAGTGGCCCACCGTCCAGTTGACAGTACTTTTGTTGTGGAAATGTAAAAAATAAACTATATGTGTTTGCGTATGGACCAAAACAATATCATGTGATGTCATTATCCACAACAGTTTCTCAGAGACAGGTCCGAACACTGCCTACACATGTATGAGACATTGTCAGATGAAGTAACAGCACATCACTAATTGTCTCCCTCTGTTTCATCAATGCAGCTCAATGCCCAATCCAAATGACGGCACTGGAAAACCATCGCCCAGAAAGTGCAGTCCTTGGGAGTCCATCCCAGGCGCAGCATCCATTGTAGGAAAAGGTGGGCGGACCTACTACGGAGTTGGTACAACATCGCTGAGTTCCAACTTGGACGGTCCTCCCCGCGTTGTAGGGGTAGCGCGTGAGACAATGACTCCCATGATGTACTGTATCGTGGTGGTGGCCCATCCGAGCTACATGGCCTGTTGAGAGCTCAACAGCATCAATGAGGGGCTGAGTAAAGCACTTCAAAGAGAACGAACAAGATGACACCTTAGTTACGTTACAGGTGATGTCCTTCACAAGCAGCATAAGTATTGATGCTCAACAAGTATTTGTCTGCTTTGGTAATGATACAACTAAATATATGTCTGTCAGCATGGCCACAAGTGCCTCTGAGTATTTTTATTTTTGTATCTTCAGCTCATTTTAATGTTCAGATTCATTGTACTGGAGGGCAGTTCGTAAAGCACAAGGGTGTATAATGTGGAGTAGCATGGAAGGCCACCTCCATTGTCAGGGTTTAGTCTACAATAGAGTCTTACAAACACAAAGAAAGACACTGTATCAAATGAAATACAATTATTGATGATGTTGAGACAGACGTACACATGGTCAGAGGTATGACAGTACATTCTCAAATATAATGACCCATGATGGTCATATGCCATGACCTACACATGAGATGGGAGAAAAATATTACATGGGAACTGTGTAGACACAACACCTGAAATCCTCTAACAAACCTTGGATCCATTTTGCAACAATTATGTGTAGACATGTCAAGGAGTACACAAGCATTGTACTGAGGTGTCAGTTGATCCATGTAATGAGGTGTCCATCTGTACAATATAGTGTATTACTACACATGTCTCAACCTTTCAGAAAAAGCCTGGTTACAAATTACCTACAACATTACACATAATGCACTAGATACATGTACCTCATGTGTAGCATCATTTGTACATCTTGTTGCTGAAAGACTCGCTGTTGTAAGTTTACGATTTGATGAATATTGTAGTTGACATTTAGAACGTAGTAAAGAGGTATGTGAGAAAAGTGAGTGTAATGAAACGATAGATGTAATTTTAACTTTGGATGATGGAGCTCAGCTTAAAAACATGGAGTACATACATTTGCGACAAATGACTCACCAAGACATTACGGCATTACTGGATAACAGTGACATTTAACATTGATTAAGAAGTTATGTCCTTAAGTCTGACCGTAAATTTAACCAAAGGATGCAAATCTAAAGGTTTTTTTTGTGGACTCTCGGGATGTGAAACTACCATGTACATGTAAGTCTTCATGACTTTTTAACATGCTTGTAGTCTCGTGCAGTGTCTACAAATTTGGAACACATGGTTGTCACCTAGTTAACTTGTTATTTCAGCAATCAAACAATCAAGTGAAGGAGACAGGGCCCAGGATCCTGGTGATGCAGCTGCCACATGTTTGTATAATCTGGATTCAGACACCAATGGACCCAGTGGTCAGTAGGGCAAGAGAAGTGCCACGGAGGACACAGACACTACCACATCCGTTAAGTTCGACTCCAGTGGCCAGTCCTTGGTGGTGGCGGCTACTATGCATACTGATGCCGATACTCCTTTGTCCGCCACTCCCCAATCCATTTCCCCCTCCCTGCTGCTCCATAACCAGCTTCCCAGGCCCGCTACTTTGAGAGGGGAACTGTCTCCACAACTCCAGACACCTCTGCCCCAGTGCCTCCAGCTGCCCTTGGCAAGGAGGCCCTTGACCTCCTGAAACAGATCTCCAATGGGCAGCCTGCACTTATGACTACCGTCCAGGGTCTGGTTAGCCAATGTGCTCAGATGGCTGCCTATCTGGGTGGCATTCATTATACTTATCATGCTGGATCTCTCGGCCGCATTTGATACGGTCCATCACAAAGTCTTCATGGACCGTTTATCAGCGGTCAGGGTCAAAGGCAAGGCTTGGGACCTCCTGAAATTGTTCCTAGCTAACAGAATACAAACTGTGGACATCGGTAGAGACAGTTCTAAGCCCTTCCCTCTCCCATGTAGAGTCCCACAGCGGTCCTCGCTCAGCCCGACATTATTTAATATATATGTCGCTCTGCTGGCAACCTTGATTAAATCTTTTGGATTCCAGTTGACCTCTTACGCTGATGACACGCAAATTGTGTTGTCAATCCAAAAAGGGTCAGAGGCTGAGACTGCCTCAAAGTGTCATAATTGCATGCAGGCAATTGCTGCCTGGATGGCATCAAATTGCCTCAAACTTAATGCAGAAAAAAACGAGGTTATATTATTCGGGAACACTGCCAACCTCTGGACACCGGATTGGTGGGCGACTACAATGGGCAGGCCTCCTGTTCCGGTGGTAAAGGCAAAAAATCTCGGAGTGCTCATAGATTTGAAATTGTCCTTTGATGATCAGGTTAGCAGGGTTGTTTCAACCTGCTTTTTTATGCTTTAAACTTTACGTAAAGTCAAATTCCTCCTTCCAGAAGACTGCCTGAAAACTGCTGTCACTGCACTCATTCTGTCACGGCTGGATTATTGCAATAGTCTCTACATTAACATCCAGAAAAAACACTTGTCCAGACTCCAGACCGTGCAGAATGCGGCAGCCAGAATGCTCACTGGTACACCCAGGTTTATTTCAGTAAGGGCGGGACTCAGATCTCTTCACTAGCCACCTGTGGCATTACGGATTCTGTTTAAGGCCATGTGTATAGTCTTCAAAGCTCTTAATGGCATGGGCCCTGACTTCCTGAGACATTCAATTCAGTGGTATGTTCCGGGGAGAGCCCTGCGCTCCCTGCAATCGAGACTCGCTATTCTCCCCCGCTACAATAAAACCAGCTGGGGTGGTAGGAGTTTTCGCTATTGCGCCATTAAGGCATGGAACAGCCTTCCTCTCCATCTCAGGAACTCAACAGAGCTTTTTACCTTTAGGAAGGGATTAAAAACTTGGCTGTTTACCTAAATGATATTCCCAGTCAATTGTCATAGTTTCCTCCTTTGGTAGGTAGTGCATAGCGCCAGGACACCTCAGGGTAGCAGAGCGCTCTAAAGATTTCAGTAACATAACATAACATTCATAGAGGTATGTGTGCCCTACAGGAACATTTTTCAGGCTTTGGCTTCCTGAACACCGGCAACATTTACCTAGGCCTAGGCAGAGCTTGCGGAGTTACACTCCACAGAATTCTGCAGAGTTGCCAAAAAACTCCAATAAATTCAGCGGAGTTCCATGAGTGGGTGGAGTAAACTCTGCACAGACACACACACACACACACACACACACACACTTGAGCCTCAGACTAAGAAGAAGCCAGCTATGTAGCACAACAGCTCAGTAGATTAGGTGCCTGCCGCATGGTTGTAGGCTTAACCAGCAGGTCACGCCTATTATCGCAATCTGCTACCCCGGCCCGTCATTCTCCTAGGGTCGAGAATTTGGAACATGAGTGACACGTACTGTGTTATATGTTATAAAATACTAAGCTTATAGTTTAATCTCTGGTGTGTCTTGATCTTCAGTAAGGTGAAGGGTGAAAGGGTGGCGGGGTCTGCTGCAACTTTGCACTGAAGCGACGCTGAGCCAGGTGGACCAGTATGAATATCTGGCGTCTTTCGAAGCCTGTAAAATTGCATTTCTATAGTGCCCACTAGCTTCAATCAGCAATTGAAATGCTTTATGCCCACAGCACTGTTCCGGACCGGCACCCATATTTAGTGGTGCGTTTTTTCCCACCGTATATTGTTGGTCAGTAAAGACAGCATAGCAAAAAAATAGCAGCATAGCACACTATAAATAGGGCTCCCGGTTTTATGGTATTTCTTTTTCTGCCATTTCCGTCTGTATTTATCCATATTTATTTTTTGCTACTTTTATCTGTATTTATCCATATTTATTTTGGGTTTTGTGGAAAATATAAGCTAAAATGTGCATATTTCCACATTTATTTAACCGATAAATATGCACTCATGCTTGAAGGTCTGCCAGGCTTCAGTGCTGTGAGCACCCGTAGAAGATAAATCAGTGCACTTGTGTGAAAAAATGAAAATTTCCCTATCACCCTTGTGCATATCTACTGCTGTTAAAGCCTCATTACTAAAATTCGTTTCTTTTTTAACCCGCTTATCTATCAATCCACACATCTATTGGCCTGGCAAACAGTATTTAGAATTACTCCAAAAGCAACCCAATTTCCATTTTTATCCACATTTAAAAATAAATACAGACAAGAAAATGAATGTTTTCTGTCTGTATTTATCTGTAAAAATCAGTAAAAACGGAAAACAGTATAGTTTATAGTCTATAACTATAATAAAGTGGTGACACAGCTTAGTGTAACAAAGCCCACTCCTTACCCTCTATAGTGCAACAGCCTGCTGCAGCGGTATGAGGCTGTGGCCGAAGTGCTCCAGGGTGCATGCAGCATGCCTGGGCACCACGGCCTCGTCGGCGGCCCAGAAGAAGAGCTGCCTGCAAGTGGCATCCGCACCAGGCCAGACATAGAGGGTATCTCTATACTGTGCGAGCCTCGATTTAAAGCGCTTCTCAAAACTTTGACCGCACTGAGCAGGACAAACTCCAAGCAGCACCCAGGCCCCCACGTTTCCTCTTTCTATGAGTGTCTGCTCCTTGCACCACATGACAGAGCTCATTCTAATCAAGAACAATTTTAGGATAAAATTGCATACACAAACAGAAACCCTCTTCTGCCCGGTATACAAAACTACACAGTCAAAACTCCATGTAACTATAACATTTGATTTCACTCTTGAACAAATTAATAACAAGTAACTTTTTATGTGACTAAATAATGCACAAGACACAACAGTTTTGAAAAGAACAATTTCTTCTGAATTGGTGATTTCCACTATGTGCTACAATGCATAGCAGTGCTTATCAATAAATAATGAGATATTCAAAGAGATGGCAGTTTTGAATACTTCAGTAAAAGCATATTAAACAGACCTTTTACAGCTCATTGCAGCTTAAACAGAAAAACTAAAGTAGGTAGCACTCCAGGGTGGCGCACTCCGATCAACTCTGCTCTGCCGGCAGTCGGTGAAGTTTTTTGCCGAACTTTGCCGAACTTCACGCTCTAAGCGGAGTGCGGAGTAGCAAAACTCCATGAAATCTGCCAGCGGAGCAGAGTTCACTCCACACCCTTACATTTACCCCATTACAGCCTTCACACCCACATCATTCATCTTCCACAGTCCACACCCCTCTTCCGGTACCTGTCAATACTCTCATTACACACATCCATGCCTGCAGCCAGACAGACAGATGTAGCACACAACAGCCACCCCCACCCACAGTCAGCCAAGCCACCATACCTACACAACCCATGCCACCACACCTACACATACAACACATGACAACACTACAGTTCAGTCCACTCCCTCTACCTCCAAACCTGTTCCAAAATTTGTTTAATCTGGACCCTCTGCCCACGACTGGTTCCTCAAGTGTTTTGGACTTTGCCCTGTATTAAACCTCCCATCCATTCTGCAACATAAATAAGCTTTTGCCATCCCCATTCCGTATGCCACCATGGCTAGATCCAGCGGTAGCAAAGTTGGCCCCAAAAAAAGGAGGAGCAGGAAGGTTACGGCATGAAAAAGAAAACAACATTCAGGGGCTACAACCAAACCACCTGCCTCCAGCACC
Organism: Triturus cristatus; assembly: GCF_964204655.1. Taxonomy (NCBI): domain Eukaryota; kingdom Metazoa; phylum Chordata; class Amphibia; order Caudata; family Salamandridae; genus Triturus; species Triturus cristatus. The sequence goes on along the minus strand of NC_140586.1, from coordinate 493,684,582 downwards.
TCAGCCCCCCTCTCCTGCAGAGTAGTATGTCCCTTCATTGGGTATTCCCTCAGGTGCCTGGGTTGGTCATATTTTGCCACTACCGAGGTGGAGTCGTATGTTGCAGTTAACTGTAGGCAATTCTGTAGGCAGATGCAAATTGATATGACCTCATGCATTGTTCATTGTACATAGCCACATTTCCAAATGTATGCTTCACTCCCACCACCTCTTCATATCTAATTACTTTCTTGGATGAACTTTGTAGCTATTTATCTGTGCACATGTGATGACATCACATATTGATCCTTCAGGACAAATCTGAAAAAAACATGTTGGGTTTGTGATCAACAGATGTAGGTACAATCTGCAGGGGCATGTGAAGTTAGCTAGGTATGGACATGAGATGTTCAGACAACTACATACTGTGAAAATGATATGTGTGTCTGTGATGGCATTGTTGGAGACAGGAGATACAATCAACCAACATTACATTACATTTATTGTAATGTTTACTGGCCTGATGATCACAGACAACTTGTGTGATGCTGATACTCGGCCTGGTGGCTTAGACGACTTATGCATCCACTTCATCCACCTGTGTTCGACCTCATGGTCACAGGTTCAAATTTTGGCAGGTCCACTAAGCCTCTCATCCTTTTCTGAGGTCAATAAAATGAGTACCATTAAGTTGGGTAACAATAAACATCTGTTATTTAGCACCAAGATGCCCTGTTAGGGGTGAATGTGCACTTTACAAATATGCATGTTACATAGATGTGTAATGTACGTTTGCCAGAACTAACATCCATATCTACATTGTCATTTCATGATATGTTTGGAAAACATGTGCGCAAGTCTAAAATTGTTATTGTTTGCCTTGCAGAAAACACAGTACTGATGTGTACCGTCTGTGTACTGTATGAGAACACTACTTGAGCACTTAGTGCTTGGAGTCCAAATTATGTGCACACGGTGTGATCTCCACTCACAGCCATTGAGAGTGACTTACATGGATAACAAGTTTGCTAAACCATAGGTGTCTCAATGCACATGTATATGATGATACAATCAGAATATGACACTGTGGAGGTCTACTACTCTCTATACAGTAATGTGTGCATTTACGAGGAAAGCATTTCATACGCCCTGTTATAGCTGCAAGACATCTGTGCCACATAAACAATCTGTCCATTTTGTACAGCAGCAGAATCAAAATGCTCAAGTACAATGAAATTAGTGAAGAATGTCACCTTTACAGTGGATGTCTTGCCTATTCGAACTTCTCCTAACTGCACCTCATCGTTTTGCATGTTGGCGAGCTGCATATTCATCGAAGGGTACACCTTTAACACATAATTAGCATAGCAGGAAATAACTGCCGTAAACAAGGTGATCTCAATTGATGTGGAGTTGATGTGAACATAGGAGACAGGAGAGGGGAGATCAGCCTGTGGCTGATTATTTTCACATTTAAATTCGTGGGTACGCTCTTCAGAAGCAGGCATTATGGAAAGGCATCACCCGGAAAGTGGGGTCCCAAGGAGTTTATAAGCGGCGCAGAGTCCATTGTTGGAAGAGGTGGGAGGACTTCAGAGGTAGATGCCGCAACATTGCTGAGTACCAACTGGGAAAGTCCTCCCCAGGCTTGGGGGCGTGCAACATCCCTGGACTCCCCTAATGGCCTGTAACCTGGCTGTGGCCTATCCTGACCTTGATGGGCAGTTGGGGGCCCAACGACAGCAAGGAGGGGGTGAGTGTTGCAGTGTTGACACAAAATTCACAGACGTTAGTGCCTTACCAGAAAAGTGCTTTCTGCAGGAGGGGAGATGGTATACTCCACACTTGAGGCAGGTGTGTCATGACATGGCTGGATGAGTAAAGTTGGACATATTCTACAGGGTCACTCATGTCTGATGAAGATATTTATTCTAAGAGGACCTTGACATACAGACAATTCAAGGCTTCATATGATTTTTAGATGGTCCATATTAGAAAGAATGTCTGATCTTTTAATTGGCAGGTAACCCACTAATGGCAGTTCACAAATAATAGTTTCTGTATATGCTACAACAGACATGTGTGGCATGCCGTGTGCTAGATCACAAATGTGGAACTTGGATGCGGGTCTTTTAGTCCTTAGTTTTTAACTTTAGCATTGCTCTGATGAGGTTTGGTCTGTATGGTCTAGTCTGTCTATGTCCTTTCGAAACAGGGATTGTTTAACACCTGTTGTGGGAGTTGATGCTGCTTCTTCTTTGACTATAGGCAGTTCAATGTGTATTGGACTGTACATATATAAGCGAAGAGATTGTATAACCTGGTCCAGTTTTGGCAGGCTTTTGTGGCACATCGTTTTATTACAGTGATTTGGTGTCCTGTATTCTTCACACATACAGCATGTAATGTGTGAGTTCAGCATTCCGACTTGTGTTCTAAGTCTGTATCTGACTGTGTAGTCACAATTGTGCTCCACATTCTGCTCATCTCTGTGTGGGATGTGATATGTTATGGCTAGTTGGTGTAATGTATTCCACTGTTGATGTAGAACATACATGACACATAGGTGACTGACATATGTAGGACTGATTGAGTCTGGCAAGGTGTTCGTACAATGTTGTGTTGGAATTGTTATTTTGGCACTGGATATATGCAAGTTGTTTCTCTTAATTGCTGGCAACAAGTGTGCCACTTTCTCAGGTAATGCCACAATCTAAGGATTGGATATCTCTCTACGGTGTGTTAAGGCTGTACTGTGTTGAGGATCTTGCATACGAGACCGATGTGCTATGTGCAGGTCCATTGTAGAGGTCATCTTCTTTTGCTTGAGATACTTTGAGTGGGCAAATCATGTGACATGAAACCATTAATGGCCATGCAGGTGTTAGTGATCGGTTTTGATGCAGTACTGCATGCCACTGTAATGTCACTGTTGTGTTTTGTGGTGGTTATGTGTATATGTGTCACACCTGTTTCCCCTGTTTTTTTTCAGCATCTACAGATCCAGGCAGAGGAGAGAGTGCGGACGATGTAGTGGAGGCAGCTGGACAGAGTGGTCCCAGTCAGGAGACAGACAGCAGTGGATTCACAGTGTTGGAGGATGAGGGGTGTGCCCTGGAGGGTACTAACTTGTGCTCATCATCCTCAGTAAAGTCAGGCTCCAGTGGCCAGTCCTTGGTGGTGGCGGCTACTATGCATACTGATGCCGATACTCCTTTGTCCGCCACTCCCCAATCCATTTCCCCCTCCCTGCTGCTCCATAACCAGCTTCCCAGGCCCGCTACTTTGAGAGGGGAACTGTCTCCACAACTCCAGACACCTCTGCCCCAGTGCCTCCAGCTGCCCTTGGCGAGGAGGCCCTTGACCTCCTGAAACAGATCTCCAATGGGCAGCCTGCACTTATGACTACCGTCCAGGGTCTGGTTAGCCAATGTGCTCAGATGGCTGCCTATCTGGGTGGCATTCATTATACTTATCATGCTGGATCTCTCGGCCGCATTTGATACGGTCCATCACAAAGTCTTCATGGACCGTTTATCAGCGGTCAGGGTCAAAGGCAAGGCTTGGGACCTCCTGAAATTGTTCCTAGCTAACAGAATACAAACTGTGGACATCGGTAGAGACAGTTCTAAGCCCTTCCCTCTCCCATGTAGAGTCCCACAGCGGTCCTCGCTCAGCCCGACATTATTTAATATATATGTCGCTCTGCTGGCAACCTTGATTAAATCTTTTGGATTCCAGTTGACCTCTTACGCTGATGACACGCAAATTGTGTTGTCAATCCAAAAAGGGTCAGAGGCTGAGACTGCCTCAAAGTGTCATAATTGCATGCAGGCAATTGCTGCCTGGATGGCATCAAATTGCCTCAAACTTAATGCAGAAAAAAACGAGGTTATATTATTCGGGAACACTGCCAACCTCTGGACACCGGATTGGTGGGCGACTACAATGGGCAGGCCTCCTGTTCCGGTGGTAAAGGCAAAAAATCTCGGAGTGCTCATAGATTTGAAATTGTCCTTTGATGATCAGGTTAGCAGGGTTGTTTCAACCTGCTTTTTTATGCTTTAAACTTTACGTAAAGTCAAATTCCTCCTTCCAGAAGACTGCCTGAAAACTGCTGTCACTGCACTCATTCTGTCACGGCTGGATTATTGCAATAGTCTCTACATTAACATCCAGAAAAAACACTTGTCCAGACTCCAGACCGTGCAGAATGCGGCAGCCAGAATGCTCACTGGTACACCCAGGTTTATTTCAGTAAGGGCGGGACTCAGATCTCTTCACTAGCCACCTGTGGCATTACGGATTCTGTTTAAGGCCATGTGTATAGTCTTCAAAGCTCTTAATGGCATGGGCCCTGACTTCCTGAGACATTCAATTCAGTGGTATGTTCCGGGGAGAGCCCTGCGCTCCCTGCAATCGAGACTCGCTATTCTCCCCCGCTACAATAAAACCAGCTGGGGTGGTAGGAGTTTTCGCTATTGCGCCATTAAGGCATGGAACAGCCTTCCTCTCCATCTCAGGAACTCAACAGAGCTTTTTACCTTTAGGAAGGGATTAAAAACTTGGCTGTTTACCTAAATGATATTCCCAGTCAATTGTCATAGTTTCCTCCTTTGGTAGGTAGTGCATAGCGCCAGGACACCTCAGGGTAGCAGAGCGCTCTAAAGATTTCAGTAACATAACATAACATTCATAGAGGTATGTGTGCCCTACAGGAACATTTTTCAGGCTTTGGCTTCCTGAACACCGGCAACATTTACCTAGGCCTAGGCAGAGCTTGCGGAGTTACACTCCACAGAATTCTGCAGAGTTGCCAAAAAACTCCAATAAATTCAGCGGAGTTCCATGAGTGGGTGGAGTAAACTCTGCACAGACACACACACACACACACACACACACACACACTTGAGCCTCAGACTAAGAAGAAGCCAGCTATGTAGCACAACAGCTCAGTAGATTAGGTGCCTGCCGCATGGTTGTAGGCTTAACCAGCAGGTCACGCCTATTATCGCAATCTGCTACCCCGGCCCGTCATTCTCCTAGGGTCGAGAATTTGGAACATGAGTGACACGTACTGTGTTATATGTTATAAAATACTAAGCTTATAGTTTAATCTCTGGTGTGTCTTGATCTTCAGTAAGGTGAAGGGTGAAAGGGTGGCGGGGTCTGCTGCAACTTTGCACTGAAGCGACGCTGAGCCAGGTGGACCAGTATGAATATCTGGCGTCTTTCGAAGCCTGTAAAATTGCATTTCTATAGTGCCCACTAGCTTCAATCAGCAATTGAAATGCTTTATGCCCACAGCACTGTTCCGGACCGGCACCCATATTTAGTGGTGCGTTTTTTCCCACCGTATATTGTTGGTCAGTAAAGACAACATAGCAAAAAAATAGCAGCATAGCACACTATAAATAGGGCTCCCGGTTTTATGGTATTTATTTTTCTGCCATTTCCGTCTGTATTTATCCATATTTATTTTTTGCTACTTTTATCTGTATTTATCCATATTTATTTTGGGTTTTGTGGAAAATATAAGCTAAAATGTGCATATTTCCACATTTATTTAACCGATAAATATGCACTCATGCTTGAAGGTCTGCCAGGCTTCAGTGCTGTGAGCACCCGTAGAAGATAAATCAGTGCACTTGTGTGAAAAAATGAAAATTTCCCTATCACCCTTGTGCATATCTACTGCTGTTAAAGCCTCATTACTAAAATTCGTTTCTTTTTTAACCCGCTTATCTATCAATCCACACATCTATTGGCCTGGCAAACAGTATTTAGAATTACTCCAAAAGCAACCCAATTTCCATTTTTATCCACATTTAAAAATAAATACAGACAAGAAAATGAATGTTTTCTGTCTGTATTTATCTGTAAAAATCAGTAAAAACGGAAAACAGTATAGTTTATAGTCTATAACTATAATAAAGTGGTGACACAGCTTAGTGTAACAAAGCCCACTCCTTACCCTCTATAGTGCAACAGCCTGCTGCAGCGGTATGAGGCTGTGGCCGAAGTGCTCCAGGGTGCATGCAGCATGCCTGGGCACCACGGCCTCGTCGGCGGCCCAGAAGAAGAGTTGCCTGCAAGTGGCATCCGCACCAGGCCAGACATAGAGGGTATCTCTATACTGTGCGAGCCTCGATTTAAAGCGCTTCTCAACACTTTGACCGCACTGAGCAGGACAAACTCCAAGCAGCACCCAGGCCCCCACGTTTCCTCTTTCTATGAGTGTCTGCTCCTTGCACCACATGACAGAGCTCATTCTAATCAAGAACAATTTTAGGATAAAATTGCATACACAAACAGAAACCCTCTTCTGCCCGGTATACAAAACTACACAGTCAAAACTCCATGTAACTATAACATTTGATTTCACTCTTGAACAAATTAATAACAAGTAACTTTTTATGTGACAAAATAATGCACAAGACACAACAGTTTTGAAAAGAACAATTTCTTCTGAATTGGTGATTTCCACTATGTGCTACAATGCATAGCAGTGCTTATCAATAAATAATGAGATATTCAAAGAGATGGCAGTTTTGAATACTTCAGTAAAAGCATATTAAACAGACCTTTTACAGCTCATTGCAGCTTAAACAGAAAAACTAAAGTAGGTAGCACTCCAGGGTGGCGCACTCCGATCAACTCTGCTCTGCCGGCAGTCGGTGAAGTTTTTTGCCGAACTTTGCCGAACTTCACGCTCTAAGCGGAGTGCGGAGTAGCAAAACTCCATGAAATCTGCCAGCGGAGCAGAGTTCACTCCACACCCTTACATTTACCCCATTACAGCCTTCACACCCACATCATTCATCTTCCACAGTCCACACCCCTCTTCCGGTACCTGTCAATACTCTCATTACACACATCCATGCCTGCAGCCAGACAGACAGATGTAGCACACAACAGCCACCCCCACCCACAGTCAGCCAAGCCACCATACCTACACAACCCATGCCACCACACCTACACATACAACACATGACAACACTACAGTTCAGTCCACTCCCTCTACCTCCAAACCTGTTCCAAAATTTGTTTAATCTGGACCCTCTGCCCACGACTGGTTCCTCAAGTGTTTTGGACTTTGCCCTGTATTAAACCTCCCATCCATTCTGCAACATAAATAAGCTTTTGCCATCCCCATTCCGTATGCCACCATGGCTAGATCCAGCGGTAGCAAAGTTGGCCCCAAAAAAAGGAGGAGCAGGAAGGTTACGGCATGAAAAAGAAAACAACATTCAGGGGCTACAACCAAACCACCTGCCTTCAGCACCTCAGCCCCCCTCTCCTGCAGAGTAGTATGTCCCTTCATTGGGTATTCCCTCAGGTGCCTGGGTTGGTCATATTTTGCCACTACCGAGGTGGAGTCGTATGTTGCAGTTAACTGTAGGCAATTCTGTAGGCAGATGCAAATTGATATGACCTCATGCATTGTTCATTGTACATAGCCACATTTCCAAATGTATGCTTCACTCCCACCACCTCTTCATATCTAATTACTTTCTTGGATGAACTTTGTAGCTATTTATCTGTGCACATGTGATGACATCACATATTGATCCTTCAGGACAAATCTGAAAAAAACATGTTGGGTTTGTGATCAACAGATGTAGGTACAATCTGCAGGGGCATGTGAAGTTAGCTAGGTATGGACATGAGATGTTCAGACAACTACATACTGTGAAAATGATATGTGTGTCTGTGATGGCATTGTTGGAGACAGGAGATACAATCAACCAACATTACATTACATTTATTGTAATGTTTACTGGCCTGATGATCACAGACAACTTGTGTGATGCTGATACTCGGCCTGGTGGCTTAGACGACTTATGCATCCACTTCATCCACCTGTGTTCGACCTCATGGTCACAGGTTCAAATTTTGGCAGGTCCACTAAGCCTCTCATCCTTTTCTGAGGTCAATAAAATGAGTACCATTAAGTTGGGTAACAATAAACATCTGTTATTTAGCACCAAGATGCCCTGTTAGGGGTGAATGTGCACTTTACAAATATGCATGTTACATAGATGTGTAATGTACGTTTGCCAGAACTAACATCCATATCTACATTGTCATTTCATGATATGTTTGAAAAACATGTGCGCAAGTCTAAAATTGTTATTGTTTGCCTTGCAGAAAACACAGTACTGATGTGTACCGTCTGTGTACTGTATGAGAACACTACTTGAGCACTTAGTGCTTGGAGTCCAAATTATGTGCACACGGTGTGATCTCCACTCACAGCCATTGAGAGTGACTTACATGGATAACAAGTTTGCTAAACCATAGGTGTCTCAATGCACATGTATATGATGATACAATCAGAATATGACACTGTGGAGGTCTACTACTCTCTATACAGTAATGTGTGCATTTACGAGGAAAGCATTTCATACGCCCTGTTATAGCTGCAAGACATCTGTGCCACATAAACAATCTGTCCATTTTGTACAGCAGCAGAATCAAAATGCTCAAGTACAATGAAATTAGTGAAGAATGTCACCTTTACAGTGGATGTCTTGCCTATTCGAACTTCTCCTAACTGCACCTCATCGTTTTGCATGTTGGCGAGCTGCATATTCATCGAAGGGTACACCTTTAACACATAATTAGCATAGCAGGAAATAACTGCCGTAAACAAGGTGATCTCAATTGATGTGGAGTTGATGTGAACATAGGAGACAGGAGAGGGGAGATCAGCCTGTGGCTGATTATTTTCAAATTTAAATTCGTGGGTACGCTCTTCAGAAGCAGGCATTATGGAAAGGCATCACCCGGAAAGTGGGGTCCCAAGGAGTTTATAAGCGGCGCAGAGTCCATTGTTGGAAGAGGTGGGAGGACTTCAGAGGTAGATGCCGCAACATTGCTGAGTACCAACTGGGAAAGTCCTCCCCAGGCTTGGGGGCGTGCAACATCCCTGGACTCCCCTAATGGCCTGTAACCTGGCTGTGGCCTATCCTGACCTTGATGGGCAGTTGGGGGCCCAACGACAGCAAGGAGGGGGTGAGTGTTGCAGTGTTGACACAAAATTCACAGACGTTAGTGCCTTACCAGAAAAGTGCTTTCTGCAGGAGGGGAGATGGTATACTCCACACTTGAGGCAGGTGTGTCATGACATGGCTGGATGAGTAAAGTTGGACATATTCTACAGGGTCACTCATGTCTGATGAAGATATTTATTCTAAGAGGACCTTGACATACAGACAATTCAAGGCTTCATATGATTTGTAGATGGTCCATATTAGAAAGAATGTCTGATCTTTTAATTGGCAGGTAACCCACTAATGGCAGTTCACAAATAATAGTTTCTGTATATGCTACAACAGACATGTGTGGCATGCCGTGTGCTAGATCACAAATGTGGAACTTGGATGCGGGTCTTTTAGTCCTTAGTTTTTAACTTTAGCCTTGCTCTGATGAGGTTTGGTCTGTATGGTCTAGTCTGTCTATGTCCTTTCGAAACAGGGATTGTTTAACACCTGTTGTGGGAGTTGATGCTGCTTCTTCTTTGACTATAGGCAGTTCAATGTGTATTGGACTGTACATATATAAGCGAAGAGATTGTATAACCTGGTCCAGTTTTGGCAGGCTTTTGTGGCACATCGTTTTATTACAGTGATTTGGTGTCCTGTATTCTTCACACATACAGCATGTAATGTGTGAGTTCAGCATTCCGACTTGTGTTCTAAGTCTGTATCTGACTGTGTAGTCACAATTGTGCTCCACATTCTGCTCATCTCTGTGTGGGATGTGATATGTTATGACTGATTGAGTCTGGCAAGGTGTTCGTACAATGTTGTGTTGGAATTGTTATTTTGGCACTGGATATATGCAAGTTGTTTCTCTTAATTGCTGGCAACAAGTGTGCCACTTTCTCAGGTAATGCCACAATCTAAGGATTGGATATCTCTCTACGGTGTGTTAAGGCTGTACTGTGTTGAGGATCTTGCATACGAGACCGATGTGCTATGTGCAGGTCCATTGTAGAGGTCATCTTCTTTTGCTTGAGATACTTTGAGTGGGCAAATCATGTGACATGAAACCATTAATGGCCATGCAGGTGTTAGTGATCGGTTTTGATGCAGTACTGCATGCCACTGTAATGTCACTGTTGTGTTTTGTGGTGGTTATGTGTATATGTGTCACACCTGTTTCCCCTGTTTTTTTTCAGCATCTACAGATCCAGGCAGAGGAGAGAGTGCGGACGATGTAGTGGAGGCAGCTGGACAGAGTGGTCCCAGTCAGGAGACAGACAGCAGTGGATTCACAGTGTTGGAGGATGAGGGGTGTGCCCTGGAGGGTACTAACTTGTGCTCATCATCCTCAGTAAAGTCAGGCTCCAGTGGCAGCCCTGTAGTGGTTGCGGACCCCACAGAAACTGTGTCACATACACCCTTGTACACCAGCAACCATCCCATCTCCACCCTCCCTGCTGTTGCCCACAACGTTGTCCACATTTGTTCCTGTGAGGGGCGTGACGTTTCCTTTGCACCTCTACCCCAGCCCCAGTGCACACAGGTGCCCTGAGTGAGGAGGCTGTGTCACTGTTGAGACAGATCTCTGTTGGACAAACTGCACTGCTGAATTCACTCGAGGGGCAGTCAAACAATATGAAACAGACGCTGGAGTTCCTGGAGGGCATCCACAGTAGCATGTCTGCTCTACATATATCATTTCAGGCACTGGCCTCCTCACTGACAACAGCCCCCCTTAAACCCCATCCTTCCACCCCTCAACCAGACTCTTCCACCTCCCAGGTCCCGTTACCCATTCCTGTCCCAATTAAACGCAGACATCGCCACACTCATACACCATCATCCACAAGCACCACATTGTCACCAAAGCACAGAAATGTTGCCATGCATGCATCCACAGGGCAGACACAGACCTCCCAGAGCATCCCCACTACACACATTGCCAAGAACAGACCATCAAACACAGACCTTACACAAGCAGCTTCAGACTCAAATAGACCACCAAAAGCCACACTCATATCACAGCCACAGACTACCTCTACTCCAAAAGCCCACTCCTTGTTATTCCCCCTCCCCAAAATCAAGTTGGATTGTCTGAGAGTCACATTGTGTTTCCAATTGCCTCAGACGCTACCCATCCTTCCACTTTAGTTCCTGCTCCTATCACTCCTCCTTTCCCCTAATTTCAATTTCACAAGGAATGCTCAGCTGATGCCCCTACCTGGGGATCTTTCCTTGTCAATATGTTTTGGCAAGTTGTACAGTACTGCACAGTGATGTATCCCAATCAGCATTGGATTTGCCTTTGTCATTCATTTGATTGATGTTCTGTTAATTAATAAATTTTGTCCATCGAATAATACCTTGTGAATTCATTGCTCATGATGATGCATGATGTGATGCTTTCCTTCATTTCATACTGCTAGAGTGTTGTAGTTTGGAGCTGGGAATAATTGTCCTTTCTCAGTGGAGACTAGCATTTGAACGTTGCAGCTGTTAGGGAGATATTATGGAGGAGGGGCCATGTACATGCACTCAAGGTTTTTCATGCATGGACTTGAGACGGTCTATGTGCACCAGGAAGTGTAATGCTGTGATGTGTGTTCATCAGTGTTGAAATTGACTGATGGTGTAGGTATTGCTGATGTCCTCTCACTGAAGACATCACTGACAACTTGCATTGTTAGGTGACCCAGGCTTTTTGGTGCGTGGTGTGTAGTTACTATTTAGGGACTGGGAGGGTACACTTTGGCTTGTATTGGGTATTGTAATTGTACTATTATGACATGTAGTGCCCATGTGTACATAGATGTGGTATTGTGAATGCAATGTGGTGGTAGCTTGAGGTTGTTGTACAAGAGTGTTTGGTTATGGCTTGCATCGTGATAAAAATATAAAGGGATTCCTGGGGGTGGTATGTTGGACAGTGGTAGGGGTGACGTATATGACACTTAATTTTGCATGGGGTAGAGAGGCGAAGATTAGTTACATGGGGATTAATTGACCTTTTTGTATGCTTTGATGCATGGAGTATATTAATTTGTTTGCATTGAGGTCCGGGTGTAATGCCACTGTCGTGAGTGTGAACGTATGCCTTTGCTTTCCATATTTAAAGGCACCTGTGGCCATTTACTGCTCTCTGTGGGGGTTGATAGTGTCGGTGAACAGATAACATCCCCACCCCTTTCTGTCTCAAAGCACAGGCCTTTGTGAGATTGATACACTTGGAGGACACACCTCCCATGTGTTTTTCTCGGCGATGAGGCATATTGTTGGTGAGGCATGGTGTTTGTGTTGTGGGATGACTTACCGGAGATGACACTTACGTTGGTTTCTGCTTCAGAGATAGTTCAGAATGTAAATCATAGAGACGACAGGTACGATGGCCTCCATGACTGCCAGAGGTCGTGTGTCGACGAGTTGAAGAGAGATTTTGCTTTTTATCCCTCCCTTTCCACCTCCTATGCTGCGGCTGATGGATTGCAACACTTGCGCCGGGCTGAAAGGCAACTTGTAATTGGCACGGCAGTCTTGAGTGGTGGAGGTTGCTTCACGGGCCCTCATTGGTGTGTTGCACCGAGACAACGCAGATCCAACGCCGGCGGCGTCAGCGGACCTGCGTCGGCACACATTTCTGCGCTCATGATTCAACTCGTAATAGGGAAACAGCCTTTACCACGAAGCATTTTCTACGCAATACGTTTACAACGATACACTTACCTCGTAAACGTCTTCACAACACGTAATGCTTCAACGACCATCTTCACCACGCAAGCAACGTCATCACGGAACAACGTCATCCTAATCCGAAAAAAAGCATCAGTCCGTTTTCAGTGTCGGCGGAGACCTGCGGAAAAAGGAAAAAAAAAGAAGAAAGGGGGCTTGGGGGGTCTCCCCCCCAAAAAAGAAAAAGCAGAGTAAAGGTAAAATCGGGGTAACGGGAAAGCGTGGAAAACACATTCCGTTGTAACGCATGCGTGGTAAAGGCATGCGTTGCAACGGAATGCGTAGTAACGACATATATTCCTCGTAATACAGCAGATGGAGGAGCACCGTAGAAGCGCCAGCACGGCGGTCCTCCATCTGTCAAACTCCTAATCAGACCCTATATTCTTACCTTCTATATTCTGTTCCTTGATACATTGATAATAACAATATATATTTGTGTCATTCATCGACCTATTGTGTGGTTCCTGGGAGGAATTTCACATGTTGTGGACTTTTTGGCATTTACCAGATATCCCAGAAGTACTATACGAATCACCAGTGATACTCCTACTGGGCAAAATGTGTTAGTAAAGATTTTTCCTCTTATTACGAATGAGTGGTGGGGTATATGGGCTGGTATTTCCCCACTCCTGACGGAACTGATACTGGGGCTACCAATAACTCAGATATTGGAGTATATCTGGCCCATTACTGGAATGAAGAGGCCACTGATACTGAGGGCCGAGGAGGAAAAACACCATGCTTAAATCAAACAAAGATTTCCATATGCACATGTAACTTTTTTTCCTTCACTGCGAAATATCTTTTAATGTGGACAAAACCCTTTCCATTAGACCCTCATCATTTAACGGGGTGTCTCCTTCCTATTCTCACCTGTGAAATGGCATGTAATCTTGACTTTTACTGGAGCAGTTTTACCAAGTATGTAAAACTGCCTTCAAAATATTTGTGAATAGCCACAAACCCTTAGATTGGTGACTATTCGCTGCATTTTCCAGGGCCATCCGGTGTTTAGCTCACCCTTTCCCAGCTCTATTCCTATATTTCCCTCAGTTGGCAGTATGACTTGCCGGCAACTTTTTCACCATTCTTAACACACACTGCGCTTCAAAAAGTTCTTAAGTTAAATCATAAAGTTCAACTTCAAAGCACAAATGTAATTTTATGTGCATTTAAGTAATGCTTGAGAGCAGAAAAGAAAACATTTATGAATCAGGTCGAAGTGTTTACTCCTAACTTTCGGCACATCTGGGCAAGAAACCAGAAGCTGTCAAATGGCAGGTTTGAGTTACATTTTATTGGCTGTTGCACATTGCACTGATTGCTGATATTTTTTAAGAAAACCTCAATTGCCTGTTCTATTTTAGATGGCATATTATGTAACATGTTATTACTATATAGCTGTATTTTTAGTGTGAAATGTGGTTTATTTTTTATTAATGTGAACACAGAACAAATAATTATACGATATGTTTTTCTTATCTATAGAAACTCTCACGAATATCTGCAGGTCTCGCTTACATTTTTGTCATTATACATTATGAAGATATCTTCTCGGGCAACTAATAAAAGCCAGAATTTTCCTCATATGTTCACAGCCTCCCCGGTGTGGCCACGTCTGTTGGTAGGCTGTCTTTTTTATCAGGAAAGAATAAACTCATTCTGTAGAGTTATACTTCACTGACACTATCCCTGCGCAGGGCGCTTGACATAAACATACCAGTAAGGTTAATGCAATAGATTCTGGCCAGATCCATTAGGCTATTGACAAGCCCATTTCGGTCACTTTTATCGATGCACCAAAAGCGCAATGGGCTTCACCACATTCACAAGGCCATTTTAAGTCACCCGCAATTACTTTTCATGGCCTTGTAAATATGTTTTCCTTTCACTCATAACTCTGTGTGAAAGGAGCGTTCCATGGGTGTTGAGGTGGGTGTTCCCATGCAACATCCATGGAACTTGACGCATTCCCAGATTTACAACATTTTGTAAACCTGGGTAATGCGTCAGAATCCTACCTCTCCCCAGGGGAGGCATAAGAAGGCACAACAAGGAGAAATACTTTACTTTCTCCTCATTTTTACATATTTCTATGCGTGCTGCATTCTGCAGCATGCATATAGAGAGGAAAATGCCTTTAATGATTGTTTTTTGCAGGAACACTATCCACTCCGGCTCTCCGTCAGACCCATGCCCACACCACATCTTCAACAAAGCTAGCGCCACCATCGCACCCCATCTCCGCAAGGCCATCAACATCTCCTTTGAGACCACGACCTTCCCAGAAAGCTGGAAGCACGCCAAGACCAACACCTTACTGAAGAAACTCAAGGCGGATCCGAGGGACCTCAAGAACTTCAGGCCCATCTCCCTGCTTCCGTTCCCGGCAAAGGTCATTGAGAAGACCGCCAACAGACAGCTGACCCGCTACCTCGAGGAGAACAACATCCTGGAGCCGCCCAGTCCGGGTTCCGCAACAACCACAGTACCAAGACTGCCCTCATCGCTGCAACTGATGACATCAGGACCCTGCTGGACAATGCTGAAACCGTGGCCCTCATCCTCCTGGACCTATCAGCCGCCTTCAACACTGTCTGCCACCGCACCCTATGCACACGCCTCCACGACGCAGGAATCCGAGACAAGGCTCTGGAATGGACCACCTCCTTCCTCTCCGGCAGAACCCAGAGTGTCCGCCTCCCCCCTTTCCGTTCCAAAGCCTCTGAGATCATATGCGGCATACCACAAGGATCATCCCTCAGCTCGACACTGTTCAACGTCTACATGGCACCGCTCGCCAACGTTGCCCGACTGCACGACCTCAACATCATCTCCTACGCTGACGACACCCAGCTGATCCTCTCCCTCACCAAGGACCCCCTCACAGCCAAAACCAAACTCCAGGAAGGAATGAAAGCAGTCGCCGAGTGGATGAAGAACAGCCGTCTGAAGCTGAACTGTACAAGACAGAGGTCCTCATCCTCGGCTCCAGCCCCCCAGCCTGGGAGGACTCCTGGTGGCCATCCGCACTGGGAGCAGCACCAACACCCACCAACCACGCACGCAACCTGGGGTTTATCCTCGACTCAACACTCTCTATGACCAAGCAAGTCAATGCCGTCTCGTCCTCCTGCTTCAACACCCTCCACATGCTCCGCAAGATCTACAGGTGGATCCCCACCGAAACAAGAAGAACGGTCACCCAGACCCTCGTCAGCAGCAACATCAAAATGGTCGCACACTGCTGACCTACCTGCGTGTTACCCCAAAGAACTGTGGTCCCTGTAGTCAGCGGATACACCTATGCTCGTGTCGTGAGTGCAAGTGTGAATAGCGTTAGCCATCCCTGTACACGTGTTTCGAGGTAGTTGCCTCTCGTCAGCAGGGAGTAGGAAAGAGTGTAGGGTTGCAATGTAAGCTGCTAAAATCATTATCAGGTCTAGTACCTCTCGTAGCAACGCAGGTGCGTAACCTGAGTCCGTCGACTCCCCGGCTCAGAGAGCCACTAAATAGTTACATCAAAATGGTCGCACACTGCTGACCTACCTGCGTGTTACCCCAAAGAACTGTGGTCCCTGTAGTCAGCGTCGGCGGATACACCTATGCTCGTGTCGTGAGTGCAAGTGTGAATAGCGTTAGCCATCCCTGGACACTTGTTTCGAGGTAGTTGCCTCTCGTCAGCAGGGAGTAGGAAAGAGTGTAGGGTTGCAATGTAAGCTGCTAAAATCATTATCAGGTCTAGTACCTCTCGTAGCAACGCAGGTGCGTAACCTGAGTCCGTCGACTCCCCGGCTCAGAGAGCCACTAAATAGTTACATCAAAATGGTCGCACACTGCTGACCTACCTGCGTGTTACCCCAAAGAACTGTGGTCCTTGTAGTCAGCGTCGGCGGATACACCGATGCTCGTGTCGTGAGTGCAAGTGTGAATAGCGTTAGCCATCCCTGGACACGTGTTTCGAGGTAGTTGCCTCTCGTCAGCAGGAAGTAGGAGAGAGTGTAGGGTTGCAATGTAAGCTGCTAAAATCATTATCAGGTCTAGTACCTCTCGTAGCAACGCAGGTGCGTAACCTGAGTCCGTCGACTCCCCGGCTCAGAGAGCCACTAAATAGTTACATCAAAATGGTCGCACACTGCTGACCTACCTGCGTGTTACCCCAAAGAACTGTGGTCCCTGTAGTCAGCGTCGGGGGATACACCTATGCTCGTGTCGTGAGTGCAAGTGTGAATAGCGTTAGCCATCCCTGTACACGTGTTTCGAGGTAGTTGCCTCTCGTCAGCAGGGAGTAGGAAAGAGTGTAGGGTTGCAATGTAAGCTGCTAAAATCATTATCAGGTCTAGTACCTCTCGTAGCAACGCAGGTGCGTAACCTGAGTCCGTCGACTCCCCGGCTCAGAGAGCCACTAAATAGTTACATCAAAATGGTCGCACACTGCTGACCTACCTGCGTGTTACCCCAAAGAACTGTGGTCCCTGTAGTCAGCGTCGGCGGATACACCTATGCTCGTGTCGTGAGTGCAAGTGTGAATAGCGTTAGCCATCCCTGGACACTTGTTTCGAGGTAGTTGCCTCTCGTCAGCAGGGAGTAGGAAAGAGTGTAGGGTTGCAATGTAAGCTGCTAAAATCATTATCAGGTCTAGTACCTCTCGTAGCAACGCAGGTGCGTAACCTGAGTCCGTCGACTCCCCGGCTCAGAGAGCCACTAAATAGTTACATCAAAATGGTCGCACACTGCTGACCTACCTGCGTGTTACCCCAAAGAACTGTGGTCCTTGTAGTCAGCGTCGGCGGATACACCGATGCTCGTGTCGTGAGTGCAAGTGTGAATAGCGTTAGCCATCCCTGGACACGTGTTTCGAGGTAGTTGCCTCTCGTCAGCAGGAAGTAGGAGAGAGTGTAGGGTTGCAATGTAAGCTGCTAAAATCATTATCAGGTCTAGTACCTCTCGTAGCAACGCAGGTGCGTAACCTGAGTCCGTCGACTCCCCGGCTCAGAGAGCCACTAAATAGTTACATCAAAATGGTCGCACACTGCTGACCTACCTGCGTGTTACCCCAAAGAACTGTGGTCCCTGTAGTCAGCGTCGGGGGATACACCTATGCTCGTGTCGTGAGTGCAAGTGTGAATAGCGTTAGCCATCCCTGGACACGTGTTTCGAGGTAGTTGCCTCTCGTCAGCAGGGAGTAGGAAAGAGTGTAGGGTTGCAATGTAAGCTGCTAAAATCATTATCAGGTCTAGTACCTCTCGTAGCAACGCAGGTGCGTAACCTGAGTCCGTCGACTCCCCGGCTCAGAGAGCCACAAAATAGTTACATCAAAATGGTCGCACACTGCTGACCTACCTGCGTGTTACCCCAAAGAACTGTGGTCCCTGTAGTCAGCGTCGGCGGATACACCTATGCTCGTGTCGTGAGTGCAAGTGTGAATAGCGTTAGCCATCCCTGGACACGTGTTTCGAGGTAGTTGCCTCTCGTCAGCAGGGAGTAGGAAAGAGTGTAGGGTTGCAATGTAAGCTGCTAAAATCATTATCAGGTCTAGTACCTCTCGTAGCAACGCAGGGGCGTAACCTGAGTCCGTCGACTCCCCGGCTCAGAGAGCCACTAAATAGTTACATCAAAATGGTCGCACACTGCTGGACTACGGAAACGCCCTCTACGCAGGAGCCTCAGCCAAACTCCTGAAACGGCTACAACGCATCCAGAACGCCTCTGCCCGCCTGATCCTTGACATCCCGCGCAACATCACACCACACCTGAGAAACCTGCACTGGCTTCCTGTCAACAGGAGGATCACCTTCAAGTTCCTCACCCACGCACACAAGGCACTCAACAACACCCGACCGGCATGCCTCAACAGACGAATCTCCTTCTACACCCCGAACCGACAGCTCCGCTCCGCCAACCTCGCCCTCGCCACCATCCCTTGTATCTGAAGAGCGACCACCGGTGGCAGATCATTCTCCCACCTCGCCGCCAAGACCTGGAACACCCTCCCCATCCCAACGCCTTGAGACCCAAGACCTACTAACTTTCAGGAAGCTTCTCAAGACCTGGCTATTCGAGCAGTAGCAGCACCCCTTTCCCCCAACGCCTTGAGACCCTCATGGGTGAGTAGTGTGCTTTACAAATGTACTGATTGATTGATTGATTGCAGGAAGGTGTCCCTTCCTGCATAAAAACAATCATCCCCTTGGAAAATGATGCACAGGTGTCTGCACTGGCGCATGGCTGCTGTTTGTGCGCTGGTGCAGGGAGAAGTACAGGAATGCACCATATCTTGCCGCTCCAGCGCATTCCTGTCCTTTTATTTTGATGCACCGCAGTGCAACAGGAAGGCTTGCTGCCCTGCTGTGCACAAACATTTTTGTAAATGAGGCCCGGGTCTCTAGTTGGCAGAGGTATGCTCCCTGCCCAAGTAGGGATCACAATCGCAGTCAGAGTATATCACAACACAATCCCAAATTATCCTGTGCTCACCCCTGCGAAGCTTGGCACGGAACAGGCAGACTTAATAGAGAAGGCAAAGTGTAAAGCATTTGTGCAATAACTCATTCACCATACTAAATACCCCACAAAAAAGACTCCACAACAGGCTTGGAAAATAGAGAATATTTATCTGAGTAAACAAGTCCAAACAATCAACGTCTATCAAGTAGAAGTTGAAGTAATGAATGTTGAAGAAATAAATTCCATACAGCACTGAGATGCAGGTAGCGCAGGTTACTTCAGGTCACAAGGAACCGCTGTAAACCCATAGTCCAGACTGACGGCAATGACGCATTGGCCGGCTACAGGGACCTACTTGGGCCTGCTGAACACAGTACCTTGGATCCTGGGGTGCAGTCTGTGCAGCAAGGCTTTGCATCGTACAGCCTTGGTTCCGAGAGGCTGGGCAGTGATGTTTCGTGTAATGAGGTATCGGCTCTGAGATCTGTCAGCTGTGCGGCCAGGTCTTGTGGGGCTTCTCAGTGGTTGGCGTCAGATTTGGCAGAAAATCAGCTGCAGAACCAACATCTGTGGCCAAGAATTTGGAGTAGGCACCTCAGGAAAGGCTATGACTCACGGGAGGCAGAGTCCAGCAGCACCAGCAGAACGGTGGGAAGTCTTTTGTGTCTCTGAAACTTCAGAAAGAGGAAGCAAGCTAACAAGCCCTTGGAGATCACTTTTGCAGGAAGACAAAGTCCAGCTCTCCTTCCAGCACAGTCAGAGAGCAGCCAACTGCAGGGCAACAAGCGGAAATGCAGTCCTTCCAGATGAACAGTCCCATTATGTCCTTTGCAGAACACTGCAGTTCTTCTGACAGAGATTCAGTGTAGGTCCAGAAGTGTCTGATTTGGGAGGGTCAGAGACCCGGTCCTTATACCCAAATGTGCCTTTGATGTGGGGGAAACTTCAAAGAGTGGTTTTGAAGTGCAGAGGAACCCCTTTAAAAACATTCCTGTCTGCCAGGTTATCTACTGATATATC
Source organism: Triturus cristatus (assembly GCF_964204655.1). Classification (NCBI taxonomy): domain Eukaryota; kingdom Metazoa; phylum Chordata; class Amphibia; order Caudata; family Salamandridae; genus Triturus; species Triturus cristatus. The sequence continues at coordinate 493,664,417 of NC_140586.1, read as the reverse complement.
AAGCCATTTCTGGCAAAAGGAAAGTATCAGCAAGACAGTAGGGTGAGGTGGAGGGTGAACAGTTGGGGTTTCAGGGTATTAAAGGAAAGGGTAGAGTTAGGATGGGGGAGCGTTGTCAGCTCCCCAGTGGAGTTCATAGACCAGGTAGGGGGCGCACTTTACTCCTTCCCACAGCTCTTCTGTCCCAGAGCAGTTTCAGTGAAACTGGACCTGGTATCTGTCGACCTGGTATTACTGGGTCCAGACTCAGCAGAGTGGCCCTGGTCTCTATTGCAGAAGTTAACGCGCCAGGCAGAACAGCACCACTGGTAAGGAGGGCTTTGGAAGTGAACAAAAACATACTTATGTTCTAGTAACAGCTAAGACAAGAATATTGGTTGCACTGGAGAGCTAGCGAGTTGACTTAAAATGTGCAATGTTATGTGAAAATAACAACACTGTATGTAAAAGTAACACTCAAAACTTCAATGTCAAACTTTTTTAATTCCTAGTACATAATCCGACATTTTGCTTCAATCCCTGTGTTAGATGGTGAACGCCTACGATGACATTTATTTCAACCATAGATTTGCTGTTGCAAAGGTAGGAAAATCCTAACAAAATTAGAGGGAAGAAATTATTTAGGTGGTCCTTCGACTCAATGGACCTAGTTTACTTGTGGGCCCTCAAGGCGATACAATGTGCAATGCTAGGACGAATTCTGATCGACATTGCCCTACGATGCCATGGAAACCAAAGTAATCAGAACATAAAGTCCCTGAATTAACCACAATATTTTAAAAGTGTATCCAAGAAATTGTAATACATTTGAATGCAAGGGAATGTATTTTATTTTGGATTCATCAAGACGTTAACTAAAGTAGTCAGTTTAATCGCAGTACAGAGGCTCAGATTCATTTTGGCATGATACTTTGGCTTGTGTTAGGGTATATGTGTCACGTCTGTCTCTCTTTTAGGCTCCTGCTTTAGGCCTGAAACTTCCGACGGTAAGGAAAAATTGAAAGACATGTCCTCAACGTTCAAATTCTCCTTCAAAGCTGAGACTTGAAAACCTTCAGTCAGGGAGGGCCAGCTGATCAAAGACTATGTTTTCCACTAATAAACCTATAAAACAGTAAATGCTATAACACTCTGGACCTAATGCAATTTTTATACACAGAACACGCTTACCAATCAGTTCTAGGACATCAACAATGCCCTTCCCAAAAGAAGCCCTTCTGGTCAGCAACAACATCACCAATTCGTACCTGACTCGAGTGAAGACTGCTTTACAACGACCTTGGAGAAAATCATCTAGCAAGCCTTCATCATCTTTAAAAGTGTTAATTTTCTAAGGGGAATATTCCCAAGAACGTGTGATAACCATCGCAAATTTAGTTTGACGCAACTTTGCATATCGCAGTCCATTGCAAGAAAATAACACCGTCTTAACGTCCAATTCCCAACCCGGTGGCACCATGCGATAGCAGCATGATAACGAGCCAAATGACAGCATAAAAACCAACGCGACAAACAAAAAATGCGGAACACGAATGCACAAAAAGTTGCGTTGCCACAAAGCGCCATACCAAAATCAGCGAAAACCAGCGACAGGCCTGCAATTCCCACGTGCCATGCAGGAAAATGCACTGTGCAAGCCAAAAAAAAACCACCAAAACCAATTCAAACTGCGTAGCACCATGGATGCACCTGGACCGCGTGCAGAAGACAAGCCGAACTCCACAAGCCCCACGGAGGACCAGCATGGAACCCCGTGTTCGGGGAAGGGCAAGGAGAAGAGGAAGAGGAAGACGGGGTTCAGTCCGCAGGAAGATCGGATCATCATCACGGAGTTAATAGAACACCATCAACAACTGTTCGTCACCTCCACTGCGGCACTGGCAAACCAAACGGAAATATGGCAGTCCATCATCACCAATGTCAATGCAGTCGGAGTGTCAAGGAGGTCAATGGAGAAGGTCAAGAGGCGCTGGCATGAAGTGCACAGCCAAACCAAGGAGAAACTCGCAGCCAACAGGAAGGCAGCAACGGCGACTGGAGGTGGGAGTCCTGAGCCACAGGAGGAGCTGGAGGAAATGGTGGTCACAGTCAACAGTGAGGGGACGGTGGCAGGAGTTGGGTGCCTGGACCCAGCTCGAAATCACCTGACCCAACAGCAACAGGGTGAGTAACCACCAGGAACTGGGGGACGGGGGAGATGGGCACAATGGCACACATGCGCAATCATATGTAGCACACTGCACACGCACAATGACTGTGGAACAGTTCCCTAATACACTTGCAAAACTGCAGCACACATACAAACACCAAGTAGGCCCCCGTCCACCATGTGCACATATGGGTCCCCTCAAATCACCAATGACACAACCGAGCTATGCACATCTGATGAATCCAGAAAAGCAGCAGCCGTGTGAGCCACACTGACTATGCAAGTGACACTGTATGCCCGATCGCATGGCAGCAGCCAAAATACATGACATGGTGTACGAATCGACATGGAGGTGGCCCAGTGCGGATCACACCCATAAAGGAGCAGGTCACACTCTGACATATCCACGTGCACCCACAACCCACGTAGTCCATTTCAGCCCCCGAAAAGCACACAATTCAAAGGCACACTTCCTCAAAGGGATATGGGTACACAAAATCAGAGCTGCAGGGGCAAATCCCCCACAATGCAGCATACACACATAGCAATCACAGAACATCAGCAATGACGGCAATGTGGTACAAAGTGCAACACCTACACCACAGGACAGAGGACACAACAGGTTTTGCTTGTGCATAGTAACTGTCCACTCACATCTGGCATTGCCTGACACTGTGTGATGATAATGTACGGGTACTACCACACATCCGTCATGTAGTCGAAAATTCCACCGTCTGCCATCAAATAGCCAGCTCCACCAAAACAGTCACAATGTACATTGGCATGCAGTCTGAATGTAAACATTTACAAAGCGTCAACATACATGGAAACTCTGTTAACCTGCATCTCCCCTTTACATAGCAGAGGGACAATCAACACCTCCTGCAGAGCAGACCACACATCTCATCAGTGATGATGAAGAGGACAACCTGCACTTATGTTAAGACACCCTCCAACTGCTAATGGACAGCCTCCGCACCCCACCCCCAGGAGCAGGGTAGGCCAACTGCCTCGTGGTGACCCCACCACCTGCAAAGACCACACAGCAGGAAACACACACCACCACGGCTGTCTCCCAGGACCCCAATGAACAATACATGGAATTTCAAAGCCGTGTGTTGAGTTGCCAGGTGGAGTTGTCTGATCAGCTGCGGGTGGGTTTCGAGCTCGTGGCAGCCAAACTCCATGCCATACGTGGGTGTCTGTGTCCCATCAGGAACCACGTACAGTCCCTAACGGATACCCCCTGTCCGCACCATGCTCCACGACAATCCTTGGCTGACTTCGCTGGGGCCATTACTTGGATACAAGAACTGTCTACTCAGACAGGCACCAGCGATGACAGCACAGAGTTGGCACAGATGCGGAGGACAATGGAGACCATGGAGCAGATGCAGGCTGGAAGTATGGCTGCCACGGCTGAACACCAGCGAGATGTATCTGGGATCTTCCATGCCCTGCAGTTCATCATCTTGCCATTGCTGCCACTGAGCCAGTCCCAGATAACTGCAGCAGGAACTTCGGCACACACATCTCCGACCCCTGGTGTCTCAGTGGCACACAGTGATGCTGCCCCATCAAATTTGCACCCTGATGTGTCAGTGGCACACAGTGCTGCAGCCCCATCACCGTTGCAACCTGATGTGTCAGTGGCACACAGTGATGCAGCCATTACACCTCCACACACATTGGACACACCAGACACAGAAGAAGTATCAGAGGAGTAAGATGTGGATGGTAATTACTGTGAGAAAGGAGGCAGTAGCAACCATCACCGCCATATGGCATGTCCCTGCCTGGTTCTGCCCTAGGCATCATGCCCGGGGACAACACCTTCCACTGACCCCCGGAACACTCTGCAACATTCACCTGGACCCCGACACGGACTGCCATATCTTCACTGCTTGACAATTACACAGCAATCCTGCTGCGGACTGCACTCTCCCTCTTCCAAATCACTTTTCAATCCCCAAAGGACTCTGGTTGGCCCACCACTGGGCTTCCATGGTATGTGGGATTGGATGGCCATGTACAGCTCCAGCTCCGTCATTCACCAGAATGTGAATAAAACATTTGAAATCACATAGATGTGTTATGACTATGTTCACTCAGGTATGAAAGTATGACTCGATGTAGGGACAATGATTGCACAAGAAGGTACACCCTGGTAAATGATATTAATGCGCATGTTTATCCCTGAGACACATGGCCAATTGGATGACTGTGAAGGTGAGTACTAGCTGTGTCCCCATTGCACATTAACAACAATCTCACAACCCCCCAACGTAGGCACACATCCATGTATTGAATAGGGCTGTGTGTAGGAAAGACCAAATCGGTAGCAGGCCAGAAGTGGTGTCCTACATCACATGTGACAACAGAACTTCACGTCGCATACCTACTCACACACATCTATGTGGATACATTCTGTTATGATTTATAACATTGCTCCACATCGTCAGAGGTTGGACACCATACTCACATTGCTGAAGACACGTAAGTGCACAGGTCAGCCAGCAACTATCCTAAAACAATGTCTGGCTCACAGAGGTGGAGCTGTCAAAAGGGACCCACCCCCATTGTAAATGTGTCAGTCAGTCCCTCCCTGTGTAGGGACGATGCTCATTGTGGCACACGAGTGGTCAATCTAATCAACACTCATCACAGTTAGACACCAGTGAACTTGCGTAGACTTTATTGTCATGTGGGTGTCAGTACGGACAAGGCAACGGCCACAACATGCAGGGACATGTGTAAGACACTTACACGCAGCATGGGAACATCTCGAGGTGCAGGAAAAGGGGAGGCAAAAACGAGCACCAATCATCATGTATGGCAACGGTCTCAGTCCACCTTGCCTTGCTGGACGAGTCATGTGTTCTTTGGCGCCTGCCCATTGCCCCGTGTGAGGGGACACGACTCACAGCCCATGGGGTCTGCATGGTGCTCTGCCACCGGACTGCGCCGACTGTCTGCTCTGCTGACAGTGATCAGGTAAAAGAGTCTGACAAGTTCACATGTCCTGCTACATTGCCATGTGTGTACTCTCCCCCCAGCAGTGTGTCCAAATTGGTAACATTGCCAAACGACGCTGTGCTGCTCCGACCATGGAACTGCATCACCTTGCACAGGTGTGTGTACACACGCGTAGTTTCACGCACATGCATTCAGAGTCCAGACGAAGGCAGACATGTCCTCTGTTGTGGTGGGATATGTGAGCATTCCCCACGATGCAACAAGGTGTTGGGGACTGTGCTGTGGGTGACAATCCGATGTGGCTGCAGGAATGTAGTTACTCGTCCATGAATGCCAGCGCAGCTTCATGTGCAATGTGTTCCAATAGTACGTCGTTGTCGGGTTCAAGGAACACCAGGGTGAGCCAATCCATTAACTGGTCCGGGCAGATGTGCTCAGTCCATGCCGTTTCCCCAATCTGCAACATAGCCCAATAGGGGAGCGCCTCGATGTGGTCACTGGACATGAGGAGTTGTGCAATTTCCCATGCACAACTGCCAGCACATACACCAAAGATCAGTGCATCCCATGCACGGCTATCCCAGTGACACTCCTGTTCGTGGGCCAACAGGGGGCACACTGTCAGGTCATAATCCAATTTAGCTACCGTTGTGTTGGATAGGAATACCTCCATGGGCCACTCGAATGTGCATGATCGACAGTGGAACCAGAGCTGGACGCAGGTGAAGTAGGCAGGACGGAAACTCAGACGGAAACTGATTTGCAACAATGCCATTGGCAGGGATCCCAACAGATGCAGCATTCGTGCACGGTACAGTTCCACGTGCCAGGGGTTGTGCATGTGTCCGGGAATGCCTGCCATTGCTTTTGTTGGTCTCGTGGCACCGGCACACCTAAGACCGGTGGAAGTTCGGTGGACAATATGCCACAGCTCTGGGCAAAGAGTCGTATGTGTGTGCAATGTTTGGACGTATGGGTAGTTTTTAACCAATGTGTCAAGGGCATCCCTTGCAGGTGTAGGTCATTCAGGGACAAGTGTGTGTGGGGTGTGGGCATGTTGGTGTTTCCTTAGGGCAGTTTGTGGTGTGGAAGTCATCGTAGGCTGGTATGGTATCTCACTTAGGGTGTGCCAGCCGCATTCAGAACCAAGATTGGGGGTTTGGTTGGCCTTCAGCCTTGTGTGTTGAGACAAAAGAGCTTTCATTCCTGAATTTAGTCTGACTACTGCTTGCATTTCCTAAATGTGATGTGGACTTCACGCTGACTTTGATGCCAGGCCTGTGATTTGGGTTGCACAGGTTTCGAGACACACGCAGCTGTTGGCATGTTTGCATGAGCCAAGGGCCCGATTGGCCTTGTACTCCTTGTTCAGTCTCTCCCTTTCTCTATATCTTTCTCTCTCTCTCTCTTTCTCTCTCACCCTGTCCTTTGATGAGTGCCTGACACACCTTCTTTTATTGGATATTGTCTTGCACGCTGTAAGTCACATTTTGTCCAGGGATGCCCCGCCATGACTCTTCAAATAGTTGTTTGGTGACAAATTAGAATGTGACATTTTGTTTGGTCTTTCAATGGTGAATGTATAAATCAGGATTTCAGTGCTCACATGTATATTGATTGTTACAATTGTGCGACATCAGGCGGGTGCTTTTGTTCATGTTTTCGTGCCGTTGATGTGCAGTGTCTTGGTCTGGGGGAGGTGGGGGGTGCTGGGTGTGGGGCCCCGGCATTGGTGGGGGGAGGTGGGGTCCTGGGGGGTGGTGGCGGTGGGTGTTGTGGCCCTCTTGGGTGTCCGGCATGCATATTTAGTGGCTCCATGGCATCTGTTGTTCTTCAGATGTGGCTCTGGGCTGGGCTCTCTTTTGTGGTGCAGGCTGTCGTCCGACTTTGCACCAGGTCGGAGCAGGTGTTAATTTCCTGCTACTAACTTCCTTTTTTTGCATGCTTTGTGATCTTATTGCTCATCTGGCTGGCCGTTGAGAATGTTGAGGAGTGGTGTTGTTGCAGCTTTTTGCACAGGAACGCCTACTCTGCATCTCATTAGCGATAGTTGCGGGGGTCATCTGTGATGATGTTTTTTGCGGCTGCTATGGCAGGTAAACTGGTGGTATCAGCTGTTGGCACCAGCATGTGAATGGGGTGATATATTTATCATGACATTGGCTGTGATAAAGTGCCGATAACTCTGCGATAACTCCTTGAGAATATGCTCCTAAGAGTGCAGCAACTAGCAGCACTCACCAGTACCTGACTAGACACCTCCCTCTACATAGCAGGAGGCCAAAACATCCCTTAAATCATAAGATCGCTAAAATGAAAACCACAAGTACAAAAACATAAGAAAACGTTAGCAAGCCGCATTAGGATATTCGCTAGTCATCCATTCTCCTCAGCTATGAATAGCGCGCCATTGCTTTCCACATCCAGCAGATCGTGTTACAAACTAACAAAGGAATTTGCTCTCTGTGAAATATCAGTTAGTTAGATCAGTTAGTGAGCATGTGGACAAACACTCAGTCTAGGACATGTTGAAATTATTATTATGGATTAAAAAAAAATGAAAGCATAGTATCATAATGACGTTATGGCATGTGGATTTATTAATTGTGTTGGGTTTGCTCTCCTGGGAAACACAAATATATATTTAAAGCGATAAATAAGCATCTGTGTATGTGGCAGTCTGTCTTCTGTGTTCTCTACAGGACATAATGTTATTTGATTAAAGAGGGATCAATGAGCACTATTTTTATGAGTTTTCTTACCAATTAAGTTGTGAGATTTCTAACAGTGAATCAGAGGACCACTCTCAGAAAGTGACATGACATCTCCTCATCACTCTTGGCACTAGGATTGGACCGTATCTCCCTCAAACAGTCTCACATTCTACTCCCTTTTTAGGCTTCACCTGCACAGCGCTTGCCTGTGCTTGAGAAATCTAGGGGCATATGTACAAGCCCCTATCGCCACCACAGCATCACTTTTTAGAACGTTCTGATGGCAATAGGGGCATTGCCTTATTTACAAGGCGGTGTTAAGCCACTTAACGTGGCGTAACACTGCCTTGTAAATAAGGCACCCTTTCACGCTAACCATAGCAGTGAGTGTTGCAGTGTGCTTTCTACCGCAACACCCATTGATTTTAACGCTGCCCCCAATTTACAAGGGCAGCGTAAATAGGAGGCAGCGCCAAAATTAAGATCAGTGAAAACCTGGTCTTAAGTTGGCGAAACGAGGAGAAATGCATTATTTATCCTCGTTTTTGCTTTTTCCATGTGTGCTGCCTTGTGCAGCACACATGAAAAGAGCAAAAAACCTTGGATTGTTTATAAACAGAAGGTCCTGCTTCCTGTACATAAACAATCTTAAACAAAAAAATCTATTTTGGGACTTCCATGTGTGCTGCATTAAGCAGCACACATAGAAGTGACAAAATGGCATTTAAAGGTTGTTTATGTACCGGAAGGGGGGCCTTCCTGTACATAAACAATCTTGCCCCTGCACGCAGACATCTTGCGCTATGGTGCAAGGGTGCCTGTGTTGGCGCTACACTTATAAGTGTAGCGCCAGCGCAGGGGGAAACACAAGGCTGCACCATATCGTTGTAAATATGGTGCAGCCGTGAGTTTCTGAAATGAAGGAGTGAGGCGTTGGCTAATGCTTCACTCCACCACTTCCTTCAACATATGCCCCCTATTGTTTTTAATATAAACTTAAAAGGGACTTACATCCCGCCTCCTCTCTTTCATGGCTTCTCATTGGTTCCTGTGCGTGCCACTTACCTTTCCTCCATTTTTTAGCCTGTGACAAACTTTCCAGCATTTACCAATGCTTTTTCCTTGTCTGCTTCTCTTATCTGTTTCCCACCGCTGACATACTGTTAACACCCACTTTGATGGAACTATATTTTCATAAAGTTTTGCCTTTTACACTTGCAGCATATTTATATATATCAATTTATCACCCAAAGAGATTTAGCAATTTGCATAGAATCAAGGGATGTTGCATGGCACCGCCGAGACTCGAAGTGGGATCCACAGCTCCTGCGTCAGCAGCTCTGGCCCCTGCACCACATCCCCTCCACCCCCGTGTTATCTGGCAGGGAACTCTTTCCTTCTCCCAGACGATGATTGATGAAAACAGGTCTTTATTCATTACATAGGCGAAACCGAGACATTACCAATGCTTGTTCTCTTTGTGTCATTTTATAAGTTTATTCTCACTTCCTCCATGATTCCTTCCTCCCCTCTTATCCTATTGTCAGCCTTCCAATATTAACCCTGGTGGGGTAGCATTGATAAATACTTTGTTGGAAGAACCCATGCAATGTAATGTGATTTGAATTTAGAGATCACATTTAAACAATTAGTATGGTACTGTACATTTTTTGGAGTTTGGATGCCCTCTTTGTAGTTCTGAGTTTACTTGGTGTCAACGTGTTAGCTCAGTCTGACAGACCCTCATCGTTCCCTGTGGGAGCAATGCAAAGAGTTCAAACTATGCATAACTTACTATAACAGATACAGAGAGCATCATTTAGTTGAGATAAGCACTGGTAAGTAAGATGATGCATTGCAATACGTGAAGAATAAACATTTGGTCAGATAGTGTTTGGATCCCGTTGGGTAATGCAAGAGGACAACTTGTCAAACAAGCATTTGGAATGCAATAGTCTCTAATTAAGCAAGTTTGAGCTATTGGCATTGTTAAATGACAATGCCTTTTATTTATGTTTTAAAAACCAAAATATAAATGAAAGGCATTTTTACTTACAATGCCAATAGCTCAAACTCGGGTAAATGCGAGACCTATTGCATTGCAGATGCTTGTTTGGGTGCTCGCACGCTTCGAAATGTGAGGTAATGGACGTTTGAGCAGCTTCCCCACTCCCCTTGCCTTTGTTCCCATTCCCTCCTATCCATGTCTGTGCATAGACTGTGCTCCGGCCAATGATATCAGCGCCCAAAGTCTTCAGCTCTGCCCCTGCCCAAATGACAGAGTACTGCTGCTGGTAGGCCGCTTGGGACAAGAAGGTAAGTGTCTGGTTGCCTTCTGCACCCTATGATTACAACCCTTTTACTTTGCTGGGCCACTGCTGAATTAAGGAGCTGTTTTTGCCTCAAATCATATAACCAGGGCTTCTCGCTTCACACACCCCTTCACTTCGGTGTTCGGTGCATGCAGGAAAAAGAAATGCTAATTTATAAGGAGAACAGCCCCTGTGGAGCCTGCAGGGCGAGTCTCCGGCACTACGCAGTGCCGTCCTCCCACCCTGCCCTTTCAGCGGTGAGGGCTCCTGCACTGTAAGCACACACACATATACTTTCTAACCCTATAAAATAAAATAAACATAGGTTTTTAAAAGAAGGCTCGCAGACGCTCTGCTGAGGAAGGGAGGGAAAGTAGAGGAAGCGCAGCAACGTGGATGGTGGTGGGGGGAGTCATGACAGAAATGGGCGCCGAACCTAAAACAAGCGGCCGCCATTGTCCCGGCTGCTTTACCTAATGTAGTAACTCAATAAAGAAAAATAGAACACGCTCGTGCAAGAACCGAAGTAATGGGGCCAGTCTCCATGGGCAGTGACAAATGACAACACGGCCGAACTAAGGAAGGACTAACAAGCCTATTGGAGAATCAGACGCCAGCAGTAAGGAACGACAAAGACACAAGCCAAGGACAAATGTGGGCGGGGCTTCTCCTCAGTACAGTACCTACAACAGATCGCTAGAGCAGGGCTTAGGCGCTGGCTCAGGCTCGACCTAAAAAGGATTCTGCCCCATACCACCTTCTTCTAGAAGCAGGTAATCACACATGCTTTTAGGTGGAAGGTGGTCCCCACTTAAAAACACCCTATGAGCAACCATTTTCCTGTTCAGAACAAAAAAAGAGGTACAATAATATCACATTTTTTGTCAATACTTAGATCCTCAAAATGTTCCTATAGTTATTGCAGCATACATAGAACCAGACCAATCGTGACTACACGATTGTGATAGTTTATACAAATAATGTGGTTGGCCTGCAGACCCAACCAAAGAAGAGAAAGCAGCACATTATACTTCCATACACTGGTGCTGTGAAATATTTGCAGTTGGCTGGGCTGAAGGACTTGTTAATTTAGCTGAAGGCGAATAGTGTCAAAACGTATAGAAGCTAAATTCTCTTGACCAAATTGGTTATGGATGGGGGGGGGGTATAGTAGACGTCCACTTTGTGGCCTGGTTAAATAAAACAGACCTTTCTGCAACATAGTATAAATTAAAATGGGCATTGTGAATAGCGTGTGTGCTTTTGTCAAAAGAGAATGTTCTGTATGTTTATTAACGGTGACGAGGTCATCTGTCCACAGTGTCAACAGTTCTAAACCTGTGGGGGAACCTTGCACAGTACTTCCATTGTTTTTTAACTCACACACTCAAGTACAGAAAGGGATCAGCCTTAGAGAGATCATTGCCACCTGTGATCCATTGCTCCGTGGGAAGTCGTAAACGACACTTACATTCTGGGATTTGTCTTGCGGCTCCTATGCTGAGTTAGTATGTTCCAGGTACTGCAGTGAGGGGTGGGCCTGTGTTTGCATTTCCCATGGTAAGGGTCTTGGAGCAGAATGTGAATGGTGGGCCTCTTGCTCATTTGTGTGTAAATAAACTCATGATCATTCTGCTCCCGGAACAATTCGGGCAAGGTGTGATGCTCTTGGCTGGTGCTACACTGGCCTACCTACCTAGGGACACCATGTGAACATAAGGGAGGACACCATAAAGGTAGGCAGGATTTACCTTTGGCAACCTATGTTGGCTGGTCTTCCTTTCACTATGCTAAACTCTATCCCAGGCCAATATGGGACTCGTTATTTGCAATTTATGTTTCACTTTCAATTCCAGCATTAAGGACAGTTTGATAGGCATACTGGTGTTCTGCAACACTTTTTGTCTTCTTTGTAATGGCAAGATCATCACCCGGATGTCAGTACTTTTGACCCTGTTATATATATGTTCTGTTTTTGTCCTGTAGGCAGTCCTGCCTGTATTCTTCTAAATCCGATGTCATTCTTCTTCTGATTCTTTCCCCTTTTCTTTGGCAGTTGACTCCAAGTATGCATGTGGCCTTTTTTCTGCTATGTCTCCCAACCATCCATATTCAGGGTAACCCTTATGTCTGTGGTTTTCCTCCTGAGTGTGGTGCTTTCTTTGTGTCATTTTCCACCTTTGCAGGCTATTATTGCTCCATACGAAGAAACTAACCAGAAAGCAACACCTGCTATGTCCAGCAGTTGAGACCCTGAACTAAAGGAGCATTGGACTAAACCACTAGAACATGCCCGTAGTTTAAGTAAGCAAGCCCTGATGCATTTCCATAATAGTGGTACCCAACATAGAGGTGAAGCCTGAGATTATTGGACAGCAAGCAATGGATTCCCAACACTTCACTTAGGCATGGTAGACAGGCGTCTTATGGAAGAGCTAGAATAATGCCTTCATGACGCTGTGGGGCACCTGTTTCATCATCCTATAGTGTGTTTGTGACATTACAAAAGGAAAGGCAATCAACTGTATGCGATCCCACAAACCCTCTGTATGTTAAGAAGTCTAGTCAGCATGGATGCACCACATTCCTTGGTTTGAGACAACAAACAAAACCAGAAAATGTCTGCCTCGCAGGATGAGGTGTAGCTTAACTCTATAGGTACAGCAAGTATAGAATTAATCTCAAAATATAAAACCTACCCCCTGCAGAAACTTAAAATTGAACACAAAACGTGATTGTAATGCCTTAGGTAATGCCTCTTAACTGTTGAGAATAGAACGGTTAGCACTCCATACTTTATCATGCCTGTCCCCTTACAGCATTGAAAGAGCTCACCCAATTAGAGGTTTAAGCACAGAACTGTCGAGCTCTTTTCTTATCGCAGGAGTCAACCAGCAATCACAAGCATGTTAACACAAAAACAAAGACATAATGAAATGGCTATGAAACAAAATGTTAGGAAGCCATGAAGGTAAAAGTCAAAGGGTGCAGAAGGAATTACACAGCATCAGAGTGACGCCAGGTGACGCAATGGTAACACAAGCCCTTCAGTGAGATTTGCCATGCCACGCAGAGCCACTAAGCGTGGCTCTGCATGTCATAATAAATCTGGAGGAACGCCTTCTCAGTGCAAGTTGCTGCCTTGTGCCACTCTGCCCTGAGAAGGCGTTCCATGTTGGAGCATGGGTGCTCCTATGCATCCACCAATGGCTTTTGGTGCATTCGCCGATTTGATCACAATAGTAAACCTGGGAATGTGTCTCTTGTAATTCAATGCCACACCGTTGCTAGAGGTTTTCAATGGGGACTTTATTAATGACATAGGTGACTGCAGTTAGTGCTCCCTCTCCAGCCAGCAGGACATGACTCCAGATTGACCCCAACTGCATCACACTACACCAACATACTAGAACATAAGAGACCCAGCATTCCAGGTTTAATTAAACCAAGGGCCATTACATGTAAGAAAAGTATTTAACAAGATACAACACATCTCCCTCCCTTTATAACCCAATAAAAACAATAAATCGAAAAATCGAAAAATGTCAAACACAGGTCCTTTAAATACAATGCACTGTCATATGAAATATCAACCGTTACCTCATTCATAATCGTCTAAGCGCCTTGGACGTTTTCTGTGTCTAGACACCCTACCACCTGCAAACTCCTACACACATCATCCATCATACCTTCATCAACATCTTGACCTTTCTTCCCCAACACCTTACTATCATTCATCATCATGAAACTGCAACAACCATCCAATCCATCCTTGTAGCAACCTTCCACTGCTTCCATGTCACCTCTAGAACCCCTCTCATAAAAAGCAACTCTCCTCATATTCCATCGCTCTCCAGTTTCCAAGGAAACACAAAAACCCTGCACTCTTTCACTCTAAAAGGACCACAAAACTTTGTGAGACCTCCTTCAATCGATCCTGATCTCACCTTGACCAAATCACCCACTTTTAACCTTACACTTTTCTTCACATCACTAATCCTCTTTGTTATTTACCTACTTTTGACCTGCAGCACATAGGTAGCATTTTGGTCCTTGCTTTATGCCCCCTCATCATACTGAACGGAGCTTTCTTGGTAACTCCATTCTCAATGGTGTAATATGTGCACACCAAGTCATCCTCCACACTTTTAACATCACTCCTCCACAGCCATTTGAATCACCCTGTTCACCGTGAGGCTGGTTCTTTCAATGGCACCATTTGCCCGAGGGTTGTAAAATTAGGTACCAGAATCAACAATGCTGGAAACATTTTAAAATCGTGCCATTTCTCCTGATATTAATTGGGTCCCATTGTTAGTGAATAATTTCACCAGATAGCCTTCCTCCCTAAAGACATCCTCTGCCACCCTATTGATGCTCCTTGTCATAATTTCAAACATACATTTCACTGTAAGCCATTTTGGATGTACGTCTACCAGCACAAGGGCAAATCTCATCTCAGTAGCTACTCCTCCTAAAGGTCCAATAACATTCAAGCAGACTGTGTGCTACTGCAAACTTGGATACATCACTGCACCCATGAATGATTGTTTTCCTACCTTTAATCTTTTTTCCCCATGTTTACAATCTACACAACACATCACCCACTCAGTCATCTACTGATCCATTCCTGACCACCAAAAATGCTCCTTGTCAGAAATGGGGGTCTCTAGTTGGCAGAGATAAGTACCTTTGTCCAAGTAGGGACCCTTCTTCCTAGTCGGGGTTAGGGGGATACAATTCTAAAATAACCCCTGCTCACCCCCTTGGTAGCTTGGCACGAGTATACAGGCTTATCTCAATGGCAGTGTGTAAAGGATTTGTGAACACATACAGTAATACAGTGAAAACACTACAAATGGACACCACACCAGTTTCGAAAAATAAGTAATCTTTATCTAAACCAAACAAGACCAGAATGACAAAAAAACTTAATACAGGAATAAAAATATGACTCTCAAATGGTAGAAATAGTTCAGTTCAAAGCAAATTGCAGTTGCGACGCTTTTCACACAAAGTACCTTGGATGAGTCACACACATAAACAAAAAGGGTCTCAGGGAAGGTGATGCGTTGGTTCCTTACACTCAGGGAAGGTGATGCATCGGTTCCTTGGTCCGTGGGAGGTGATGCGTTGGTTTCTTATTGCTGTGCAGGGGAAGTGCTGTGTCCGTTTCTTACCAGAGAGGAGGTGATGTGTTGGTTTCTCACTGTGTGGGGAGGTGTTGCGTCAGTTTCTTACTGCGTCCCCCAACAATGCGACAGACCTGCCGCCTCGATGTGATGCGACAATCCAGGATGATGAGTGGGTTCTTGCAGCCGCACAGCAGTGCTTGCATCAGAATTGGCGTGGTGATCTCAGACTTTGGAGATTGGTGCTTTCTATGAGGCGTGCGGCGATATCTCGAGCCGCAGGCAGGCACTGCAATGGTTTTTCCAGCGATGAATCGGAAACAGATGCGAATGCATTACGCTTCTTGAAGTTGTGTTACTTTTCCAGCTCCCAGCTGCAAACAGCCTCCAGGCGTCCAAAACAACAGCAGGCACTTCTTAGCAGGTTAGAACTCCCAGCAAGGAAGATCAGGGGAGTTGGTGGTAAAGTCTTTGTGTCCCTGAGACTTCAGAACAGTTTCAATCCCTTGGACATCTTGCTCAAGCAGGGGATACAGCAAACAGCAAAGTCCTTTTCCCTTTCCTTGGCAGAAAGTAGCCACTGCAGGCCAACTCCAGACAGCAAACAGCACAGGGGCAGTATTCCTCCTCAGTTTCTCCAGCTCTTCTGCTTGGCAAAAGTTCCTCTTGATTCCACATAAGTGATCTAAAAGTCTGGGGTCTGGGCTCCAATATTTATCCAGCAAAACCCTTTGTTCTCTAGTGGCAGAGAAGCCCTGTGCTCAGTGAAAACCAGTTCAGTCTGCTCTGGAGCAGTTTCCTGGCAGGAGGTGGAGACAGCATTTTCCTTGGCAAACCAGGCCCATTCAGGTTAAAGGAAATCTTTTCCCCTACTCTAAATGCAGCCCAGGTCTATTCAGCCCAGCCCTGACTCATCCAGACTCTCTAGAGCCACTGTACATCCCTAGCCCCAGTCACTCCAAAGTCAGACAGACAATACACATCCTAGAAGAGGTACACTGGATAGCTAAGCAAGACAAAATATTTCTTTCTAAAAGAGTTATGTAGGAAAGTAGGATCTGCTTCTTATGGTTACCCCCACGTTTTGCTAAATGTAATACTGTTTTTGACTAGTCTGACTGAGACCCTGCTAATCAGGGCCCAGTCTATCTGCTTTCTCCCTAAATTGTTATGTTATGTACTTAGGTACACTCCAGATTGGATACTGGGGTACCCTTGTCAGTTCCTAGTATATGATACCCATGTACCCAGGGCATAGGTACCCCAGAGGCCTCCCAAGGCCTGAAGCAAATATTATGCCACCCATGAGAGAACATGCAAAATGGAACTACAGGTCTGCCTTTGCAGCCTGTGTAATTTGGTGCATGCACCACTTACTTAAGGTATAGGTTTACCATATCTAAGCTAAGGGTCACTGCACTTAAAACCTATCAGTCACCCCTATAGCAGGCCTTTACAATCCTGAAGGCAGGGTGCTTGGTTCTCAGTGAGAGGGTGCCACTGCATAAGCAGAACACGCCTGCAGCCTATACAGTCCATTCTCCCTGGTTGTCAGTGATACAGTCATATACAACATATAGAGGGGCATTATGCGACCGCATGATGACCAACTCTAAAACGACTGAAACAAACCCTATCATGTTTGGTGTCCAACATGTTGGAATTATACCCCCACTTCATGAGGTCCCTGGTGTTCCTGGTACCAGTCTTCTAGTCCCAGGCAGCACAAAATGGTTTCTGCTGACCAGACACACATTTCTGCCCTCCTGCTGCTGAGCCAAGATCGAGCAGGGGAAGGCAGAACAATAGGCATCCTGTCACAGGGAGGTGTGACCCCCTACAAGACAGGTTTTAGAGTATTAGGGCTGAAAGTCTGCATGAGGGGTACATTTGGTGGAGTGTATGTTGCATTGAATGCAGTGTAATTGTGTAGCATATAATTATGTGGCACTCTCTGGTATTATGTGGAGTGTATTTATGTTACATTGAGTAGTGTAATTATGTGTCGTGTAATTATGTGGCACTGAGTGGTATTATGGGGAGCGTATGTTGTATTCAGTAGAGTGTAATTGTGTGGTTTGTAATTATGTGGCACTAAGTGGTATTATTTGGAGTGTATTTTGCATTGAGTGCAGTGTAATTATGTAGCATATAATTATGGGGCACTGAGTGGTATTGTGTGGAGTGTATGTTGCATTCAGTACAGTGTAATTATGTGGCACTGAGTGGTATTTGGAGTGTATGTTGCATTGAATGCAGTGTAATTATGTAGCATATAATTATGGGGCACTGAGTGGTATTGTGTGGAGTATATTTTGCATTCAGTAGAGTGTAATTATGTGGCGTGTAATTATGTGGCACTAAGTGCTATTATTTGGAGTGTATGTTGCATTGAGTGCAGTGTAATTATGTAGCATATAATTATGTGTATACAGTTTGGTGTATACAGCATGCATTATACAGGAATAATGCGGAGTGAGGCGAAATCAGTCAGTGAGGCACAAACAGGTGAAATGAAGAACGATTAGGCAGAGTGAGGGATGCTGTTTCACAGCTGAGCCTGTGTACAGAGCCTGGCACACAATAAGGCACCTTAAGGAATAGTGAGGCAGAATGCGGCACAGTGAAGGATGCTGTTACAGAGCTGAGCCCGTGTACAGAGCCTGGAGCACAATAAAGTGGAATGAGGCCTTGTTACGAACAGTGAGGCAAAGTGAGGCAGAATCATCCTCGTAAACAAACCAGTGGGTGTACAGAGCCTGGGGCACAATAAGGTGGAATGAAGCACCGTAAGAAACAGTGAGGCGGAATTAGGCAGAGTGGGGAATGCTGTTACACAGCTGAGCCTGGGTCTCTGGGATGTCAGTCTTGCAAGGACAATTGCTCCATATGGTAACCTGAGACTGGAATGCAGCCTGCCCTCCATCCGGCACACTGCGTGCCGCTGCTGATAATTAAAAACAGATGGCACCTGGCCGCGCTGCTGCTCGCTCCCAAGCACCCTAGGCCAAAGGAGAGAGAAGGCGCGACATGCACCCGCCTTGGGCCAATTGCGTGCTGTCTTTCTTAGAAAGACGCATGAAAAGGCCAATGGCAGGTGGGAAAACAAAAGCACGTTTAGCGTGTGTTCATAGTTTAAAGCCCTTACTAAAAGTCGCGCAGAGCACAGGCGAGACCTAAAAACGGGAGGGAGCCAGGGAGGAGAAAACAAGTAGATAGCAGGCAGGATTCCTCTCTTCATAATTTCCTAAGAATTACCCTTGCACAGTAGTGGCTGCTACCGAAAGGACGTGGGAAAGAATTAAAAATAATTTTTAAAAAACACTTAACTGGATGCGACCGGCCTGCCGGCCTCCGTCTTTCTTTCGTTGTCTTCCTGGCTTCTGTGGAGCAGGAAACACCCAGGGTCCCCTGAGCCAATCACAACACCTCAATGCAGTGTTGTTATTGGTCTGAGCGCCATGGTTCGGTGCTGAGACAGGGAAGGCACCCATGGCATGTTCTCCACTGGGTGGAGAACATGCAAAGTGTGCATGACATTTTGGCTGGCCCAAGACGCCCGGCAAAAATGTCATTCGCACTTACAAAGTACCTACTACTCCTTCAGCCTCTAAACAGGCCAGGCCCACCCCGCCCCACTGTGCCAGTAGCTTTATTAAAATCATAATAACATTAAGTTATTATCATTTTATTTTTCTGTTTTTGGTTACTCTCTCAGCGAGCAGTGGGGCGACGCTTCTCCGCCTCAGCAGAGGAGCCGCCATTGTGACACTTGCCAATAAGGGTAATTTTGAGTAGTACATGCATTACATGATCAGCTCAATGACAGACAGATCACTTACTCGCTCTTGATAGATTATTCAATGGCGGGCTGTATATGCTCTACCACACCTCCTCCCCCTCAGGGAGGCTTTCTTTCTCATGAGGAATGAGTATCTCCTGTTTGCAGCATCGCCTTGTTCTGTTACAGCCGTGATTCTGAGATTATGTATTGCCTTATTGTTATTATATGTCTTGTACTCCTGGAGGATAGTAGCTGGGACTTAAAGTCCGCAATTTCCTGGGTTTAAATATAAAACTACAGTGCTAACTTTCCATTTCTGTGACGGATGGTGTTGGATGACACTCTGCTGGAGAAGAGAATGTTGAAGGAATTCACTGTGTTTCCAATAAAGCATGGTGCATAAGTGAGCACTCTATTGATTTGTATTGTGCTGTATGTAATGTTTCAGTGAAGCTTGTATTACAATCCAGAAAAGAACAGCCGATACGTGTTTAGTCACACAAGTGACTTATTCAAGGCTAAGTGGATTGGTAATGTTGTCACAATTCCGTAGATCAACAAGCGTAAGTCCAGACAATTTCCGTAGAATCAGAGCCTAAGTTAGGTATGTCATCCAACAAGTAGTCAAAGGACTCCAACTGTTCCACACTGTAGAACAACAGAAATGTTTTCATCCGACACAAAGATCGCTGTCGGTGAAAAATAGGTATCCAGTTATACCCAAAGTAGATCGGCCAAATAAGATTCCTCACAGCTGTTTCCAAGTGTATAATAACAAGTGCTAACCACTCTATATAATAACCAGTGTGGTCCTGGAACAACTGAATGTATGTCTCGTTGATATATTTATTGGTTAGTACCGCCAAGGAGCGCCTTGATAAGTCCCCTCTGTCCCATGTGGTAGCGCAAATATTGCTGTGGGCTGACAGGCTTTTGAAAAACACCCCGATGTCTGCCAGCCATGCACTCCGACACCCATTCTAAGCTCTAGCTAGCACAGAAGGTGGTGCACCGCTAATAAGGTCAGGGGTCTGTCATGCCGTGTTGCCCGTAGGACCCACGTACTCTTTGCCTGTGGCGAGCGCCACAACACAAAAACAAAGTATGACTATTCACTTCTCGTAATGTACCCTGACGATGCCATGCAAGGGTGGAGTACAACAGATGCCTTCTCCTCACCCGGGACAGGCGCACTGCCAGATCATGGATTGATCACTCTCCTGAGGATGTCAGTTTGACAGCCGTGTCACAAGGTACATCAGCCTCGGCTTATACAGCCAGCTTGAGGCGGCGGAGCGTGTTGTCCCAAATTGTTTTCAGTACTCAGTTTTGCTAGGTTTGTGAGTGATACAACTGTGAGACTAAGGGTCAGTGCTTAATTTGAGCCGGTGGGGGCCACTTGTACTTATTGCTGGGGACCACCACTTATTTTTCCCCATCAGATATTTCCCAAGAGCAAGATAGAGAAAAACACACATCAGAAAAAAGTAGAAAGACAAAGACGAAAAAAACTAAACAAAGGGAGAAGCAGGGACATGCAACAGTCAGAACAACCATTGGCATAGCTAATAGGTCTCGCCTTTGGGACCTTATAAGTGCTTAGCCATGCAAAAGTTGCATAACTAAATACTTATAGGTCCCAAAAGCGAGACCTATTGGCTATGCCAGCGGCCGTGTGGCCGCGAAAGTGATAGCGATCAAACATCAAAGCGGCCGTGCGGCCGCGAAAGTGAAAGTAATCGCTGTCAAGCACGGCGCGCGTGCCCGTGCACATGCACTGTAGCTCTAGACTGGCCTGGTAGCACTTTTTGGAGCCCTCTCAATAAGTCTCGCCAGACCAGCGCATGCGCTGGGTCAGGCGAGACCTAAAAACGATAAAACTTCACACTACAGTACTTAGAAATCTTCAGTTATCAAAAAAAAACTTGAAATACAGTTCCTTGAAGTTGATAGCTCCATCCAGTACCTTTATAAATGCAGGGCAACAGCGGCCTCCTGTTGAGCTCCAAAAGCATTGCATCTGCAGGTGTTGGTTCTGGAGGCCAGTGCAGGAGTCATCGGGCCCTTCAAGTCACACGCGTTGCTGATCGAACTTCTCGCTGTTGAAGTCAGGAGCACTGGCGTTGGCAGGCGTCGGGTGCAGCGGTGCAAAGTGCAGCGGTGTGGTGTGCAAAGCAATCAGGTTGCGGTGCGAGCAGCGGCTCAGTGGCTGCGTCAGATGGCGTCATCAGTGAGACCAGGGTCGCGGTGCAAAGTTATGCGGTGCTTGTCATGGTGCTGGCAGGTCATGGTGCAGGCAGCACCGTCGTCGTTGCTGAAGCGCTGTCGTAGGCTGATCAACTGGAGTCGATGGCGCCGGTAGGCCAAGGCTGCGGTGCGGAATGAGGGCGGTGCGTCATGTAACTTTACAAGCGGTGCCCTCGAACCATGGTGCAAGCAGCGTCATCGATTTTGGCGTGGACCAGCAGCGTCGGGAATACCAAGGTGGCATCATGAAGTGAGGCTGTGCGAAGTGCAGTGCCCACTAGTCGCGATTCAGTGGCGCGTCAGATGGTGTTGTCGGTGTGACCAGGGTCACGGTGCGGTGTTGTGGTGGTGCCCTCTGCAGTGCCTTCAGGACAGGGAGTCGGTAGCGGTGTTGTAGACAGCGTCGGGTGCTCTTCTTCTGTTGCAGCACAAAAACACAGTCCCCAGTGCTGAGGGCAGAAGAACTTGAAGTCTTTACTGTTCCTGAGACTTCTTGAACAGGGGCCAAGCTGTACCTTATGGTCTTGGAGATACTCAAAGAAAGAAGTTGTAGAAAGTTCAGTCCATTCCTTTCACTTCCCAAGACAGAAGCAGCCACTGCAGGCCAACACAGAACAGCACTCATCAAAGGGGTAGTTCCTCCTCACAGCTTCTCCAGCTCTTCTTCTTGGCAGTCTTCTTGGTCCAAAAGAGTTCTAAAGTTCAGGGGTTAGGGCCCCACTTTTAATAGCCAAAAATCCTTTGTCCTCTCAGGCAGAGAGTGTCTGTGCCCAGCCAGAACCTTTTCTGTCCTCTCTAGTGTTGCTTCCTGGCAGGAGTTGGAGACGACATTGTCAGAGGCAGACCAGGCCCATTCTCTCCCTTGTTGTTTAATCTTTACCTTCTCCCACTTGTCTGAGCCCTGAAGGAGCGCAAAGTCTGCACTTTTAATTATGCAGATGAGTTTCAACTTATTTTTCCATTAGTAATTCTCCTGAGTCGATCCATGCTTTTCAATCCACCATGCTGTTCATCAGTCAATGGATGAACGAGAACCATCCAAAACTTAATCCGGACAAAACTGAGCTTATTCTAACTGGTGGTATCGACAAAAATCCATGGGGACCCAACTTTTGGCCCGGAGAACTGGGTTAGTCTCCTGTCCCCTCCAGCTCATCTAAAAGCCTTGGGATGGTCATCAGTCAAGATCTTACTCTGAAGCCTCAGGTTAGTTCTGTGATCTCCACCTGTACATTTCTTACTCATGAGGCTCGGATCCAGGTGATCATTGCCTTGGTCATGTCACATGTCGACTACGCCAATTCTTTATATTTTGGCATCGCTCTCTATCTCTCAAAACGGTTGCAGTTGATACAAAACCAGGCAGCGCGTCTGATTACTCATCTGCCTCGGCATCATCACATTACCCCCCTCCTGAAGCAACTTCATTGGCTGCCGGTTGCTCAGCGTTGTGCCTTCAAGATTGGATGTCTCATTTTCAAATCACTCAATGGTAACGGCCCAAAATTTGTTAATAATATGATTAATAAATATGCTCCCACACGCAACCTCCACTCAGCACACAAAATCCTTCTTCTCACCCCCCCTTTTAGACTCAAGTGCACCGGTGGCGCCAGGTTCTCAAACTCGACCCCCTCTTTTTAGAACTCCCTGCCATCTGAAATCCGTCTCTCCACCAATCTTCTTGGCTTCAGAAGTCTTTTAAAAACATGGCTCTTTCGACAGGCTTTCTAATTCTTTCTCAGGGACCTGGACTTCTACCAAACTAGCGCCATGAAACCTCCCCGGTGTACGTGCGCTCTACAAATTCCTATTGACATGACATGACATTCAGGTGAAAGGAAATCCCTTCCACCTACGCTAAATGCAGCCCTGGTCTAGTCAGCCCTTCCCTGACCCATCTAGACTCTCTGAAGCCACTGTTCCTCTCCAGCCCCTGTCATCCAAAACCCAGACAGTGAATGCACAAAGCCAGCAGAGGCCTTCTGGATGGCTGAGCAAGGAAATACCTAGTTTCTAAAAGTGGTATTTTCAAACACAGAATATAAAAATCACCTTTACTAAAAGAATCATCTTTAGATTCTGGGTTCGGGCATACAAAACTTAATTTTTCTACCTTGTTTTCAGGGCCAGTTATGTTTATAAGATGTTATAACCAAACTCCCCATTCTGTCCTATGGGAACAGGTAGCCTTGCAATAGTGAAAAACTACCTTGGGGTGACTGACATGTAAGAAAAGGGAAGGTTAAGGCCTGGCAAGTGGGTACACTTGCCAAGTCGACATGGCTGTCCCAGACTGCACACAGGCCAGAGTTACATTTACAGGCTGCTTGTGTGGGTGGTACAATTCAGCGCTGCAGCCCACTAGCAGCCTTTGATTTACAGGCCCTGGCGCACTCATTGCACTTTACTAGGGACTGACAAGTAAATCAAATATACCAATCGTGGAAACACCTATCCATAACACAACTTACAGAGAGCATATGCACTTTAGCACTGATTAGCAGTGGTAAGGTGCCCAGAATCCTAAGACCAACAACAGCAGGTGAGAAACAAATAGGAGGAAGAAGCAACACATTTGGGGATAACCCTGCAAAAAGGGCCATCTCCAACACCTATCCTCCTCAAACTCAATATCCACAGATGCAGGTGATGCTGGCCTTGTCATGATGAAGATTGGCAGTTCTCAGTTGCAAAGAAAAAATAGTCCCAAGAAAAAGTTCCACCAATTGTATGTGGTTGCGTAATGGTCTGCACTCTACTAGTAGTGTACACCAATCACTGCATGTGATCCACAGAGTCCAGATCCTCACCACTGACCACTAATGTTAGAAATGGGGGACTCTAGTTGGCAGAGGTAAGTACGCTTGTCCAAGCAGGGACCCTTCTTCCTAGTCAGAGTAAGGGGGATACACTTCTAAAATAACCCCTGCTCAATCCCTTGGTAGCTTGGCAGACAGGCTTATCTCAAATGCAGTGTGTAAAGCATTTGTGAACACATACAGTAATACAGTGAAACACTACAAATGGGCACCACAACAGTTTTGAAAAATAAGCAGTTTTTATCTAAACCAAACAAGACGAAAACTACAAAAATCCACACTAGAGTAATACAAATATGACTCTCAAATGGTAGAAATAGTTCAGTTCAAAGCAAATTGCAGATGCAACACTTTTCACACAAAGTACCTCGGAAGCGTCACACACATAAACAAAAAGGGTCACAGGGAAGGTGATGTGTAGGTTCCTTACCCTCAGGGAAGGTGATGTGTTGGTTCCTTGCTCCGGGAGACGTGATGCATCGGTTCCTTACAGCTGCGCAGGGGAGGTGATGTGTCGATTCCTTACCGGAGAGGAGGTGATGCGTCGGTTTCATACTGCATGGGGAGGTAATACGTTGGTTTCTTACTGCTTCCCCAATGATGTGACAAACCTGGTGCCTTGATTCGATGCCACGATCTAGGATGATGGGTGGGTTCTTGCAGCTGCACAGCAGGGCTTGCATCGGAATCGGTGCGGTGATCTCGGACTTCGGAGATCAGTGCACTTGATGTGGCGTGCAGCAATTTCTCGAGCTGCGGGCAGGCGCTGTGACGGTTTTCCCGGCGATGCGTCAGAAACAGGTGCGGATGGATCACGCTTCTCGAAGTTGTATTACTTTTCCAGCTCCCAGCACCAAACAGTCTCCAGAGGTCCAAAACAACAGCAGGCACCTCTTAGCAGGTCAAACTCCCAGCAAGGAAGATCAGGGCAGCTGGTGGTGAAGTCTTTGTGTCCCTGATACTTCCAAGCTCAGTTTCAAGCCCTAGGAGATCAACCTCAAGCAGGGGACACAGCAAACAGCAAAGTCCTTTTCACTTTCCTTGGCAGAAAGTAGGCACTGCAGGCCAATCCTTGACAGCAAACAGCACAGGGGCAGTATTCCTCCTCAGTTTCTCCAGCTCTTCTCCTTGACAAAGGTCCCTCTTGATTTCCAAGAAGTGATTTAAACGTCTGGGGTCTGGGACTCAATATTTATACAGCAAAATCCTTTGGTCTCTGGTGGCAGAAAAGCCCTGTGCTCAGTTTAAACCAGTTCGGTCCTCTCTGGTGCAGTTTCCTGGCAGGAGGTGGAGACAGCATTGGCCTTGGCAGACCAGGCCCATTCAGGTGAAAGGAAATATCCTCCCCCTACTCCAAATGCAGCCCAGGTCTATTCAGCCGAGCCCTGGCGCATCCAGACTCTCAGGGGTCACTGCACATCCCCATCTCCTGTCACTCCAAAGCCAGACAGTCAATTCACATCCTAGCAGAGGCACACTGGATGGCTAAGCAAGAAAATACCTACTTTCTAAAAGTAGTAGTTTCAAACACAGAATGTAAAAATCACCCTCACTAAAAGATGCATTTTAACATTCTGAGTTCAGGCATATTAACCTTTATTTTCTTACCTTCTTCCCAGGGGTATGTATGCTTAAGATGTTATAAGCAAATTCCCCATTCTATCCTATAGGAACAGATAGTCTTGCAATAGTGAAAAATGAAATTTGCAGTATTTCACTATCAGGACAAGCCACGCACACCAGGGTATGTCCTACCTTTCACATACACTGCATCCTGCCCACAGGGGTACCTTGGGAATACCTTAGGGGTGACTAACATGTAAGAAAAGGGAAGAGTAGGGCCTGGCAAGTAGGTGTACTTGCCAAGTCGACATGGTAGTACTAGACTGCACACAGAGAATGCAGTGGCAGATCTGAGTCACATTTACAGGCTGCTTATGTGGGTGGCACAATCAGTGTTGCGGGTCCACTAGAAGCATTTGGTTTACGGTTCCTGGGCACACCCAGTGCACTGTACTAGGGACTGACTAGAAAATCAAATATGCCAATCATGAAATCACTAATCCATGACAACAATTTACAAAGGGAGCACTTGCACTTTGGCACTGAATAGCGGTGGCAAAGTGCCCAAAACATCTAGACCAGATAAACAAAGTGCAAAACACAGCAAAAATACAGGAGGCAAAGGCAAAAAATACTGGGGAATCCCACAAGAATTATGCCAGGTCTAAAACTCTTGTGATATTTTAATTTAAGAGCCTGCCCCAAATGGCCCTCATGTGCCAATTTTAAGAGCTCAAATCTCAAACTCTGAGGGGGCAAACTCGTCATCTCTCATAACAAATTTACTCTCACACACTGACAATTCATTCAAGACCTTAATGCATGGCCTTACAGCTACAGGCACATCACTTTCTGCCCTGCCACCCTCCAAAATCATATCCACCACCTGTGGTATTACTCTATCCTCATTCATGCTTTCTAACCACCATTCCTTCCCAATTGAACAGCACCTTCCTTCACAAAGACTTCCTCCTTCACCTTATCTGCCTCTTGCCATCGTAGTGGCAGTCTACATAGTCCACCAGCGTGAGGATTCTTCAATCCTTGGAAATACTCTAGTATATATTAATATTCCTGCAGGTGGGCTGCTAATAAAGCCAACCTCGCAGACTCTTTAACTGCCCCACCCAGTGAAAGTACCTTCAACAAGGGTTTATGGTCTGTGCACAGAATGATGGAAATGCCCCATTAATACATACTGAAATACTCAGTAGCTCATACCCTAGTTTATGCCTCCCTCTCTATAACCGAATATTAATTCCTCTCGGAATCAGTTAAGGACCATGAGGCAAAAGCCACTGTTTTCTCTTCCCATCTTTAAGGACTTGTGCAAGATCCGCATCCCCACCCACTGCGCAAACATCTACAGTAAGAATGGATCTCAGCCTGGTGTCAAATGTTGTCAAAATCTTAGAAGAACAAATCTCATTTTTAATGATATTAAAATACTTTTGTTGGTCCTCTGCCCACACATATGTGTACCTCTTCCTCTTCTTTATATGCTGTGTCTTCTTAGCAAAGTTCTTGATGAACTTCGCATAATACTCAATAAGACCAAGGAAGGATCTCAACTGTTTCTGGTGCAGCTTTATCTGATGAAAGGCGCTCCTTAAATAAAGGTTAGTGAAAACCCCCTTGCCCTTTGAATGATAGCACCAACTCATTGATGTTTGGAAGGGGGTAATTGTCCACTATAATGTTCTGATTCAAAGTTGCTCAATTCCACACAAAATCTAAAGCTACCACAAGATTTTCCCATAATGACTACAGGAGAAATCCAACTGGATGTATCTCTGGGTTCAATTATACCTTGAATAACTATTTCCTCTAACATGCGTTTAACCTTTTGCTGGGCAACGATAGGAACCTTCTGCACTTTATTTTGAACCTGTATTGATATGATGCAGCAACCAGGGAGTTTGTTTTTTTATTAACATATGTCACGGTAAGCAAAGTGACAATTGTTGGTAAAGACGCGGTGACTCAAGGGATGTAGGTACACAGGGAAGGTGGGAAAGAGTGAGGGGGTTATGGGTGGTTTTGAAAAGGCGTCATGTGGGGAATGGAAAGGAGTTTGAGAGTAATGAAAGGGCCGTGGTCTGGAGTTGGGGTATGCTCACTGAAAATGGGAAGGTAGTTGATGATCTTAAAGATGTTTTCGTGTAAGCAAGTTTTGCATAATTTATCAATTTTTGTATAAGTTGTTTAAATGAAGTTGTGAAGGTAATATTTATAATGATAGCGGTAATTCTTTGCATTGTAGATACCCATGATGAAGGGAACCAATTCCCGAAATGCATTGGGTAACATGAATAAAGTGTTGACATGCCGAAATACGTATCTTTCCTGTGTCTATGTGAACACCTATGTATGGCATACAAATGAGTAAAATAAATCAAGAAAAAACACATCAAACATGGAAAAAAATATGGAACAAAATAAAGGAAATAGGAAAAAAACAAGGAGTAAAGAAAAGAGTGGTTAATTTGATTTATTGGATTCATACAGTCCAGGACTTGGCTGTGCAGTCGGATCGCTACCCGAATGTGGTACCGTCGTGTTGGAACCTGTATTGAACCCAGTTTCACCATTATTTTCTGAACCTATTTTTTAAGTTCACTTATCTCCTATGAAAACACTCTACTTGCTCCCTCCACAATCTCTTCCACTGTGACTTTGTCAACTGCCATGACCTGGTTTGGTGCCCTGGGATTGATAATGAAACGTAAATCATATTGATGCTTCCATCCCAATTTTGGAGGTCCACTTTTTGCTACGTATGCCTTCCCCCTCAATCACCTCTCTTGAAAACATATATCTGTTAAGATATAAACCCAAAATATCTATCTTCTCTCCCTGGAACCATTCACGGCTGATATCTTTGGGAAGCAGTTGCACTTTTGTCCAATGTGTCATGAACATTTCTTTAGGTATAATTCTATAAAAGGATCTTGAGTCGACCATTAAATGTTTCTTCTTTTATTCCAAACATAGCTTTGGGTTTAGCCCTTCTTCTCAGGGTGTTCTGAGTCTCTATGGAGGAAATCCTATCTGCTCCTACCTCATCATATTCTCTTCCACCTTGTACAGCCACCACCTTGAATTTAATATTTACTCTACACATGTGGAAAAATGGCCCTTGTGCCCACATTTTCCACACTCTTTCCCAGTTGCATACCAATTCCTAGAGTCCACTTTATGATAATTACTCCTACACCTAGTGCACATCCTATCACCTTGTTTAAAAGACTCTCATGGTTCAGAAGCATTTCCAAATTTTTTCATAGATCTAACTCCATTTTTTACATTCTTAATGCTCCCTTTATCTTTGATGAGTACCTCAGTCTTTTCTTGCCGAACTCCTGACACATTTAAATTGCTATCTTTTTTTCTCCATTTCCCTCATATACAGATCAGATTGTTCAACAACTTTCGTTATCACAATTGCATCTTGTAACGTTGGATTCTTAGCAAGCTACAATCTCTCCTTTATTTTTTTATCACTGCACCGTACAATTAATTGGCCATGGGTCATCTCATCCCTCCTGGCCCCAAACTGGCACCTGAGTGATAGCTCACACAACCTTGTCACATACTGGTCTATGCTCTTGTTAACTTTCTGTGGTTGGGTATAAAATCAATGTCTAAACATAACTATATTGAACTGTTGGTATACATTTTTTCCAACCTAGTTTTGGCTTCAGTTACAATAGCCTGCCCATCATTCTCTATTGGTACAGGTAAATATTTAAAAACATGCTGCCCTTTCTTCCCTATGTGTTTAGCAACAGCGCTTTCTTTCTTGATGTTCTGATCTCCCTCCTATCTAGGGCTTCTATACAGTTCTCAAATATTTCTACCTATTCTTCCCATTCAATGGGTGGTACAGGTAAATATTTAAAAACATGCTGCCCTTCCTTACCTAATGTTTTTAGCAACAACACTTTCTTTCTTGGTGCTCTGATCTCCCTCCCATCTAGGACTTCTATACAGTTCTCAAATATTTCTACCTATTCTTCCCATTCAATGGGTGGTACTGCAGGTTCATCATTACCCAACCCACCACTAATTGCTATCAATAGGTCGAAAACACTTGCAGGGTGTGACTGCCAGTAAATATACAGTGGAATATCAGTAGACTCCTTTTTTTGTCCGAGGTGTGCCTATCATCATTGAGGACAGTAACGAGTAACCCCCTTGATATATTAAGTACGTTTTCCAGGCTCAGCCTATCACCGTTAATCTGAAACTCACTTCCGCCCTCGGAAGCCCACCTACTCCCTCGGACCACGCCAAAAACCTCGGCATCATACTCGACTCATCCCTCACCATGAACCGGCAGGTCAACAATGTGACCTTCAGCTGCTTCAATGCCCTCCCCATCCTCCACACAACCTTCAAATGGCTCCCCCCTGAATCAAAGAAGACAGTCACCCACGCACTCATCATCAGCAGACTGGACTATGGAAACTCACTTAACAAGTTCCTACTCCGCAAACTCCAGACAACACAGACCACCGCCGCCAGAATTATCCTCGACATCCCCCGGCACAAACACATCAGCCAACACCTATGAAGATTCCACTGACTCCCCGTGGAGAAAATAATCAACTTTAAAATCCTCACTCACGCCTACAAATGCCTACACAAGAACAGACCCAAATACCTCAACAACAGAATCAACTTCCACGTACCCAAAAGAAACCTCAGATCTTCCAACCTCGCACTGGCCAAAAACCCGCGCATCTGCAGAGCCAGAGCAGGCGGAAGATCTTTCTCTCACATTGCAGCCATGACCTGGAATGAGCTACCGGCAGACATCAGACACCCTCCCTGAACACCTTCAGGAAGAACCTCAAAACCTGGCTCTACGGCTAACAGATCTGCAGACCCCCACCCTAAGCGTCTTGAGACCTTCACGGGTGAGTAGCGCGCTTACAATTCCCCTGATTGATTGATTGATTGTGCAGGCACATTGTTTTAGATGTGCCTATCACCATTGCGGACAGTAATGAAAGTAGCCTCTTTAATGTACTAAGGGCCTCATTTACAGAAAAGTGCCGCAGCGTGGCACTTCAAGACCTTTGGCTGCACCACGTTTCGGCACTTTCAGAGCACTGGGATGCGACATATTTACAATAATATGTCCATTCCTGTGCTCTCCCCAGCGCTGGTGCACATTGGGCTGCCATGCGCCGATGCAAGAACCCTTGCCCCATGGTGCAAGGATGCCTGCGTCATGCAGATGATTGTTTATGTGCAGGAAGGGTTTCTCTTCATTGCACCTCCCTACGTCTCCCTTGTGGAGGCATAGCATTCAGACACATTTCCAGGTTTTCAACTTCTCGTAAATCTGGAAATGTGTCGGGTTCCATGGGTGTTGCGTGGGAACACCCACTGCAACTGCCATACTTTCACACAAAGTTCTGCATGTAAAGGGACCATATTTACAAGGACAGTAAAAATCACACAGGGTGGCTTTTCCTGTCCTTGTAAATATGGAGCAGTAAAATGCACTGCCAGTGTATCACAAAAGGTGACACACCGGTGGCACAAGGAGCTTGCAAATAAGTCCCTAAGTACTCAGTTCTAGGTGTGCCTATCACCGATAATCATGACGTACTAGTGTAGGCACATAGACACACAAGTTCTGCCTATCACCACATTGCTGCTTTCATCAATACTGACACTTACAGTTTCAGACACTCTAAAACAAGGTGTGTCCATCACTGTTTTGTTCCTCAAAGGAAAACATAAAAACATATGCCATAAGCCACCTCCACCTTCGTCGTGCCAAATAGGAAATGGGAAGAACATAGATGTCATACACTGTGCCAAGCTACGCCATATTTGCCATAGAAATCCATTTCCCGCATCCCTATCTTTGTCACAGTACACCAACATACTAGAACATAAGAGGTGTAGTATTCCAGGTTTAAAGAAACTAATGGCCATTACTTGTAAGCTAAGTATTTACCAAGATACAACAGTGTCAAAATGTTACACCTTCCCGGGAGAGTCATAACGAGGAGATGTTTATTTCTCCTCAATTTTTCCTCTTTCTATGTGTGATGCATTCTGAGCACTCATAGAAAGAGGGAAAGCCCTCAAAGGATTGTTTTTGTGCAGGAAGATGTCCCTTACTGCACAAAAATAATCCTGCCTGCAATGCACCACCGCAGCGAGAGAGAGAGCAGGATTTCTTCCCTCTCCATTTAAAGCAGCTCAGTGCAACAAGTTGTCTTTCTTCGTTGTGCAGCATCAAATGTTAGCAAATCTGCCCCCTGGTTGTTAGTGTATTGACATGGGGCGCACATATGAGTGTGGGTAAAACTGTAAACAGAATCGGTCCATCTGCAATTGATTAAAGTATCACTCGCTTCCCGTAATATAAATTAATTGAGATGTCTCACACATGGTATTTAAAGAAGTGAACAACAGAGACTTGCCAATGAAGTCCCCTTTAGACCGTAAAAAGGGTGAGTCAATTCTTCTCATCCAACAATGAAAACATAAGACAAAATGCTTTATGTTGCACTGATAGCAGGTGCCCATCCGAAAGAGTTCCTTGAAGCAATTGAATAACTTACATTTTGTGAAAGAACTGTAAAGTGCATCCTCCAACACCACAAACAGGCACATGCTCAGAATCTCTAAAAATAACACCTCTTTTCATCCTCAATGCAACATCACAAACTTGGTGGCAGACTGCAAATAACAATCATAATTATCACTTCAGCAACACTCAAAGCAGTCACAAAAATAACTGACACGAGAGCTACATTTAAACTTGTTAACAACAATATATTATACACTATTATCATTATTATTTGCTTTCTCGCAATGGTTATGGCCAATGGTAATTATAAACTGCGAAAAGGAAGTTAACATTTGCTATTCTACAGACTCCCAGGGCCGCCTCGCATAAGATGTGCACAGGAAATACTAATTTAGAACACAGGACTAAACCACAAAACATTTTTAGCTAGGCTATTTCGTGTCCTTAGTGGTAAGTTAACGGCAGTGTTTGGGCAAATGCCTCTTACCACCTTATTATCACAGTAGGTTTTCAAGAGGTGGTAATGTGTGACATGAATATTTGTGCATATTTGTTGTCCAGCATTTTGCTGTGCTGGTGATGTGTTCTGTTGTTTTTTTGTGTTGATGTGTTTGTTTTTTGGCACTACTGCATACTTATGTTATTGTGGTTGCTATGCTTAGTTGCTTTGACAGTTTTGTTGTTGTGGTATATTCTGTTATGTTTAAATTGTGCTGTTATGTTGCTTTGTGTATGCTGTTGTGTTATGTTTTGTTGTTTACTTTAATGACAACAAATGTTGCTACATTTGCAAGCAAAAGCAGCGCAATACGTTGGAATATCCTTTGTCAAGCAACCATTTATCAATGTAAGGTTCCAGCTCTTAAACTACTAGAGAAACCAATCAGCTCAACACGGAGCAATAATGCAATAATATCACAAAATAACCACAAACAAACATGCTTGCCTAGATTACCACCAAAACAAGCTTGCTTTCAACTATAGTTGTGAAAGGTGTCTGCACCAAACACTGTCCCACGTACCACAAAGGATATGAAATAGACCCTATTTTATTTCAAAGTAACAAGGGAAACCCTACGCATCCAAGGGAACTGGGGTAATTATTATTATAAAACAACAGCGGTCCTGAGGTGGAGCTAGGTGCTGACCAAGATGGACCCACTCTGCTGAAGCTTGTCAGAATCTAATACTTAACTGTCTTAGAGCTTGCACAGGAACTGAGATGTTATTTCCCAACTCCCTCTCAAAGATAAACCAGAGATCAATGAATTGATACCTTGACTCCAATGTTACCCTC
Organism: Triturus cristatus; assembly: GCF_964204655.1. Taxonomy (NCBI): domain Eukaryota; kingdom Metazoa; phylum Chordata; class Amphibia; order Caudata; family Salamandridae; genus Triturus; species Triturus cristatus. Next base: position 493,630,862 of record NC_140586.1, on the reverse strand, counting down.
AAGGGGGAAGGGGGAGTGGATAAAATAATAAATCAAGAAGAGACTGATCCTGAAAACTTGGGTTCCCTCTCGCTCGTCTACTTCGTCTTCAATTCTGCAGACTTCTTCTATGAGAACCTTGAACAAGTAACACATCAACGTGAGTACCTACTCTACTCTAATTTTCTACTCTCTCTATATTATCTGTTGTCTTACCCACCCTAGGTTTTCAAGTACTGTGCCTCTCCTCTGTATGTATTTGGCATTTAACCACTTCTTTCTTTCTTGGGAAGCCCCCTCACTGTGTCATCACCTAGAAAATAAATCTTAGTCACTACCACTGCCTAATTAGCCTGAATGGTATATATTATGTTTATTTTCTATTACTTCACTTACTTTCTGAGGTAGCTTCGGTGTTGGAGATTATATCACTCTAGGCTGTCCATGAATCTTTAGTTCATAACTGTTCTACGAGATTATTTCTTTCTTCAAATACATTGTTCGAGAGTTCTATTATCTTCCTACTGGGTACTGATTACTACTCTCTGGTAAGAGTTGTTATCTTCCTGCTCCTGCTCTTCGGTAAGTAGTTTTTTCCTTATCTACGTATATTGTTTGATGATCACCTTGCCCTTGTAAGTTACTCTCTTTTGTTCCTTTCTTTTAGGTTCTGCTTCTAGTTCTAGTCTGGTAAGTATACTTATAATATACTAATACACTCTTTCGAATTCATTAGTTTACTCGCGACCTTTTGATAATTAATTATACTTAGCTTCGGACTTCTGTTCTTCGGTTCATAGGTGAAGTTGAGATGACTTCGTACAGGCTGCAGACTGGATACTGAAAATTATACTGGAGACTGGAAACAAGAAGTTTGTCTTCTCGGAATTTATTCTGTGTAGCTCCACAAAACTATACTCAAGAATCTAACTCTACTCAAGCCTACTCCCGACGGGAAGCGGAACGTAACCGGGCGAACACCCGACGAAATACTCTGGAACTCTAATTCTTGTTGCGCACTCAAAAATTACTTCAGTGAAGTGCGCTCTCCTCACGGAGCGCGCGCTTCACCTGGGCTCTGGACATCAGTGGAGAGAAAGACTAGACCGCTGTCGCACCTTCAGCAGCGGCGGCCATCTTGGAATTCTGTTGTCTAATTAACTCTGTCCAACAATTCTTTTCAGTCAGTCTTTTCGTTTTTGGGCTACCAGTTAGTGTTGCCCCCACAGTTGTTACTTGACACTCCGGAGGCCTGACAGTACCCCTCAACAAAGGAGGTCCTCTCAGTCTCGGTTTCATAGGGAATCTTTCATGAAACAATTTCACTAATCTGGGTGCATGAACATCTGACTCCAATTCCCAAGATCGTTCCTCAGGTCCATAACCTTTCCAATCTACTAAGTAGTACAGTTTACTCTTGACGAACTTTGAATCTAGGATTTCTTTTACTTCAAATTCCACCCCTGACTCTAAATGGATAGGTCTTGGTGCTAAATTCCTTCGCAGATCTGGTGATGCCTTTTTTAACAAGGAAACATGAAAGACTGGGTGAGTTTTTAACTTAGTGGGTAATCTCAATCTATACTTAACTGGAGTAGTTTTTTCCTCTATCTGGTAGGGTCCTATAAACCTGGGCTGGAACTTTCAGTTCCCTTTTAATCTAAGGTTCTTTGTGCTCAACCAGACACTATCCCCTATCTTTAGGGAAGGGCCCTCTCGTCTCTTTTTATCTGCATAAATCTTATATTTTCTTTTGGCTTGTTCTAAATTCTGCATAGCAGTCTGGTGGATTCGTTCTAAATGGGTCACCAAATCCTTTACTGCTGGAACTGAAATATCTGTCTGTCTGAGAGTGGAATTTGGATGTCTACCATAATTCAGATAAAACGGGGAATAACCTGTAGAGGCGTTTCTGGCATTATTGTGTGCAAATTCTGCAGCCAATAGATATTCTGACCATTGACCCTCCTGTTTCAAAAGGAACAATCGTAAGTATTGCTCCAATTCCTGGTTCACCCTCTCTGTCTGCCCATCAGTTTCAGGATGGTAACTAGTCGAGTATCTAGCCTCAATTCCTAGACCTTCCACAAATGCCTTCCACAAATGGGACACGAACTGTGTGCCACTGTTTGAAATAACCACCTTGGGTACCCCATGAATCTTTACTATTTGCGTACTAAAGTGGTTAGCTAACTGTTTAGCAGTTGGAACCCCTTTTAAGGCCAGAAAATGTGCCATTTTTGTAAATGCATCCACAATTACTAGGATGGTATTGTAACCCTGGCTTAAAGGTAAGTCTGCTATAAGGTCTAGTGTGACAGTGTGCCACGGGTAAGGTGGTGTGGGTAAGGGTTGGAGTAGCCCTTTTGGTGCTTGTCGTTCCGATTTTCCCTGAGCACAAATTTCACAGTTCTTAACGTACTTTTCAATGTCTCTGGTCATGTGTGGCCATCAATAGTGTCTTTTAATTAATTCTTCAGTTTTTGCTTCTCCTTTATGTCCTGCCAAGAGATTATCATGACACTCCATCATTACTTGATCTTGTAACTCCTTGGTAGGCAAGTATAAAGTTCCTTTATAATAAGGTAATTGATGTTGTATTTCTCTCTCTGGTTCTTCTCTTATCCAATTCTGCATTTCTTTGGGGCTCATATTTTTGATTATTTGTTCTTTGAGATCTGAAGAGATCGTAGCTCCAATTATTTTTGTACTTGGAATTATAGTCTGATTTTCTTTTTGATTCTTTTGTTCATTCGTCCCTATCCTAGATAGAGCGTCAGCCTTCCCATTCTGGGCGCCGGGCCGGTAGGTAATTACAAAGTCGTAGTCAGCAAAATACAATGACCATCGCAGTTGTCTTGGGGTTAGAGTCCTGGCTGACTTCAGAAATTTTAAGTTTCTATGATCTGTAAATACTGTTACTTGATGTTGCGCACCCATGAGATAGTGCCGCCACTCCTTAAATGCATCTTTAATAGCCAGTAGCTCTTTTTCCGTTATAGTATAATTCACTTCCGCTGGCGTTAATTTTCGTGATCTGTAGGCAACTGGGTGTAATTGGCCAGTTATCTTGTGTCGTTGGGACAACACTCCTCCTACTGCGAAATCGGAGGCATCCGTCTCAACGTAGAAAGGCTCTGTAGGGTCTGCATGCAAGAGTATCGGAGCTGTAGTAAAGTCTTTTTAAGATTTAAAGGCTCTTTCCGATTCTTCTGTCCACTCAAAGTGAACCCCCTTTTTAAGTAGACGTGTCAATGGTAGTATCTTCCGTGAGAACTCACTTATGAATCTTCTATAAAAATTCACAAATCCGATAAAGCTCTGAACCTCCTTGACACATTCTGGAGATTTCCAATCAGCCACGGCCCTGATTTTTCGCTCATCCATGTTTATTCCTGTTGGGGATAGGACGAAACCCAAAAATTCCACTTGTGTAACATTGAACGCACATTTCTCGAGCTTTACAAACAACTTATTTTCCCTGAGCTTTTGTAAGACTCCTCTTACTTGTTCTTGATGTTGACTGGTGTCAGACGAATAGATCAATATGTCGTCAATGTATACTATCACACATTGATCGATGTATTCACTGAGAACATCATTAATAAAGTGCTGAAAAGCAGCCGGGGCATTGCACAAGCCATATGGCATAACTTGGTATTCAAATAGTCCAAATCTTGTTCTGAAAGCCGTCTTCCACTCATCTCCCTCACGCATTCTCACGAGATTATAGGCTCCTCTGAGATCCAACTTGGTATATATCTGCGCTCCTTTCATCTGATCTAGTAGGACAGAAATAAGAGGAAGCGGGTATCGATTTTTCTTGGTGATCTTGTTGATTGCACGATAGTCGATACAGGTCCTAAGATCTCCTTCCTTCTTAGGCACAAAGAAGAGGGGAGAAGATACCGGAGACTGGTATGGGCGGATAAAACCATTTGCCAGATATTTGTCCAAGTATTCCTTCAAATGATGGTGTTCTTTTTCAGTTAGAGCATAGACTCGACTGCAAGATAAATTAGAAACTGGTTCCAGATCTATTTTACAATCGTACACATGATGGGTGGCAATTGCTCTGCTTCCGTTTCATTAAAAACATCAGCAAAATCTTCGTACTCAGTGGGTATTTCCTGGGAATCTATAACATTCACTTATGTTCTGGTCGTACACAAGGCTTGAGCTGGATTACACGCTCTAGTTTTTTCTTTTGTTCCATAACAGTTCTTTCTACAGTACTCGGAATCCATCACTATCGCTCTTGAACTCCAATTCACCGTTGGGTTGTGTTCTGTGAGCCATGGGAGACCTAAAATGAGCTGAAATTGGGGTGCATCAATTAGGTTAAATTGGATGACTTCTTCGTGTCCATCACTGGAAATTAATTGCACCTGTTCTGTGTGGCTTACAATAGGCCCGGAGGATAGGTTAGTTCCGTCGACTGCTCGGACTGGTTCACTTCTTGATTTCAGAATAGCTCGTAATCCCACCTTTGCAGCAAATTTCAAATCGCAAAAATTTCCAGTTGCTCCGGAATCTATCATTACCGACACCTCTGTCAATGTTATCTGTCGAAACTTAAGCATCAGATTAGATGTGGGGCTGATGATTGCAAGGTGTTTGCCACCCGATGTTCTTCTGGAGTTGATTCTTGATTAGCATCCACCGGTCCAACTCCGGCTACAGGTGGTGCTGCGAATTTTCCTTCGTTCTTAAAGAGGTTTTTGGTTTCTTTGGCCAACCTCTGAAGAAATGTCCACTGGAACCGCAATACATGCATAGATTGCCTGCCCTTCTCTTCTCTTTTTCTTCCTTCGTCAAAGGACCTCTTATAGTTCCTATCTGCATGGGTTCTGAACTCACCGGTCCTTCAGCAATTTTAGCTCCGTCAGATCGGGCCCGATCAAATCTTGGAATTATTGGTCGTAACTCTCTTCTTTTTTCTCCTCTTCTCTCCCCTTGACGGAATTCTATTTCTAAGACCAGATCTACTAACTCCGAGATTTCCATAGGTCGATTTGGTATCTGTGCCAACACATCCTTGAGTTCATCTCTTAGTCCTCTATAGAATACTGCGACTCTTTTGCTCTCTGGCCAGTCTGTCTCGACTACTAGTTTGTTAAACTGTGCTAAATACGCCACTAGATCTCGGTTACCTTGCCTTAAGTCTAGTAGTTCATTATCAACTGCTTGGGAGATTCTCTGCCTATCAAATATTCAGAGAAATTCTTGCTTGAAATTTTCATAATTTTGCAATAAAGGATCGTCACGGGAGACCAAAGGCATGGACCAGGACGCCGCATCACCATTCAAGTACGATAAAGGCCACCTTTGATTGCGCATCAGGGAAAATGGAAGGGCGACACATGAAGTGTAAGGAACACTGAGTAATGAATATCTGTGCCTTTTGTGGATCCCCACTAAATCGCTCTGGAGGAGCCAACGGGATAACTGGGGACAAGGAATGGATTACTTGTGTGGTTACTCTATTCGGCTCTTCAACCGATGGATTTAATGTGTCTCTTCCTGAAACCAATGGCTGTCTCAATCTCGGAGCTAATTCTGCTGTCTCCTTTCTTGAGTTTAATACTTCCTGTCTAAGGTTTTGGTTTTCCTCTCTTACAGCCACTAACTCTTTCTGAATGGTCTCTAAGACCGGCCCCAAGGTCTGTAAATTAATTCCTTCAGTCATCTCTGTCTGGGTGCAAGTATACCACTTGGGCACTTCACTCTGTCAGAATCTAATACTTAACTGTCGAAAAAATGCGATGCAGCGCGCGCTACGAAATTCGCTTTATTCATTTAATTGTTTACTTACCTCCAATTATCCATATTCCGGTTTTTAGTACCCCCCACCCTGCCCCTCCCCCGCCCTGCCTTTCCACCCCACGGAACTCCCTCCATGGGCCACGGCTGTTAGCCACACTTAGCGTTTCCTTCATGTTGGAGCACAATCTGGGGGTCCGTCAATTGCTTTTCTTTGAGGTAGTTGCATGCCATAAGTCTCCGACCACACCATCCTCTGAGCTGTCACAGGCCTCAGTGTTGGAGATGAAAACACTTATGAAAGAGATCTTATTGCCCTGGATGGCAAAATCATGGAATTGACAGCGGAAGTAAAATCCCTGCACCTTGATGTGGCCATCTTTCATACTCGTCTGGATGTCCTGGACCACCGGGTGGAGCGTGTCCAAACACTGTACGCTGCACTCCCATAATGGGAAATGGACATAGAATTTCTTCTGCTAAAGGTTATGAACTTAGAGACAGTTGGCCACAGGACAACCACCGTATTTTTGGGCTGCCAGTGGGAGCAGAGGGAGAGGATATGATAAAAATCCTTGGAACATTCCTACCCCAGCTAATCTTTGGAATAATAGAGGACCCACAGGATGCCCTCTACCTCTATGACCTTTACCAACTCTGATCATCTGGATTCCTTCCTTGATAGCTAGAGTCCTCTTCCATAGCAGCAGAGGCTTCACCGGCTGCTCACAATCTTCCGTCACAGATGGGCCAACCGATAGGAACCCAGGCCCTGTCACCAAGACCAGCATCCCACAGAATTATGACATCAGGAATCAGATCAGGCAGACCTTCACTAGGTGGTAGAAGTCCTGACCAGAGACAGAGACATGTTCTGCTCACCCCTCATGCAGGCCTCTATATTTGGAGGACACGAAAGTGGAAGTTTCTGACCTTGGTAATTTTATTCATGCGGAAGACCATCGAGATAATGGGGTCCAACACAAAGTACAAGGATTTCACTGTAGAATACCCAATGAGAGAGAAGTTCTAAATTTCTAATTTGTTAAGTATATATGGGTCAACTTTATTCTTGTGTTTCTTAGTCAGGAGAAGCGACACCGTTCAACCAAGATTGAGGCTTGAGAAGAACTATGTGAAAATCCATAATTTATGGATGACTGTATAAGAGAAGGTTCTAACCTGTAAAAAGACGATTGAGTTTAGATGTTTGGACTTCTCAGTTTTTGAATCTCTGCTATGATTAGGACTCCCTCATGAAGTCTCACTTAATGTATGTTTATGTTTAAATGGTTTGGAGCTTTAACCACCAATACCCACCTTTTAAAATAAGGGACTGTTAGAACTGGGGTTTCTGGTTGTCAGAGTATGCACCCTGTACAAGCAGGAACCAGCATTCTTGTCATTGTTAGTTAGATAACACTAAATGATAACCTGTTCTCACCCTCTGGTAGCTTGGCACAGAGCAGTCAGGCTTATCTGAAGAGGCAATATGCAAAATATCTGTGCAACACACACACTAACACACACAGTAACACAATGAAAACATCACAAAAATACTACCCAAAGGGTTAGAATAAAAGATTATATTTTTATGAGTAAAACAAGACCAAAACAACAAAAATCCAATAAGTAGAATCGAAGTTATGAATTTTTAAAGAATAAATCAAAATGTAGTACTTAGAAGTATATAGCTCTTAGGAGTTACTTAAGATTGTGCTGGATCAGAGTAAATTTAAAGTTCTGACTGACTACAATACAGGGCAGGCCGGCTACAGGACTCATGCAGGTCCTGCTAAAAAAAGTACCTTGGATGGAGCAAGTGTCGACGTCGAAGACTCGATGCGGCGGTTTTGATCGGCATAGGTGATGAAGCCTTCATTGACAAACCCCTTTACGATGCAGACGATGCATTGTCATTGAGCTACGCTGTCCATCATCGTCAAACTGCGCAGTCCATTGAAGCAATGTTTTTGCTTCGCTACTGCCTCAGCGTCAAAGATCAATGCGTCAGTTTCGATTTGCGCAAAGTTGTCACTGAGTCAATTTTGATGGTTCTGCACAGCAAAAGATCACTTTCAAGGGCCCAGGACTCCAGTGGGACCACTTGGCAGGGCAGGAGTCATAGATGGCAGAGTCCAGGTGTTGTTGCAGGGTTGAAGGAAGTATTTGATGGCCCTGGGACTTCAGAACAGGGGGCAAGCCAGAAAGCCCTTGGAGTCACTCTAGGTTCAAGTGAGATAGTTCCAGTCCTTATTCTGTGCAGGGCAGAGATCACCAGGCACACATGAAGAGCACAGCAAAGCAGAAAAGCAGCTCTTCCAGAGCAGCAATCAAGCAGAGTGGCAATCCTTGTAGCACATCAGCCTTTACTCCTGGCAGAGATCTTCACAGGTCCAATAGTGCACTATCTTGGTAGGGTCAGAGTGACAGAACGTATACCCAGTTGTGCTTTTGAAGTGGGGGTGACATCAAAGAAGGATCTTAAAAGTGAACACAGACCCTTTGTCCTCAGCCCAGACATAGGACTATCAGTAAGGGGTAATCAGCCCTTTGTGTGAGAAACAGGATACTGCCTATTCAGTTGTGTCAGCTCGCTCTCCCTTTTCCTTCTCAGGAAGAGCTATCAGAATGCAGAAGAGTTTTCTGTTACACCCTCCGTTGCTGTGTTTGTGGCAATCTAGAGGGAATGCACAAAGTGTAGCTGTCATCCACCACAGACATTTATTGCAGACAGGCTGCAGCCACACAGTGCAGTAAGAGCAGAGAAATGCCCACTTTCTTGAAGTAAAAGACATACAGAAGATGGACAAAATGCAGAGCAAATCAAACATTCATGCCGAGTGAAGAGATCTGGGTTAAATCCATCGTTCTTTTGATCACCATGCCACCCTAGTTTAGACCCAGCCATTTGCAAATCAGTCTTGACCCTGTGTCTCATGGGAACAGTCCAGGCCGAACTGCCAAGCTAGGTCCTCCCTGGACCGGAAACAAGCATTCTGGGACTGTTTTCGAGGCATCACCCCTCATCAGCCAGGCTAGCTTTAATCCAGTGGCACAGTGAGCCCGGGACCCATATCTGAGCATACCCGGCACACTTAAGGCAAGAAAGCAAAAGACATACAGATGATGGTCGGAATGCAGAGCAAATCAAACATTCACCCCTAGTCAAGAGATCTGGGTTAAATCCATTGTTCTTTTGCTCACCATGCCACCCCAGTTTAGACCCAGCCATGTACTTCATGGGAACAGTCCCGCCCGAACTGCCAAGTCAGGTCCTCCCTGTACAGGAGACAAGCATTGTGGGACCAGTTTCGGGGCATCTCCCCTCATCAGCCAGGCTAGCTTAAATCCAGTGGCACAGTGAGCCCGGGACCCACGCCTGGGCATACCTGGGACACTCAGGGCGAGAAAACAAAAGACATACAGATGACGGCCGGAATGCTGAGCAAATCAAAAATTCACTCCCAGTCAAGCGATCTGGGTTAAATCATCGTTCTTTTGCTCACCATGTCACCCAGGTTAGACCCAGCCATATGCAAATCAGTCTTGACCCTGTGCCTCAAGGGAACAGTCCAGCCCAAACTGCCAAGCCAGGTCCTCCCTGGACCAGAAACAAGCATCCTTGGACCGGTTTCAGGCATCAGCCCTCATCAGCCAGGCCAGCTTGAATCCAGTGGCACAGTGAGTCCAGGACCCACGTCTGGGCATACCTGGCGCCCTTAGGGTGAGAAAGCAAAAGACATACAGATGATGGACGGAATGCAGAGCATATCAGACATTCACCCACAGTCGAGAAATCCGGGTTAAATCCATTGTTCTTTTGCTCACCATGCCACCCCAGTTTAGACCCAGCCATATGCAAATCAGTCTTGACCCTGTGCCTCATGGGAACAGTCCATCCCGAACTACCAAGCCAGGCCCTCCCTAGACCAGAAACAAAGCATCCTGGGACTGGTTTCAGGGCATCACCCCTATTCAGCCAGACTAGCTTGAATCCAGTGGCACAGTGAGCCGGGGACCCACGTCTGGGCATACCTGGTGCACTTAAGGCGAGAAAGCAAAAGTCATACAGATTATGGACAGAATGCAGAGCAAATCAAACATTCACCCCTAGTCAGGATATCTGGGTTAAATCCATCATTATTTTGCCACCCCAGGTTAGATCTAGTCATATGCCAATCAGTCTTGACCCAGTGCCTCATGGGAACAGTCCAGCCCGAACTGCCAAGACAGGTCCTCCCTGGACTGGAAACAAGCATCATAGGACAGGTTTCGGGGTTTCACCCTCTTCAGCCAGAATAGCTTGATTCCAGTGGCACAGTGAGCCCAGGACCCACGCCTGGGCATACCTGGCGCACTTAGGGCGAGAAAGCAAAAGACACACAATTGATGGACGGAATGCAGAGCAAATCAAAACATTCACCCCCAGTCAAGAGATCTGGGTTAGATCCATCATTCTTTTGCTCACCATGCCACCCCAGTTTAGACCTGGCCATATGCAAATCAGTCTTGACCTTGTGACTTATGGGAACAGTCCAGCCCAAACTGCAAAGCCAGGTCCTCCCTACACCGGAAACAAGCTTCCTAGGACCGGTTTCGGGTTTTCACCCTTCTTCAGCCAGGATAGCTTGATTTCAGTGGCTTAGTGAGCCCAAAAGTCTAAAAGTGGCATTTCTAAAATAGGCATGTTAAATCCAACTTTACCATTAAAGAGGATTTATCATTATCATTCCAGAGATATAAAACATGATGCTGCTACTCCTTCCTGATCAGGAATTACAGCTTTAAAGTGCTTTAGGAATTTCCAATGCTAACCTATGAGAGGAGTATGCCTCACAGTAGCAAAAAACTAATTTGGGTGTTTTTCCTTACTAGAACATGCAAAGCCTACAGAACATGTTCTACCTTTTACTTTTTAGAGCATCCTGCCCTATGGGCTACCTATGGCCTAAGGGCATAATTTATGTATAATAAAAGGGGAGTTTAAGGCTTGGCACGTTTTTTTAAAATGGCAAGTAGAAGGGGCAGTAAACTGCCCATGCAAACCCTGCAATGTTAGGCCTGAGACAGGTTTGAAAGGCTACTTGTGTGGGTGGAATAAAGAGTGCTGCTAGCCTACTAGCGTAATAACAACAAGGGGTTTAGCCCTAGGCGGCTGGAATGGGCTGTCGTAAACTAAGAAAAAAGGTGTCCTAGCCATCACATTCAAATGCTGCTAAACCAATTTAACAGACTAAAGGCCATCAATTCAATTGATATGGCTACTTCATTTTGTACACTTTACTCCAAATTTAATCATGAGTCATGTAAGTGCGGATACATTTCAGTCAAGAACAAATTATACATATTAAGGCAACAAATAAAACAAAGACATACAGGCTTTGTAATGAAGCAATGTGAAGTAACAAATACATTGTCACAACACAAAGTCTCTTTTCCTCATGGGTAGCAGCTTCTTAAATTTGTTACACATTGTGGATGCTAAAGGATGTCCTAGTAGCTGCTCCGTTTGTGACCTAAGACTGGTCATATAATGTTTAGATAATTGTTGTTATGTATCACGCTTCATGTATTGTTTGTTACATCACATTACTTCATCACAAAGCTTGTATGTCTTTGTTTTATTTGTTGCCTTAATATCTATAATTTGTTCTTCAGTTGCAAGAAGGACATCCAGCGATATTTTTCCAATGTAGGTTTTCGTTGGCGACCATTCACAGTCAGAAGGTTCCTGCTTGAGTAGAAAATCTACTAGAGCTGCAGCAAAATCAACTCGATTAGCTGCACCCTCTGGCGCACTACTTGGTGACATTCGCACTGATTATTCAGCACAGAACGTGCTCCCGGCGCTAAATTACAGCACGAGCAGCGCAACGTGCCTAGTTCTACCCATTAACGGACCTCCGCGAAATGTTGCGAAGCTTATTTGTAACTCTGCGGACTTCCAAAGAGTCAAATACCATGAGATTCACCCACCCCTACTGCAGATGTCCTTGGAGATCTACCTAAGAGACATACATTTTTCTGGTTGATTATCACAGTGAATAGAGATACTTGTACTCTACAGTAAGCCACTGCTTATCTCATACTCATTAATTCATTACTGTTGTAGTGTTTTTGCTTTCTCTGAGTTCTCTAACATCCTTGAATAGGCTGTCCAATCACTAAATTCACCAACCTACACACGTATACGAGGCTACTCTCTGAACATCAGGTAAGCAAGGCTCTCCAACCTCAGGAGCCTAACTTTGGGTAGCAACCACCTATACAAACTGAAACAGGGGCACAACGTTAAGAACAAAGTATGGGTCTAGCCTTAAAATAAACTGCCTCAGAAAATATGAGAGAACAAATATAACAGGACAGTGAACACACTCTCAAGCCCCTTTTAGTGGTGTTACTACTAACAGAAGATCTTAATTTTACAATAATTCAGATCCACTTTTGATAAAGGCACAAATGAAGGGGTCTGTAGGAAACATAACGTCACGCTAATTCCCACCTTTGCATTAAAGACCTGCAGGAAGTCCTGCATGAAGTACAAGAAATGGGAAACACATGATTCAGGCTCAAAACATAAGTCCTTGAAGCTTCCACCACAACTGTGAGCTCTTTGAGTGACTTGACAGCTGACTATTTCAACCATGGATTAGACAGATCTAGACATCCAAAGCAACTGCAAGTATTGAAGCATATGAACCTGCCCAGACTCCGTACAAAACCTAGAAAAGAAAGAAAGCAATGTGAACAGGATATCAGGATTTAATCACACTTGGAAGACAGAGTTACCATTATTTCTCTCAGAAACCTAAGACATGATTAACCTACCGCCTCAACCTCCACACGAAGAAGTGGAGGGGGTGAAGTGCAAAGGCTAATAATGTGAGTGACCTAAGGAAGAGAACCGAAAAATTCACTTTGAACTCTACTTCAGACCCATGTTGCTGGGATATGAATTTACCTTAAATAAATGAAAAGCCAAGAGGTGTTTGGCAAAACCAGAACAAGTTGGTTCTATTAAACACTGTGGCGGGGAGAGCCTGTACAGAATAAGTCTGCTCAAAATTTCTCGATGTACAAGGTTTTGACCATCAATTTATACAGTCCATGAGGTACAATAAAATGTTCTCTATATTCCTAAAGAGCATCTTAGTTGTAAATCAATCACATGTGCGCATCTGAGGACACAGATGGCTCTTGACCTCGGGGGAGCTAATGTGGGCCAGTGTGTATGTGTCCAGATGGCCAGTTGAGGAGTGAGTGATCACTACATGTGGTGTGCATGTCGTGTCCTGATTGTTTCAGTGTACCCATCTACGTATGACATCTAGCTTTGTGGTATTTCTGGTGAACGCGAACCTTGGGCCAAATGTGTTTTATTGGAGCCTATTACCTTGGACTTGTTTGTGGTGCGACTATCTCTCTATGAAATCGATCAGGGTTTTCCCTAGGTGCGTGTTTGTCTGTAGTTTATGGGGGACCCCACCTGTGACCTGTTACTAAATAGGCGTGGACGTGGGTCGCCGGATCTGTCTGACCTTGTATCTTTGGCTCAGGGTTGATGGGCAGGTCACCCTGTCTGAATCTGACAGCAATGATGTGAGTTCATTGGAACTCCTAAGAATAATATGGCAGCCATTGATATAATGTTTGTAAACAGTATCAACATTGTGCATACAGTTGTCATCTTGCTCATTTACATAATTTCTACTGGTGTTGTTAAAGTTATGTTGGCTTTGGTCTAAATGTACATTAACATTGTTCTTAATGGCAACAATATTATTATCATACAAGCATGGATTATGATATACCTTGGTATCTATATTGCTGATGTCAGTGCTGCCGAGAGGGCACAAGCTACGTTATACATTGACAATACATTGACAGGCACTGTCGCAGTTATATAGGGACAGGCTATGGCATACATTTACATTGCACTTACTGATATTACCATTGTCGGGCATGCACATATCATGACATTCATTGACGTGGTATTCACCCATTTCAACACCCACAAAAGTGGGGTCAATTTTTAGTTGAATCAAAAATAAACAACCGCTGTTGGAACTCTTCCTGGATAAACGTTTACCTACATAGTTTAGAATTCTTGGGGATTATGAGCAAAAAGAATTGAAAGTGCCTTTCCACATGTCCCATACAAAGTTTGGCCCTCGTTGCTACAAATGGCAAGCCTGTGTATCACTTTGGGCCAGATGCTTGTTCCAGACCAGAGTTGAATGATGCTCATGAAATTCAGAAAAATCTCTAAAGATTTAAAGACCAACATTCTGCAAGGAAGAAGGCCATAGATCTGCCCATATTAGGACGCCTATAAAAAGATGCAGAGAAGAATGCAGGTGCAGCATCTCCCCATTCAACATGTAGCCATGAAACTATTGAGTCTATATCATAAGACCCGTGACCTTTGTTGTCTGTTCCATAAAAGGTGTTTAATACAGCTACTCAACCAGATAAGGGTAAATGACAATGCAACTCATTTGAATATTCTCCATGAAAGGAACCATAATCTCTGTGAGTGGTGTCTGAAGTAGAACTGAACCCAAAGACTTGGACACAAAACTGGTAGTGGAAATTCAGCAAATTGATTCTGATAAGTTTCTGCCTTGGTCTACCAAATCTAAGTAAGAAAGCAATCATCCACAATGTGAAAAAACAATTGAATTCCCCTATTTGTACAGGTGTTTTGTCAGTTTATGCAGTTAATTTTAACATATATTGTTACCAATAATGTAATATTATATGTGCTCAACAAGGATTAAAGTATTTCTCTTTTTGGAAGTGCGACCAAAATGATTGACCGTCGTCAGACAAGAGACAGGGTCCCTATTTAATGCATGACAGGCTGCACTCCAATCCTCCAAGCCAGCAGAGTGATATACTCTGCTGCCCCGATGGAGTACAGTGACCTATACGTAGAAACTCCCCCAGACAGAGCTCCTTGTGCTTTCAGCAGAGCTGCTGCCATGGCAGATCTCTTTAAGGCATTGAAGCTCTGCTGTGTTGGCACCCTATTCAATGCAGCCACACAACAAAGGGGCATATCAACAAGGGGTGGCAATAATATTATCGCCTCTTTAGAGCCCGTTTTCGGGCGAAAAGCGGCGATAATATTATCGCATTATCAACAAGGACACGCTAGCGCATGTTTCCTTGCAATAGCGCCCCTTGTCAGCATGCCTCCCATCGCATCGCTAATGAGATGCAAAGGAGGCGTGCCTGACAAGACTCCCTTGGGAATATATCGCTAACCCAGCTTCGTCATATTGACAACGAGGGTTAGCGATATTTAAAAAAAGTTAAGTATGCCTTAATCGCAGGAATTTAACGTCTGTTAAATTCCTGACTAAGGCATACCTAGCATGGGGAGTGGATTGTGTGGCTAAGACCACAGGCCCTATCATCTAGGATATCGAAGTTTTCCACCATGGAAAACGGCGATATCCACACTATCTCTGGAATTTTTATCGCCTCGGCGATGCGCGTTGTTGATAATGCACTAAAAGGGCGATAAATTCCAGAGATAGCCGGCGATAAATCTGCAAGCGCTAAGCGCGCTTTGCAATATTTATCGCCGGCCCTTGATAATATGCCCCATAGTTTGTTGTTTTCCCAAAACAATCTGCCAAAAGAAGAGTCTGTTGTTCAAAACCACAAAACAATGGCCTTGATGCACTAGGAGTTTTTGGTCAGCACAAGTGGGTAATTAATTCTTCTGGATTAAGGCCCCTAAATGGTTCCTCAATAAACCAAACAGTCTGACGTCCAATGACTGATGGCCCAATTTAAGACCACCCTCGGAGCTAGTGTAGGTTCTGTCACCAGAAACATTACTGTTCCTCCTATATTTACAAAGAGGAGAGGAACTGCAAGTTTGGTGGCAAACGTCTCCAGCATCTTTTCAGTACAAAGTGTCTAAATAAGGTTCTAGATCCCTTATCTGTGCCCTCCTCATTCATTTGTCTTGGTTTTTTAGGGGAAAGGCGCAGGGAGGCCGCCTAAATCTCTAGGAATTTACACAAAGTTCTTACAATGTAGAGTACCTATCTGATGAGTATTGGTTCCAATTGGCCTGATATATAAGACATGGCATACCATTGGTCAATCAGCACAGTCAAAAGCAGACTGCTTCTCTGCAGGAGCTGAGCAGGAACCTGCCTATGTTTACTACGGATGCAATCTTGGCCGAAGTCACCCGCTACCTTGAAAAATGGGAGGTAATTAAATATCAATGCTGTGTTTCAGGAAATGCTAATATCTTCAGCTCTCACATGAAAAACAAGGAGAGTTTGAAATCCTTAGACACCCTGGTCAACATGTCCTCTAATTGAAGCAGAAACAACTTGTGTCAGGGAAACGTTATTTTCTTTAGATCCATCTTCTCCAGCTGCCTGTCTTCCACTCCCAAATCCACAAGGGGCAGAAAACCTATGAAGGTGTCCTAGCTGCCAGATCAAAGGTCCTGATCTTATGAAAAGAAACACCTGAGAGAACCCTGTCTTGAGTGTTTACCATTTAAAGGATTCCAATAAAATCACCATCATGCTTACAAAGCTGAAGATAGATATTTAAAACCTGTACTTGGTGAATGCGAGATACAAGCTGAATTCTTTTCTTCCAGCCTGATATAAGTGATACCTTTGTAGGTCTTTTTAAGATGATCCTCAACAGAGAAGCTCTCCCACCAATGTAGTGTAGTACAGTTCATACGTGTCTGAGGTGTATCTGGCAACTCTGCTTCACACCCCACCAATACACACTGTTTGTAGAAATCTTGGAATAGAGACTACAGTTAAGTGGGACCATTTAATTAAGGTCACACACATCCTTGATTGCTCCTTGCAAGGCAACCCTCAACAGTTGACATACTTACTTACTTACTGCCCATTATGCCAGCTGGAATGTAGGGCAGCAGTGAAGGATCCTGCTTTGTAAAAAAAAAGTTTTATTTATTCAATAAATCACTGATCATTCAATTGTTCACAGATCAGTTTCTAAAATAGGAGAGAGAAACAACAAGACGAAAAAAAAGACAATGTCTCGACAATTCATAATGCCCATACAGTAAATAGCAATAATATACAATAAAGTTCTCAAACATTTGGGGGTGTGCATCTATACCTGAGTATAAATATAGAAAATACAATAATTAGACCATAGTTTTAAAAGTTCCTGAGGGCAAAGAAGGAGGAGACATTAAAGGTTTTGTGGTTCAGATGCTAAGAAGAGTGCTCCAGTTGGAAGAAACTGAAGAAGAAATAGCCCGGGACATTGAGAGGATACATAGGGATCCCTTTAGGTTAAATACAAATCGAACCAAACCTTGGAGAATTCTAGTACATTTTCTTACTTATACTCTGAAAGAGAAGATTTCAGCCAAGGCTCTGAAGAAAAAAACTCTTGAAGTAGACGGTGTAAGGATTGAAGTAAGATGTGACTTGTCGGTGGTAACATCCAATAGGCAATGGGATTTAGGCAAAAGAATGGAGTCATTAAGGAATTTAGGTGCTTCAGTTCAGTTAAAGTTTCCAGCTCTTCTTAAAGTGATGCTAAACAATGAGATGCACTCCTTTCGCTTTGTCGAGGAAGTTGACAAGTTCATTAAGCAGGTTGAGTCGGGGAATGAGTACGCGATTATTCAGGAGGAAGGAGGATCGATGGTAGGTTTTCTGCTTTAGAGCTGTTTTCTTAAAAGGTTAGGATAAAAGGTTGTTCAATTTATTGTCTATTCCGCACTAAGGGCATATAGGGTTTTTCTTTTTTGTTAGCCGTACGCCGAGGGGTCACTCATAGGGCTTATTGCCATGGGAAGATGGATAGGGTTTTCCGTTCGAGCAGGTTTGCGGAAAAAAACACATAAAAATTACCTCAGATGTCTTGTTTTCATAATCTTGTTTTTTACAGTGTGGGTGTGTTGTATGTGGGTGTTTAGAGGATGACAGGGAATAGTAGTAATGAGTTGAAAGTTTTGTCGTGGAATGTGAATGGGCTTCGGGTGAAGGGCAGGAGAGATAGAATAATGCAGTATTTGAAGGACTGTTCTGCACAAATTATTATTTTACAAGAGACACATTTGACGGAGGAGGAGAGTAAGGAGATCTTTAAGGCACAGAGATGGGTTGCACACGCAATTTACATGAGGCAGACAGCAGTTACTAAGGGAGTAGCAGTATTAGTAAAGCACGGTATAAGTATTTTGATAGAAGGTAATGCTTCAAGTACTGCAGGAAGATGGTTAATTGTTAAGTAAAACATTTATGGGCAGAACATTATATTGGTGGGCTATTATGGTCCAAACCAGGATGATACTGGCCTTTTGGAGGAACTAGCTAATGAGCTTTTGGGGTTTACAGGCCAGATCATTATGGCAGGAGATTTTAATACAGTTTTGGACTATAAATTAGATAGATCTCTAAGTAGCAGAGCGGGAGTTAACCCCAAGATGTCGGATAGAGTGTGTTTGTTTATGGTGCAGTGGGGTTTGTGCGATATATGGAGATGTAAGGCTGGCTATCAAAATGATTTCACATACTATAACAAAAAATACAATCACAAGTCTCGGGTAGATTATGGTGGACCGAGTTATTAAGGATGATGTTGTGGAGGTTGAACATATTGGGGTACACCTTTCAGATCATTCAGCCATCCTGTTACGTGTGAGGGTAGGGGAGGGAACAACTAGTTCTAGATGGAGGTTGGATTGTACGATCCTATTTGAGTCTGAGACGATGGAGATTTTAAAGGAGGAAACCAAGGAATTGATTTAGAGGAATCAGGGTTCAGCTAAGATTGAGATTGTGTGGGATGCCTATAAGGCATATTTAAGAGGCAGGCTAGGTACTTTGGCTGCAGGGAAAAGACTAATATATTAGAGAACAGTCTTGGACCTAGAAGAGCAGATCCGGAAGTTGGAAACAGATTTATTAAATTCAGGAAGTCATGAAGGTTGTGAGAAGGAGAGGGATGAAATAATTAATCTTAAAGCAAGTCGTCAGGAGTTGTAAGGGAAAGAGTTAAGGAGAAGTGGGAATCTAGCCAGTTGGCACACTTTGAACATGGGGAGGGCTGTAGTAAACTAATGGCCTGGAAAGCAAAAATTTATCAGGTTAGAAATGTGATTAAAGAAATGACTTGTGAAGGGTTAGATGTGGTTCTTAGTGATAATAGTGGAATTGCATTAGCTTTTTATGAGCATTTTGGAAAGGTATATAATG
The DNA here is from genome assembly GCF_964204655.1 of Triturus cristatus. Classification (NCBI taxonomy): domain Eukaryota; kingdom Metazoa; phylum Chordata; class Amphibia; order Caudata; family Salamandridae; genus Triturus; species Triturus cristatus. The sequence continues at coordinate 493,611,885 of NC_140586.1, read as the reverse complement.
AAGATCTGGTTGTTACTGAGAGGGATGTGCTGACTTGGTTGGACCATATGGAGCCGTTATCAGAAGAAGCTATGGGAGTATTGAATAAGGAGATTTATGTTGAGGAGTTGGAGGAGGTTATTAGGGGTGGTAAGAGGGGAAAGGCTCCAGGGCTGGATGGCCTTCCGGTTGAGGTATATAAAGCATTTGCTTGTGAGATAATACCTGTACTGAGACAGCTTTTTAATGCTATCTTTTTGTCAGATTTTGAGGTGCCAGAGTCTTGGAAAGAGGCCAATATAACATTAATTCCAAAGCCTGGCAAGTCATTAAAATATGTTGACTCGTACAGGCCTATTTCTCTTTTAAACGCCGATTATAAGCTCTTAGTATAGGTGATAGCAGGAAGGCTAAATGCGGTGATGTCCCACTTGGTGCATGAGGATCAGAAGTGTTTTATTAAAGGAAGAACTCTGAAAGAGCTGCCATATTCCCTGATAGGATCTATAGACATGGCTACTGCCTACGATCTTCCTTTGGCAGTAATAGCGTTAGATGCTGCTAAAGCGTTTGATCGCCTAAATTGGGTATACCTGCAGACACTGGCAAAATTCCTCAATTTGGGAGCGAATTTTTGTAAAATATTGAAAGCTATATATAATGCTCCGATAGCTAGAGTGCTAGTTAATTGAGTTCTGACCTTTTAAATCCCTAACTTGCAATTGGACACAAAATTAAAATGTCGGAAGCCTATGCGACCTCTGTCAAGGAGGAGTTCAAGACTTGATACATGCACTGTTCATATGCCCTAATCCCACAGTTGTTTCTGCTAGAAAGAGGTTCATAAAGCCAATCCAAACAAAGTGCAACTGTGCAAATGTACAGAGTTTGATTTCACTTTGAAAATCACCTCCTAATGAATTTAGCTGTTATAACCTGTTAAAATTTGTAAAACTTTAAAAAAATTGATATTAGGATGAATGTTACAAAGACTTTTAGTCACAGATGTAATTTAGCAGTTTTTAAACTTCTTATTTGTTGTTCTCAGTAGAGAACTAAATCAAATTAAAAAAATTTTAATTTGAATTTGAGTACTGACTCAACCGGTGCAGATTGAGCGAGGAACTAGGCAGGGTTGCCCTTTGTCCCCACTTTGGTTTGACCTTTATATCGAACCCTTGGCCAGAAAAATTAGGAGTAGTCAAGGTATATTGCCTTTTGAATTTCATGGATGGAATAAAAAGATTGGGCTCTATGCTGATGATATCTCGATCTTCACAACAAATTTACAACAATCGGTGAGATGTCTGTTAGCCATAACCAATGAGTTTTGAAAAATCACGGGATATGATATTAACGAGCAGAAAACTGAAGTTATGGCCTGGAATATGGACATAGAGGGGATGGAATGTAAAATAGAAATGAGATATCTAGGAGTAGGATCACCCAGAACATTGCAGATCTCACTAAGGTGAATTTTGATAAGGTTAAGAAGGAGATTAGTGCGAATCTACAAGGATGGATGCATCCCCCACTCACATTATATGGCTGAGTGAATTTAGTGAAAATGATTGTTTTACCGAAGGTAACTTTTCTGTTTGAAACAATCCCCTTAACTTTTAGGATAGAGTGGTTCATAAAACTGCAGTGTGAAATTAGTTCATTTATCTGGGCGTCAAAAGGACCGCGGCTTTCCTGGAAACAACTTAGAAGGAGGCTGATGAATGGGGGTTTAACCCTGCCAGATCTGATATTTTACTCTTGGGCCTTCTTATTAAAGAATGGAAGGATGCTATTAGACTCCCCTACAAATACAGAGATAGGTAGGATGTTTAAAGAAATGCTGAGAAAAGAAAAGGGAGAAGAAATGGGGTTTATGTTCAAATTTGCTTATCCGAAGTATTTTAAGAAAGTCAGATTAAAGGTTTTTAAGGCTATGGCAGAAACATGGTACAGAATTAGAAAAGTCTTAAAAATTCTGTACTTAAGCTGGTCAGCTCCGATTTGGGATGCTCCAGGGTCTACAATGTGGACTAAGGATCTCATGGCTCGACCACTTAAAGAGGCAGGTATTTAAAGGTGGAAGCAGTTGTTTCCAGATGGTCAATTAGTTTTGTGGGCTTGTTGTGAGCAGGAGTTGGGTTCAAGGTTCTCAAGATTTAAATTCCCCCAGATCCAGAGTTGGCATTTGGCGTCGGGTGAAGAAATAGGTGGTCTAAATGAACTTGAGGAAAAGCTTTTGTCCAGTGCCGTGTTTAAAAAAGAAATTGCACTTAGGTATTGGCTGCTGCTCGAGACGGAGGACAGTGTTTTCACGTTACCTGAGGATCTGTGGGGAAGATGCTTGCCAGAGACCGCGCTGAAAGACCAATGGCAAGCATCTATGTCTATGCTTTACAAAACAGTCAAACCTGCGTATCTGAGGAGGAACCATTTCTTTACCATGCATGGGGCCTACTGGACTCCACAAAGGCTGTCAAAATTTGGGTCAGGAGGAATGGTGGTGTGTCCCAAGTGTGGCAGTCCAAATGAAGATGACCTAGACATGTTTGTACGTTGCCCGAAGATCCAGTCCTTTTGGGAGGCCATGAGTAATTGCTTGTCCAATATGCTAAAAGTGCAGATCAAGGTAAGCGCTGAGTTGATAATATTTAGGAGATTAGATCTGCAATGCAGTGTTACTAAGGATGGTGCAAAGCTGGTATTTTAGTCTATACTCTTGGCTTGTAGAGAAATATGTAAATCATGGGTATCTTCAGCTTCCCCAATAGAGTGTGGCTGGCTGCAATCCATGAGATTCATTGCTAAGTTGGATACTTCGGATCAGATGAGAAAGAGATATGAATTCTGGACTCCCTTTCTGTCTTGGTGTTGTTGATGGTTGGGGTACTTTGAAATACGGTCCGATGATTAAGCCTTTCATCTGCCTCGGCTGGTTATAGTCTTCTCTGTGTAAGCAGGAGTATTTGGGGATTGGTTTTGCGGTCGAACAAAGGACGAGGTCTCCCAGTAGAAATACGAGGGTGCCTTTTTGGGAGGCCTCACCTTGTGTTTTTTCTCCCCCCTTTCGTCCAGTATATGAGGTATGAAAACCCGGGGTCGGTTACATTAGAAGAAGGGTGGAAATAAGGTAAATGAGGACTACAAAAAAATGAATAAACCATAGTGGCCTATCTAGTCTATTAAAGGTTCTGATAACTAGTCCCGGTTATTCATATCTATTTCTTCACTTATTGCTTTGTCTCGCTTTTAGTTTTCTGGATAGCCACTATCCTAAGAGAATAGAGTGCTTCTCTTTCTTTCGTGCTTCTCATTTTGGCTAGCCATTGTGTGAATTTTAGTGGATCCGATGATTTCCAATTTTGTAAAATCAAGGATCTATCTATTAAAGAAGCATTAAAAACAAATTGCTTTTGTCGCACCGGTAAAGTTGAGTTGGAAATCCAGAATAAAATAACCATAGGATTGGGATCTACTATATGTTTGAGTTGATGACTAACCGACTGAAAGAACTTAGTCCAGTAGTCAGTCAGTATAGGGCAAGAGAAGCAGATATGAAACCAGTCCCCTCTTAAATGATTACATCTAGGACAACCAGATGATATTTCATGGAACATTTTGTACAATTTATCCGGGGCGTAGTCTAATTTCCATTTGGGAAAGAGTGCCATTTGTTTAAAATTCGCCCACAAATGGCCTTGGTGGACCTGCTACTGTATGTCATGAGAAAATTTCTGTATGGTGCCCCAGCTGTTGTTCAGTATCTAAAATTCTGTTTCGACAGTTCACCTCCACATGTTCTTTGGTCTGCCTCATTTTGGGTCAAGTGGAAAGCTGTTCTTTTGATGTTGTCTTGTTCTCTTTTGATGGTGCTTCCTATTCATATCCATCTTTTACTCATATAGCTCTCTTGCATCTGTAATGAGGTTCCTGGTTGGAGTTGGTTTGTGGTCAGAAAATGTACAAGATTCTTCTCAGGTTATTGGAGTAGAATACAGATGGTTTGGTAATTTAGCTTTTAGTCATCCGTCAGCATTCTGATCTATACAAGAGAGTGGGCAGAACACAGCTCTCGTAAAGCCTCCGCTCGGTGTTGGCGCTGTAACGAGATGACCTCCACAAATTGTTCAGCATCCTGAAGGCAAACCTGGCTTTGTTCGGTCTGCTCTTGATGTCACTTTCTTCACCTCCATCATGTCTGATAGTACTGCCTAGATAGGTGAATTTTTCAGTCATGGCTAGGTCCACCCCACCCACCTTGATTGGTAAAAGGTTTGGAATGTTGAGTGGCATAACTTCTGAATTCTTTGTGTTGATCTTCAAGCCCACGTGCTTTGCATAGATGTTTAGATGAAATGTAATTTCCTGCACATGTTTCTGATGCTTCTGGCTTGGTCTTCCTTTGTGCATTGCATCACCCAGTCGATGACTAGGTTGAAGAGCAACACCTTGTCTCACACCGGTCTTGACTTTAAAGCCATATTCACTATCTCCCACTATGGAAGTAAAGTTATCATAGAAGCTCTAGATGAGGAGAACTATCTGCTATTGTGTGCCATAGGCTCTCAGTATTTACGCCAGTGGCTGTCACATTGATAGAGTCAAAGGCTTTCTCAGAATCAATTAAGTTGATGGATATATAGTTGTATCTGCCACTCCAAACACTGCTTTATTATGTTGCGTAGAGTAAGGATCTGATCCAAACACCCTCTACCCTTGAGGAACCCAGCCTGTTCTTTTCTTAACTGCTTGTACACAGCATCAGAAATGCAACGTACAAAGATTTACTTCAGGATTTTACTTGGGATTACTGAAGGATGATCCCACACCAGTTGTTACAGTTGGTTAATATTCCCTTCTTTGGAATCATGACAATGATGCCTTGGTCCAGTCAGGCACGTTCTCTCCCTCCCAGATCAATATAAAGAATAGTCGGAGGATCATGGCTGATGTTTTAGGATTTGCCTTGAACATTTCTGCAGGTTGTCTTGGTCACAAGTTTTTCAGCTCTTGAGAAATTTGATGGCAGTGACGATTTATTCCTTTTGCGGTGGCATGATGTTCATATTCTAGTCTGTCTCTGCTTCTTGGATGTCCACTTCACTTGTTGGTATTAGTCTGTTGAAGACTTCTTCGCAGTGCTCGGCCCAGTATGTTTTCTGCTTTTTCTGTGCTGTGAGTAGTCTGCCTTGCTTTTCCTTGATAGGGGTTTTGTATGTTGCACAAGATTCACCACAGGATTTCCTCATGATCTTGAAGACCTTCCCCCATTCTCCTCTACTGGTTGCATACTCTGCTTACCCAGCAAGGTTATCTATATACTCCTGCTTGTCTGCTCTTGTCAGTCTTTTGACTGCTCTGTTTGCTTCTATGCACTATTGCTTGTACTTTTGAAACCTCTCTGATTTGGCCACAATGAGTTTCTTTTTTGTTGCCCTCCTGTCTTCAACAGCTTGCCATGTCTCTTTTCTTATACATTCTTGACTCTTCTTTAGCTTGGTTTTCAGGCATGTTACACTTCTCTTCACATTTACTGAAAAGAACAGTTTCCATTACTTGTAAACTGCGTCTACAGCTGGCTCAGATTGATTTTCTGTGTCTGCCAGGAGTTGCACCCTGTTCTAGATTTGTAAGTCAAATGCCATCTTTGTTTTGGGGTCTTGTAATTTTGCCACATGGAAGTGCTGTCATTGTGATGTTTTGTGTTCTATTTTTCTAGCTTCACAAGAGTGGTCGCCAGATAGTGAACACTGCCAACATCCACCCCCCATCTCACTCTGACTTCCTGCAGCAAACGTTTCCAGGTGTCGCTTATTCTGTCTCTGACATTGGGTGAGCAAGTTAGCATGTGAATATCACGCTGGGGATGAGAGTCCTTCCTATGACCAGATCATCTGGGGAGCAAAATTCCAATAGTCTTTTTCCATTGTTGTTCATTGTTCCACAAACTTCCTTTCCTGTAGCTTTGTCATGGGTTGTGCTGTTATTTTCCAATTTAGCATTCAAATCCCCTATTGCAAACTTCAAGTCATGATTCGGCACTGCTTCAAGCTCCACTTGCATCTGCTAGTAAAATATGCCCTTGACTGTTTCCTTTGGATCATTTGTTGGAGCATTTCACTGGATAATTGTGGCATTGATGTGTCTGGTTTTAAACCTGATTGTCATGAGTCTGCTGTTGACTGGCTCTCACTCAGTTAGTCATTTCTCTGTCCCCTTACTCATGATGATGGCCACTCCTTTGTAATGTTGTTCATCATCACGGCTCTCCATGTCACTGAGACACGCATGTCCCTTGACCACTTCAAGTTGGTTATCCTCTGAGGAAATAGACAGTTAAGGATGTAGAGGAGGGAGATCTCCATTGGTTCCTAATACATATTTTTCTTCTTCAACCCCTTGACTTTTCTTGCAGTGCTCTAAGTTTGACAACACTTCTTTTATCAGTGCACTAGGTTTACCAACTATTCTTTTATGAGTACATCATGTTGACATGAACGTAACTGGTTGACTTAAATTGTAAATATTTGTAATGTAACTGCATGTAAATGTGTAAAATGTCAATATTAAAAGACTAACTGAACATTGTTGATTAAGGCAGCGACAAATGCTCCGCCTTACTTAAAAGCTGCACAAATGGACACTAGAGAGAAAAGGTACACACAAACAAAATGTGATAACTCATCCTGTTTTTTTAAAATTTCTTCTACCTACAACACTTATAGATCCTCACTAGTCATGCTGTCTGCCTTGTACTCTACATATTTTGTCTACGTGTGATTACTGCTCTGTGTTCCATTTGTTCCCATGCTTAAGATAACTCTCATAATGTCTGCCTGAAAGCTGTATTGAAAACATTTCACTTATAATAAGGAAATAATGGTTGACAATTGCCATGTTCGCTGGACTTATTTTTTTTCAAAACTCGTTTTTATTTGCATTTCATCAAATAACATAGTACAATGCAGGAAATACCAGCTTTAATTGTCATATATTTTGACATATGTAGGATGTATCGGATCAAAGGATAGAACCACTACAGGTGTGGGGAGGCTTGCTTCTGGGGTAAAGCAGGGGGTACATAAAATGCTGAGTAGTGGATGCTGCTTTTAGTAAAAACGGTATAACAAGTGGAACAACTTGAAGTAGGCAGGCCCGCACCTATGGTTGTATGACGTTACAACGCATTCCGTTGCAACGCATGCCTTTACCACGCATGCGTTACAACGCGAATGCCATTACCACGCATAACCTTTACCACGAAAATGCCTTTAACACGCATACCTTTACAAGGACTTTCGTTGTAAAACCATGCATGGTAATGGCATTTTAATGTTAAAGGTTATCTCGGATATTACCCCTTCTCTGTGCGACCCCCGCCCCCATTCCTTCCAAGAAAAATTCCTGCCTGATACACTAAAATCTTGCCCTGCGCGATTCCCCCACCCACAAACCCTTCTATCAAAAACCCTAAAAATTAACCCCTGCGTGACACAACCCCCTCATCCCTTAAATTATTATTTTTAACTAAAATCCCCCTTACCTCTCCACGACTTCTCCTCACCAAGCTCTTCTGTCATAAAGAGGAAGCGGAAGTGTTTTTCCGTTTCCTCTAATGATGCCGATTGCCTCCACATCTTTTAACAATCAATGTTTATTGACTGTGAAGGCGACGGAAACAGGTGCTTTTTTTGGGGTGGAGACCCCCAAGCTCCCCTTTTGAAACATGTGTGTTTTTTTGGGGTGGGGGGAGACCCCCCAAGCCCTCCTTTTGAAACATGTGCATTTTTTGGGGGGGGGTGAGACCCACCAAGCCCTCCTTTTGAAACAGGTGCGTTTTTATTGGGGGGGAACTCCCCAAGCCCCCTTTTTGAAACGCAAGCTCTTCCAAGGTGCGTTGCAATTCCACATCTTTCAGCAATCAATCTTTTGTGTCTTTGAAGGCGACAGAAACAGGTGCAGTTTTTCAATTTGGAATTCTTTTTAGTGTTCAATTATTATAAGTCTCGGGTGTGGCGCCATGTTTACGTTGAAAATGCACTTTAATTAACCTATAAACCCTGGGTCCATTGGTGACACTCTAACTGTATTGCCTTATTTATAGAAAAGCTAATGTTCTTCGGTTGTTCATGGCGTTTACCTTTTTTGAACTTCTAACTATTTTTTGACTCGCCGCAGTGTGTTTAAAGCTTACGCACTTGTCATTTATTAGACAGTTTTGTTACCTAAGTAGAGTAGTGTCATCCAGTGGCATTGCTTGGCCATTCGGCCTACCGGAATTCTTTTTAATGTTCATTTATTATTCAATGAAAGTCCACATTAACAAGAGCTTGTACCTTTAACACACATGCCTTTACTACGTATCTCGTAGTAAAGGTATGCGTGGTAAAGGCTATGCGTGGTAACCACGCATGCGTTGTAATGCATGCGTGATTAAGGGTATGCGTGGAAACGGCCGTGTTGTAGTGGCTGTTTCCCCGCACCTACAGGTATAAAGCAGGAGAAAGGAGTAGCCGCATGGATGTGCAAAAGACCAGTAATCAATAAGAAGAGTAAGTCATGTAGGGTCTGGAGTGTTTCGAGGCCAGGACAGTTTTATTGGAGAGTCGTGGCGGGATCATGGCTAGGGGCAGGCCTAATCTCGTGCATATTTCCAAATAGTTCCAACAGGAACCCGCCCCAGGCAAATGCTATGGGAAATTTACGCAAGCCCCTGGGGTCCTCTCGTGAAGTGCCATGCTTTCGGCTTGGGACCAGACCGCCATAGAAAGGGCCCAGCCATCAACCGTGAGGGGAGTGGGAGATTTCCATCTACACGCAATTTGGTGTTTAGAGAGGAGGAGTGCCATATCTACAAAGTGTGTAGATGCCTCAGCTTTTTAGGGTGATGTAATAAACCTAGGAGGCATGCCTCCCAGGAGCTCAGGGTGGTGCATCCTGTGCAGTGAGTCAGCTGGCTGGTGATTTTGCTCCAGCAATGTGTAAGGGATGGCCAGAACCAGAACATGTGTATGGTGCTGGCGTCAGTTATGTTAGAGCGAGGACAGGTGGCATTAGTGTTCTGAAAATAGTGGTTAATCTTTTGAGGAGTGAGATATGCTCTGTGTAGAACATAGTATTGTATCAGGTGGAAGATTGCATTGCAGGACACCCAAGCAGGATATTCTGGAGCTTCTTCTCATTCTTTATCGGTCAGGGGCCTGCCGTAATTTGCATCCCAATGATGACCCAGTCGCATGAGAGGTGTGGGGCATGAAAGCCAGGGAGCTAGCCAGCCAGATGATGGCCATCTCCTAGGACATGAATGTATTCTAAGCTATGATGTAGTGTGGGCTTCTGCTGGATATCACCCCAGTGCACCATCAGCAAACATGTGATGGAAGTGTAAAGCATGAACTGGCCCGAGGGACACCAGCATCCGCCATGCGCTCACCCATAGTGAGGAGTGCCCCATCTTTATAGCGATCCCCCAGTGTTTGTAACCCTCGTTCATGCCAGCAGCTCAGTTCCAGCACCAATGTCACCATTGTTTCGCCTGGCATACTGAGAAGTGGCTGGGCCAGGGCATAGTGTGGGGTAGATTGGGTGAGAAATATACTTCTCTTGAAGCAACGGTGAACCACTCATAACATGAGGGAAGGGGTGTGTAGGCAGTTATGTGCAAGCGTGGAATAGGTGAAGCAGACGAAGCAGGTTGCAAGGAGGTCGGGTATCGGCAGTGTCCTCTATTTGATGGCCCACCAGCCATCCTGCCACCCATTGCAGCTGGCAGGCCAGGTATTAGTGCACAAAGTTCAGGATGCTTAGGCCGCCCTGAGCAGTAGGCTGGTGAAGTTTAGCAAGGGTGACTCTGTGATGCGTGGTGTGCCATACGAAACCCCCAATGACGGCAACACCATTTCTTAGTGAGCACAACTCGCCCAGCCACTGAAAGTGGTAAGAAACTCCAGAACACCATCTGAGAGCAGATAGAGGTCATGGCTCGGGTCAGGTTGCCGCCCAGTATGACAGTTGGGGTGTGGTATATACGCATACTCAAATAGTGAAATGTGGCAGGCTGCCACTGCAATGCGATGCCGCCAATCCGCAAAGCAAAGTCCGGGGTGGTAACCGAGAACGGAAAAAGGTAGGACGTGGCCCAGTTGACTGATAGGCCAGAAACAAATGAAAATTGGTCTAGCGCACTTGCTATGGTAGCTGGGATGGCAGCAACATTGTGGCGATATGAATGCATGTCAACCCACATACAGCGACACTGCATGCAGGCGGTCGCCTAACTGGGTCCCCCACTGGGGACCCTGCACATGAAGATCATGCACCAATAGTTCCACTGCCAGGGAGAATAGGGGCAGAGACTGCAGGCAGCCTTGACAGGTTCCCCTGTGTGCAGAGATCGGGTCCGAGATGAACAGCCCAGTCTTGACCCTGGTGGTGGGGCTGGCATATAGGTGTTTGATGAGGCAAATAAAATGTACACCTAGGCCATACCGGGTGAGCACCTCAAACAAGTAGGGCCACTCCAGGGAATCGAAGGCTTCTGCAGGTCAATAATGATGCATTCCGAATAAGGCTACTGCAACAGGGAATCAAACATCCTGAAGAAGCATTGTAGGTTCAGGGAGGTGTTCCTAGTGGGCACAAACCTACTTTGGTCCGGTGTACCAGTTGTGGGACTATAGGGGGCCAGCCAGGTCGTGAGCAAGTTGGCCAATATTTTATAGTCAGTGTTTAGTAGGGCCAATGGTCGATAGGAGGCAAACTTCTCTAGTTCCCTCCCAGATTTGCCAACAATACCAGAAGAGCCTCACATAGTATAGGGGGGAGGTGTGTGCTGGTCAATGCTGTGTCATACACCACCTTCACTTGGGGAGCCAGTTGTGTGGCGTATGGTTTATAAAAGGGCTTACTTAATCTCATGCAGGGTTTCCCAATTGAGTTCCACCTGATGCTCCAAAGTTGTACTGGGGAGAGTCACAGGTGCCAGGAAGATGGCAAGGTCTTTTGCTGTGGCCCGGGTTGTCGACTGGTATTGCAAGGTGTGGTAAAATGTAAATGCATCATGTATATCATGTTGGGTATGTGTGCGATCGCCAGACTCAAGGCAGATGGCAAGTATGGGGTGATGTGTCTGTTCTTGGCAGATCAGCCAGGCTACCCGTGCACCAGCCTTGTACGAGTGTGCCACATTATTGAGCCATCAAAGTCTCTCTACTATGGGAGAGGCCCGTCAGTGTGTATCCCAAAAAAGCTGTGCTTGTTCAGAGTTCGGGTCATATATCCCACCCATTAGTAGCCAGCAGCCGTCTTGTGGCCCTCAACAAGGACAGAGCAGCCCTCTGGATCTATGATTATGTCACCCGTCATGAATGAACCCCTGTGCAGACTATCACTAGGACCCCACGGGAGTAGGTAGTTGGTGGACGAGACGTGACCTCTCCACCGTTTCTGGAGGTGAAGAGCCTCTGCTTGTGTGAAATGTGACTCCTCAATAAAAGCAATGTGGATGTGTCTGCATGGCAGGTACGAGTAAATGGCGTACCTAAGGGAAGGAGTGTGCATCCCTTGAACATTCTATGTGAGGATGTTTGTGCCGATCACCATGGTACGTATTGTGTGGAAGACACAAGTCCCCCCACTGGGAGCAGGGGCTGGGGTTGGTGTGTAAATGAGAAACAAGCAGGTGCAAGTTGGAACTATGGTCTAATACAAAACAGTCAACGGTATCTGAAAATACCATAGGAAGCAAAGACCCAATGGCGTCTTGCCCAAACCAGCACAAACACCTTGCCAGGACATAGTCGCTGACATAGGGGTGGTGAGCATGCTGTCTATGATGTGGGTGGCAGGATCCCAGGAGATCAACAGTTGCACAGACCCACCAGGCATCTGTCTGCCCGTGTGCAAGGAGGAGTGAGGCCAAGTAATGTGCCGCTGTGGGGGGGAGTCAGAGCAGAGCAGAATGGGGCCAGCTACATTATATATTCTGATGTCTACAGGGTGATATCAGGGGCTGCACCAGTAGTGAGCAGAAACAGGGGGGATAGTCGGAGCCCCCTTCTTTGACAGACTTAGTTCAATTGTTGTCATCTAGTTCTGATGGCGAGTTTGTGTTATGGAACCTGGCTGCAGTCTGCTGGGCCTTCCACCTCTCCTGAATCAGCTGGAGGACAGTGTGGCTGAGAGTCCCTTCGATCCCCTTGTCTTCCCCATTTGCAGTGAGCTGCAGTGGGAAAGTCTTGGTCGGAGGGTGTAAGTTGGGTCGGTAGGAATCCAGGGCAGGTGCAGCGTTCTGCCCAGGCCTCCTTAGGATCAGTGAAGAAGTGTATCAGGTCATCTGCCTGAATCTGAAGCCAGGCTGAAAACATAAAGGAATATTTAATATTGGCCTCTCGAAGCTTGAGTTTGACAGCCAGGAAGGAGTAACGCTGCTGCTGGAATGTGAGTGTATAATCCGGGAAAACCATCACTCACGCATTGTCAATGGTGGGAGCATCTTGTTTCCTAACCCCACATAGATTTAGATCCCGGTCCTTGTAGTGCATAAGCCTAACCACTACTGGCCTCGGGGGCCATAGGGGTCAGGAGATTGCCTGGCACGTGGTGTGCCCCTTCGTTCAAGAAAAATTATGAGACGACAGCCGCTGGGACAAAGTCATGGAACCACGCCTCCAGATAGGCTTCCGTGTCCTGGTCCTCAGTCCCCTTGGGGACCCCCACTACGCATACATTATTTCTGTCCGAGCTGCCCTCTGTGTCTTCCACTCGGTCCATTAAGATGTAAACCTGGTGTTGCAGCTTGCGCATCTGGGTCTGCAGCTCTTGCGTTTGTGGCTTAAGCGCCACCAGGTCCCGTTCCGTCACGCATACCTAGTCAGACAGCTTGCCGTGGTCATCTCACAGGAGCATCTGGTTTGAGGCCACTGTGTCTATCTTATTTTCCAAGGGCACCCAAGATCACTCTGTGACTGCCAGAACTGTGTCCAATTTGTCATCGGTCATGGGGTACTCTGTGGTAGGGGTTTCGGGTATACCACTCTGTTGAGTCGCCAGCCAACGCCCCGGTTGGTGCACCATGGCAATCATGGTGTCAGAGTGGAAGCGGCGCATTTTCATCTACATGTCAGGGTTGACTCCTGGTGGGCCAAACGAGTCACAGAAAATCAGGGGTCCACAGCATAGGCTGCCTATTCAGGGCCCACTAGAGGGTGCCTATGGACTCAGGCACCGCCCGAAGCATGGTCAGCCCAGCAGAGAAACCCAGAAAAAGAATGAGACCCTTTTAATGGGGGTACAGCCAGCAGCTGGTCAATCATCCTCGGGCTTTGAGCGGGGCTAGCGGATAGCAGCTCCAGTAAGTCCTAGCACACTGCAGCACGTTACTCATGGTATCACAGCAGGGAATAACACGTGGGATCCACTGTGGTTTTAACCTGGGTCATATAGGCAGGTCCTCCATGTGCCCCACTGTCATAAGGCAGTGTAGAGGCGGGGACCTCTGTGTCTCTCCCCCAGGTGAGCGCCACAAAAAGTACTTCAAGCAGTTGTGGGGTGAGTCTATTTAGGCCAGTCAATGGCTGGGGTGCCCCCTCAGTGCCTCGCAGGCCTCGTGGTCCTCTTCTCACACCCCTCGCACCAGCAGGGAGCGTGCACAGCAGTCAGGGCCCGTCAAGGTCTGCTTCATGCGATTGAGGGCGTGGAGGTGGGGGAATGGCTGTATACTTGCAGTATAATGCATTGTCTCAGGCGCAGTGCAGCCTAACAATGTCTCTGAAGAAGTAGGTGACATCAGCACAGGTGTTCAGGAGGCGGCAGTAGTGCCGCAACCATGGCCAAGGCAATGGCGGGTTGTGCATTGAGATGCCCGATGGGGGGCCAAGCAGCTATCCACTAAGCACTCTTGCAGTAAAAAGTGAGTCGTTGCATGGAATCAAGACAGTGCATAGGGCCAATCTGGAATGGCGCCGGTCTTGAGGACAGCCCATGGTTGGGTCAACGCCTCGATGCAGCAACCTGCTGCAGTGATTCAAGCCTCAGCAGCTCTTCCGGTAGTGCAGTGGGCCACTGGTGGATTGTGTGGGGGGATGGGGCCTGGTCACAAGGTCACGGCGCCCGTATGACACTGGGGTAAGTGTCCAGGTGAGAGTCCAGGAGCGGCTGTGGCACCTGAGGAATGCGTTTGCTGGTACACGCATATCTCAGCTACTTCCCCCTGCAGTCATGGTAGTCAATGGCATTAGGCCAGGGTGAATAAAGGCTGCATGATTGGGATTGTGTGGTGGAGCTCTAGCAGTCCACCATCTTCACCTGCGTAGCCCCACACACCTTCGCTGGGCTTATTGATGTACAAAAAAGGCCTCATTCTGGAGGGTGTCGGCTGAAACGCCTAGAAAAACATTTTATTAGGTAACAGTCTATTTCAAACATTGCTTCCACTGACATGCAGCTATCCTACTACTCTTCCTGGTTACAGTTGTGCTGATAGTAAGTGTCCTCTGTTGCCATAACTTGGAACGATGGACTGCACACTTGTTAATTTATGCTCTAGTAAGACCCAAATGCCCACGAAACTGAGCCCAAACTCTATCCTCAATACAGAGGTGTGGTTCCCACTTCTCTGACATTACTGCTGGCTCTCCTGTTTTCCTAGAGCGTTCTGTGCCTAGCAACAGACAATGCATGAGAAAAAACAATATGTATGTTTGTGTGGCATCTGAGGGGTTAACTTCAGCTAGCATCGTTCTAAGGTAGACAAGCAAAACAATATATCGATAAAGCAGGAAGATAAGCATGGCGTTTGCACCGCGCAAACTAGACACAGTCTCCAATCCACGCTGCACTTGCTCGGATGGACCGAGATCTTGAATTGAGGCTCCAAATCATCTATTTGAACATTGTAATCACAGTAAAACATATTATGTTCCACAGTAAAGGCAGAGACAAGTACATTTGCAAATCATAAAGGTTTATTAACACATTAATAACGTTATAATCTCAAATTGGTAAATTCAATCATAAATCAATAATCACCTGGTTACAGCATAGTTGTGATTCAGCAAGGCAAGTTAAATAAGCAACACAAAGTTCTGTTATTTAAAGGCAGAAGTCAATTACATGAAGATTCAGTTCCCCCTAAGGAACATTCCCTATCCTAATCTAAAGTGTAGGTAAGGATGAGAAATGTATAAGCAGCAGGTGTCAGAGGGCACAGAATGTCAAGCAGAATGAAATGAAAGTTTGCATCAGGTAAGTGAGAAACGTATTTGCTCTAGAAAGTATGTCTATGTGCACAAATATAAGGACCGAGGGGCCACAAGAGAGAGAGCGGGGACGTCCACCTTCAAAGCTCACTGGGACAAGTGCTCGAGCAAGCTAACTCAGCTCACACAGTTAAAACAAAAATGTAAGTCACAGAGATTGAGTTTACAGGTTCTCACCAAATAAGAAGCCGATCAAACTTGGTGTCAGCCTCCTTCTCAAGGATGATGCAACGCCAGGTTCTTCCATCATCGTGGCCTTCACGATAGTTCACTTCTTCTCCCTCCCATCCCGTGCAGGTGCGGAGAATCATCGTCCAAACTAGTTAATTGTTACACTTCAACCTTCAAACTGTAGGCAAACAAATACTGCAATTTTTAACAATAACACGGTGACTCTAGTGTTGAAACAGAGCAAGCAGAATTGCAATGTTTAATGTGAAGTGGGGCACCTAGGCCCCAGGGACGTTTCTAGGAGTTTGGCCACCCTAGGCGAGAACTGAAAAATGCCGCCCCCTCCATATTACTACAAATTATGCACAAGAGTAATATAACCCCTACCTACCCTCACACACCAACCCGGAAGCCACTGAAGGCCTAAACAACTATGCAAGCAAACGAACACAAGTGTGTGTCACATGCCTGCAGCTGGCTGCCTACTGCACCTATAGTCATTTTAGAAGAACATGGATTCCCATGGCACCCCTCGGTTTGCCTGACAGCAGACATGTCTTACACGAGCTCTGAACGGGACAGTATTGCTTATATTGCAAACAGATTTTTTTTTTTAAAAAGCGCCCACGCTCCTGCGAGGCCTGCACAGATGCAGAATGTCCTATTACTTACCGGTAATCTTCATTACTCCGGGTCCCGTAGTCCTCGACACCGTCATGGACAAGTGAGATGTAACTATCTCACTGACAGAAAAAAGAACGAAGGAATGCTGGACCTACCCTCCCCCTCCCACTGGGAGTACATAAGGCGTACTGGTCCCAGCATTCCTCCTGAAATACCAAGCCACAATGAAGGCCGGCAGGGAGGGAGGGAAGTCATGAAGGTGTCGAGGACTACGGGACCCGGAGTAATGAAGATTACCGGTAAGTAATAGGACATTACCCCCAGGTCCCTACGTCCTCGACACCGTCATGGACAAGTGAGAAATACCAAAGCATACCCCGGCATTCATACCAGAAAACACAACAAACCACCAGGATAGCAAACAAACCCAGAGATTTATTGGAAATAAAGAAGAAAAAAACATCAGGAGCGAACAGAGCTCAACACCCCCAATGCAAAACCTCCATCATCCCCCAACAGATTGAGGAGCCGATAATGCCTGATGAGAGTATTAGAAGAGGCCCACGTGGCAGCTCTACAAATCTCAGAGAGAGGAACACCCTGAACCTCCGCCCAAGATGCAGCCACCCCTCTCGTAGAACGACCCTGAACCCCCAAAGGAGGAGGAGACCCAGACAGAGAGTAGGCCAAGGAAATGACTTGCTTCAGCCAACGGCCGATCGACACAGAAGAAGCCTTACCCCCAAGCGAAGCCGCCCCAAAGGAGACAAAAAGGGAGTCCGACTTGCGAAACACCGCCGTGCGGACAAGATAAATGCGCAAAGCCCTGCACACATCCAACAAGGACCACTGGGGACCACCAGGAGAATCCAAAACAGAACCCAGGGCAGGCAACACCAACTCCTGGCACCTGTGAAATTGCGAAGAAACCTTCGGCACAAAAGAAGAATCAAGCGGAGCACCACCCCACCCTCCGTGAAGGACAGAAAAGGAGCACGCGCCATCAAGGCCCCCAACTCCCCAAGACGACGAGCAGAGGTGACAGCCACCAGAAAAACCACCTTGAGAGTGAGAAACTTCAAATCCACCTCATCCAAAGGCTCAAAAGGAGGATTGATCAAAACCCGAAGGACCAAAGGCAAATCCCACAGGGGAAAAGAAGGACGAGGCACAGGCCGAGAAATAGTAAAACTGCGGAGAAGACGAGAGACCAAGTCCTCAATATCCGAAAGATTCCCCCACGGGGAACGAAAAGCCCGAACAGCGGCACACTGGGCACGCAGAGTAGACACAGCCAAACCTTTCTCGAAACCCTCCCACAAAAATTGAAGGACAACCTGCAAGGAACAGAACAAAGGGGAGACGCTCAACGCCAAACACCAACGACCAAAATTACCCCAATGCCGATCATAAGCTTTGAGGGTGGAAGGCCGCCGGGAACGCTGAAGAGCCACCGCTAAATGCTCCGGGAAACCGCGCCGTCTCCAACCCTGCCTCTCAACTTCCACACCGACAACTTCAACCGGAGAAGAGACAGGGACGGGGAAGACCGCAGGGGAGACGGAGACAGGGGAAGAAACCAGGGACCCTGAACCGCCAAAAGACGCACCGTCGGAAACCAGGACCTCCGAGGCCAAAACGGCAGGACCGCCACCACCTCCCGATCTTCCTGACACAGACGGGCCAGAAATCTGGGAATCAGAGCCAGAGGGGGAAAGGCATAGAGGAGACGCGACGGCCACGGCAGTAACAGCGCGTCCACCCCCCAGCAACCCTCCTGCAGAAACCGGGAGCAGAAACGAGGGAGCTGAGCATTGTGCCGGGAGGCAAAGAGGTCCAGAAAGGGACGCCCAAACCTCCCGCACACAAGCCAAAACGCAACCGGGGTGAGAGACAACTCCAGAGCATCCGGAAAGCACCGACTCAGGACACTCCCCGAAGATGAACCGCCGTCAGAGACAGCAGATGGCCCTCCGCACAACAAAACAGGGGGACCACCGCCGCATTCAAAGAGGCCGAATGAATCCCCCTTGATGATTCAGATAAGCCACCGTCACCATATTGTCGGACCGTACCAACACATTCCGATCGAGCAACAGTCCCTGAAAACCCATCACAGCCCAGGACACCGCCGTGAGCTCTCTCCAGTTGGATGACCTGCGACTTTCCAGGAGGGACCAACGACCCTGAAGGGAGCGAGACCCCAAGGTTGCACCCCAACCCAAGGCGCTGGCATCCGTCGTCAAGACCAGAGAAGGAGAAGACTGCAGGGGCAGACCCAACGACAGATGACCCCGCACAGACCACCATAGAAGAACTGGGAGGACCACCAGAGACACAGGAACCAGAACCTCCAAATCGCGGGACAGGGGATCCCAGAGAGACAGGAGGTACACCCAAAGGGGGCGCAGATGAAAACGCGCCCAGGCCACCGTAAAAACAGTCGCTGCCATCAGACCCATAAGACGCAACCAAAGGCGCACCGGAAAGGCACCCCGACCCTGAAACGCCTGGCAAGGGACACCAACGTCACAACCCGAGACTCGGGGAGGAACACACGGTTCAGATCCGACCGGAAGCGGGCCCCAATGAACACCATGTCCTGAGACGGCGTCAGCTGACACTTGGGCAAGTTGATCAGGAACCCATGGGCCCGCAACGCCGAGCACACCACCTCCCAGGCCTCCAACAACAGGAGCCGAGAGGGAGCATGGACCAACCAGTCGTCCAAGTACGGGTATACCATCACCCCTTGGAGATGAAGCCACGCAACCAAAGGAGCCACCACCTTCGTAAATACCCTCGGCGCCGACCGAAGACCGAAGGGCAACACCATGAATTGATAATGATGCCCCTTTACACAAAACCGCAGAAACCTGCGGGACCTCGGATGGATCGGCACATGGTAATATGCATCCTGAAGATCCAGGGTACACATGAAGTGACCCAGAAGCACCAAAGGAATCACCCTTTGCAAAGTCTCCATGCAAAATGGAATCCTGGTCACCCACTTGTTCATAACCCGCAGATCTAAAACCAAGCCAAAACCCCCCGTATTTTTGGGAACCAGAAAGATCAGGGAATAAAAGCCCACCCCTCTCTCCGAAGGAGGAACCTCTTGAATGGCACCCTTCCGAAGAAGGTCCAGAATCCCTTGAGAAAGATGAGACCGCTTCACATGACTCGAAGGCCAGGGAGTCGGCCGAACTCCGGAGTCTGGAGGAGGAACCGAAAACTCCAGAGCATAACCCTGGCGAATGATCTCCAACACCCAGACGTCGGAACAAGACTGAACCCAGGCATCCAGGAAGAAGCGCAGCCGCCCTCCAACCAACAACCCGGGAACCACCGCCAAAGAGTCAGGAACGCGGCTTGGCAGGCGGAGGGGACTTAGCCTTACGGTCCCGACCACAGCCAGAAGCAAACCTACCCTGGCCCCTCACAAACTGTCTACGAGTGGCAGGACGAAAGAAAGATTTGGATTTAGAAGGGACAGGAGCAGAAGCAGAGGCTTTAAAAGAAGAAGAATGCTTTTTCTCTTTAAATAGCTTGTGCAATTTGGCCTCCAATCCCCCCCCAAACAACATAGTACCCTGAAAAGGCAACCTCAACGCGCATGCCTTCTGCGCAGAGTCAGTTTTCCAGTCCTTAAGGATAAGACTGTGACGTGCAGCCACACAACCCCCTCCGGACAGAGCAGAAGCACGCACAACGTCAAAGGAGACATCAGACAGAAGCTCCACCTGACGCTCGATCTGCTCAAGCAAACCCGAAACAGTCCGTGGCATTGTCCATAGATCGATAGAGGGACTTCAGGTCAGACAGCAGGGACTGCGAAACATAAGTCCCATAGATGCCAGCCCGCAAGGCCAAGTGGGAACCAGAATACACCTTTCGGAGAGCAACATCCGCTTTCTTGTCAACAGGATCTTTCAGTACCGCGTCCTCAGCAAGGGAAGTGCGTCCCACCAAACTAGCCACAAAGGAGTCAATAGGAATAGAATCCGGCAGATCAGAAGCCATATCCTGCAGAGGATAAAGCCGAGCCATGAATCGCAGAATCAAAATGCGATCCGGATCAGCCCACTCGCGCTTCAAAACATCTTTAATGAAGGGATGTACTGGAACATCGACTGTGGCAGCACTCTGAAATTGTCTCAACAAAGGGCCCCTAGAGGTACTAGGCGCATCCTCGTCAGGGAACCCCATGTTTTCTTTAACATGCTTCAGAATACTGGGCATAGCGTCTTTGTCCACATATTTGCCCTTCAAATCGCCGTCCCCCAACCACGCAGACTCATCGCCACTGGAGTCCGAAGAGACAGGAGCAGGGCACTTGCGACGGGACCCAACATCACCCATCTCGGTCAAAGATTCCCTGATCAAGCGCTTAATATGCGCTTCACCACCAGCATCACGGCGCCTGGACCTGGCAGGGGAAGGAGACCTGGAAGCAGTGGAGGAAGAG
This sequence comes from Triturus cristatus, assembly GCF_964204655.1. NCBI lineage: Eukaryota > Metazoa > Chordata > Amphibia > Caudata > Salamandridae > Triturus > Triturus cristatus. Next base: position 493,591,386 of record NC_140586.1, on the reverse strand, counting down.
GAAGATGAAGACCTCTCCCGGTGATGACGTTTTCTAGAACGCTTCCCCATCGCAGAGTAATACACCAAATAGAGCCAAAACTCAAGAGAAAACAACCGCTATGCGGTACTCACCCCCTCGGCACGTTTTAAACGAGCCTCCCACAGCCGGGTACCTCGAGGCGCCTGACTTCCGTCCCCACGTTCAAAAACCGGAAGTCAGGCAGGACGAAACCCGGAAGGGGAAGGACCTGTAACCAATCGACGAGCAGCACCTCGGCCACGCCCCCTAGCAAGCCCGGCAGGCCAGGAGGGGCGGCCATCGGGCAATGACAGAGCCAACGCGGTTTTACATCGCCGCGCGGCCAAGGATTCGATGAAGCCCGCGCCACTCCCCCCAAGCCCGGCAGGGAGGGAGAGGCCATCAATGAAGGGCCGCCGGCACAAGGAAAGAACCAGCAGCCACCAAGTAAGTCCAGTAACAAGGCAGGAGCGCCCCCGCTCCTGCCGCGTCCACACACTGTCAGGATGACAGAAAAAAGAACAGGAGGAATGCTGGGACCAGTACTCCTTATGTACTCCCAGTGGGAGGGGGGAGGGTAGGTCCAGCATTCCTTCATTCTTTTTTCTGTCAGTGAGATAGTTACATCTCACTTGTCCATGACGGTGTCGAGGACGTAGGGACCTGGGGGTAATGATTGCTCCCTATGGTGTAAGGTCTGATCACCCTCGCTCCTCCAACGGACCCCAGAGCACGGGAGAAGGGGCGAGGCCGTGTCTCAAGTACCCTTGCAAGCAGAGTCCCGCTGTGTGTGTGTTTTTAACTTCCTCGGCCATCGCAGACAGCCCCCGCCCCACAGAAAGGGGCAGTTAGGAGGAGGGCGGATGGACGGGAGCTGGGTCCATTGTGGTCTGAAGGAGGTGCCGCCGCTGGGAATCATTCAGGGACACCCAAATGCTGGGGCCGTTGGCATTACAAGTTAGTCCTTAAACTCTAGACAGTCGGAGCGAGAGTGGGTGAGGAGACGATGCCCCCTCCCGGTTTCCTTTCAACTCCCTCACAGGACCTATCTTCTCGCATTTAGATCAGAATGCAGATGCGATTTTGGCGGCCCCTGCCCGCCTATTCAAGACATGCTCCTGCCGTTATTTGAACAGCTTTTAGGCCAGGAGTGTGGGGGGGGGGGGGGGGGAGAGGGGTACAGGGGGAGGAAGAAACGTGAAATGAAACAACTAATCCGCTTTCCTTTTCACCCTTATCCAGTTGGTGTAAAGACAGGGCCGGCACCTCGGACCACAAGGGCGGCATTTCACGGTTTGTTTTTAGAAATTAAACCCCAATTGCTGTAAAGATAGGGAGCAAGAAGAGAGTGGCTGTAGGCTTTACACGTCTCACTACAGATTCCATGTCTAGACAGCGCGCCAAGAAATGCATCGCTTGTTCATATTTACAACGCATGCACCTCCCTCACACACACAGTGAGGAGCAGCGAGAGAGAAACTGAGGTAAGAAGTGGAAGAGGAACAGAGACGGGCAATTGACTGTGTCAGAGAAGTAAAAGTGGAAATGATTTCGACCACTAAATTAATCCTACCGTGTCCGTAATACACCTGCTGGCACCTAAAGACTCCCACGCCACGTGCAACAGAAGCAGGCTGCAGTATCGGCCAACCAGTCCTTGCCTTGATGCTCCTGACTCCTCCTTTCAGTTCCGAGTCCGCTGCGCGCCAAGAGGCAAATCGAATGATGACAGTGCTGCCCCTCCTAATTTAATTGGTCCATTCTCTCTGAGAGCAGGTCTGCAACAAGAAGCAGGGCTGTCACGAGTAGCGCGTTCGCGCTATGAATGATTGATGGCCCTGATTATTATAGATTATATGAAAATAATTTCCCCCTTTTGCCGCCCTAGCCTTTTTGCCGCCCTAGGCGGCCGCCTAGTCTTGCCTAATGGTAGAAACGGCCCTGCTAGGCCCACTCATGTCAATGTGAAGATGCACATATTTTGGCTATAGTTATTCAAAACATATGGTTCACTCAGTTTACTAAATCTAGATATAAAATAAATTGTAAAATTATGTGTGCACACATTTAAATAACGGTAGTACATGTTACCGGTTAACAAATCATCAGGCACAAATAAATGATGGAGACACTGCGTCACCAATTTCACCTGGGTAGATGGTCCTTAAGGGTATCTCACAATGGGGGGCATGGGAGGGTGTGATTTCAGTTTTTATAAAGTTGTCTACATAGTGCCAAATGGGGCCAGTCTGTCTGACTATGGAGGTGGGAATTTACCTCAACACAGTATTAGCTGGAATGAAAAAGAGAGCCCAGTGGGTACCGGTTTATCGTGGTGAAGACCAACAAGTGGTATGTTTATAGCAATTGATAAGCTTTGTACTTTGTAGGAGATGAATACACAGGATCAGCTCATATGAAAAGCCTGGTGTTGTTTCAAACTCCTAGAACCTACACCATACGTGGTGCACATTTAAAGTTTCATTGTCTAGTGCTTTTCATAGCAAGTCCAAACTGCAAGATGCTGCGACGCCAGGGCAGTCAAAATCACTGTTTGCTTGCAGACTGTGCAGAAAATATGTATTTATTCTCGTAAAACGCTCAATTACTATTTACTAATATTGACGATGTTGTAAGTGTTGATGAAAACGATTGTTGTCTTAATTGCCGGGAAAAAGCTGGGAAAAAAACACTTTTTTTAATCTCAGACCGTAGAGTGGTACAGACAGACCTATTTTCTTATTCAGGAGTGACCTTTGACCATCATGCATCTTGGCTGAATATGGTGGCAAATTGCGGGATTATGCTTGAAAAGAGTACGAATGCAATTTGTTCATTTTCGGAAAAATTGGGAACTAGAAATCCAGCTATTTTAAGGAAGGTATTAGGTATATGGGGCCAAATCTAGTGCAGTAGCTGCTTACGGTGGTGGAGTATGGGGCCACGTTAATGTAAAGGGGATACAAATAATAGAGAATAGCTTCTGAAAATCTATGATGAGTCTTCCTATTAGCTGTTCCAATTTTAAATGACATCAAGAGCTAACTATCCCCTATATAACTGATCAGATCAAGATAGCCCCAATTCTTCTCTGGCACTCAGTATGGTCCAGAGATACTGTGGCCCTCACGCAAGACATTATAACTGATTGTCTAGCTCTAGAAGGGGCAGAGACTATTCAGTGGTTAAAGTATGTGAAAAGTACCTTACATACTCTAGATTTTGGGAGTCTGTTTGAATCACCGGGATATTGTGTATCGGTCTCAAAAAAAGTGTTAAAAACACGTTTTTTAGCCTCTGCCAATGATGCGAGAATGAATGCACTCCATAATAAACCAACAATAAGGAATGGAGGGCCCACTGCAGGTTGAAGGGATAACCTCATATCTGGAGTTTGCTACAACCCCGCGGCACAGATTTATTCTGTTAAAGATTACACCTTAATTATATTTTGTGTATGTTGGGTCACCCTAATGGTATTTATTCTAGTAATGATCTTCCTTGTTGCCCATGGGATGATTTCTCGCATCAAACTGATTTTCGCATTTTCTTCTTTTGTAAATTTTACTGTAATCATCGAAAAAGGTTTTTAATTCCTCTTTTAAGTAAGCTTGACTTTAGACAATGTCGCACTGCCTTATATTTTTTACGAATGTTGCCTGATCCTCTAACCTGTTTCTGTGTTGCTTCCTTTTTATGTGCCTCTTTGAAAACTAGGAAAATGGTCATTTGCTGATATGAATTGTTTGGTTTTTTGAAATTGTGATGTATGTGTAACTTTTATGATTAATATTGTATTAATCAAATAAAGTAAATTCTGATTCTGATTCTGATTCTGATTGTTGGCAGCTACTCACTGCACTGGATCATGAAAGATCTTCATGTGGAGATTTGGAGCCACGTGTAAATAGCCCTTCGTTAAAAGCTGCATGCTCATCGCTGTGCACTCCTGTAGTTAAATTTGACATTTTATGCATGTTTTCATCTTCTTCGACGTATGTAATTAAAGACTGTTAATTTGCCAAATAAAACGACTAAACAATGATCTAATCTGTAAAGGATAACATTTATGCAAAACATATTTAGGTCTAATTTTTAGGAACCAGTGTTTGCAGCGTACACGTTTCAAACAAGTTATCAGACTGAATTCCGCTGGTTAAACACTTTATTTGATCTAATGAAGGTTGTTCAACCATTATTGTGCATAATATAATTTTATCCCCTTTGAAATGTAGCATCTGAAGTAAAGCACAGCTGGCAGCAACATGCTTTGCTGGAGCAGATCCAAGACAAAATATATTTGTTCTTAAGTCTAAGAGTATAATCAGCGCTGGCAGTCTTCCAATGAAAGGTGTGCAGTTCAAACATAATTCTGTCTCTGTCAGTGTGGATGAGCCTTGAAGAAGAGGCTGGACTCACACAATGGAACTCAGCGGAACTGGAGCAGTTCTGCAAAGAACATCAAACCCACACACAGATGGCAAGCATGTGTCCCCGCTCCATTTATCTTATTCTCATTTCCACAGCAGTGGTGAGCAGTTAAGTATAGCTGCTTAGACATACACATACAGGAAAAGCAGTATATTAAGCTTTTGAAAGAAACAGGAAAATGCGATCTTGCAAAGCCATGCTTATCAGGAGCCCACACAAACAAGCTTTGTTAAAATCAACATAGGGATAAAGGCAGACATGCGTCACACAGTTGATAAAGTCAACAGAAAGTAAATGAAAAGTTTTCAAAAATACATGAAAGTCACCACCCACTACATCCCAGAAGCGTGCCCATAAATACAGTATTCGGATTACATTGCCAAACAGTAGGCTCGCACACTTCACTTGAGCACACAGGCATGGCCATTTCTGCTATGAAATGGATTGCAATTTGCAATAAATCACAAAAAAAATTTGCTCGTGCCAACAGACAATGAATGAATGATCTGATTTTTAAAGCGCTGACGGCTGTTACTGAGGGTATCCCGGCGCTAGCCGGATAACTCACAATTCTTTAAGAGCACACAATTACACTGAGGTGAACAGCCATGTTTTAAGGAGCTTCCTAAAATGATTCTCTGGCTTCACGGAATGAATGCAAGAGGGAATATAATCCAAGCTGTAGCTGCTAGGAAGAAGAATGCCCTTACTTCTATTCTTTGCCATTTGAACTAAATAATAAGACCTTACTTGCTCCCAAAAGTCTTGTAGGAGAATAAGGAGAAAGCCTATCTAGGAGGTAAGTTTGACCGATACTATAGAAGGCTCTTGGAGCCAACACCAGAACCTTAAACTGGATGTGTTTTGCTATTGGCAACCAGTGCAGCTGTCTGAGATGACGTGCTATGGAACAGTGCCGGGATAGGCCAAGAACCAGACTGACTGTCGCATTTTGAGTCACCCGTAATCGATCTAACTTAACTTTCGGGAGATCTTAAATCAGGCTATTGGCTTAATGAGGTCTGGAAGAAATTAAGACATGAACAAGAAATTTACGTGCCTGCAAAGGAAGAATATCCAGAGCTTTCAAAATAGAAAAACATGAGCCAATAACTGCCAGCACATGGGGACAAAAAGTGAGCTCATTGTCGAAACTGAAACCCAAATTTCTAGCAGTGGATATAGTAGTAGGTAGAGTAGGCAAGTCTTCAGGCCATCAAAAGTTGGGAAAATTCTCTCTATAGTCAAAAACATCTCTGTTGTATCAGAGTTGTATATAAGTAATCCAGTTTGCATCCACTCAACAACATTTTTAGACACATTTGGAAAGAACAAGCCACAGTGTTAGTGGAGCAGTCTATTGCGAAAATCAGCTGGGTACCATCAGCATATGCGATTACTTTAATACCAAAAGATTCAATCAGTGCCTCAAGGGGAACATGTAAACATTAAACAGGATAGGACTCACTGAAGACCCGTGGGGGACACCACAACTGAGGCCTGTATTGCCTGAAGAGAAATTGACTAAAGTGACCGATTGTTGTCGGTCCAACAGAAAAGATGCAAACCATCTAAGCACCAGGCCGCAAATGCCTAAATCAGACAGGCATTGAAGAAGTAAGGGATGAGATATGGTGTCAAAAACTTCAGACAAATCAAGAAGGATATGGGCTGTTTTCTCCCGTTTATTGAGAACAATTTTGATGTAATCAGAAACGTCCAGGAAAGCTGATTCTGCACTGTGCAGAAGCACAGTGCATTACAAATGCAATACCAGTGATGACCTTCACTACACTCTCCAGTAGGGAAATATATACCTCTAGAGCTGTTGTTCCAGTCTCTATCAATAGCTGTTGTCCCATGCATATCCACTTGCAGGTACCCAATAATGAGCATCACTCTTGTGAGGCCTCCCACTATCCATCCCGTCAGATATAAACAACCAAGATTGCTTTTTGAGTTGGAGTACTGTTGAGAAGTCACTCTTGGATTACCTGTTAAAGTTATTCATGTGCTTAAGATACATGCGGTGCCATGAAGCCTCAAGAAATACTGCTACAGTGGATTTCTTCGATGGGAGCCCTGTCCTCAGTCAAATCTGGTGGCCCGAAATGACAGCATAAAAATGCTCTCCATTGGGGGAAGTCCTGCCATAAAGCTTTGAAGGAGGCTATTTGCCCAGGCAGCTTCCAAAAATGGAATCTGGTTGATTAGCCTTCCAAAGTGGCTGTTCCATTAGGGAGGCCGCTGTGCCACACAGTCTCCAATCTGTGTTAGCAGTTCCAACATGAGTCATGGCTTCTGCCCGCAAGGGTGTTATCAGTTAGCTGCCTCTGTTCTTCAATGAACAATTGAGTATCAGAGGTGACTACAATGTGCTTTGCATGATTCCTATTTGTGATCGCCCACTCATGTGAGTAGTAGTCTCCCATTTATGTGTTAGCTGCAAAATGGGTCTGCTCGAGGCCAAGCGCTCACTCCTCTCCATTTGTAGGACAACTTTTCACTTGGCTGGAGTCCTGCTTTCTTTCCCTCTCCCTGACTGAAATGCACCGGCATAATCTTCAGTCAACATCCCTTTAAATTGGCAGCCATTTTTAAGAACTATTTTCCTACATGCTTTAATCATTTTACTCTGCTGTGAGCCATCTTAGGCTCAAAATCATGTTTCAGCTGCACTCTCCATGTTGTCAGAAATCTCAACTGAAATGATTTGAATTCTGCTGGTCATCTACCACTATTATGATATCCATCATGTAACCAACTTGACAACTTAAGTTCTTACAATGCTGAGTGAAACAAACCTCTAGCACACTGAGTTTGTCAGCAGTGAGAGTTCATATCACTAAGCCATCCTGCCAACATGAAGCCCAAATTTACTTCAAACTTGATAGTGGCTTGTCTTTTGTCCAATAGGTACCCGCAACCTTCTCCTTAATCTAGTTCTGAACTAGACAAAACTGATGAGGCCTGATTAGTATTTACATTTCAAACCCTTTTGTTGGGAAACAAGAACCCCCGAAACCTTTTCTTGTCGCACTCAGAACTAGGCCTGCCTTCCACATCAGCTTTCAAAGTTCTCAGTCTAGGAGGACGTTTTGTGTATTTTTTCAACTTAATTCCTCAAGTCAAATAGACCATCAACAATGTGACTTTACAATTAATCAGACAATGTATGCACTGTTTCCAGGGCAACATAGAAACAATCTTGTTGGATCTGTGGTTCTTTCTGATATTGGTCACAAAGAGATTTTGCAACCATGAAAAAAGGCTTCAGTGGGAACTTGGTGAAAGTATTCAACCTTGTGGCACTTTGCCTGACAACAGACATTATCTTCGCACCACAGGCTGATTCCAACCCTATGAAAATGTTAAAAGTACATAGATAAACTGAAATTATGGGAAGCTGAACTAAAGGATACCCTGCTACGATGCAACCTTAGCAGCTATGATTTTGGCCATGTCCTGTTCAGCCTCGCTCCATTGCGGCTAAGCCACAGAGGGTATTTAGGATGTGCTCTACAGCACCCCAGTAGAATAACACTGACAATTTGTTATTGTGATATCTTCATGTCTTTGCCATGCATTCTCTCCTTAATTATATGTTCCCTACTGCTCAGGCAGTGTGACTGAGATAACAGAATGCTTATGTGTGCATGGGTTGAGTGAGTGTCAGTTGGAATGCGTGGGCTGAGCAGCAAGGATGCTTCACCGGGTGGAGCCTTCCTGCTTCCTTACTACCATCTTTACCTGTAACCTGAGACTCCTACCTTGAGCATATACCTTACCTTGTTTCATCTATACTACTGGCTACCTTGCATCTTCATTTACCACAGTTATCTACAGAGGCTTTCTTCAAGCTGTAAAACTCCTGATGCCCAAATTATTTAATCATTAAATATTAATCTTCTTTCTAAATTGGTGTCTGAATTTTAAGCTATGTATTTCGTAACTTTAGTTTTGATTTGGTATTGGTCTGCTTGTATCACAGACACCTTTCTATGAGAAAAGCCCTCTTGCTTTTGCCAAGCTACCTAACACAAGCTAAGGATTCCTCACAGAAACTGTGTTTTTAGGTCGAGCGTAAGCGTACGACCTCTTGTATACTTTAATATGCTTCTCTTGTGGGCTTAAAGCCACACCCCTTCTTTTATCTTTCTTTGTTTCCGTGTCCTTTAAAAATCCTTGCTTGCTAGTGGTCAGTCCTACCTCCTTGTCCCTCCTTTTCTCTTCCGTTCCTCCCACGCAGCAGGGATTAAGTACTGTGTCATTCTACTATGGTTTTTTATCTGTTCTTTTTCTTGCTGTCCTGCTCTGTTATTGTATGCCTGTGTTCAGCTTCAGCACCATAGCTGCTTACATTTAAATATAGCATTTCTCGCTCCCACCTCCTCTTAATGCTACAGTTGTGTTACTGCTGCCTCTGGTGCTGTGCTTCCAACTCTGTTTCTTGTATTTCATTAGGCGTTTTGCACTTTTCGATGTCCACGTCAGTTGGTCTTTTTTGGGTACGATATTTGTTTGGTTTGGGCATCCTTTTAAGGGGAATTCTACTTGTTGAAGTCTTTTATGTACGAAGGCATGAAGCTTTGCAGCCCCTCCTACCCCTCCTTGTGCTCGCTTCCCATCCCTCACTCCTCCTGCCATGTCACAAGAGCTGCAGCCTCGTAGGAGCCGCCTGCCTGCTCTGAAGAGGGGAGGACTGCTAGAAATGGAGACTGCTAAAGCAAGTCTGATGGAGGAGTGAAAAAATAGAAGTTAAAGACAGAAATTATAAATAAAATAAAGACTTATCTGAGACATCACTGGACAGATAATAGCTCCATGACGGCAGGAAGTAAGAACGGAAAGTGGTCATTCATAGTTCCTCCTTTGCTGCCTAATGGGAGTTTGGCGGTCATCTTGGGGGAATTACTTTTTGTTGGGCCAAGTAATAGACTTCTGATCCGCAGAATAAGTGCTTGCCTGGTAAGGAGTCAAAGACTCAGACAGGAAAACAGACAAGGAGGTAATGTATGCAACGGTGCATTGCTGTATTCAATTCTATACTCATTTGAGCCAACACTCTCCTCTTGACACCCCAGTGCCTCTCACCTCAGTGAAAGTTGTGAGTGTGAGCAGAGGGACTCGCTTTGTATGTAGCATGAGTTTGGTTTTCAGTACTTCCCACCTACATGCGTTCCTCTCAGCACGCTGAGTCTGGTGTCCATGTGCGATGCACTGTCACTGTGACTCGGCGCCTCCCGACTTGATGACGCTCATTTTCAAGCTTCGTCTTCAGTTAAGCTCCATCTTGATTTAACTCTCCGGGTTGCTCTTTTAACTGGGCCCCATAATGTGTCTCTCCCAGTCTGCTACCACCACTAACTGGCAGCCCTGTGTCTCAGAGGCCTGACTGTGGAATGCTCTAAAACTCCCCAGCTACCTTCTATAATTTCCAATGCACTCACCACCAGTTTCTGAACCATGATGATAGTTCGGGTCCAGGCCCTGGTCCAGCAGTCGAACCACTTTGTAAGCAGACCTATTTTGCACATACACCCCCAGGGCTCATCTCCAGAGCCTGTACTTTGGTAACACAGAGGACATGCAAATGTGGATTTCCGGAGTAATGCTCAACTGCAAGTGAAGGAATGCCATGTATCCAACCAAGGAGAGGATGTGGTCCGTCGGCTGCGCTGCCGACTTTGGTGCTGGAAACCAGAGTTCGAGCCTCGAGGTCGCGTCCACATCCTGTGATTCTGGGCAAATCACTTAATCTCCCCGTGCCTGGATGTGTAATGTAAATATAGTACTCATGTAAAGCGCTCCAATACCTTCGGGTCGAGTTCGCGCTATATAAATATGCAACTAAAAAGGACCAAAAGGACCCACACAGGAGGAGGCAGGTATGCCACTTAATAGAAGGGGGTTTCCGACTACATCCATAATCCAAATAAGCACCCCTACATGCATTCGGTATGTACTAGTGGAATATATAGATTTAAATACATATGTTCTGGGACATACATCCCCAGTATGGCTCATTGGACTGTTTGAAAAATGGATGCAGGTGCAATACCTTTGCCACATGCCTTTTAAAAGTTGTTTTTTTGTGCCTTCCCAGTTGTCTCGTGCACTGTTTTAAGTTGTCTTCCCACACAATGAGAGGCTACACAGGTACTCTGCTTGTGAAAGGTCTCTGCTATCAGGTATGTTCAAAACCTAGTGACGTGCTGTCTCCCTGTCTTGGAGTTTGTTATGAGCTGTTCTGCTGCATGATATTTGTCTCAAGAGGTGTTAAGAAACCCCCAAAAATCGGTTTCTGTAACCGAATCCTGAAAAAACGAATAAGTTCATGGTCTATGTACTATGCAATCCATCGAGTTAGGGCATGATGGATTTAACACGGGAAAATATTTTTGGGACGGTCACGGTTACTTAACCAGATGCAGATCTGCAAACATTACGAGATAGCATCCTAACTAAGGAAATCAGGAAATGTACCCCATTCTATGAAATGAAGGTGGTCGTTGGCACCTGCAGTTCCGCCACTACTAAAACCTCATATTCTTATAACTACAACTTTTTAACTTTTGCGCCAGCCATCGATTCAGTTTCCTAGGTCCGTTCATAAAGGGATGGTTCGATTATGATTGTGTAGTGTTTTTCTAGATTGTGCTCGGTCACTGTGGCCTATAAAGTATGACTCTAGAGGTGATGAGTTGAACCAGTGGACCAGTATTACTGCAGAGAAATTGAGGGGACAGAGCAAAGCCCCAGATGAGACGTCAACGGGGGCATCGTGCACGTGTTTACAGATATAAAACAATTAGCATCCTGACAAAACTCTGATTTCAAATTCTGAAACAGCAGTTCTTTATACAGTGCTGCAGTGATTCACTCACCACCCGTTTCTAGGTCTGGGTTTTGACAGTTCAGCTGTCAAACTGACTTATTGTCTCCGGTGTTCACAGTTAAGCTGTTATAAATGCCTGCCGTCTCTAATATACTTCAAATTGTTTTTGGCTAAGTCCCTTCCAACCATTAGCTTTTTTTGGCCACCTTATTACATTTGTATTCTAATTTGAAAATATGAAATAAATTTGCAATCTCTATGCTAACTGCACAGTTTAAGTTGCTGTTATGCTTGATTTTGTTATAAAGAAATGCATGTTTGGGGGTGAGCCAGAAAGATATTTTAGACTCTTTCGAGAGCTGCAAAGTCCAGAATATGTAGCAAATCAATAGATTTGCTACATATTCTGGACTTTGACAATGTTTCCTTATTTTGTTCCTGCTGTTTATTCCCATTGACTCATTTGTCAGGCAATTGAGTATGTCTATGTTTTTTTACCTTCTGTATTGCACGTGAATGTTTTAATAAGCCTTCATGGTTTCTAAATTACTGATATTGAGGCTTTTTGAATAAGGGTTGACTCAAACACATCGGCACACACTCAGGCTCCTCTGCTTGGAAACTTGTTTCCAGGCACCGTCATGGGCTGGGTAGAAGGATTAACATAATGCATTTACCACTAAGGTGACTACATTATCTGGCAACTGAAAGTGCTGGACTATATAAAAAAGCGCAAGGCGGGGAAAATATCGACGCACTGAAGTGGAAGAGCAAATATGCACAGTCTGTGGTATAACATGCAAATGATTAGAGTGAATAATGGTGGCAGAGATGTAATGACAGTTGTTCCTAGGTGTGGATTAAGCAGCATTTACACAGATTATTTGCCAAATATGTTCTTTCTTGGTTAGAGGAAAGTGCTCATTTTCTGGCTCCTTAGTCTTTCTGTCACTATATCCAGCGGGATTCTGAGGCCTGGGTGAATACTGCACTCATCACCCAGGCGTTTATTGATTGAGTGTCTGCACCACCACTGTTCTCACCAAGGAGTTGAGGAATTTGAGGACGGCCCTTGTGGAGTTGGCAAGGAACTGGCAGATCGTGATGTGAAGTTAACGGCAGTGTTTTTTGAGCAAGGGTTGTTGCATCTTAAGGAAAAGAAATGTACATGTGCATGCCCCACATTTGAAGACATGGGCCAAGGCGAGTTTGCTGGAAGGAGTGTAACCTAGAGAGTGTTTGAGCAGAACACTGAGCAGCACCCGGACCGATAGCCACTGGCTTCCTGCTGAGGGGTAGGCAAATGCTAGTTACAATATCTGAAAAAGTGAATATCTTCCTAGGGTACTCTTAAAGGGAGGAGCACAGTGGCAGCGCAATACTGAAAGCAAGAGGGGATCTGAGGAGAGTAAGTGAGAAGTTAGCAGTGGGGTTGGTCATAAATAGAAAAGCATTATTATCACTGATGTATGTTGCTGCACTGTTGACACAGCTCGAAAAGTGCAGGATGATGATTTTTTTAAACTCAAAATTACAAAAAAGGAGCAAACATTTGATTATGAATCATATGGGTGATTCTGTACCATTCGTCATCAAGCCAGCAGTGAATAAGCGAGAACGTCAAATCCTTGAGTCTAATGGCTTGCATCTTGTCAATGGTACAACACCTTCACTTCTCCTTTCCTCGATGCTTGAGACTTGCATGTGGGCATGCACAGTATGATTACTTCTTCTAACCAGAGGGTGAATGGGTAAGTCTAATAGCCATGGAAAATGTTAATGGGATTGTTTCAAACCCACAAAATCCACAGGATGTTCCTCCAAGGGAACATATGTTTTAGGTAACCCACTGAGTAGTAGCACAGGAATGGAGCTATGTTTAAATTGGTCTTGATAACCATTGAATAGGTACTGGTGGTGGATCCAGTGGTAAGTACAGTGCAGGTCTAATTTGGGTCTGTGGAGAGGTGTATTAATAGTGCTGGAGAGGAAGGAAATAACTCAGCCTGAGGTACTGAGGATAAAGATAGAGCAGAGTGAAATAATAGGTGTAGTAATGTTTGAGTATAGAAGATTGCTGATGGCAAAGAGGGTGGAGATGGAATACATAGGGTTTTGCATGATTTAGAAGTGCTAGGAATTTACAAATGGTGAAATTGCACTTGGGTAATAATTTAGCCATATTTAATATCAGCCCAGGATATTGTACAATCACAGATGGGCAAATCCTGCACAAGAGCAAGAAGTAGGCAGTCCAAGAATGGAGATTCCAATTGGAATTTTTGGAAAACCTTAATTGTGGCCTCTGAGGGTGAGAAGATCATCATGTCTGTGTTTGTGTTTACATAAAGTAAACATTTTTTTAAATGCAGCCCATTTCCATAAAAGAACAGGACTGTGGCCTACTCGCCTTACATTTTTTCAAATTGTTGCAAAAGGGAAGTGGTCCAAAGGTGTAAATGAAGTACCACCCCAACCGGGTAATCAGCAGCTTATCAATGGTTTACAACCAGAATTACATTATAAACCATTCGTACATCATGTTACGATTCACAATTTGGAAGAGATGCCCACAACACGACCCATCCAAATGACAATTCAAAAGACATTTCTAAACCCGTTTGCCGATTGTAACACTTTTCCGAATTGGTAAATGCAATTTGTAAATAAAAACATGCTTTTAAATGATTGCAAACCTTCTGATTTAGCTAATCAGAGGGTTTACAACTGTTAAAACGCGTTATACATTTGGCCCTAAGTGCTGTGGGCACAAATTAAGCACTGCCTTTTGTGAATCTAAATTGCTTGCACATGGAGTTTCATATCTTAGTTTCTCTTCTCGTCACATGCTTCCTACGTGATGTATTTCTATTCGCATTTTCTCGGCCATATTTCATGCATGTTATTTTAGGTGGTGGCATAAATTGGGGCATGATTCCAAAATGCTGTTTTTGGTTGCTATATATATACTGGGGTATATTTCTTGCATAAAACTTCAAGTTGTTGCTTTATAAAGCTGTAAAGTACACACAGTGCGTCATTTTGAAAATAGAAAGATGCACCTTACTTTTAAAAAATACCAGATGCTCTGAAGCATCTGGATATCTGCAGAATCTGCTTCTAGTGGTAATGCTTCCTGTAAAAGTGATTCATCATTCTGATCAGTCTGGCCGGAGGACAGGTCATGACTTCCCTGCAGCCTGTAATCGATTAGGTATGTATCTGCAAATGATCAGCATTCCAATGGAGTCATCCCGGCATATCTATGAGATGTATTCCTAATAATTGGTTTATTTTTTGTTATCAAGTTTGCTGTAAAAAAAAACACACAACGGATACTAGGCACAAAACACACACACCTTCACAAATTCAAACGATAAACATTTTATACTGTTACAAGAGTATAACTACACTAACAAAAGACACACATTCTACTACTACTACTAAAGCCGTTTTAAAGCAACCCCAATTCCTTTTCATAATTGTGTAGACAATTGAATATAGCATATGGTTCACAGACACAACAACAATGTAATAAATATTGATGTAAAAAATGTCAAGTAAAAAATTACAGACAACAAAAATCAACTCCTATACTAAAACAGGTAAGTACAAAAATTTCGACTCAAAGATATAGATGTAAAAAAATAGATGTATAAAATATCGAATATTATATAAATATAAAATAAAATAATATGTATTAAATTAAACTTTAGCACGATAAAATAAACGTAATACATTTTAATAAAATATAACAAATAAACTTAATAAAAAGATAAACACACAAACATAATTATTTATGCATATATATTTACTTTAAAACAATTAATAAACTATCATTTATGTTAAAAGTTTAAAATTATATAAAAATAAAAAATCTAAATCAATGATTTAAAGTATAAAAAAATAGATGATAAATTAAAACTCTGATTCACTAGTTCAATGTTTATCACAATTTGTACCACACAGGCACTTAGAGGTACCTCCAACATGGGTGGTTATTTCACTTGTGTGACTTTTCTTTGTTTTGTGCCCCAAAGTACATAGTAAAGTCCTTTAAATGGTGACCCCCATAGGCATTTCCACTGTATAATGTGTATACATTTATTAGTTTTTACACAGTCAGTGGTTTAAGTGGGTTGAATCTAATGGGAGCAACACTTACTTTCTTTTTTTAATTTTACAGAACAGTTTCCACACTTTTTGTTAAAATACAACCATCCCAGGATGATTAATGCTCACCTTTGTGTGCCTCCAGATGAAAGGGAAGGAAGGAGGACACCTCTAACTAAAGCCAAGGGAGAACCAGGCAAAAAGAACCAAGACTTATCCCAGGTTGCCCTTTACTTCAGAGAAATGTGTAGTACTCTAAGTGTGGAATGTGTTGGGTTTGTTCCTGGCCATTCTAGGCCTGGAATTCCTATGTTACTATGATGTTATGTTACAAGTGGAATGTTGATGTTCAAACAGTTTTTTGGTGGTTGGAGTTTGTTGGGAGGAGGCTGGGGCGGACTGGTCTACCGTTTAACCTGGCCATTAAACTACTTTAATCAACTCCCAGTGTCTTGGTACTTACTACAATTTCCTGACGACGAGTTGGCTACACACCCCATGCATGCAAATCTTCTTCAAGCCTGTTTTCCCAGGATTACCACATTTGCCCAGCACAGCTTGTGCACTTGGTGAGGGACATTTCGTGTGGATCTCCCGTGTCCCCATTGTGTCTCCGTGCGGCTCCTCTGTGCACCACTCATGCCTCTGTGTTTGGCGCTGGCCTGCGATCTGTGGATCACTCTTCAAGATTGCCTGGTCTACTGTCCTCAAAGCTCCGCTGCCTGTCTGTCCTGTTTCTGGGTCGCAGATCATCTATTTCGCTGTTTTTATTGTTTCTGCTGCATCCTGCGGGTTTTGCAGTCCATGCTTGTACACTCTCACTGGGCCAAACCCCTTGTACTCTTCTCATTGCATGCACACAGCAATGCATGTAGCAACCAATGTACCATCGGGTTGACGGGTTTGTACGTCTTTGCACAGACGCATTACATCTACCTCTGTGCGATGTGTCAACCGACAGCTTCTTTGTTGCTTAGCAATGTGAGACGCTTGTATCCGCGCATTGAAGTAAGCAGACATGTCAGCCAACAGGTTCCTTCATGCTTAGCAACGTGAGATGTCTGCATCTGCGTATTGGAGTAAGCAGATCGCAGTGATTCGCACACCTACACATTTGGCCTCCTGTCAGTGCCATTGAGTTTATTAACCTCCTTTTTCCAAACACATTCTACAAGCATCCAATCCACAGGATCTTGGTAGAGCAGCATTGGGAAAAAGCGGATTCTGGTGATTCGCACACCTTTATTTTTTTTTGCCCTGTCATTGCTCTTGGCCAACTGTTAACCATCAGACCATCAGTTTATACAGTCATTTTTCCTAGCATTCGTATTGTGGATCGGTGTTCCGCACACACTCATTTGTATCTCTCGATATCCTTTCAACACTTTCAATAGCAACATTTCAAACTTCAGCCATTAAGGTGGATCAGTGATTTTCTTTTCACGTGGATTTCCAGGAACCATATTATAGTAGACTTTATTTTTTTTATTTTTTCAAATTGTCTGCTCCATATTTCCAGGTCATTTTGGTCAAACCTACTACAACCTTTAGCTACTGTATTGCGAAATTTAAAAAGTGAATGCTGATATCCAAGTTATGTGCACCATGCAGGCAGTCATACCCCATCTCTCTTTTTAGGACAATCCTGGTGAACCTCCAGTTAGGTGGGAAGTGTGGTTTGATACCTTCGAAACCTACTTGAGGTCAATAGGCGCTTTGAGATTTGGTGCTGAACACAAGTGCTTATTACTCCATTCATTGGGGTTTGAAGGCAGGTGTATCTTTAACCCCTTGAGTGCCCCGCCCTTTCCACGCCCTGTGCCGGGCGTTTCATTAGCGGGCGGGGCTCATGACGAGATAGTCTCGTCATGGGCACAGCGCAACCGCGGCCCATGACGAGACCATCTCGTCATGGGCACTCAAGGGGTTAAGCATTTACCTGACTTAACACACAAGGGGAATGACAATCTAGATGAATATCAGGATACTACCCATAACCTTAAAACTAGGTTTGACAAACAGCCTAGCCTTATAGTTTTAAGGCACAAGTTTTTCAAAAGGAAACAGGTTGACGGAGAAGATGCCAATGCCTAAATATCTGTGTTACAGAGATCAGCTTCAGTTTGCCGATTTTAGAGCTTCACCGACCAACTTATTAGGGATCAGTTTGTGTGTTAATGCAGGGACAAAAAGATCAGCGAGAAACTTCGAAACATGGGTAATCCCTCATTAGCAGAAACCATTAAAGTGGCCAAGAGTATCGAAATATCTCAAGTTTCACTGAAGGAGTTAGATAATAAACCTATTGAGACCATGATTGCGGTGAATGGGAGTGGAAAATCTAGGCAGAAGAATGTTCGTAGTGGGACGAGGACTAACCCTAAGAGTAAGACTCAAGCAGACAACCCCATATCGATCAAAATGTGTTTTCGTTGTGGAAATACCCCACACCCTAAAGGGGGAAGATGTCCTGCTGCTAATGTTGTATGTAACTATTGCAAAAAAACAGGACATTTTGCTAAAGTATGCTTAAAAAGAAAGTTGCAGAAAAAGGTGGTGGCATGTGTGGTGTAGTCTGATGACAAATCTGACTCTGAAGTCATTTCTGTGGTTACTAATGTCCAAATGGGTTTTTATTACGAAGGAAAGAATCCCATTGCTCTGGATCCATCTAATTGTGTCAACCCCATTGTAGAAGTGAGCGTTGGTGATAAGATTCTCAAGTTGTTTGTCAATTCTGGTGCCAGAATTACCATGATCGCACAAAAACTATTTTGAGGAAACATGGGTTAATAGAGAGTTGATGCCACCAGATTGTTCTCCTGTTTCCTATGAAGGGCGTAAGATTGAGCTTCTTGGATATATTGAGGATGTGCTCATGTTCAAGGGGAGGAAGATTAAAGGCAAGGTTTATGTTGCGCTCAAAGGTCTAAACATTTTGGGATAGTTTCATCAGGGATTGTTCGGGATGGTGTTGAAGCCAGGTATCAGAGAACAAGTGTTGGTTGTTGAGTGTGGTGAAGTGGGATTCAAGTGGAGGAGCCAGTTCGCCTTTGTTTTCAGTGACATTTCTGGAAATATTAGAGTGAGGGACGATCTAAACAAGAAACTCTAATTGATGTGCGACAAAGGTATTTTTGAGCCCACGGAGTCTTCTTTATGGTTGTCTCCACTCGTTGTGGGACGCAAAAGGTGTGGACAGTTGCGAGTATGTATTGACTAGAGGTTGCTGAATAAAGAGATATGGGATTATTCGCACCCTCTACCCAAGATTAACAACTTGTTTGCCTGCATCAGGGGTGCTAAATAGTTTTCAAAATTAGATATGGCTAGCGCCATTGTTGGGACTTTTTGAGTACTACTCACATTTTGTACCTGATTTTGCCCCCATAGTCCGGCCTATTAGCAGTCTGCTCAAGAAGGGAGTGGTGTTTGAGTGGTCCAGTGAATGTGTGTCTGCGTTTCAACAGATCAAGTCATGTTTAAGTGAGAGTAAGGCCCTTAAACCTTTTGATCCTGATTTGAAGTGCTGTATTACTGTTGACGCGAGCTTTGGGCGCAATTTTGACACAGGGCTCTGGTGATAAGTGGAGCACACTGGTTTTTGCCTCAAGAGTTCTTAAAGATGCGGAACTGCAATATTCCGTCATTGAGAAGAAGCTTCCCGCTTGCCTGTGGGCAGTGGAAAAGTTCTGCCCATATATTTGTGGTAGGCGGTTCTCTTTTCAAATAGATCATAAGCCACTAGTCAACATTCTGTGTGCTGGTTCTAACAAATATTGTACCCCTACAATTGTACGGATGGTCTCTAGTATGAAGCAGTATCAGTTCGATGTGACTCACATTTCCGGTGGAAGGAAATACAGATAAACTTATTCCTCCACATGTCATCAGGAGTGTCATCATCACCCAAGCTCATGATGGTCATTTGGGGGCGACACTTACCAAACGTAGGCATGCTTGAAGTTTTTGGGTGGTCTGGGATGGATGCTGTTGAGCTTATATACGTAAAAGTATTTTGCTATAAGATAAAGGCCATAGATTGCTATTGGCAGTTGTATATTTAGACCTGTACATGCCTAATTACAACGATGCTCCAAATAAAAAGCATTTAGATATATTTGAGTACATAATTGTCGTTGTGAATCATCCGTTGTATATATGGCCTGGTACCAGAATCTAGTCTATCTTTTTTGCACAAAAATGCATCAATCGCACGATCCGGTATCTATATTTGAAAATAGCAAACATGTCATACATGCTATTATGAGACCTTATATGCTACTATTGGAATTATTTTACACATATATAAAAATAATGAAGGTTGTTGCGCTTTTGGGTTGAGATCTAATTATAACTAGTGGCATACGACAGAATAACATTTACAACAATGAGCCTAGCTATCCACTTGGTAATGGATGCTGTCTTTTTGGACAAATAGAAAGTCCTATCTCTATGTCTATGCACACTGGGCCCAACCGGCAAAGCTTGAATGACGTCAGACGCCATTCACACATGGAAATCAGCACAAATTTTGAACGATCTTTGGCGTCTCTTCATTAACATACGTAAAATTAGAAGTACACGCTTCATCAAGTAAGTAATAATGACCTAACTATGGACATTTAAAAAATAATGGGGAACATGTACATGTTCTCATTATCTTTATACACAGGGGCATATATATACATACAGTATGTCCTAAACAATATTATTATTTCTTCTAGAATTTTATCTCTCTTCCACCGCTTTGCTTATGAAGAAACCTAATAGAACAAATTTTATGTTAAATGGTCCATATGGAGATAATAAAAACGGATTGACCATCGATTTTTAGATACTTTGTAAGTACCTTTGCTTAGCGAGCTGATGCAAGGTCATGTAAATAAGAACCATTTTGGTTTAAAGCAATACGATATAGTGAAAGGAGCCACTTATGTATGTCTCATCATAATCTTTACAGGTTACGCATCTTTCGGGAATTATTAACTTGACACATATCATACAATACCCACTTTAACCAGGTATATAGCGGGATACAATTGTCACTTTATAGTTGCTGACACCAAGCAATCTAAATAGGAAGTAGCTGTATTTATTACCCCCCATCTCTTTTTTATCTTCATGTCGAATACTATTGCAGATACCACAGTATTGGTGGTGTGCCCCTGGCGGCGGAGAAGTACCTCAGCTCTGGTCTTAATAATCTACTTTGAGCGTATGGACAAACAATAGGTACATGGCACAGATTTATTATGCTCTGGTTTTTTACAGACGATTAAGAAGATGTACTTGTGGCTAATTAGAACTGCCATATATTCTCCTTGAAAAATATCTGTTATTCTTTTGAATCTCTCTGTGTAGAGAACATTTGGGAGTAAGCCTCACCTCATTTTCTTCTTCTTTTTCTTATGCACGGGTGATCAATTCTATGTTCTGCATTTTTCCTCTTTAGGAGACATAATGGTATATTCACTTTAATGTTCCCTGTACATCTTCATATACTTATGTTCTTTTCTCTTCTTTTAGAATTAAATATAGAAATAATGTGTGTGCAATATACAAGTGTAATATGAATCAAGTAATATATATATACATGTGTCTTTGGCTATATGGACTTAGATATTAAAGTACAGAAGCTTTCAATGCTCACATGTATATCAGTATGATATGATCAGGCCTTAAATGTTTGTTAGTTTCATAGTATCTTATTGTGTTCATTTTGCACTTTTATAGAGAAAGTTGAGACGATTCCACCTGACAAAGGCTTATACACCGAAATGCGCGTCGGGGTTTCTCTTCATCGACCGCCAGCCTTTGAATTGTTAATAACTCCTTCTCTTGGTTTTTAATGAAATCATTTTTTCTATGTATAGCACTGTTATGTTGTGTTTGTGAAAAACAATCTGTGTCAATTTACTATTTTTGTACAAAAAGACTTATGATTTAAAAAGAAATATATATTTGATATGTTAGATAAAAATATAAAGAAATTATCAAAAAGGAAAAAATTGACTGTCTATAATAAAGAAATATAGTTTCATATCGAAAAATAATTGTTGGTAGTTTCATATATATGTCTGTTTCATGTGCACTGTTTTCACAAAAATCCAGGCCTGATGCTTTTCACTGAATTGTAATATATATCTTATGGTTAGCTTGTCGTTTTACCCCAATGGATGCTGAGATCCCCACAAATTTCATAATTCAACTCCTGGATATAGCAATGAGGAAGAATTTTGTCTTCTTCCAGGGAGAATTCTTTCTACAAACAAAAGGCGTCGCCATGGGTGCAAGCTTCGCCCCATATCTTGCGATCCTGTACATGGATCACTTTGAGGACACCTTCATTTACTCACAGGATAATCCCTTTCAGGA